>NC_142644.1:31384628-31993090 GCF_053813885.1 Theobroma cacao
ATCTTCTTAACTCATTGAATTTCTTTGACCTGGGGACATTACAAGGTGGCCCTGTTGATGCAAAAAGAAACGCCAATACCACCAAATATCCGTTTCCTTCATTTTCTTCTTCTGTTTCCTATGGATTTTTGTTCTTTTCTCTTGTACAAAATTCTCTTGAACTCTTTTCTTCTTCACTTGAGCTGCCAGCGACATAACAATGAGGTTAATAAATCTACTTCATTTCATAATATTCCTTCCGGCCTTAAATGTTTGTCTCTCTTTAACTTTTAGAAGATTAAGATAAAATTTCAATAAAAATGGAACATGCCGTTTCATAATATTTCTTCCGACAGATTTCCATTTTGTTAATCAGATTGCATTTCTAGCTGCTTCATGTTCTAAGATCTTTCAAGCTGACTGGGTGGAAATTAAGGCCCGAATTCGGCTAACATTTTTCAGATGATGCAGAAGAACAATGTTCTCATAGTGAGGAGTAAGACACCATCGAGCGCAGGTTTCCATGACAGTAGTTGAATGGTTCTTAACAAAATTATGCTTTTGAAACATCTTGCATGATTAGTAGCTAGTATCAACTGGTGCAGATTGAGAATCTTTTATTGTTGAGGTTTGGTTAAAGATTTCAGAAGGATTTCAAGGAAGGATCAAGCACTTCCATTCATAATTTTCTTGTTCGTACATAATAGATAATCAGCAACAAGAGAAATAAAAATCTTCCACTACATGAAAATATTTCTTTTTCTTTTTGAAGTTACTGCTGCTCCTCAATGCAGTATTCCTGGTGGCAGCCGCGTAACTCCACTCCTCGACGCATTCTCCATAGCCTAGTTGATACTGCACGTTTTCAAAAGGAAAGAGCATGAGCCAAATTTACAGCCAAAACAAAGCTGTCAATCCATTGAAAAAAGACGAATAAAGTTTAAGCAGGGCGCAAGAGAAAGTGTTACGTGCTGCAGTCAATGTTGGGATCCATGGGCACGAAAACAGTGAGACCACAAACCTGGGGAAGCTGCTCAGCCTTGTCAGGCATCACCCCGAGAGCTGGGCCAGCCTGCTGAAAGCATGTGCACAGGTCTCTCCGTACTTGAGTGGTGTTAGCCGCGGCGTTGACGTTGGCCATAGCTTTGCAGCAAAGAGCGCATGGTTTGTATGCAAAACCCGTCAGGAACTTCTGGCAAGGCATCAACGCCATTATGGCGTCCTGGCATGTTATTGCATGCACGGAACTCGCAGTTGCAAACAAAACCACTAACCCCAAAACGCCAAGAGACCAAGACAAGCTCATCAATTTCTTCTCCATTTTTTTGCCTTTGAGGATTACTGCAACAAGAGAATAGAACAGAAGTAGATGCTTGAATTATCGCAAAGACCCTGGGTTGTGGCATTTTCGACTTGGTACTATATATATAGGGAGAACTCAGGTTCTACCCTTGGTGTTTGTGCTGCAATTCAAGCTACCATTAAATTTTGAGTACCAAATCCAAGTTATAGATGGTAAGTCACATCTCCTATTTTGGTATGTTCTCTTCTCCATTCATTGCAATTTATATCACTTGTGGACCTGAAAATGTGGCCCTAAATCTGCGTAAGAAAAGGAAAAGGAAGGTTGGTCATATACTTCATGCATGTAATGATAACAATTTGAAGAGATTTTGGGAAGAAAATTCAAAAGAAAGAAGAACACAAGATCAGAAAAGAGAGAAAATAAAGAACTGATGAATTCAAGAATTTTGGGAAAAAGATCCGCACAGCTAATATTTCATTATAGTATTTATATTGCTAAAGATAAAGCTAAGCCTTGGCTATTGTGCTAAACCAACTAATCTGTCCTGAGCACAGAAACAAATGCCATTGATTTCTGTGCTTCAGCAACGGTAGCAACGGCTCAATCACAAAGCTAAGTAAGAGTAACAATACAAAGATAAAAGGGCAAGACATAATGCCGTATGACTCCACACCTAAGCTTTAAACAAAGAACGATAGCGTTTAGAGAATACAAGCTTTAAAAGAAATAAAACTACATCATTTAACTGAAGCCTTCAATCTTCATAATACCGTTGGTTCCCTCCAAGCTTCAATTGCTTCTAATTTTCATTATCCAGCAGACTCCAAAACAGAGAAAAGATTAAATCTTCAACACAATTCCTCCAGATGTGTATAAGGATATGATGATTATCTGTATATAAAGCATGCAGCAAGGACTACTGAATGAAGCATTGACTGCTCCTTGAAAGGAACTGTATTATTTTTTTCTTTTGCGAAAGAAGCGAAATCACCCTTTTTCTGCAATTCATTTGTGGAAGAACTCTTTGTTCAAAGAGATCGCATTACATGAAGAATTCGCGTTTAATAAATTTATTACTTACAATTCAATGAATTTTTACGTAAATTTGCTTATCATACATAGCCACACTGTGCGAACATATTAACACTATTAATTTTGACTGAGCAAAAAAAACACGATTAATTAATTAATTAATTATATTGTTCAATTAAGGTGCTTTAATCCATTTGATTCATTGACATGATTGTCCCTCTGATACTCTTGTGCATTGGTGTCTTTCTGATGTGGTGTTTTGGCTGCTAGGTTTATACTTACAGGCAGGTTGTGCTTTTCATGGCCCTGTGTTTTTTATCCTGAGGGTGTCTGCAGAACCTGGTTCATCACTAACTCTTCTGTTGGGGCTGTTTTTTGCTTATCTACAGGGTGATTCTTTTGTTCTCTCGGGTTGTTATGTGATGAGGGTGGGACGTCGATCTCTTGGTCTGGAATTGTTTGTTTCAGCTGGTAAGTCTTTTTTGATCTCATTGCAACCTGAGCTTGTGTATATTTGCTTTTCTCTACTTATGGCTTAAGCAGAGTTCCTGCCTTAATCGGCAGCTTTTGTAAAGCCTCTCGTTAATGAAATTATATCTTAAACTTTCAAAAAAAAAAAAAATTAAGGTGCTCTAATGATCTCTTAATAGGTGGAAAGTTTTTATCTTTTTCTAATTCATTCCTTCCTGATCTTGTCAAGCAAATTGGGTTACGGGCCTTTTCCATGGAAGATAAAGTAAAAACACAATTTTGGTTCATGTTGAGTTTCAAAGGTAGAGATTATCAGAAAATTTGGGAGAATTACACTTATATTTCATGTGGACAAGAAAGAAAATAAGTGAATTCTACTAGTTCAATATATAGAAGAGAACTTTTTCAAATTTATTGCTGCTCTTCATGTTTGATTCTGGTGCCGCCATACCTAATGGATGCTGCACATCAGTCAAGAAATCAAAATCGGTCAATTTCTTCATAAGCAATCAAGAGAATACTACTATCAAAATGAAGTGAAAGTAGGAGATGATGAGTTTCCGCAAGGATTAAGAGATTACTTCTTGCAATCATCGGCGGAGGGAGCAAGCGGTACTGGAAAGTTGAGATTACAGTACTTACTAATTTTCTTAGCTCTATCAGGCTTATACCCGTCGCGCACCGCAAGCTTGTGAAGACATTCACAGATGTCCTTGCGGGTTTGGGGCTTGGTAATGCCGCCGTCTGTGTTGGATAAACCTATGCAGCAAAGAAAGTTGGGCCTGGCTGCTTGTCCCACCAGGTAGGGCTTGCAATATGGTACGAAATTCACTATGCAATCCTAGCATGTTGCCTCTCTATCTGCATGCACAGGGTTGGGAGTAACCACCAAAAACACTAACCCCAAAACCCAAAAAAAACAAGAGAAACCCATCATTTTCTTCTCCATTTCTTTGTAGAAAATTGCAGTAAGAGAATAAGAAAGAGATGCTTGATAGTTAGTATCCGCCTTGGCTCCTTGGTACTTATTTATAGGGATAATTCTAATTCTACCATTAAAGCTGAGTTAATACAACATCAACAGTATTTCTATTGCCACTTTCTTCTAGTCAGAGATTCTGTTTAATTACATTAAACAGTTTTAACTTTATATGGTTCTTTTAACAATTGCTGCAAGTTGTAACATCTTACTTTGATTTGCCATCTTCTTCACTCATTTGATTTCTTTTGCACCGTGGACCTCACAAGGTGGCCCTGTTGTTAACAAAGAAAAGCAAATACCACCCAATACCCGTTTCATGCATTTCCTTCTTCTGTTTCCTATGGATTTTTGTTCTTTTCTCTTGTACAAAATTCTCTTGAACTCTTTTCTTCTTCACTTGAGCTGCCAACAACATAACAATGAAGTTAATAAATCTACTTCATTTCATAATATTCCTTCCGTCTTTAAATGTTTGTCTCTCTTTAACTTTTATGAAGATTTAAGATAAAATTTTAATAAAATGGAAGGAGTAATAGTTTCCTAAGTTGCATAAAGAGTCCAGCTTTCTGTCAACATTTCTGTATCTTGCTGAAGTTGCTCATAGCAATATGCAATTGTCATTTTGTTGATTACGGAGCTGATAAAGAATCTGCGTAATCAGTTTTGCTTTACAAGTTCAGTATGCAATTGGAGAGAACGCTAGGCAAAGGCTAATGCCCTGGTTTTGTGAACCGATCATTGAAGCTGTCAGTCCTCAGATCAAAGCCCTGCTTTTGGCTACATTTTTGTGATGCTGCAGAAAACTGAGTAAAAAAACCAGGTTGCAAGACCGTAGTTAAGGGCCGTGTATGCCTTTTGAATCTCTTGCATGAGTAACAAGCTAGTACCAACTTGGCCAAATTTTCAGTGTTTAATGATGTTTCGAGTAGAGATATCAGAAAATTTTCAAGAAAGGATCAAACACTTGGATTCATAAATTTTCTTGTTCATACAAATCATATGACAGACAAGAAGATAATTAAATTTTCCCACTCCATAGGAATTCTTGTTTGAAGTTATTGCTGCTCCTCAGGTTTTTATTCTTGTTGGCAGCAGCACAGCTCCATCTCCTCTGTGCACTTCCTTTGCCTATGTGATGCTGCACGTTCGAAAGGAATGAACATCAGCAAGTTCTATAGTTAAAACATAAGGTGTCAATGCATTGAAAAAACTGAAACAAAAAGCAACCAGAGTCGAGAATTATTACGTCGTGCAGTTGACAGAGGGGTCGATGGGCACGGGAACGGTGACACCACACAACCCAGGAAGCAGCTTAGCTTTCTCAGGTTTGACCCCGTAGCCCGGGGCATTCTTTTCAAAGCATTCGCACAGGTCCCTGCGTGCTTCAGTGGTGCTAGCTGCAGCCTTCACGTCAGACACACCTGTGCAGCAAGGAGCAGTGGGTGAGGGTGCCGTAGCGATCAGGAAAGGCCGGCAAGGGATCAATTCCGTTAGGGCTTGCTGGCATGTCATTCCATGCGCGGAGCTTGCAGTCGAAACCAAAACCACTAATCCAACAACCCAAGATACCAAGACAAACCCATGATTTTCTTCATTTCTTTGTTGAAAACTGCAGAAAGAGAACAAGAAAGAGATGCTTGACTGTGTATTGGCCTTGGCTCCTTGGTACTTATTTATAGGGATAACTCTGATTCTACCATTAAAGCTGAGTTAATACATCATCAGTAGTATTTCCATTGCCACTTTCTTCTTGTCAGAGACTCTTTAGTTACGACAAACAGTTTTACCTTTACATGGTTCTTCTATTAAGTGTTCTGAGTTGTAACATCGTATTGTGATTCGCCATCTTCTTAACTCATTGAATTTCTTTGACCTGGGGACCTTACAAGGTGGCCCTGTTGATGCAAAAAGAAACGCCAATGCCACCAAATATCCGTTTCATTCATTTTCTTCTTCCGTTTCCTACGGATTTTTGTTCGTTTCTCTTGTACATAATTCTCTTGAACTCTTTTCTTCTTCACTTGAGCTGCCAAAGACATAACAATGAAGTTAAAAAGTCTACTTCATTTCATAATATTCCTTCCGGCCTTAAATGTTTGTCTCTCTTTAACTTTTATGAAGATTAAGATAAAATTTCAATAAAAATGGAAGGAGTAATAGTTATTTGGGGACTCTAGGTGTGTTTTAGGATGTAGATATTTACAAACAGAAAATATAATATTTTTGAATGAAGGATCAAATTCAGCATTGGCTGCTCCATAAGGAAAAACCCATAGTTAGTTATTAAATTAATGCAACACTAGCATGGTGTCTAGCTTCTAATTGTTTTCACCTGCTTCATTAGTTTTGAGCAAAAGGAAAATCTTTTTCTACATAATTAGCCACTTTTGGGAGCAAGTATCCACTTAATTTGCTTGTCAAAAATTTGGAAAGACCAATGATTGGATCATATGGATGGTAAACACAAAACTTTGATCTAAATCATATCCAACACTGTATTTGGGTGTATCATCTCAAATGTGAACAACTAGTTATTGCAGAAATCGATGGAGCTTCTCTCTATGTTTGTTTTCCCTTGTTTTGCTTCTAGTGAATTTGGTGCACTTTCGGCAACGTTTACCAACTGACTTGCTATCTGCAAATACTTCAGCAACAAGGGTGCTCTGATGTGAATCCTCCCAACACCGCATTGCAGACTAGCAATGGCCTGGACCCTGCATCAGAGACTAATGAGGCTTTGGGCACTGCAGAACTGACAAATGAATCTGGTAGCAATTCAACCAGGCAGCGCAGGCCTTACTATGGCTGGATCTGCAGTGCTGATGAGAAAGATCTTGTGGAGCTAACACCATTCAGCTGTAAGTTCTTTAGCATGAAGCTAAAAAGAGAGGTATATATTTACTGGGATTTGACTTAAAAACTCTGCTTATGGAAATTCAATGGAAGAATATATATATATATATATATACACACATATATAATTCATGGTTGGTATAGAATGTAATCTCGTCAACAATCAGATGAATCCAAATTCCATTTCTCAGCTCGAAAAAAAGGCTTGCTCAGGTTTTGTATTTCACAGATGCTTGATCACACAGATTTCCATTTTGTTAATCAGATTGCATTTGTAACTGCTTCATGTTCTAAGATCTTTCAAGCCGACTGGCTGAAAATTAAGGTCTGAATTCGGCTAACATTTTCCTCAATGTTCTCATATTGAGGAGAAAGACACCATCAAGTCCAGGTTTCCATTACATTAGTTGAATAGTTCTTAACAAAATTATGCTTTTGAAACATCTTGCATGATTAGTAGCTAGTATCAACTGGTGCAGATTGAGAATCTTTAATTGTTGAGGTTTGGTTAAAGATTTCAGAAGGATTTCAAGAAAGGATCAAGCACTTCCATTCATAATTTTCTTGTTCATGCATAATAGATAATCAACAACAAGAGAAATAAAAATCTTCCACTACATGAGCCAATGTAGTACTGCTGCTCCTCAATGCTGTATTCCTGGCGACAGCCGCGTAACTCCACTCCTCGACACATTCTCCATAGCCTAGTTGACACTGCACGTTTTCAAAAGGAAAGAGCATGAGCCAAATTTCCAGTCAAAACAAAGCTGTCAATCCATTGAAAAAAGACGAATAAAGTTTAAGCAAGGCGCAAGAGAAAGTGTTACGTGCTGCAGTCAATGTTGGGATCCATGGGCACGGACACAGTGAGGCCACAAAACTGGGGAAGCTGCTTAGCCTTGTCAGGCATCACCCCGAGAGCTGGGCCAGCCTGCTGAAAGCATGTGCACAGGTCTCTCCGTTCTTGAGTGGTGTTAGCCGCGGCGTTGACGTTGGCCATAGCTTTGCAGCAAAGAGCGCATGGTTTGTATGCAAAACCCGTCAGGAACTTCTGGCAAGGCATCAACGCCATTATGGCGTCCTGGCATGTTATTGCATGCACGGAACTCGCAGCTGCAAACAAAACCACTAACCCCAAAACGCCAAGAGACCAAGACAAGCTCATCAATTTCTTCTCCATTTTTTTGCCTTTGAGGATTACCGCAACAAGAGAATAGAACAGAAATAGATGCTTGAATTATCGCAAAGAGCTTGGTTTGTGGCATTTTCGACTTGGCACTATATATATAGGGAGAACTCAGGTTCTACCCTTCATGTTTGTGCTGTAATTCAAGCTATCATTAAATTTTCAGTACCAAATCCAAGTTATAGATGGTAAGTCACATCTCCTATTTTGGTATGTTATCTTCTCCATTCATTGCAATTTATATCACTTGTGGACCTGACAATGTGGCCCTAAATCTGTGTAAGAAAAGGGAAAGGAAGTTTGTTCATAATTTTGCTTTTTTTTTTTTTAAAGTTCAAATGTATTAAAAATCTGAAGAACATCAGTTCTCCATCAAAATAATTTTGCAAGGCATGCTCCTAATTACAAAAGACATTGAGGGATGGCATAACAAAATCACATAAAGGGTCAACCCCCTGTACACGAACCAGCATAAAACCCATCCTGTACAACACACAAAATCAACCCCTATAGACAAAAGGTGTTAGAACTCAGGAATATACACAGTGAACTTTCTAATCTCCTGGGCTATTCCCAGGAACAGACAAAAGCGAAAGATATCCCTTCGATAAAAAAAAAGAGGCTGCAGCAGAAATAAAAAGGCATTTTAACTACTGCTTCCTTCTAATGTCACAGAACCCCTTTGCCCTTCTCCCCAAACCGTGAACTACTCTATTTCTCTCCCTATGTAAACTCCAGATGTGTTTTAGGTTATGATGATTATCTGTGTATAAGCATGCAGCAAAGACTATTGAATGAACCACTGACGGCTCCTTTAGAAAGAAACGCAATCACCCTCTTGTTTTTTTAATAAAATTTGTATGTACATCTAAAGATGTGGTAATACATACATACATACACTGAAGGCATAGATTTACATATGTTTCTTGGATATTTCAGCTTGCTTTGCGACTTTGCTTGAAGCATAAAAGAAGAGAAGCTCAATATATGGAATCACTTGCTCAAAATCTTAAATGGGTAGGAAACCTTGAGCATGTTCTTTGTTAATATATTTTTTTCAACAGAATAAAAAATCAATAATCTTAATCTACGTCAATCCATTCATGAAAGCACTCGTTATAAGTGTTTGTATTACACAAGTGATTCGTGCTTAAACAAATTAATTACTTATAATTAAATAGGTTTTTACGAAAATTTGCTTATCATTTATAATCATATTGCACGAACATATTAACACGATAAATTAATTATTTTGTTCAATTAAGGTGTTTCAATAGTCTCTTGATAGGTGGAAAGTTTTTTCTTCTTGATCTTGAGGGTACGGGCCTTTTGCATGCAAGATAAAGTAAAAACACTTCGGTTCATGTTCAGTTGCTCATGCCAAAAAACAGATTGAACTTGTAATGCTCTCAGAGGTAGATATTAATAGAAAATTTGGGAGAATTACACTTAAATTTCATGTAGACACGAAAGGAAATAAGTGAGTTCTACTAGTACTATAGAAGAGAACTTTTTCAAATTTATTGCTGCTCTTCATGCTTGATTCTGGTACCGCCAAACCTAATGGATGCTGCGTATGAGTCAAGAAATCAAAATCAGTCAGTTTATGCAATCAAGAAAATTACTAATATCAAAATGAAGTGAGACCTGTAGATGACGAGTTTCTGTAAGGATTAAGAGATTACTTCTTGCAATCATCAGCGGAAGGAGCAAGGGGCACTGGAAAGTTGAGATTACAGAACTCATTAATTTTCTTAGCTCTGTCAGGCTTATACCCGTCGCGCACCGCAAGCTTGTGAAGACATTCACAGATGTCCTTGCGAGTTTGGGGCTTGGTAATGCCGCCGTCTGTGTTGGATAAACCTATGCAGCAACGAACGTCGGGCGTGGCTGCTTGTCCCACCAGGTAGGGCTTGCAAAATGGTACGAAATTCACCATGCAATCCCTGCATGTTGCCTCTCTATCTGCATGCACAGGGTTGGTAGTAACCACCAAAAACACTAGCCCCAAAATCCAAAAAAAACAGGAGAAACCCATCATTTTCTTCTCCATTTTTGCTTCCTTGGAACACTTGGGGTGTGTGTGTGTTTTTTTTTTTTTTTTTTTGGCTCAACTGGAAGACTTGGGTACTGTTATTTGCAGTTTGGAAAGAACTTATTTATAGGGCTGTGGCTGCTGAAATCATTGAAGAACAGAATTACTCCATCAATGCACTTAACTCATCTATAGTTGTCAATTTTCATTTTCGGAGAGTCTAGCTAGTTGTGTAGGTTAAGCTTACCATCTAATTTAGTTGTTTGAGTAGAATCCCATCTGTCATTAATTAAGTTTCCAGAAAGGATCATTGATTCTAAACCTAAGATGGTGTTCTTTATAAGGATTTGCATGGTGGCAGTGGCTTCTTCCTTTGGGAATTTTTGCTCCTTCTCTTTACACATCCTTCCTAATAAGGTTTCACAGGTGGTTTCTGATTGATGAAGCTGTTTCTCTCTCTCTTTCTCGTGTTGGCATGAAGACCAGAGGGATCACATAGAAGTGTGAATTGATGAATTTTTTATTAAAATTTAATTTAAAATATTTGTCCTCACTGATCATACATCCAGAACCCGTCCATGTCAATTATGTACGTGTACTCCACGCCGTAGATTCCATTCTCCGGCAGACCAGAAGTAAAATACAACAGGGTGAAAGCCAAGGGAAGGACAAATGGCTTGATTCATGCGAACAGCATCATTAATAAAATCAAAACATTCTCATTCCTTAATTTTTTTTTCCCTTTCTTAAAAGATCCAAAGCGGAAAAAAATGGGGATGTTATTTAATTCTCATAGCTGTAATTTTTCGAGATTGATTTTCATTGGCTTTTGGCTTTGTTACCATCGAATCATTGTCTGAATTTGGGAAGTCTTTTGACTCCTCGGATTTTCCGGAAGTCAAAGCTTGCAACTTTCATTAAAAATGTCACTTTTACATTCTCCGGTCCTTGAACGGTTTTCTCTGAAAAAGAATCAGAAACAACTCCTTCTTATCACTCTCATCCTCCATGGCTGTAAGCACGTTTCTTCTTTTGTTTCAACTTGTAGAACGTTTCTGTTTTTGAATACTTTTTGTCTGCTTGAATTTTTCTTGTTTCTTCTGACGTGCATGCTGTTTATCACTTTCCCCTGTTTCATAAATGCTTTACCAGAAACAACTAACCTCTTAAGAGATAGGTTAAAGATATCACGTGCCTTCTAGGTGGGGTTTGATTCGGGAGTCGGGGTATGATCTCACTTTCAAGAGTTTTTAGTTCATCTTGCCCAATCCTGGAAGATGTAGAGATGGTTGAGAAGTTATTACAACCTTCAGATTTTGCAGTTGAGGATGTTATGGCAGAAGTTGTTTATTTATTTGTTTCAGATGACAAGGCTGAGAGTGGAGAGCGGGAGAGTTAGACCCCAGACCCTGACCATCCACTATATTGTTTTTATGATCATTTGACAGTAAAATTAAAATTTCCTTTATCCCCAACAGTTTTGGGGCAAGGACATGACCCCTGGAAAAGAACTGTCAGACTTTGTCATTAGATTATTCATGTTTAGATCTGTGTCTTGTGTTCAGACAGGGTAAGATGGACATGTCTCATGTACAGCTGGTGAGTCCATATGAGGATATGATTAAACCATCAGTTTGATCCTTCTGCTAGACTGCATTTAGCACTCTTTTTTTTCTCTGAATCAATCTCTTGGACAGGCATTCCCTGTCAAATTGTTTTTCCCCTCCATCTTACCAGAAATATACATGTCTGCAGTTTCAGATGTCTAGGGATATTAAGATTGAATAATTTTCATTTGTTCTTTTATTGGTATACTTTTTCCAACATGGTGCTATCTGTAGTAATTTTTATGCTTGTCACAGCGCTCGCATGTGCCCAAATTTGGTGACTGGGACAACGATAATCTACCTTACACAGCCTACTTTGAAAATGCTCGCAAAGAAAGAGCCGGCATAAGGATGAACCCGAATGATCCTGAGGAGAATCCGGAGGCCTTCATGTATACTGGGGGAGGCCTGGAAAGCAATTGTGATTGCCAGCCAGTTCAGGTTCCTCCTGCTGCCGGTTCTCAGAAATCCATTCCAGCAGATAAAAACCACAATGATGGACACAGCAGGCAGAATGCTCCTAACAGAAACGGTTCTTATGATTATCAGAAGAGTGTAAGAAGCCATAGGAGCATGGCATCAGAATCTGGCAGTGAAAAGAGCAACTCTGACCATTCACTTCTGAGGTTCAGTCATCGACGTGCAAACTCTGGCCAGAAGAAAGGTCGGGTTGGGGGAAGTAGCTTCTCTTCATCTGTCTCAGGACAATTTACACACAGAAATGGAAGCTACCAATCTGATAACAATAGAGTTAAGTGTTCTGCCCGAACGTATTACTTACCTTATTGCCTGCCAAGCACAAATTATTCCCTTCATCATTGCAATTTTTTTACCTGACTCTGTTTGGTTTCATCGGATTAGCAGCATCGTAGAACAGCATCAATACCAAAATTTGGGGAATGGGATGAAACTGACCCAACATCAGGTGAAGGGTATACTGCTATATTTAACCAAGTGAAAGCGGAGAAGCAATCTCCAACTTCCAAGTTCCCAACAGTGCCTCCACAGCAGAGCAATTACTCAGACTGTTATCACAGTAAACCTCGAACTCCTTCCTTTTGCTCAAAGGTACAGTCAATAGACACTGCAAGTTTAAACAAACATCGAATTGAGACGGAAAAAGAAGTAGAATTACCAGAACTTTGATCTTTTTCACCGCCCCTTCCTAAAATTTACTCTCTCATTTAATAGTACCTGTTTGTTCTGGATCATGCAGGTATGTTGCTGCTTGTTTTCACGTGGAAGTGACTAACAGACATGGAATGCGATTGCTTTTTGTGTCGCACTGGCTCCATGGGAGGATTTTCATGTGAATCTTGATGGGATTCCCACAATTTACACTTGTCTAGGATGCCCTTCATTCAGGGAAAATACCTTGAATGCCTTCGTTTTGAGTATTTTAAAGCACAATATTATTATTATTGTTATTGCCTCTCTTTTTTCCCAATATTTTCTCTTTTAATGAATTATGACATTACATTCTTGGGAAAAAAAATGATTCACAACTTGTTTTTCTACTGCGGGGTAATTCGTAATTGCCTTCATTTCAAATTGTTGAAGGATTTTCTTGGTAATTAGACATGGGCCAGGCTCAGGCCAGTCCCTTAAGAGCTGGATCCACATTCCTCGCCGGAGTGATTAGCTGCTCTCTAATGGGCTCCACTCCTGAGCTTCTATGCCTAATGGCGCCCCAACTCAAACTTTAAATTAAGCTTTCCTAGTATGAAGGCACGCTTATTATGTTACGGATCTGAAGCCTTTGAATATATAAATAATTAAATAAAAGCTTTTTAACTCCTATTATATTTTTTTAAAATGTGATTTCATGATAAGTGACATCAGAGTAAATTTAAATCTTTATTAATATTGATGTGAGATCCTCATGAAATATACAAAGATCGAGATAGATTTGAATTAGAGTAAAAATCCATAGATAGATTTAAATTAGTGTAAAAGTTCATGCAGTAAAATAGAATAAAATATTACGAATCCTAAGTCAATAAAAAATGAGTATATATTAAGTATATAAACTTTGACTTTCTACTATTTATCAGGCATATTATTTAAGTTGAAAATGTGAATATATATACTTATACTTTTCATAAATCAATCAAAATTAAACAGATAGAAGTTCAAAATTAAAACACAATAAAGAATTCAATCACTAGAATCTTAAGATTAAGACAAATTAGAGAAATAAAAATTCATTAAAAATGATTTAAATTCAAAAAAAAAAACACACACGTCTTTATCTAGTAAGCTTTAAAAAAAAAAAACCTTAAATAGTAAAATGAACTTTTAAATTATCTCACAATAAAACTTTTATTTTTTTTTATTCGTATCATACAAACCTTTAATTCCAAACAAAAAATTAATACTCATCAAATTTAATATCAATTGATATTTTTATTCACATGACATATAACGAGATTATGTAATAATTGATATAATTGTATTAAATATTTATTTCATGATTGTCAATTTTTTGTTAGAAATTATAAAAGTAGATAAGAGAATTTTAATATAATAAAAATTTAATTACATAAATAGATATAATTCAATTTTTTTAATACTTAAATCAATAAAGAATTAATGGTAAAAGCAATCAAGGCCAAAGCATTAGAATTTAAAAAGAGAAAAAAAAGAAGGCAGCAATTTTGATAAGGTAAAATAAAATTTCAAAATTTGAAATTTATTAAAATCTTGCTATCCTATGTCCATCCATCTTGAAAACCGACAATAGCATGATAATCCCATGGCTATAACCCCATCTAATCAATTCCAATCGTTTGAAAGCGACGTTGCCAGCGCAGCAATCTGGGAAAAAAATGCAAAATACATCCTCAAAGCGGCATCGTTTAACCTCTGAAAGGCTCTAATGAAACGATGCCGTTTTAATCCTTCCCATCAGTTATCCCCGAGCGCCAAACTTGTTATAAAAGAGGGAAATCAAATTTAGGAAACCACTCTCTCTCTCTCTCTCATTTTTATTTATGTTTTTTTCAATTTCAAATTTCAAAACCTCAACACTGTTAGCCTGAAAATGGAGGCAAGTCCAATCCCGATCGGATCGTGTTCCAAAGAGCACCAGAAGATCTACAGAGATTGGTTCAATGTCGCGGATTCAGGTTTCTTCCTTTACTTTTCTATATTCTTCAATCATTTTTTTTCTTTTTTGTTGATTTCGACCGTGAAATTGCTTTGATTATGATAGATGGAGATGGACGTGTTACTGGAAATGATGCTACAAAGTTCTTCTCCATGTCTAAACTTTCTCGTCAAGAACTCAAGCAGGTAATAAAAACTCGTTGAGAAAGAGTAGTCATGCTTCAGTAAAAGCTATTTCAAGTTCATTTTAAGTGTTATTAGTAGTACTTCTGAAATCTTGATTTTGGAGAGCTTCGTTTATTTGCAAACTACGAACTGAGACGGGGCTTGTTTATGATTGGCCTCCCTTGGAATATGTAAATGATTTTTGGAATTATAAAAGACAGCTTGTATATTTGTAGATCTATGGAAACTTTTCCTTTCACTAGATTTTTCTTGTTAGGATTAATTTGCCCTTTTAGTGTTTGATCAGATTATGATTGTTTTTGAGTTCACGTTGTTCACCGTTTGTTTTTCCTTTTCTATCTTTAGATTTGGGCGATTGCGGATTCTAAACGACAAGGATTTCTAGGATTGACAGAGTTCATCGTTGCTATGCAGGTTGTAAAATGGAATGGAGTATTTAATTAAATAGAGATTTGATTTTTTTTTCTAATATGTAATTTGTGTGTTTGAATTTTTGTTGATTTTCAGCTGGTTTCTTTGGCACAAGCAGGAAATGAACTAACCTCTGATGTTCTTAAAAGTTCAGGCAAGTCGGGAATAACCTACTCTGTTTTGCTCTTTTGTCATTGTTTTGGTATCAATTTGACAAAGTAACACAGAGTCACAGACTGATTTACTTACTTCAGAAATTGACATGTGATGCTTCAGAATTGTTACATTTCTCAAAGTAGTGATTTTTTTTTTTGAAATTAATGCTTATTTAGGTCAAAACGTAGTATATACCGAAGATTTGTGGAAATATATTGCTATTGGCTCTCTTGTGGCCTTATTCTGGTTATTTAATCCATGTTGATGTGTACTTTCGTTTGTTCCAGTTGATGCAGAGAATATTAGTCTTCCTATAATGGAAGGTTTGGATGCCTTAGCAGTGGTAAGGGATGTTCTTTGTTTCGCCTTCTAATTTTAATTACTTGAGTTAATTTCTTAGTTTTGATAAATTTCATTGCTCTTTTTTCCCAGAAGAGCAAGGATTCGACAACCAATGGGGAGCCTGAAATGAATGGTTAGATACTATACTATCTTCAAGTGTTTTCCATGAGGTTGCTCGATTGCGCTTTCATGAGTTAGCTTACTGTTAATGATGCAGGAACTACTCATCCCCAAGTTCCAACATCTGCTAAATGGTTTACTTCAAAGTCTGCAAGAAAGGTAATCTCTCGGTTTCTCTTTGCCCTTAAGGGTGTTTGTCTTGCCTCTAGGTTGACTTGCTCATGCTGCACTGTAACCTTTTGCATCACAACACATCCTGGTTGTGATGTCTTAACTTTTCACTATGTTAACGTGTTGTACAACTTCTTAAGCTGCATCTGTTTGTAAAGATGTCTTCATTTCAATATTTTGCTTGATGAGTTTGCTTTCTCTGTTTATTGCTTAGACACCTGCAAGCGCAGTTACCTCAATTATTGATGGCTTGAAGAGACTTTACATTGAAAAGCTAAAGCCATTGGAAGTTACCTATCGATTTAATGATTTTGTGTCTCCTTTCTTGGTAAGTGAAATATGCTTTGATTTTAACCCCAAAAAAAAAAAGTTTGTGCTTTTGTTTATCAGTGAGAGATGTTAAACTTGAATTGAATGGTTCCATCTCTGTAGATTTTGAAGCAGAGTATCCACGTGCCACTGTGGCATTTCATATTCTCTTACGCACAAAGCATTTCATTAATGCATTAAATTGATTTGTGATTTTTTCCATGCAGACAAACAGTGACTTTGATGCTAAACCAATGGTTATGCTTTTGGGTCAGTATTCAACTGGGAAAACTACATTTATAAAGCATTTGTTGCAATGTGATTACCCAGGTAAGTTCGAGGCATTTATTCCCTTTCTCTTTCCTATAAACACGATGGTAGTTGATTATGATGTGTGCTGAGCTTTTCATCATCATTCTGTTGACAGGAGCTCATATAGGACCAGAGCCTACAACTGATAGATTTGTGGTTGTAATGGTATGTAAAGCCACGTCTAAGTTTTCTGGTTTTGAAAGTGATTATATGAGTCAATGTGTTCTAATACGTGTCATTGATTGCAATACTTGCTTTTGTATATAATATCATCCTGCGTATAACCTTTCTGAGTGGCCATCACCATTCTTGTGAGATCTGTTGGCACTATTATGTACAATGTCAAAAAAGTCATCTGTTTACATATTCTTACGCCAAATGAGTAACCTTCACTTGGAAGGTAATGGTTTGTAGTAAACAAAAATCTTACTACAATATGCAGTTTGAATGTTGTAAAAGATTTGTAATGTTTCTTGTATATTTCCAGAATGGACCTGACGAAAGAAGTATACCTGGGAACACTATTGCTGTTCATGCAGACCTGCCATTTGGTGGCTTGACAACGTTTGGAGGAGCGTTTTTATCAAAGTTTGAGTGTTCTCAAATGCCACATCCAGTGAGAATTATTGAGTTTTTCTTTTACTGTTTTCATATTGATTATATTTCAGTTTACTGTTACTGATGTCATTGTCATGTTTGCAGTTGTTAGATCAAATAACATTTGTTGACACTCCTGGAGTTCTATCTGGAGAAAAACAAAGAACACAACGAAGTTATGATTTCACCGGTGTTATATCATGGTTTGCAGCTAAATGTGATCTCATCCTTCTGCTGTTTGACCCGCACAAATTAGACATAAGTGATGAATTTAAACGAGTAATTTCATCTTTACGTGGTAATGATGACAAGATACGCGTTGTCCTGAATAAAGCACACCAAGTTGATACCCAACAAGTACGATATTCTGTTCCATTTTTCAATTGGCAGACTTCTGTTATTGTTACATTCATTACAACTCACCAACTTCATATCAACAGCTAATGAGAGTTTATGGAGCTTTGATGTGGTCACTGGGAAAAGTTCTGAATACTCCAGAGGTTGTGCGTGTTTACATCGGGTAAGTTTATTTTCCTCAAAAAATTATTTCACTGGACAGTTTTGGCTAGTGATTAGGTTCTAATCTATCCTCTCTTGGTAGCTCTTTCAATGATAAGCTCCTTAATGAAGCTGCCATTGGTCCACTGGGGCAAGATCTTTTCGAGAAAGAACAAGATGACCTTCTCAAGGACTTGATAGACATTCCAAGAAAGGCTTGTGATCGTCGGGTGTGTTTCTCTCCTCTTCATAAATATTGTTCATCATGTTTAGTTATTGTTTATGTGCATGAAGGGTAAATGCATGGTTGCAGATCAATGAATTCGTGAAGCGTGCTAGAGCTGCAAAAATCCATGCTTATATAATTAGCCATCTCAAGAAGGAGATGCCTGCTATGATGGGCAAAGCTAAAGCTCAACAACGACTTATCGATAATCTTGAAGACGAATTCGGGAAGGTCTTGCTCTGTTTCATCTCTTTGTCGTCTCATCTTTTTCCTTTCATTTTCATTCGTTTTTCACTCCTAGTACTTGCTCGCAAACAGGTGCAACGAGACTTCCATCTGCCGGCCGGCGATTTCCCAAGCGTGGAGCACTACAGGGAGGTGTTGAATGGTTACAGCATCGATAAATTCGAAAAGTTGAAACCTAAGATGATACAAGCTGTAGATGATATGTTAGGATATGAAATCCCAGAGCTCCTGAAAAACTTCAGGAATCCTTATGAATGAAGCTTGAGGGATCAGAGTGGCGAAAAGAAGAATATTGCTTCTGTTGCAATATTCGTAGCTTTTGCTACGCTTTAGCCTTTTCTTATTATGCTTTTCAGGCGTGTTTTCATCAAATTAAATGTCCCTTTTGTCAATCTATTCACTGCCCGTTCATCAGACTTTGGAAAAATTCGACCCTTGGAAATAGTCCAATAGAGATGACAAAAGAGCGATTCAATTTTGGCATTTGAATTGATCTAGATGTAAGATTAGACTGCCATGCCTATGACCAGTTCTGAGGAAAATGTTGCAGTGCCTAAGTCGGCTCTGCCATGGTCAATCTCTTGAAGGTTTTTTTGTAATTTAGCAAATTAATTAATGGGTTTAGGTTATTTATATGGGAAAAAACCATGTCAAAGTAATGTGATTCATTTAAAATTAACAAACAAACAAACAGAAAGGAAAAAAAAAAAACAAATCTGAAGTCAGATACTCTTAAGCATGTGCGGGATAACACCACTTGGCAAAACTGCATGTGTAAGAAAGGAAAAACCTATTAATTTCTTTTGACAGAAAAATATTGAATATTTATATTTTTTCAACGGTCAAGGTTTTCCAACAACAGCAAAAATCTTCTGGTCAATAGTTGAAAAGGTATATTATTAGAAACAAAACTTTTTTTGACTTTACGATTTCGTTATATAGTCTCTAGTTCAAATTTTTAATTTAATTGAGATCCTAATATATCAGTAAAGAGTAATAATTTTGATATTATATATCACGAATGAGATTAGTAAAACCAGACTAATTAGTAATTAACATACTAGTTGATATGTTTACCAAAAAATATAAATGAGCATACTTATAATTATTTTCTTATGAATATGCTTTAATTTCTTGAATAATATGTTACAAAAATGATAATTTCATATTTTTAAAGGGGTAACGTTTGAGATTATTATTATTATTATTGTTTCTATTTACTATATTATCTGATCATATGAAAAATAATATATAAAATTTATAAAAAATATATTTTTTAAAATTTGTCGTTGTCTTAAAAGACAGTGTATGCCTTTTGACTAGTGTTTTTGGTTTTTTTTTTAAATTTTTTATTGGGGTGATTTTTTAAAGAAATAATCAGTAAATATTTTTAAATAATGGCGGGTTGGTCTTCGACAGAGGTTTTATATAACAGAAGATGGGAGAACACTTTGATTTTGCCATTGCAGAGTTGAAGGAAAATGGAGAAGATGCAGAAGAAGATAGCGAAAAGATTTGAAGGCAAAGTTGCAATCGTGACTGCTTCGACTCAAGGCATCGGTTTCGGCATCGCCGAGCGGCTTGCTTTGGAAGGTGCCTCCGTCGTCATCTCTTCCCGCAAGCAGGTTCTGATCTGATAAAAATCTTTCTACCCTTTGATCTCTTCTTTATATATTCAAAGGTTTAATCAGATGGATTACATGCAACATCACAACCATTCGTCGAGTGAGACTTTGTAAATGATCGTGGTGTGATCTGTGAATTGTAATAAGATTCTTTTTTGGCCTTTTACTTGTTTGTGCTGTTTCTGCTGCAAGCTGCTGTTTTTCTTGCGAAACAAACAGAAAATTCACATGATAATAGTGATTTGCTTCAATTGTTTCTTGTTTGATTTGTTTTGAATCTACCTGCAGAAAAACGTGGATGAGGCAGTTGGAAAGCTTAAAGCTAATGGCATACAGGTTTTGGGGGTCGTTTGTCATGTATCCAATGCGCAGCAAAGGAAGAATCTGATAAACAAGACTGTTGAGGTTAGTCAGTGAAAATCTTGGATTGTAATACGATCAGTGACTATGAAAAATAAGCTAAACTTGAGAATTTGAACATTTTCCCTTTGATATGATAATCGTAGTATGCCATTTTTATGAGATGGTGGATTTGGTTTCAGAAATATGGAAAAATAGATGTGATTGTATCAAACGCTGCTGTAAATCCAGTTAACATGCCCTTGCTGCAAACCCAAGAATCTATTCTCGACAAGCTATGGGAGACAAACGTCAAAGCATCCATACTTCTTCTGCAGGTAATTGACTCCTCTTTATGAAGATTAATGTCGGAAACAAAAGGAAAATAGTTAAAGTAAACTGTTGTTGTTGCATGATCTGGCTATTCTTTGACACATTTTGCATCCTTACCATAGATTAACCCTCATAGTTTACAGCAGGGTCACTTTCCTGAATCTGGTTTTGTTTGACTTGACAAGTTTGGAAGGTTCATAGCCTGTTTCCTTATGCAATGCAGGATGCAGCTCCTCATTTGCAGAAAGGTTCGTCGGTTATATTTGTTTCTTCACTTGGTGGATATCAACCGCAGCCTTCCATGGCAATGTATGGGGTTACCAAGACAGCCCTTCTTGGCCTGACCAAGGTTAATATATTCAAAAGAATTCCACAAGTTTTTCAGGGATGTTCTGTTCTTCTTATAGTCTCCCTTCCTCTCCATCCCCTTTTTCCAGGCTCTCGCTGCTGAGATGGCCCCTGATATTCGTGTAAATTGTGTTGCCCCTGGTTTCGTACCCACCCGCTTTGCAGCATACATCACAGCAAACGAGACCACAGTAAGTAATAATACAATCTGGCATCTTTTGTTCTGCCTTCAATCTTGATCTGAAACCTGGAATTTGGAATTTGTTGCAGAGGAAGACCTTTGAGAAGACTACCTTACTTAACAGGCTTGGCACTCCGGAAGAAATAGCTGCTGCAACTGCTTTCTTGGCTTCGGATGATGCATCTTATATTACAGGAGAAACTTTGATTGTTGCAGGAGGAACCCCCTCTAGACTGTAGTTAATTTCCTCTTCGTTATTACTCTCCCTCCCTCCTTTATCAAATCTTCCTTTGTCCTTTTAATCTCTGTATTCAGTGTGCTATTCCTATCACAAACATTTGGTTTATTACCCTTTGAAGTGGAACAACTTCACAGGAAGATTAATAAATGCTGGATCGTTTCCTTTTTTTTTCTTTTACTGTATTAGAATTAAAGTATGAACATTCAAAAATTTCCTTACTTTATTCAACTAAATTCTTCAATTTTCTTGTACTATTAACTACAATATGGTAGTCCATATTTTTGATGTCTATATAACATATAATCTGATAAGTTGATGTAATCATATAATAATCGGTGAGTAATGTGACGGTCCATGTGATTAAATGCTTCCATTACATCAATTATAAAAATATTAATTAACATTTTATTTAAGATTATTAATTTTTTATTAAATTTTATATTTTTATTTAAATACAAATAAAAAATTAAGTGCGGTTACAAATATGATAAATTCATAGCAAATTTTTTTATTCTTTAATACGTGTACGGTAGTTTATTAATACTGCAAAAGCCGAGGTCGGAGGGAAGTAAAGGACAAGCTAAGAGGATAACTCTTCTTGGAAATGAAGAAGATGGAGATGAAGGGTAGGAGGAGGTTCGAAGGCAAAGTCGCGATCGTGACGGCGTCGACTCAAGGCATCGGCTTGAGCATCGCCGAGCGTCTCGGCTTAGAAGGGGCCTCCGTCGTCATCTCTTCTCGCAAACAGGTTTCCTTTTTTGGGGGTTTTTTTTTTTTTAAATTCTCCCAAGCTGCAGCTTTTTTAATCGTTGACTTTGTTCTTTCGTTCTAAGAGTATCAGGCTTCGATCTCTTTTGCCTTGAAAAAATGAATCTTTGAAGAATTTTGGTTTGAAATGTGAGGATGGGTGTTTGTGCTTTTTGGTCTGCTTGTAGAAAAACGTGGATGAGGCAGTTGAAAAGCTTGAGAAGAAAGGGATTCAAGTGTTGGGTGTGGTTTGTCATGTGTCAAATGCACAACAGAGGAAGGATCTTATTCGAAAGACTGTTGAGGTTAGTATTTGATCCTATGTTTTTCTGTTCTTAATAACACAAATTTATCATTTCCTTCCGTACGATTCTCTTCTGATATTGGAAATGAAGAAATGCAATCCAACAGTAAAGTTCAACAGTGAGTCTGTTTATATACAACGAACAATTCTTTTTGAAAGGTTGTAGCAGGAACTTCTTTAATTTAGGAGTTGGTGGTTTTGTTTCAGAAATATGGAAAGATAGATGTGGTTGTATCAAATGCTGCTGTAAATCCAACGGTAGATCCATTGTTGCAAACCCAAGAATCTATCCTTGACAAGCTATGGGAAACAAACGTGAAAGCAACTGTGCTTCTTCTACAGGTAAATCACTTTGGGTGAAGATAAATGTTAGGAAATAAAAGAACATATATGCTTTAGGGTAGCATATATTGATGTACAGGTTATTGTGATTAGATTGTTGGTGGTACATCGTCTGGCTATACCATAGTTTGCCATTGCTTGCCATAGCGATTTACTTGGTCACTTTTCCGGAATCCGTATTTGTTAAACTTTGACAAGTATACGAGGAAGGGCCATGACGACTTCCTTATATATTGCAGGAGGCAGCTCCACACTTGCAGAAAGGTTCATCAGTTGTTCTTATTTCCTCAATTGCTGGCTTTCATCCGCAGGCTGCTATGGCTATGTATGGAGTAACTAAGACAGCCCTTCTCGGGTTGACCAAGGTTGGTATTCTGGTCCATTCCATTATATGCTATGAATTCTGCAAACCATCAACTCTTTTTCATCTTCTAAGCATTACCTGAACATATTTTAGGCCCTTGCAGTTGAGATGGCCCCTGATACTCGTGTAAATTGTGTTGCTCCTGGCTTTGTTCCAACCTACTTTGCAGCATACATCACAAAAGATGAGGTTGTGGTAAGTGAATATGTGACTTCTACTTTGGGCTCCTCTTGCCGAATTGATGTCATTTGTCTGTCTTGTCATGGACTGAATTTGAAATTGAAATGTTGCAGAGGAAGGCTGCTGAGGATCAGACGCTACTTCAAAGGCTTGGTACCCCGGAAGACATGGCTGCCGCAACTGCTTTCTTGGCGTCCGATGATGCTTCTTATATTACAGGAGAAAATCTTGTGGTGGCAGGGGGTATCCCCTCTAGACTTTAGTATACCTTTCTTTGTTGTAATGCCACCCCTTTCCTTTGTTTTCAAAAATAATAAGCAATGCGAATACAGACCTCACTCATCCGCTTGATTCATGTAGTTGGTTCGCTATTCCTATTACCAGAATTGCTATCTTTACTGCCAAAACTTTGATACAAAGATCAATAAAATCAGGAGCTCTCGTCTTTAATTTATTTACTAGAGTCGAACTTGAGTTGTAACCTTTGCAAATGAAAAGTTCCTTAGTTCTTTTTTTCTTAAAAGGTAAATAAAGTTAAACGCCTGTGATCATGATGGTATGCAAAGAAACAATGGAAACAGGCACAGCATTCTTTTCCTTGGGCAGTTGGGTGCGTGTCCCCTTGGAACCCTGAGCCTTGAGATTTCATTGCAGGCAAGGGAAAAGCTAAGGGAGAAGGAAGCAGTTATACAAGATGTCAAATCAGCCAAGGAATATCTGGAATAATATTTAGCATATATACCATGAACGGCAGGAGAATTCTTGTATATGTTACAATATTAGCATATCTACCATGTAATTTATCAACACTGCACATGATTCAAGTGGAAAACATGTAAAAACTCAGAAGACAAAATACTTTACAGAGGCTATAAAGAAACCAACCATTTCTGAACCCCTTAAGGGTTCCTCTGCAACTTATGTACATTAACTCAAACTCATGGATCTTCACAATACAACATATTCTAGGTTCAGGCAAAAGAAAATCCTCCTTCCCCTAATGTAACTCAGTCATAATGCTGAGGCATGCTGATTTAGGAGTAGATTATCCTTGATTATTATGGGATTCCAGTCTTGCTGTTATGTGTCTTCTACCCCATTTGCATGCACTTGATTAGCAGGAAAAGGAAGACAGTAATATGGCACTGTGATATTCCCACCTTTTTCCATCCTTAACAGTATTTACTTGTGACGTCCAGTTGCAAACAGAATCTAATACGAAATGCGATGTAACTACACAGGGACAACATCATCATTCTGATTATCATCACAAGTTAATATAAGACCTTCAACATATGTTGGGAGGAGGCACCGGCTCCATTGACAGCCTGTTGAGATAGGTTCTGATGGTGGAACAATCATAAGTACATTATCATGGCGTCGGACAACCCCCATCACACTTACAGTGCTCCCTTCTTTTATGTAACTGTGTCACAACAAACGTCCTCTTTATCAGAACAGAACTGAAATTATACTCAGATGTTTCAAAAGGCTTCAATAAATGAAATCATTAATTTCCAAATTATTTAAAGCTAAAGTCTACAAATCCCACAAAGATGCAACTGAGGTGCGGAAAAAATCACCATGATACTACAAGCAGAACAATAAATGGCATACCCCTCCTTTAGGCGCATTATACGGTCATCACTAGAGAGATTGCGCTCTGCTAGCCAGCGTAAAAAGCTTGGAGATAAGTCCCTGTTTTGCTTTGTTATATCAGCTACAGTAGCTGGTTTGACAAATGGAGCAACCTTAGCTCCATAGCCTGCTTTGACTAATGCTCTTAATCCAGATTGGAAGTCTGATATGTAAAAATCAGCAACATATTTCTGTCCACAATAAAAAAGTTGCCTAAGAGAAAATTCACTCAGAAGCAACATTTCTGAGTTTGCCAAACAATACTGATAGAGATTCTGAAGATTTTTCTAAGCCAAAACAAATACCTCAGAATGTCTACATCCCCAGGAGAAGCAATGATGTTTAGGGTTTGCGGATTTACCACCCCATCCTTTATACTCGTACAATTCTGTGGAAACGTATACACATCTGGGCACCCTCTGGTAAGATGACTCCAAAGGAATGCTGCCACAGGTGACAACCTACAATAAGAGTTGAGATTTAATTAAACCTATAGCAAAATCAAAATATAAGAAATAAATACTTGAGTGTCTAATTATTGCACATCAATTTCAGGTTTCATCCTTTATTTCTTCTTTAAAACCAAATAAGAAAACCACTCCAATTCGAAGTAGACAAACACCAAAACAACAAGACAATGGCAGATGTTAATGGTATTCATAGGCTTCCAATGCCAATATGTGCAGTTCCCCACAGGCAATGCTGTACCCTACCAGTGCATTTGGCATGTGAAGCATGCCTTCCCACGAGCCCACAATCATGTGCACATGTGTAACTCCTAATTAATGATCAGGCACGTTGGAAACCCAGAACCATAACTACCCCATCTTAAGCTGAGTAAACCAATCATTGCTTCTATATTGCAAAAAAATAAATATGCCTCGAGATCAGAATTACCACCAGTACATCAATTAGCTATACTTGGTTCAGCAGGGAACTCGAATAAAGATCATATGACATCTCTAGAATCAAGGAACAGCCAACTGGTTCGCTCAGTATGCTGCATAACCAAGATTTTACTAGAACGACAGGTAGAATAAAACAACCATTTACCCCACCAATATTCAAATTGTTTCCAGCAGAGAACATGTATTCCACACCATCAAGAGATTTCCTTTCAGCTATAGGAACAAGAGCCTTTGTTTGCAGAACAAAATAGATAGTTAGACACCCACATTTAGTATTCTCACCTAAAATCCCATGATTAAAAGTACCTTAAACAAATACCGAACCGAATCCAAACATCAAATCGTTAACTCATCTAACAAAAGAAAAACCAACCACCCCCCCCCCCCCCCCCTCCCCTGACAATAATGACAAATGTGAATTACCATATTAGACATTTATCTAAATGGCAATTAAAATGACAAATCAACACGCATCAATTAATGCCGAATATGTTTAGAGCAGTTTTCAGTTTCCACAAATAGAAATAAAGAGTAAACCAAAATATAACTTAGTAAAAATTTTACCCCTGTAACTTTCACGTATTGGCCATCAACAGCACCTCTAAGCTCAGCATCCGGGTACCTCCTCACGTACCCCACCAAGCCTTTCCTTCCCCAAATACAATTCCAAAGTAATCCCAAACCCAGGGGCGCCACCACCGCACCCACCGCCCCAAGAACCACCACCTTCTTCACGGCCACCATCAGAAACGCCCCCACCAACAGCCCCATCACCACCACCACCATCACCACCCAAATCACTGCCTTCGACACCCTAAATCCAAACCTCATCCCTTCCCCGAGACTCGTCACCCCAGGCCCGTACCCTGCTTTCCCCGACGAGGCAACCGCTTGCTCGGCCTGGCCGAGCTGCCCCGACCTCCTGGGACCCGAGCTGAGAGGACCTGAGGTGATGAGCCCGGTAGGCTGAAGAGGCATGGGCCCGGAGGATTTCCTGATCGGGCCTGAGTTGGACCCAGATCGGACGGATCCACTGTTGGGCTGAGAAGAAGAGGAAGTACGTGAAGGTTGCACAAGTTGCTGCTGCTGCTTGGAGTTGGGATTCGAAGAAGGTCCGTTGGATGAGGACTGATCAAGCACGGGGATGTCGAACATTTTGCCCAACTCCCCGGATTTTTTAACGTCACCGCCTGTGTACGGTACTGCCCGCAACGACATTGTCGGTTGCCTCTCTTTCAGCTGCTCCGGCCTGCCCGACACCACCAGCCCACTGCTCAGCTGGTGAGACTGAATACGAGAACCCATTCTTCCTCTTTTCTGTTTATTTATCTTTGATATGAAAACAAGCACACTCAGAGAGAGAGAGAGAGAGAGTTTGGGGAGTTGCAGAGAGAGTGGAGAGTAGTGGGAGTTAGAGTAGGAAGAGTGGGGAGTGGTAGCAGGATGGAATGACGAAAACGAGTTGGCGGAAACGCCGTAATGGCATGTGTGTCCTTTTCTCTTTGAAATGGCGGTGCGCTGTTCGCTGTTTGAGGCTTTCGGGAGGGTTGATGTGCCACGGCCCGCGGGTCCACAGCTTTTACTAATTTTTTTTTTGGCCTTTGTGAATTTACTTTTCCATCCTTATCCTCTAGAAAGAAGCTCGATGGCTACTCTCCAATCACGATTTGCCATGCCACCATCGTGTCTTGTTACGGGATTATTACCTTCTTTTCAAAAAAAAATTTATTTATGTTACGGTGAAGAGTTATCTACAATAAGCTAGCCCTTCACTCAAATTAAATAATAAAAATAAATTTTAATTATTTTTATATGCTTTATTAGTCAAAATTAAGTTAACAAATTCAAAATAAATTCGATATTTAGACTATTTATAAATTAAAATAAATAATTTATAAGTAATACATACACTAAAAATTAAAATAAATATTAAAATATTTATTGTTTATAATCGAATTCATACCTAATATTTATTCATACTATTTATTACCATCCTTGAGAAGGAGACAAGATTATAAAGTGATGATGAATGGTAAGTAAATAAGTATTCAAAACAATGTGAAAACATTTAAGTAGAATTAGGTTATTATTGAATTCGGATGGAGTTTAATTTTGTAAGTTATCATAAATATAATTTTTAAATAAATAAAAGAGTTTGAGTGTTAATTAAATTTTTATAAGATATTATTTATTAGGATTTAATAAAATATAAAAATTAAATTTTATATAATAAAATTTAAATACAATTACCTTATCTTGGCTATGACTACATGAGAGGTAAAATTGCCTAAAAAGGGAAGTAATGGTGGTTATCATGTGTCACAGTCAAAATCGGTGAGCAGTGGTCCCACCCAAGAAAGGTTGGCGATGAGGTTGATTGGGTCCTACAAGTTAGATCTTCTCTTGCCAGAAGATCTGCCGGTCTGTATCATTTCTTTCCGCACAATCATTGAACGGTTAGGATAATCCAATCACAATCACGACCCCAATTCTTAATTTTGGCATGCTTAAGGCGGGTCCACCTCCTCCTGCCCACTTGCATTGCATCACTGCCACCGCTCGAGTCTACTAGTACTAGATCTACCCAATCAATTCCAAAAATAAAGTCCATTTTACTTGTCTAGTTATACAACATTACACTTTTCCTTTAAAATATTTTTTTTTCTCCAATTTCAAATCCTCATTTTTTTTTTCAATTTTACAAAAATTAAGATAAAAATATTTAATTTTAAAAGCAATAAATTAAAAAATTAGACGAAATGAGCATTATCATATTTTATATTAAAAAATAAATTTTCGATATATGTATTTAGCTAATTATCTATAATTGTAATACAAAGTTCCTAAAATATAGTAATAGTTTGCTTGATAGACAAATGGTAAATACCCAAAATTAAATGCATATTTATCATTATTTAGCGACGGTAGCCAATGAGTGGAAGTGCTGATTCTTGTCACAGATTAAGTGGTCGGTAAAGAGTCCGTTAGAGACAAAACCGGTAGATGGGTTTGTTTGGGATGGTTTTTTTCGGTTTTCGGGTTTGATGTTTTAGCGACGATCGTACACGAAGGGAATCGTTAAGGGACAAATACGGCAATTCACTCTTCACACTCGTCGGTACTGATGCAGACGGGCATCCAAGGTCTATGAGAAGATTGTTGCATGAAGGACAAAAATATACTTGGAAATTCAACAAAAAACAAAAGAATTGAAGTTTCCTTGCTTGTTAGATTTATTTTAATTTTGATAAAGGTTAAAAGATTTTCAATTATTTGATGATCTGTTCTTTTTTTTTCATAAAACCTTGTTTAATTTCTTACGTAAAATAATATATAAGTTTACATTTAATATATTATCTGTTTATAATTATAATATTTCATTTTATATCTTATGTGAATGTTGACTTATGTAAATGTTTAATTTAAAAAGAAAGAGTATCAACAGATGAAAAAAGACGAAAAAAGCTTAGTCCTGAAAACTTTTAGAGAGAGAGAATGATGATGTTTAATTTTCGTAGGCAAAAGTGCCCTCCAGGTATGAAACAAAGATTTCAAAAATCCTTGCAACTTTGGAGGGTTTCGTCGTCTTTTTCTCATTCTCGTGGGGTAAAGCCAAAGTCATGAAAAAGTCACTTCATGATTCTGTTCTCTCCCCCCCCTTCCAAAAAGAAAGCATCATCTCTCCCTTTACTTTACTATGGAATCTTGTTTCCTAATTCCTCCCATTCTTGTCAAGAATTTCAATCTTTGATTTTGCAGTATAATAACATAAATTCACTGCAAATTCAATACCAATTGATATTTTTCTATTCACATGACATGTGACGTAATTTGATATCATAATCTCGTAATTATTTTAATTGTCACGTTATATACCATGCAACGTAAACATATATGTTAATTTTTTATTAAAATTTTGAATGGTAAGACTTAGAGTTTCATGAAAGACAAGCATCTATGGTCCATTTAAAGAATCTTGAAGAAAGATGTGGCAAACTTATATTAATAATTTCATGATGGGTGATGAATCAAAGCAAAATGGACCACAAGAGTTAGGTTTGGGGATTGCAATTATGGGCCAGGAGGGGGCAAAATGTTTGAGAGTGGATAAAAGGGGCAATTTGTCAGGGATTGATGAGTGAGCAACAATTAAGCAAATTGTATAAAGGTTGATTATCAAGTTCCTATTTAGGAAACACCTCTGACTTTGGCTACTAATTAGTTTTAGTCAATCAGATTTTGAGTGTTGGGACACCCCATTTCCAATTCCTTCTCAAAAATCTAACCCCATTTCGTATTTTTTTTGGATTAGTATCGCTTTCTAATCTTTTACAAGAAAATGAGTCGAGTCTAAATCGGGTCACGTCAGATCAGGTCGATGTTCTTTTATTTTCTTAAGTTTGATTACAACGAAATCATCAAAGATTTGGCATGTTGTAGTTCTATTTTCTTTCATTTCCCTTACACATTATAATAATAAGTATTTGTTGGAAAATATTTTTTTAAAAAATGGAGGAAAAAAGAACAAAAACCCAAAGTCCAAAACCCTTTTTGCAGGCAAAGGCCCAAAACCCATACCCATTTTTGCTTTGGACTCCTTCATAGTTCACCCTGTTGATCCAAGAACATGACTTTCCATCAAATTGGGTCGTGTGCTTCGGAAATGCAATGTCAAGAACCAAACTTGGAAGAAATTTCAAAAGGAAAAGCTTGCATTTTTTTTGCATTACTTTTTGGAAAGAATGTTCTTCTTCTTTTTTTTTTTTTTTTTTGGTATTTCGACTTAGCTTACAAGGAAGACCAGAAAAGGGCACACACTAGGGACTTCCATAAGAACAGAAATGAAGCAAAATTAAAGGAACATTTTCTATACACCAGCCAGCTCAAACAATTCCCCCAATCATTGTTAATCGTTGTCACAAACGATCATATCAATTTTCTTTTTTAGTTTTGGAATAAAGTGAGGATTGGGTGCTTCAGGTTGAGCATATTTCCAGGGTATATCCACCCCGTCTTGCTTCTTTTTCCTTGGTCTCTCCAGGGTGAAATTCTGCTGCCATGGTAAAAGCTGCAGGCATGAAACAGAGCAGAAACTGGAAATGTAAATTTTGCTGTTCCTTTTTGGGTTCACAAGAGACCAAACTCCTGTTATCTACCACTTGCCAATCTTTTTTTAAACTTTTCGATGATGAAATGCATGTAACATCGTAAATCACATGAATTTGGAAACCAGCCTGGGGAAATATCTTGTCAAAGAAAAGAAAACTAGCAATTCCTGATAATCATTGAAACGACGAAATTTACAGGAAAAGGGGGGATGGAAACAGGGAGATTTCCATGATGAAACCGATGATCGGGTGTTGTCCAATTTGGAGGTGGAGCTGTGAAATCACTTTGGATCGGATGGCGAAGGGTGTGCCTCGTGGGAACTCATGGTTTAACCACATGGACCAGCCACTTGTATGACTTTTGGGTGAAAAACATGTTGGAGAAGGAGCATTATCTTTAAAGGCCGGGCATATATCCCACCCAAAGTTGACATGCAATTGCAAAGCGTAATGCATGATCAGGAAATGAAAAACTTTGCCACTGTGGCCATTTAGCATTAATGATGCAAATGGAAAGAGGGAACAGAGACACAAACAGAAACATAGGGAGTTGGATTCGCTCGAGGAAAAAGCTCTCCGTCTGTCTAACTATCTATCTCTTTCGCGTTCTCTCTCTATTTTTCTCGAAAGTCTTACTTTCGAACCGAGCAATCACGAGATACCCTTGAGAACCCTGCTTTGAATTCATCTTTCAGCTGCTAAACGATCTAATCTCCTGGTCCTATTAGAAAGAAGCCGTGAAAACTTGCACTCTCTTTTCCTCTTCTCTCTGGAAAATCTGCATTTCCATGAATTTGCTCTTCATTTGAACCTTTTTTTCCATGAAAACATGAAACCCCACAATCACTTTCTCTACTTGTTATTCGTCTATATGCATCTCATTGCGCTTCCATGAAATTCTCTTTGCTTCCATCTCTGCTCTCAACTATAAAGTCGGTGAAATGGAAACCTGTAGTTTGGTTCTTTGTCTCTGTTATCTGTGTCAAGGACCCGGAGGATTCTCTTTGAGCATGTCACTCTTTTGAGAAATTCATGAAAACCATTCCCTCTTTTCCACTCTTCTACCAAACCCATGTTTTTGAATCAGTTCATGCAGTTCCTAAAATCAATTCACACATTCAGAAGGAAAATACCTTTTGACTGTTTGTTTTTACAGGATAAAGTTTCCTGCACAATTCCTTAAACCCCTTATCACGTAAAGGGCTAACAAGCCAGACCAAAAGCTTCAATGGGAACCTCTTGTTTCCATGCATTTCGCCTTCGAAAATCGAAAAGCAAACATTTGCCAGCCCCTTCCTCATCAAAAACACAGTTGAATTCTGATATGGGGAACATGGAAAAGAAGAGATTTGATAGCTTGGAATCATGGTCAATGATTTTGGACTCTGAGAATGTGGAGACTTGGGAAGTTTCAAAGGACGATCAAGAGGAGTGGACTGCTGATCTTTCTCAATTATTTATAGGTAACAAATTTGCCTCCGGAGCTCAGAGTAGGGTTTATCGTGGAATTTACAAGCAGAGAGCTGTTGCTGTGAAAATGGTGAGGATTCCAAACCACAAGGATGAGACTAGAGCCAATCTTGAACAGCAGTTCAAGTCTGAAGTAGCTTTGCTCTCACGTCTCTTTCACCCCAATATAGTTCAGGTAACTCTTGAAATCGAAATATGCATGGCAAGAATGTTTTTCTGTCTGAATGTTTTGAAGATAATATACAATTCTATGAATCTTTCAGTTTGTATATTCATGTCATTAACTGGAACTTGTCTAGTTGTTTGATGAATGCCACGCTGCATCATAAGAGACTGAGATCGTGAAACTACTCTGTTTGAACACCAAGTTCTCATGAACTTTGTATCATGTAAGACATGGTCTCAGTCGTCATCTCAGCTTGATGCATGGGAGAATGAAATCTGAAGACAACTCTGTTCCTGCACTAAATTTTGTGAAATTCTAGGAAATTTTTTCCCCTTAGCCTGCATTTCCTTTGGGAATTGTATTGGTATTTATTGTTTATCAATTCATCTTACTTCACTATCTTTTCAAGTCTAAATAAAACTTGAATCGTGAGGCAATACTCTGAAGCTGATAAATGTCATAGTGTATGGGCCCTTAAAGCCAGATCATTTAACAAATCCTTTTAGCACTTCAGCTTTCATAGTTTACAGCCTTTCTTCATGAGTTTCCCGAGTTTCTGTTCGTTTAATTTTAGATGGTTGTTAATATCCTAATCCGCGGTCTACTTTTATGCTTCTTTACAAGAATATTTGGACAAGATGAGTAAACTTTCCTTTTATTTTGGTTAAATGGATCATAAGTAGAAGCTTCTGTTGCTAAAGTTTATCCTTTTGACAGTTTATTGCTGCTTGTAAGAAGCCACCTGTGTACTGTATCATCACAGAATACATGTCACAAGGGACTCTGAGGATGTACCTGAACAAGAAAGAGCCATACTCACTTTCAACAGAAACGATACTGAGGTTAGCTCTCGACATATCCCGAGGAATGGAGTATCTTCATTCACAAGGTGTGATCCACAGGGACCTCAAATCAAATAATCTGCTTCTAAATGATGAAATGCGGGTTAAGGTGGCAGATTTTGGTACATCCTGTCTAGAAACACAGTGCCTAGAAACTAAAGGAAACATGGGGACTTACCGCTGGATGGCACCAGAAATGATTAAAGAGAAACCCTACACTAGGAAAGTCGATGTGTACAGCTTTGGGATTGTATTATGGGAGCTAACAACAGCTTTGCTTCCCTTTCAGGGAATGACCCCTGTGCAGGCTGCATTTGCTGTGGCTGAAAAGGTTAGATATATATAGCAAGATTCAAATTCTTCCTTTGTTGTTTGGGACTGATGCTTCTGGTTTTTTTGCATGGATTTCTCTGGCTTTATTGAACCTGCTTCTGCTCTTTTCCAAACCATGATTTTTTGGTGGGCATAAGATTAAGAGTCAAGTTGAGAGATTATGATCCTATTGAAGCAAACTAGTTCCATGGATGATTTATTAAGTGCTTCTTAAAGTTTCTAGTGGATTCAATAAGAGCTGCATTAGACCCCTTTTTCAGGCCATTAGATTACATTTTGAAGTGCTTCCAATAAAAGAAAGTTAAACACTTCTCATGCATGTTTTCTTTATTGAGGTGAACTGCTCGTAATCTTAGCCTGATAAAACCTCTGGCCACCTAGTACTTACAAAGCTATTCTGTCTTCAGATTACATAGGGGGGAGGGGTTAAATAAGAGATTTAAGGAACAAATAGTACCATAGGAAATAGAATTTGAAAGGTATATGCCACATGAAACGGAATTTGAATTGAAAATACTGCACAATCTCTTACTTTTTCAGTTATACCTAAGAGAACATGAGGTGGGTTCTTACAGTACAGTTGACAGTTCTGTTATTGTGCATTTATAAAAGCCAGTTCCTGCTGCTTAACCTTATGATGCATCAAAGTCCAATTCCAATAATGCAGAGACTTGATGGTAGTTCCTCTAATCTTTATACTTTGTGTTGGCAGAATGAACGGCCTCCACTGCCGGAGAGTTGTCAGCCCGCACTTGCACACCTCATAAAGCGCTGCTGGGCAGCAAACCCCTCAAAGCGGCCAGACTTCTCTGACATTGTTTCTGCCTTGGAAAGGTATGATGAATGTGTTAAGGAGGGCCTCCCATTAACTTCCTACTCAGGGCTGGTCAGCCGAAATGTCATTCTTGAACGGTTAAAGGGATGTGTCTCTATGAGCTCTTCTATACCTGTACATGCCTGACTCTAGTAGAAGGTATCTCTATTCGTCTTCCCTCTTTTAAGGTCAAGATTACTTCATAATAATTTGTACATAGTTGATGTTCTTTCAATTATCTAGGGCTGGAGGGTGCTGCTGTCGCATTAATATGAGTTACATAGAGTTGATTTAGGTTTTGAACCCACTATTCTATTGTTCCCCCCTTGATTAATCATTTTCAATGTTTGGTATTCAGCTTTCACTAAGAAATGACTCTATAACGGAAACAATATGAACAGAATAGCTTCAGTGATAAGTAAGTTTGATATTGTCTCTGATCGCATAAGTTGGAGCTATGATCTAATGGTGGAATCTAACTTGCTCAGCTATGGCAAGACCCCTCCCTGTGATCAAAAGGGGTAGAACCTTGGATTCCTTAGTGTAAAATGATACTGTTGTTTCTATGTTTTCCTGATTGATGAACCATTTCTCTTAAAGAGAATTCCCATTTTAATCGTTGCATTATGATTTCTAAAATGTTGTTCTGGGGGAAAAAAAATCGATCACTGATTTTATCAAGGCTTTTGCCTAGCTGCTGCCTTGCTTCGAAACAGTTGAAGATAAACAGATACTCCCTGCCAGGGCTCTGATTTACCTTCTCCGTTGCTAAAGAAAGGAGGAGAGAAGCCGAAGTGATTTTTTAACTTCAATTACAAGTGAAAAGAGAAATCTTCTTCTTCACCCTCTATATCCTCAGCCTAACCTTGATGATTAATCATGATCCTTCTCCATGAGAGATTGCATTTGTTAATAACATAGTGTTCAGCAAGTCTTCTCCTTGTGTTTAAAGGGTCTTCTTCTTTGAACTAATAACTTCAAAAAACTTCGCAACTATTAAAAGAGAAAGGTTGGAAGAATCAAGATAGGCTTAGGTAGGTGCTGCCTGCAAGTAAACGATCTTAAGCATTCTGCATATATCACATCCATGCCATTGAGAAAGTAAAAGATACTCAAGCTACCCTTGAATTACTCTAGATTATGATATTCTATATATATAAAAAAGAGTAAATTACAGTACTTATTATCTTGATTATCTGCATGATATATTTGTGTGTAAACGCGTGCATGTTACACATTTTCTTAACCCTTAATTTACGTCTAACATCATCCTACAATAAGTTAGAAGAAGACCAAATATATATTTTGTTTTTAACATTAAACTAAGACCACCGTGTGAGATAATGACCTAATGGAGATTCAATGCTTGATGGATTTGTTATTTTATTCTCTGTTTACCCATCTTGGGAGAGAACGATTCAAACGCGGCTGGCTGACTTGGAAGAGCCTTTGGGTCCCTCTACACATTCAAACCTGAAGTGGCAAGAAAAGCCCGGTTGTGCTTGTAAACCTGGTGGACTTGGAAGAGGCTTTGTGGACCAACCTGGTGATGCTGATCTCCCCTAGAATACGTAACTCAAATTAAGATAAGATCTTTGACCCTTGACTCAGTCCACACTGGTTGTGTGTTTCCCACGAAAAGTCAATTTCATTTCCTTGGATTGGTGCTCACTTAACTGAGTGAATTGACAGCCCCAAGCTATGGGGATTTAAATTTTGTTAATCAGGACCCTGTCTTTCACTTGCCTGTTTCTTAGGACTGAGTCTGATCAGGATTTGAGCAGCAGACACTCTAGCACTCTGCAGTCTGCAGTGTGCACTGATCTCATCTATCCCACTCTTGTTATATGTTAAACCTTTCTGACCAACTTTGTTTTCTGGGGAAAACGGAACCCATAGTGAAATTTTGGAGTTATTCTTGTGCAAGCAATGGAAAACTTGGAAATGACACTAGTAAGATACATCAGAATGGGATCTTAGAAAGGAGCATAGCTTAACAATGAAAAAGCTTAGTTCCATCATTGGAATGGCCGAAGGCAAGGAATTTGAGGCTGCAGACAAAACATAAATGACAAGTGTAGGGTGGTGTGGCTGTAATCAGAGCGTGGCTTACTTAGGAGAAGGGGAATATGTGCCATAGGGGTCACCGAGACCTGAGCCAGTTGTCCCTTCTTTCTGTATTTATTGGCCAAAAACACAAAGCACGCAGATGCGGTTCTCTAAGATACCACTGTTTGCTTTACTGTTTATATAATTTAATGCAGGGGAAGAGACAAGGACATGCCCAAGGAGTGCAAACTTTCATATAGTATAGCATAAAAACAAAAAACAAAAGATATTCTCTTCCCCTTTTTGACTAAATAACTCCCACACCCTCTAAGCTTGGTTTGAACATTTTTTCTTTTGAAAATTAACTTTGATTCATTGCATATAAGCTTGGTTTGAACTAGAATTTTGAATTTGACCCATTCCCTCTGCTTTCCAATCTCGCCTATAAATCAAACTTAATTATAGTCATAAACAATGTAATCATATCTCATTAACATAATTGGAACAACGTTTAGTGTATTCATAGCCTTTCTGGTAATATTCCATCACTTACACTTAAATAGACTACCATTTCTCTAAATGATCACAATAGTGACATGTATCGCATAAATGCCATGATACACCCCTTTAGTTCCATACATGCTTGTGCGGTTCATATTATATATGTCAATGATTTCTCGAACATGGTGGCTAAAATCTTTGTCGCGAAAGGAATGATTTGATCAAACACGCGAAAAATGAAAATTTTTAAAAGCTAATTTGATAAAAAAGATATAAGAAAAACAAAGAGAAATATTTGATAAGAGTGATAATAACCAAATTTATCACATTTGTGGAAAGAATAGGTGGCCTTGGGGAACAACGAAAAGGGGTTTGGACTGGAGTCATGAGTGGGGGCACTTTCTGTATATTATTTGGGGGCACTTTCCTTTAATCGAAGCTTTACTTTTGCCGACCTCGTTGATTGCCCACACCCACACAGGGACACTTGCCTTCATTTTCAATTGCTGTCTCCTCCATGCATGTATGCCCTTTCTTTTTCAAGTCCCTAAACAGCCGCTCCCTTGCTTCACTGACTTTCGTTCACGATTTGGACAAAGTCTAATGAACTTCAGCGGAAAGATTACGGTAATTACACATTCTGTCCGAGGATTTCCAGCATTTTGGACAAGCTTTGGTGAACACTGTCGTTAAGAAACCACCATGGTTATTGCTTGGCACTGTCATGTTTTCATGCTTGTAAGAAAAGATGCTGAGTGCTGCTAACCCTGGCGGCAGGGAGAACATGTAAAAGGAAAGAACATTTTCTTTTATCTTGTACGGATCATCATATACTCAGCAAACATAGAGATTGCAGGGCATTTGCAGTACTGAGAATCCCAAACTGAGTGTGATGAATCATGCATATGGCCAACTCTTAACTGAATTCAATTTTTTGATTCCCCAAGAACATTCACAGGTACAAAATGTTCAAAGAAATATGAAGGACAACAGAAGAAAAGGTCAGAAACACAGAACACAAGGAATCAATTTGCTTCACAGTGGGAAAAATGATAAATTTGTTACCAAAAGTTCCACGGATCATGAGTCGATAACTAATCTGAATATGGTATGTTTTATACAGAGAGCTTAAGCTAGAAAATGGAAGGACAAAGATAAAAATCTTTATCAAAAGGGGTTGCTTCAAAAACAACAAAAACATGATGATTCAAGATTAAACTACCCATTTTTACATTGCAAAAGGGCATAATATACAAATTTAAAAAGAGAGATAAGAACTTCTCCTTTTTTCTCTTTCTCTTATGAAGAGGAAAAAGCTGGAGCTAAACCACCTCTGTTCCTCGATTCTGGGTCTAAATTCATTGGCCCCAAACGTTCCAAATCCTCTCTCCAATGAAGTTCACAAAGCTCCTTACTGAACCCTTCTCTGTTCCTTCTTCACCATCATCCGCACAAACTTCACCACTACTGCCAATGCTACTGCTACTGGTACTCTCTTCCACGGATTTCAACTCACTCGAGTCGTCCTTTCTTAAACTCAACTCGGGTCTTTTCAAACCCCCAGAGCCATCAGCACCACCGCCTTTCTTTTTCCTGTCTTTCTTGCTCTTTGCCTTCTTGCTCTGAGCTAATCCATCTTCAAAAGCATCTATAATCTCGTGAATCAACTGCCGGTTCGGCGATGAGTCCCACCTGACCCAGTAACTCATGTAGCACCTGAAACAATCACAGGTAAAAAGAGGAGGATGATCATGATCGCTGCTGCTGCTGATGCTTCGTTTAGTCGGATTTTTATGGGTGTTTTTGCGGTGGCTTGAAAAGTTGCCAAAATCGTTGTTAGAACAAGAGATGAGATAGGCCAAGACTTCCCTGTCGTCAGGGGAAAGAGCAGCTGCAAGGGTTAAGATGGTGGCAGGAAGGAAGGACAGATGATCGGTTGTGATTGGTGGTGACGGATGGACCGTGCCTCTACGGTAGAGCTTCTTCATAGTTGAATTTGATGTTGATCAGCCAGAGAGACACAGAGCAGGAGAAGTACTTTATCCAACAGACAGGACTTCAGAAAGAAAGAACAGAGCTTTAGACTTTGAAGGGCTGATGAGAAATTATTATTCCCTGGCAGACGGAGAGAGAGAACATTGGGTTGGTGACGTAGTTTATGGGAACCTTGGGGTGCGTTCGAGTGCGACGCGGGTCATAACAAGTGCATGATGACAATCATCCAGAGTGAGAAAATCTGAAATCTGAATCACGTTGGTCTTATTCGTCGTCATTTGGAGTTGCAGTTGGGCAGTTGACGCGCTGATGTGATGGGACCTAATCTCCCATTTGTCCCTGCACTGCCCCGCCCCTCTTTACACGTCAATGTAATCAAATGAGGTTGGTGGCCATGGCATTCCCGCATAGGTCCGGCTCTACGAGGGGCTTGGCCCAACCATAGACCCAGTGCACTACACAGAAGCCCCGTACTTCCAACTTCGATGAGCTAGGATAAAAAATTCCCAGTGCCATACTTGTTCAGGATGGACAAGCCGAAAGCCATTATACCAAAGCTTGAAGGATCCCTAAGGCCTAAGGTCAGGTCTGAATGTTCTTGAATTTTGACTAGGCACCATATCCTAATTGGATAAACTAGTCACTAGTCACAACCCAACATTAGCCTCTCTTCCTTCAATTTCTGACAGATAAGAAAATATTGACAATTAATTAGCCGCGTAGGAATATCCCACGGGCCACGGCACAACATCTCTTCTTCCCTCACCTCTTCTCCTAACCTACAATGTCAGTTTAAGCTGATAGAACTTGTTGGGAAAGTATCAAGTTTCTTTAACATAATATAAGAGGTCAATGCAGATAAAAAAGTCAGGCTCTTTCATATGCATGATGAATAGTGAATTCCCTGCTGAATGTGAAGTCAATGCCAGTATGGTTGTAGCCGGTAAGAGGCATTTCAGGATATCACAGAACTTCGTCTTCTTTCTTGCGTAAATCAAATTTATATGGAAAGTAGGTAATATTTGTTATGAAAGCGAAACGGTTAGATCATGGATGCTTCTCTGCAGTCGAAGTTTAGAAACTTTTGTTTTAAATAAAGCAACAATACAGAAGTTGACTCTCAACTTGTAATAACCAAAATCTGAAACAATATACTCAAAAGTCACCCTCCCTTATTTTATAGTATTTAATTAATTAACAATTTCACTCAAAGGAATGACAATAATCCGATACAGTTCTTAAGATAATCAAACCTCTATGACGAACTCTGTAGACGAGTCTTGATCCATGATTCAAGGAACTGCAGCTCCTCATTGCTTATTGAATGGCCAAGACCAGGATAAGCCTACAGAATCATAGATGATAAATTTTTGCAGAAGCCATATATAAATGCAACAGAATATCAGAAAAATGTGTAGGATACATACCTTAAACTCACAGCTTACTCCTGCTTGTTCAAGGAATGGGGGCCCTGCTTGTCCAGCCTCAAACAGCACAGTTCTGTCAGCCATTCCATGAGACCACAAAATAGGTGTCTGCACAAGTTTCAGGCCTCACACCATTAAACCAAGAAAAAGTTTTTGTAAGGATATTTCATAGTAGTGAGAAATTCCAATACAGACAGGTTTGTTGTTCTGGAAGAACTCATAATCTCCGAAGGACTGACAGTAGATAACATATATCCATCAAAACATAACAGACACAGTTAGCAATTGCATCCCCATGGATCAGAATGCTAAAGACAGTTTGTAGAAGCTGATACCTATTAGTTAGTTAGATATTTCACACGTGCAAGTGTTCTATCTGACAAATATCAATTAATTGTCAAGCGTTGAATGCAGAGAACAGAATGCTTTCTCTAAACCAAGGCACTAAGAGCCATTATATATCTAGTTTAGAGAGGCAAATGTATCATCAAGCAAGACAGGAAAACCAATTGGGGTAAATTATTAAGTGAACCAGATACATTAGGTGTATTTGAATAAAGGCACCTTCTTTGCATCTTCTGGGAATTTTTTAATCATTGAAGAATTGAAAGGAACCCATCCACTAAAGACTGCACCACCTCCAAGCTTTTTTGGGTACAACAGGACACTAGCTAAGGTCAAGGCACCTGAAAAAGGTTGTAATAATTAGCAATATCCCACAAGTAATGAAATGTATCAATCTTTTGTTCCTCAGATCAAAGCTTCCTACCTCCTTGACTAAATCCACATACAAATACATTATTAGGATCTGTCCCAGCAGCTATTTCCTTGTCTATCATTGTGTGCACATTCTGAACTGCTTTAAGAAGATCACTTTCATCTTTCGGAGAATCCTATACATATAAACAAAACAAAATTAATACCTTACATGGAACCAGCATCACTATAAGCAGAGTATCCTCATCATCATAAGAACTCAAGGGATTCAAATGGAAACATCTTTCATCTTAAAACATGTCACAGAAAGTAATGCAGAGTAAAACCAACTTGGAATGAAGGTTATGAACATTGAAAGAGTAGAATTTAGGTTCAGAAAACAGGCTGACAGAAAAATCTTGGAGCTTGTACTTGTGGAAGCTTTGCATGTTGTGTTTATATTACGTCAACGTAGAATTAATGTTGAAAGTGAAAAGCTTCTGCAAAGTGCCATATGTGTTATTTTTGAAGAAAAAATATTCAGTCAATCATTAACCATAATAATTCCAAGAGATCACATGGTTGCAACTTCATGGTCCATTACATATTCAGAATGTTAATGTGCCACAAAGCCCACAACTTGTAATGGGTAACTCCAACTAAGCATGCATGCATAAACATAAGAGTCAAGAAAGAAATCAATGGTTGGACAATAAAGACTAAACATCATGTAGCCGCATCAGATACTTTTAGAATTACTAAAGCTATAATATGCAATAATGAGGCAATACCACCAAAATTCACTTGCACTTAAGTGTAGGTAAGAAACAAAAAGGCAGAAAAATCCACTTGGAATTAACTATGAAATGAACATAATTTTGATTTAAAGAATATGAATGATATTTAAATGAAATCTGAAAGAGAAATGTCCCTGCAGTATATCAAACAGATATAAATGAAAATGAGGAAAACAAGCATAACTTACAGCTGTCACGGGAATCTCATGGATGTCAAACCAAGAAGGCATCCTCATTCCATCTGCAAGGTGAAGGAAACTAGTAAAGAAAGGCATGACATAAAAAAAAATCCATCAGGCGAAGAATAAATGCACTATCATAATGAATAATACTTAATTGCCTGTCCTGGACCATGTCATTCTCTAAAGAATAAACCTAAAGTTGATTCATGACACTAGTTATATCGTCTGAGGAGTGATATACAAAACTTTAGGAGAATCTAGCAATTTGTTACAGTATTAGAACCCCAATCCATGAGCCATCAACACACAGTCAAAAGTTGAACATAGACTCTAGTATTGTGACTGATTAAAAGCAGAGACCATCTCATTCATGACAATGCCAATTGCTAAATTCCCATCCAGCTCAAAAATAAACGTGACTAAGAAAGTTTTCCACAGCAATACCAAAAGTTCATGAGGCAGTTTTGACATTGAAAGTATACGTAAAAATTGAACCATCCGTTTTGCTAGGAATTTCTTCTTGTTAGCTCTACTTCATTCTCTCTTCTTAGCATCAAATTAAAACCGGGTTTTCGTACTTGATCCTTGTCAACCACTCCAAATGTTGTCAGTATCTACCACAAATTACTTCAAAATTATCCACCTTAATCAGCTGTAGTCCGATTTGCCCAAAATTTCCCACGGTATTCACTGCCATAAATTACACTGAAACTCAAACTAAGCTAAGAAAAATCAGACCGATACATACCATTTTCATTCAAAACGCAAAACAAAGTCAACAAGCAAAATCTCAAATCGTCATAAATGTATACAATGAGGCTTACAGTTGCAGGTGACGGCGTTTTCACGAGCAGAAGGGAAAGACCATTTGGTGTTTCTGAACTCGGGAGACCTGAAGAGGGTCTTGATGGGTTCATTGGCTGGGCCAGAGTCACCTAGCCCGTGAAGCCAAAGAACAAAGCTTCGAGCAGCCATGGAGTCCGGCTTTCGAGAAGAAGACAGGCGGCTCGGTTGGAAAAATAGTACGAAGATGATGGTGCTACCGAGGGTCACTGCGAGAAGAACTGTCGGCTTCTTTAACAACATAGGCTGCATCTCCGGTCTCCCATGCTGACCCTTTTGTTCTACAATTTCTGCAAACTCGGAAAGTAAGTGAAAAGACTAGAACCACCCCAACGATTTTGGAATAGCAACCAGCAGCCAAGCCCAATTTACCAACCAGAAGTTAACTGTTCTCTGACTCTGAACTAACTAGCCCAGTTGTCCAGTGAGCCTGTTTGTGTTGTTTGGTCTATTGGGCTCTGTTCTTGATTCTTTGTCTCTCTTTAATTTTATGAAAATTAAAACAAAAATTTGGTATTTTAATTGAGTTCTCCTACTACATTCTTAACAAAATATTGCTGCATTTTTTAATGGGATCCATCCAAGAAGTCAAACAAAGTATGAATAGAAAGAATCAACTCAATCAAGTCAAATTTCTTTATAAAGTTAACACCTTTGCCACTCTAACCCTTCAGTAGAAGAGAACAAACATCTTTTTTTCCTTGGTTTTGTTAAGCAATAATAATTTATAGCCCTCTCCAGCACTGCCATACAAAACTGAAACCCTCTGAAAAATGGAACATGCTAAATTGAACTTTGCATGTTGCTCTCTTTTTTTGTACAAGAGGAGTGTATTATAGCTCTGGATGAGGCTCTATGGCACAAATGCAAGGCTCATTTTCCAGCTTTCAAGTTCTTGATACTAACTGAAGAAGCTCACCTTTGCCTGCTTACGTTACTCCACATATTCTACATTGATATGATAACCATAGATTTCCAGATGTTGCGAGGGGCATTGTTGTTTACTTAATCCATCTTTATAAGAGTTTTGAAAGATTCGAGATGGCAGCAGGTGGTGCCAGAGCTAGACAAAATCAGATGGAATCTCATTTCTGTTGGTAGTGAGCGAAGCTCAGTGATCTATTCTAGTGAATAGTGAACATCTGAATTCACAAAAACAACAACCAAACCAAATTACTAAACTATGGACGAATCACAGCAATCTAAGCAAGGTGGCTTTGTACGTTCCACTTGGATCCACTGTGAAGCCCCAAACCAGAAAGATAAAAATATCTATCACACAAGCTTATGACAGCCTCCAAATTGAGACAGAATTTAGTTTGAGGTAACCAAAAAGAATAGAGAAACTTTTGATTACCGGAGCAACAAAAATGAATAAGAAGAATTCAACAAAGGATACAAGAGATGAAAGTTAGTGAACTTTGTTAAAATGAAAGTACATATATGACATAATATTCAGCTTTGTCATGCTGTTAATTAAGACAATTCCCTAGTAAGCTTTCATGGTACCAAAGAAAAGAAACCTTCTTGTCTATCTTGTCTGACTAATAAGCAGCCTGTCTAACTCCTGCCTGAAAAAAAACATGCAATCCAACTCCTTGCATTGCATCTTCAAATGGTACCTTCACCTTGATATTCATCAATGGTTTGTTTCATTGCATCCAACTGAGAGAGCACGTATTCAAGTTTCTTGCAACAGATTTCATTCGATATCCTTGAACTATAATCACACTTCTCAAATGGGCGGTACTCACAAGCACTCTTGATTTCATCCCTCAATGTCACTTGGATATCCTGGTTTTTTTCAAAAAAACAGAAATTTGCACATTATTTTAAAAATTCCAACCCCTAAAACTACAACTGGTGCTCCAATTCAATCTTTAAGAAACACTCAACAGCTCAAAATAACAAGTTAACCATAATTTAGATCTTATCAGGCAATTCAAGCAGAAGACAGATACAACAGAATGAAGCTCAAAAAAAGATGTAAGAAATCTGGGGAAAGCAGAAACCTTGATCATCTTCATGAATTCACGGCAATGGTTGTTAATGAATTCTTTCCTGGGACCCGTTGGGTTTGCGAGTTCATCCATGACACCTCCCGCCAGCTCCAAAACCCTAACTATTCTCTGCATCTCCAATCAAATCACCAAAGCTAATTCCTTTTTATAATCAATTTTCATTAAAGAAATGGGAAATTTGAGATTAATCAAATTACCTTCTCCACATTTTGAAGCCGCTGCAACGAAGTGTTCTGAGTGGGAGAATCCATGGAACCTTGGCTTCTTCAGTTTTCAGCGGGGCCAAAATCACACCTGTGTAAAGTCAGAATTTTGGAGCAAAGCTCACCATAAGGGGTTCAATACGCGCCGTTTCTGGCTGCTCTACTTATATAGAGAACTAAACACCGTCATCAAGAGTCAAAAGGCCACAGTACGCACGTGGCAAGACTTGATGCATGAACTATCACGTGCAGCACATATAAGCTACCAATCAAGATTTACTGAACCAAAAAATTAAAAATCCCTTTTTTTTTTTGTTAGACCAAAAATTCTGTAGAGAGAAGGAGAAAGAGCTGAATCATCCATGGCGTCCTCCAAGCTCCAAGCTCTATGGAACCACCCAGCCGGACCCAAAACCAGTGAGTGGACTCGCTCCCTTGTTTTAATCCGATAATTCATATAAAAGTCCTCGTCTTGATAGATCCTTTATGGTCATTTACTCGATTTGCTAAAAAAGGAAAAGTCTCAATTCGTCTCGTTTTGTTTTTTCATAAATCGTTTTTCTCGGCGACAAGATCGGTGCTTTGGGTCTTAAGATTTTCTATGAGCTAACGTTGGATGTTTTGCTTCGATTTTAGAATTTGGGTCGCTGAAGTTCTAAACTGTCGTTTGATATTTGGATTTCTCTTTGATCTGTTTTTACTAGAGGTATGAAACGTATAGCCTGATAAGGTTTTATACTTTGATGGGTAAAGAAAACTAGTAATGGTGATATTTTTTTATTTATTTGTATATGTTGCTGAAGATTTTAATTGGTTTCAAACTGAGGCTGCTACCAGAATATAGATTTGGTGCAAAGAGTTGAGCTTCCCATAATTTGAATGCCCTGATAGATTCACTTCTTCTAAATACCGAACTCAAGATTTTGAGTTCTCAAAAATTATATGATAACAAACAAAGCCATATAGATTCTCAAAAATGGAGGAAGCTAAGATAAGCTGAAGGTTGCACCATGGAGAAAGAAGAGCAATATTCCATGAGTTCATGACATTCGAATATGAGGATAGGATTGAATTTATTACATACCGAGTGAAGAATGGTTGGCATTTAGATTACAGAATCGATGATTCTTAGAGTGTGCATAAACTAATGGTTGTTTCATTGCAGTTCACTTTTGGGCACCAACCTTTAAATGGGGGATTAGCATAGCCAATGTAGCAGACTTCTCTAAACCACCTGAAAATCTTTCCTACCCTCAGCAAGTTGGTATGTGATGGTTTTTGAGCTTTAATGTACATTTATCAGTGCGTTGCACATGTCTCACTGCCTTTTGTTGTACTTTCATGGGTGCTGCTGTATATTCAGGACTTATTTAATTTCTTGTATCAAGTTTTGACGTTTTTACTTCTACATCAAGGTGCAATCCTCTTCTAGTTTTCTGATTCTTGTTATCTGTTACCCAGCGGTTACTTGCACTGGAATTATCTGGTCGCGCTACAGCACTGTAATCACTCCTGTAAGTTTGATGATTGATTGGACTACCTGCCTTCTAACAATCCAGAAATTTAACATTATCAAGAGAAATATGTGAAGAAAACACGTGTACATGCAGATTCATACCCTATTAGAAGAAATAGAAAAGAAAAAGAGCTGGGGTGAGATAAATGGAGATGAAGGATGTTTATTTGCTCACCTAGATCACTGCCTTAATACCAACCTTTTTTCTTCCTTTTACACTTCTCTTCATGATTCGGCTCACAACATAATTTGTACAGTGGAGATTTGGGTTGCTTTTGTTTCTCAGTCCTTCCTTGATTCTAAACTGCAGAAAAACTGGAATCTCTTTAGCGTAAACATTGTTATGGCAGGAACGGGCTTATACCAACTAGCACGAAAAATACAGTGAGTCAACTCAACTAGTGATATCTGTTTCCCCTCCTGTATTCAAACTTTTGCAGCATGCTTTGGATCTATTGGCAGATCAAGCAAAGAGATCTTTCTTATTTCAATTTTTTCAACAAATGCTTGTTTTGATATGTGATGTATGTCTGGCTAAATTATATATACTTCCTCTCTTCCACCTTAATGATGATGTTAACTAAGAACCTGAAACCCTAATTGCCTTTTTATGTAAAATCATAGGCTTCTATTCTGTAGACTATTGAGAACTTTTCACAAACTTCGTTTCCATGATCTTTCCTCCATTCTCTTGCTTGGTTGTCATTGCCGTTTATTTGATATGGCTGCCCTCTGATGCACAATTTTATATGTTTTTTTCTCCATGTTCAGGCATGACCACTTTGCAGAGGCCAAGGCAGAGCCAGCTGTTGTAAAAGAATGATGACGAAATCTTCCAAACTCCTTTTGTTTTCTGGGGAAATATCAGTCATTTTGCTTCCTTGTTTTGCAGTTAATTAAAGTTCAATTGTCCTTGACGCTTGCCTCTGTGGCTTTGAATTATTCAAGCATACTCTGTTGTGAAAATTTGTTAACTTCTTGATGATTGTCATTCTGATTTTAGAGCCATCAAGAGATATTGAGCAACTGAACTGTTAAAAATTTCTGATTGAGTAATAATTACTGCAGATCATTGGATTGCTTTGCAGGCTTCGATCGTTGCAATTTAGTAGATGAAGCTTGACTGAGAGTTAAATCTTTCTTTCTTAATGCTGCTTTGGGTAAATCTTATTGTTGCACACAACTGTTAATGGAGTCAACGTGCCAGGTTCTTTGCCGAGAACCAGGGCATTTTCAACCAGTCTTTGCTTGTGCTAATCCATGAATTTAACCCAAATCCCACTAGCTTAAGATACCCTGCCATTCTAATGAATTTGACCTGCTATACACACTCCAATACATTTGGTAGGCACGTCACCAGAGTACCGTAACAGCTGGGTCCATTTTGATAATGGATACAAAATATTCAGTCAGAAATATTTCCATAAAAAGCTGTTGAGAGAACCAATTTAATCTGTGTGTCCAACATATTCTGTCCCAAGGTGTCCTACAAAACCAAGGGGTGAGGGGAAGAACAATATCGGATGTCCAACAAAAAATAGATTGTCACTCTGTTCTCAATCAATACAAGTTTGCAATCAGCTCAGCAGGGGAGTATCAAGACTAAAAGTACATGATAAGCCATTTGAATGCATTTAGCTTAAGACAACCAACAGCAAGATAGAAGGCCGAAGGGAAAATTGAATCTCTAAAAAAATATGCGTAAACAAGTTGGCCAATATGTCTACTTGTCATCTGCATCATTATATTAGCTGAATCGACCTGCACAGCTACACTCATCTCCCGACGTTGCTTGATTTCACTCTTTCCAACTGTCCATCGTGTTTTGATTTTGAATCAGATTCACCATCATGGGCTGTCAAACCCAAACTCAAATCCAAAGTGCTTTCATTCAGATCTTGTCGTACTATTTTATTATCCTCCTGAGACAGAAAATTGAAGTTAAGCCAACAGTAGAGGGAAGCCTTTCAACTCATAAGGGCAAATTTTCAAAGTCATTCTTTATATGGATAATCAGTAGAAAATGAAACTATTCCTTGTAGCATTCCAAAATTAGTATAGACTTTTGTCAGTTACATGAAAATAGTGCTACAAAAGTGGAGGACCTCTAATAAATAGTCCCCATTAAATTGACTTCAGTTTCATTACTATCTCTACATATCAGTGTGTTGGAATGCCACTTATGTATTAGTTTCTTAAAGAACTCAAAGCAAGAGTCCTCGTTCTAAACCATCCCTGCCCCCCCAAGGAAAAGTGATGCCGGGCGTTGTAAAGACACCTGGGCGTTATGAAAGACACTAATCGTGGCGAGATTAAAAACCCCACTAAGGTAAAAAATAGCCAAAATCCCACTTTGGTTGGCTAGGCCAAAGATACTAAAACCTCTTACTCTATAAAAGAGCCTAGAGAAATAAGCACTCTTACTTAAAAAAATATTATTTATTAACTCTCAACTCTGAATGTCTCATAACTAAGCCTAAGGATCCTATTTATAGTATTATAGGTCCAAATCCTAATAAAACTCTACTTCTAGTTATCTAATACAATTAGAATGATTAATAAGAGATTTAAATAAAATAAGTGTTCTATTCCTAAATAGAACATGACTAACTTAAAGTCCTAATACAAGTAATAGAAGAATTTTATTATACCTATAATGCCTAAATAATAATAATCTAATATTATACTCCTGTATCAAAAAGAGATCTAGAATGGCAGTTAGCTACTCACCTGACTTTCTTCCATAGGTACATCATTAATGTCAGGTTTTTCATCGAAACCATCATTCCTGGAGGTTGGCTCTGGTGCGCTAGGGTCAGCCTCGCTTTGTTTAGTTTCATCATCAACGTTTTCGTCAGCCTCATTTTCTGCAGCTTCTTTTTTCTGTTCCTCTAGCACAGCAATCTGCATGTGGAAGCAGTCAAAGTAATTATATGTTCACAGGATCTGATTTCAGAGTATCCTAGAACTTATTTCCACCTAAAATTTGCTATATAAAGCAGTTTGGCAGACCTATCAATGTTGCCATTTTCAGATTATCTAGTCCAGAACTTTATATAGAATTACAAGTACTCAAAAGCATGTATTCTCTGTGTTGATATGAACAAAGGCATAAACATTGTGCATCACGCCCATGTGATAATTTGACAACCCAAACAACAAATTGTACAATGTGCATTTTAACGGGAAAATGGCGCCAAGGCAAGACTTGTGATGCCAAATGCCAAGTGGAATAGGTTGTCAGTAAGATTTTCATATGCCATGTGTCATGCTAATATTCTTTCACATATTAGACGAGATCCGATAGTTTTAAGCACTACTACAACCACGCACAACTTAAAAGCAAATGCAAAGGATGTGGTTAGAGTTAAGACAAGTCAGAAAAAAGAAATGGGAGATAAGTATCAACCCTCTTCCTTTTTCTATCTCCGCTCAAACAGTTTCACTATCATTATATTCTTGGTTTCAAAAGATTTCCAAACCTCAGGCTGCAATCTACATATCCTTTATACATAATTTCCAAATTAGCTATGCAATTAAAAATTTTCTGACAAGCAAGCAACAATTCCAGGTAAAGATCTTTGGTAATTATAAAATTGACAAGAGTTAAGCAAGAATGAAAACTCTACATGGATCCAACCCGGTGCAAAAATAAGTGAACAACAATTTTACGGGGAAACATTCATCCCCTAAATTTTCAGTCAATGATCAAAGAAATAGACTATAATAAACATGATATAGGGTCAACGTATAGGAGTAGCAAAAGCTCAATTACCCAGCTTGGACTTTCTCTCTATCCGTCAGTCACATTAGTCTTAAAAAATCCTAAAAATCCTTTTCTTTTTTTCTTTTCCACAAGCTTTAAAGCATCCACAGCAAGGTAACTCGTAGTTCCCTTCAATCTAACCACAAAAGAAAACCCTCAAGACACTGTTAACCCAAAACCCCAGCTCACGGATCGAGTAATTTCAAATCCTAATTCACACTAAAACCCCACCAAGCAACTAAACACACTAAAAAGAAAGCAAAAGAACATATACGCAGATATAAAAACTCTGTATCACATCCCAACATCGAAATTGATGAAAACCCAAGGAAGAAAATACCGGAATGTATTTAAATTTCCGCCTCGGGGGCTCCTCGGGCGCCGCCGCAGCATCGTCCTTGGAGGAACTGTTGTTGCCATCGTTGGAATTGTTGTTGGTGTTATTGCCGTTGTTGTTGTTTTGGCTTTGCGAAATTGGGGTCCACTTAAAAAGGACGAGATGCGAACCGTTATTACCGTTAGAAGTACCATTGCTGCTGAGGTGATTTTGAGAGTGATTACTGTTGCTGTTATTGCTGCTGCTGCCGCCGTTGTTAGATGGGGAAACGTGGACCCATTTCTTCTTCCATTTCCTTACCGGCCCGGTGAACACCGCAGCCGGTCCGTACCGAGTGGAGGACCGCCCGAGTCGAGCCCCCACTCCTTCCATTAACTCGTCCGCGTTAGATCGGTGGCGATTTTGCCGTGACTCACCTCTCAATTAAAAGGGAATTTTCTTTTTTTGTTTCTCTCTCTCTCTCCCTCCCTCTCTTTAGATCTCCTCTTCTTTCTTTCTTTCTTTCTTTTTTTCACAAGCAGACAGGTGGATCGATTTCTTTTGGGCATTTTATGTTTTAAAGTTCGGGTCAAATCGGGTGTTGCTAGTCCACGGTTACTACTTAAAGGGCACATCAGAACCGTTCAAACTGCGGACTGGCTTTGTTTTGGTAATTTTATTGCTTGTTATTGTTGTGTTGATTCTATAATGATTGGATGGTCCTTTCCTATTGCTTGAAGTCATTTTCTTCTTCTTTTTTGGAAAGAATTCTCCTAGTTTTTTGACCATTTTGTGTTTACATAAAAATTTTTATTTTCAAAAAACATATTATATAAAAATTCAAAAGATATAATTATTTTAATTTAATATTTAGTGATATGATTTATTTTATTTTTTTAATAATTAAATTAATCGATACGAAATCACGTAAAATTTGATATCAAATTCAAGAATTGACTTTATATACTAATAGAAATGTAATTACAATCTTTGTGTTCATGCATTCTTTGAAAAATAGTTTGGATTAACGATCTTTTGTTAAAAAAAATCACATTAAAGAGATAAATAACCCAAAATTAAAAAATTATTGTTATCATTATTTCTCAAGACACTTCTATTTAATTTAGATGAATTCGATAATTAATTAATCAATAGGTATCTAATTTAAAAAGGTGAAGTTTGGTTTTATGATATTAAAAAAATTAGCTTTAAGAATCTTGCATTTTATTTTATTAAATTAAATTTGAAGTAGATGTGTTACTTAATCCCTCAAAAAAATAAAAGTAAGGTGCTTTATATTTTACAAATGTTATTCATTTGAGGTTAACACAAACTAAATATCGTATAATTGTTCAAATTGCAAACTACTTGAAATTGAGATAGGTGTTGCTTCACATTTTGGACAAATTATCAATTAAAAATTTCATTTTTAGGTGATTTTTTTAAAATAATTATCTTTTGTTATTTAATTTATCAAATTAAATAAAATTTTAAAGTAATATTTATAGTTTAATCCGTGAAGAAAATTAAAAATTAAATAAACAAAATAAAAATAACAAAATTAGGAAATAACCCAATTACTATTGGTTTGACCCAAGTATACTGGGCCTAAGTCCAACCAGACTGGGCTTAGAATGGATCAGGCTGGCCTTCCTCCTCCTCTTTTTTTTTACCTCTTCATATTTTTAAAAACGACGCAGTTTCTGCCGCGCCTCCTTTTTTCTCTCATATTCCCCTTCTTCTTTCTTCATTCTTTGGCCGCAGCTGCCATCCCAACTTTCTACAGTCGCCGGCGACAGGTTTCTTCTCCCTCTCTCTCCTTTTTCTCTTCTTTTCCTTTCCCTTTTTCTGCCTCACACCGCTGCGGCCGGCGGAAGGGAATCTCTCATTCACTCTCCGTCTCTTCCTCTCTTCTCTCTCTAGCAGCCTCCAAACTCTCTCTTTTTTTTTCTTTTATTGTAATTTTTTCTGGTTTTTTTTCACTGGATTTTTGTGAACTTTTAATGGGAACGCAAAGCTTGTTTTATGGGCTTTGCTCAAAATCAGTAATCCCATCACCAAAAAACCCGCGAAATTCATTATCTTCATCACCACCTTCTCATTCTTATCCTTCTTGTTTCATTAAATCGAAATATCGGGTGTCTTTTAGACCCCAATGTTCCCCAGCTTCACAAAGGTTAAGGTCTCTAAGCAGGTTAGAGTGTAAAAACAGTGTAGAAAAAGTAAGCAATGTCGTTTCTGAGAAGGAAGATTCAACAACATTGATTAAGCGGAAAAGGCTGGCAGTTTTTGTCTCTGGTGGAGGCTCAAATTTCAGGTCAATTCATCAAGCATGCGTTGAGGGCTCTGTCAATGGAGATGTTGTTGTTCTGGTCTCTAATAAACAAGGTAGTTTTCACCATAACTTTGTAGTTCTCTTCTGCAATTCACTAGAATGGTAGTGTTCTTACTCTAATTTACAACCCACGATACCCTTGATAGAATCATGCTCATAGGCTCTGAATCAAATTCATATATCTTTGGTGGGTGACTTGCAATTTTAAATGTTGAATCCTTGAGCTTGGTAAAAAATTTTCTTGGAACTGTGCGAATTATATATAATTCATTTTTTGTGATGGCAGCTTGTGGAGGTGCGCAATATGCCAGAGATAAAAACATCCCAGTTATTTTGTTCCCAAAAACAAAAGATGGACCCGATGCTCTGTCTCCAGATGACCTTGTTAATGTTCTTAGGTTGAGTTCTTCTTTCAAAAACTAATTATTTTGAATCTGGCATTTGTAAATGGATTGTTATCGTGTTACACGTAGTCCTTCTATGATATTGAACTGTTTGATGTAATGTAATCGGAAGGAAACTCTAGATGAGTGTGAAGACTTGGAAGAAAGTTTCTTTGCATTTTCTTATTGCTTTCAGAATTGGTAATCACTTGTTCATGTATGATGTTTTATCTTACTCAGGAGATTCGAGGTTGACTTTATTCTTCTGGCTGGATATTTGAAACTTATACCCGTGGAGTTGATTCGAGCTTATCCCAGATCAATATTTAACATCCATCCATCTCTTCTTCCAGCTTTTGGGGGCAAAGGCTATTATGGTATGAAAGTGCATAAAGCAGTTATAGCTTCTGGAGCAAGGTATATTTTCAGTATTTAGTTTCTTTTATCAAGTATTCGTTTTCTCTTTTAGTCTACTCTGTACCTATTGAGTTCTTAGTGGCACGGTGAAATTCATCAGCCCTTTGTAGTCAAGCTTTCTTGCTCTTTTGGATTTTGGTTAGATACTCTGGTCCAACGATACATTTCGTGGATGAGCATTATGATACGGGTCGGATACTTGCGCAAAGAGTTGTCCCTGTGCTTGCAAATGACACTGCAGAAGAGTTAGCTGCTAGGGTTCTTCGAGAGGTAAGGTGATTTTATATGTTGAAAAAAGATAACTAGTCATTAGCCAAAACCTTTTTGCTGCCATCAACTTCACTTTGAATACATCATGAGTAGATTTTTCCAATAGTAAACTGCTAGCAGGACAGTGATGAAATTAAGTTATGGCTACTATCAAGCTCATGCTCCTGCACTGCAAATAAAAAGTCCATTCTGGATTTGGCAGCTTTCTTATGATTGTGTGGTGCTTATAGGAGCATAAACTATACGTGGAGGTCACATCTGCTTTATGCGAAGACCGGATAGTTTGGAGAGAAGACGGTGTCCCTCTCATTCGAAGCAAAGTAAACCCCAAAGAATACTACTAACAGGATAATATCAATAGCTGCTTCTCATGTTTCAGGACGGGTAATTCCTGTTCTTTTTTCTTCTGAACCTAAAACTAGAAACCTTCCCGTTACATTACTGAAGAGCCTTGCATTGCATCTGGTAACTGCTAAGTGAGTATGGCATGTATCAGGATCTTTAAGCGTTCTTCAAGATGGGCGGAAGTTCTTGTTTATTTGCTCAGAAGTTGTTGTTCTTTAGCAAATGTAATAGAATTCAGGTTTTTGGAAAATAGAACTTGTCTGAGGCAATATTACATTTTATTTACTGGTAATAAATAGAGCATTTAAATTCATTTTTTTCCTTAAATATCAATTGAATAAGTGGAAGGATTAAGTTATATCGGTATAAAATTAACTATTTTTACATCATTTTATAACTTTATCTACGATTATTTGTATAGCTATATATACATAAAGATTCAAATTAATTTCATATTTTTATTACATGGTTGGAGAATATTTTTTATTATATCGAATAAATAGATGATTTAAAATTTAACTAAAAATCATCCAATTTTTAGTTATGCTCGATTTATCTTGGTAAGATGAGATGCGTCACACTAGATCACATCTCCATCCCCTAAAGCGATGTGCGGCTGGGATCTTTCCTCCTTACCCCCCCCCCCCCCACCCCCGCTTTCATTTAGATTTTTCCTATATAAACATAAAGCCTCTAGGGTTTCATTCAACGCAGGGACTCGATGGTTAGCGTTTCGTTCTTCTGTTTAAATCTATTAAAAACGCTTTTTTTTTTTCCTTTTAAACTTAAAATGGAAGCTACATGTACCAAGGGAAGGGTGTGAATGAATAGTACCCTTGATCTTGACCTGCCAAAGCGGCTGTAGCTAAATCGAATCAAACATGGCTGAGAAGCTAACTGGCCGGTTGTCGTGATCGGTTTCTTTATCGAAATCTCCGTCGACTAATCTGCTTACCGAGCTTCTTACATTTTCCCTTTTTTTCTATTAATCTCTGTACTTGAGAAGGGGAGAGAAGAGTGGAATGGCATAGGATTTAGCCTTTTTCGTGAGGCCCTTCTCTTACAGCGAAAAATCGGTCACCTTCCAGGCAATCTGCGTTTGCTTCTCTGCAGTTTTGCGTCAATCGGTGACTATATCCATTTCTTCTTCCTTTCTTTCTTCGAAAAAAGATTTGTAAATTAATTTGACAAAAAAATGGTGAATTCGAATTTTTTTGGAAAATATTTAATTAAAGTTATCAAAATCATTTGTGATGATTTAATCACATGAATAAATCAATGAGTAAATCATTTTAAATTGAAAAAAAAAACCATATATAATCGAATGGTACAAGGTTTTTGGATGATCTACGGACCTAAAAGATAATATAAAAATTAAAAAAGTTATTATTTATAATCGGATCGGATTCGGATAACAAATACTTTCAATATTATCAAATTCTAGGGATTGTGGACATGAATTTGCCAGTGTTACAAGTTTTAGATGAGCAATGGAAAACCCAGATTTTTGCCTCCAAAACTGGATTTAGAATGACCAAGTTCAATGAACCAATGATTATATCTTGGTACGATGATTTCTGATTGAAACGATTTTCATGACGAAGGTTAACTAATCCATAATTGTTGTCAATTGAGTCTGATGCTTCCTTAGCATGAGCTTGTGCACCTAAGCATTTGAACTAAGTCAAAGCTAATTGGAACTGCTATTCCAGCTTGGTACATTGAGAGGAAGAAAGCTTATCTTGCTGTCAATGGAGAAAAGCTTCCAACTTGCAGCAATGAACCTGATCCTTGTCCATCAACAAGAACAAGATGCCCTTTTTTTCTAATCTAGATTAGAGTAAGCCCATTTCAGGATTTAGGCCTAGTTTCAATGGTAATGGGCTTGCCTAGTTTCAAAGGCATCAACCCAAAAAAGCAGCAACAAAAAAAAAACGAAAAAGGAGTATCTCTCTTTCTTTGCCTCGAATGCTTTAAAGCCTAAAACGGATTCCCAGTCATCCCTAGTTTCTTTTTTCTTTTGAAGGGTAAACTTTGTTTTCTTTGTTATTTAATTCCAGCAGAGAATAATGAGATCTATCTCTGCTAAGAAGGTTCGATTTTTCTTCTTCTTTTTCTGTTTTTTTATTCCTTGTTCAGTAAATTTCTGACTCAGTGTAAAACCAAAATTTGATAGATGTGGTTTGTTTTGTGTTGGGGAAGTGATTGTTATTCAATTTGGGGTAAAGGGTATTTGTAATCTGGGATCTTGATATATCCTCGTACTGAAATTGGAGTGTTCTTGTTATAGTAGCGTGATGTAGCTGAATTTTTGGATTTAATTGCTTAAAGGAATTCTCGAGTTGTTGCGATGTCAATGGCGGATAATGCTTAATATGTAGCTTAAGCAATGGAAATCTTTGGGTATTGGTAAAAATGAGACCTTGCTTAAGCTTCTTGATCAGTGCCTGATTTACTTAATGTTCAGCTTATGTATTTTTTGGTTTTTAGATTGAATATCATTCATTGCAAATTTGTCGATTTGATCTTTATGGTGTTGCTTATTTCTTTCTCCTTAGCTTAGACAGAATTGTTTCCCTTAACTTATGAAAGGATGTAATTATGCTGTGTTTCCATTTATTTCACCAATGCTTCATCATGATATTGGAACTTGTTTTTTACAGGATATGGTTTTGAAGGGTTTATGAGGTCTGCAGCATTCTGAGGCAGGAGATCAATTGAGTGTATTCCCCATTGTATGCATTTATAGCAGAGAATGGCAGATGGAATATCAAGCTTTTGGGGACCTGTCACATCTACTACCGAGTGTCGGGAGAAGAATTATGCCTACTCCTCTTATATCGCAGAATTTTACAATACCATATCAAATGTCCCAACGATTCTTTTAGCACTCATTGGCCTTGTAAATGCTGTAAGACAAAGGTTTGAGAAAAGGTTCAGCATTCTTCATGTATCTAATATGATACTTGCCATTGGAAGCATGTTATACCATGCCACCTTGCAAAGTGTGTAAGTGACAATCTTGGCTATTTATTCTGTAGTTCAGAATTTATAGATAGTTGGCTGATCTAATGCAATATTTTTGCTTTATGCTCTGACTTCAATCATTTTGGTGTATCAATTGATAATCATGTGGAATAATGTTTTGTGTGATTAAAGAGCTCATGTGGAACTGGAAGGTGTAAGAAACAGTTTTCTTGACATGCGTGCTTTACTTAGACATAGAATGCATCAATATGTATTTTTTCCCTTAAGCTGTAGTGGTATCTAATTCGGGGATGGTAATTGTTTGATTGATTTCCATATGAAGAAAACTACTTTAATTTATTTCCAGGCAACAACAGAGTGATGAAACTCCTATGGTGTGGGAGATGCTTCTATATATGTACATCCTTTACTCTCCAGATTGGCACTATCGCAGCACAATGCCCACTTTCCTTTTTCTCTATGGTGCTGTTTTTGCTGTCGTTCATTCCGTTGTTCACTTTGGCATTGGCTTCAAGGTGCATTATGTGATTCTCTGCCTTCTCTGTATCCCGCGAATGTACAAGTACTACATTCACACCCAAGATGCCTCTGCTAAGCGGCTTGTGAAGTTGTATACGGCAACTCTTTCCCTAGGTAGTTTATGCTGGTTCTGCAATCGTGTATTTTGCAAACAGATATCAAGATGGCCAATCAATCCTCAGGGTCATGCCCTATGGCATGTCTTCATGGGTTTCACTTGCTACTTCGCAAACACGTTTTTAATGTTCTGTCGTGCTCAGCAACGGGGATGGTCCCCAAAAGTTGTCTATTTTATGGGCATTCTCCCCTATGTGAAGATTGAGAAACCAAAAACTCAATGACAAATTGAGGAGGAAATTCTGCAGTATAGTTTTCCTTTCCCCGCAGTTGGAGGTAGGCAAGAAAAGCAATGACAAGGTCAGTCTAAATTTTTTGTTCATCTGAATGGATTGAAAGGATGATTAATGATCCAAGTTTTCGGTCAGGATTTCACTGAAATTTACTTTGTGCAAGTAGAAGATGTACCATATTTAAATCCTTTTGTTAGATGTGTCTTAATAGTTAGGTTTGTTTTTGTGGAATGTGCAATGCTGAGGATAAATTTGCCATTGGACACTAGGCAAATTATGAATTTTGGTTCTGTTAAATTCTTCTTGAATTTGGTCATTAATCAAGCTGAAATTTCCTCTTTGGCTTGTTGTAGATTGTTTATATATTCAATTTTATTCAACCAAGCTATGAATTTTGCATTCACGCTTCTCTTATGATGCCTTTTATGAAGGTAATTTGACGGCATTACATACAGATCAAAGCACCTCTGGTTTCTCCTTGCCTTATGTTGATTTGGTTCCAGAGTTTTCTTCCCATTTCTCTCCTCAAATGGAAAACACACCATTTCTGGATTCAATAAGCTTTTCGACTTATTTGGGCATGAATGACCCATGCACATCTCTTGGCACCAGTCAAGTTGAAACAGATTGAACAAGCGATCTACATCAGAGACCAATCTGGCTTCCTGCCCAAGCAGTTTAATCTAAAACATGCCAAATCCTAGAAACAAAAATGGAAGGGGGGGATCAACAAGTTGAAGCTACTGGTTCAAGCATCAACCTCATCAGAATGATTGGGCTTGTTTAGCTCTTTGCAATACTCAAACTGATGGAAAAAGAAAATTATTTGGCTTAAGGTTTCATGTATAATAATTAACAAATAATTGGCTTAACATACACTATACAGAGTGAGGGCATAAAGAATACCTCTTGCCTAAAAATATTTGAATGGTAAAACAAAGACAACACCATATGCAAAGCACTTTCTTTTCCTCCTTTGTTGTTACACCACCATGTACATTACATGCGGGAGAAAGGAGGTAATAGCTGGTACAGAATTAGGCCACATATTTAAGAATGTCCAAGTCTTTCCTGTAAGATCTGCCCAAGCTTCACGAGAAGAGTTTGCTGCTCCTCAAAAGTAAGGTTTGTCAATATCTGCATCGGAACAAACACTAAGTATAAGCACAGGTATACTTATAACATTTGTTGTTATGAACCTAAAGTGAAAACAGGATAGCATCAATAAGCATAACACTATAGATTTTTACCTGGTCCAAGATAATTTCGACCGAGATGCCTTCACGCACAATAAACGACTGGTGATAGATATATGCAAAGACCGCCATCACCATCTACATTCAATGACCCGATAAGTCAGTGCTTGCATGGACACATTGAAGCAACATTCTAATAAAATATTTCATCAAATACAACATACAAAGACATTCAAGAAGTCATCCCTAAATTCATTAAAACTTCTCTCTAAACAAAATACAGATAATCATGAGATATGACTCTTCGAGTTCATAGTTAGAAGACTTGATTGTTTCGAATTATTCTGTTGAAAACAGTCCAATTAGGACTTTTACCACTTACAAACCTCACACGGCTATAAGTAAATACAAGAATTCTTTTGTAAACAGGCACCAGATTTAATTGAAAATGTTGAACTACAATAAAAAAGCCTCAATTTCTCACCTGGCAATCCATTCTATCTGTAATTCCACCATGCCCAGGAATACTATCACCAAAATCCTGTAGCAATATCGAAAGCAGGAGTTAACAGAATATACTTGAGTCAGAATCTCAAAGAAAGCTATGCAAAAATATGTATGACATGAGAATAGGAAAGGAGTTCACACCTTGATTTTAAAAGCTCTTTTGAAACCACTTGCGAAAAAGCCCCCAAAAGGTGCTATGATTGATGCAAACAAACCAAGGCATAAAGCATGCCACTGAACTGGCAGAACAGAGATCTCTTTCGAAGGAATCTGCAAAATGAGAATAACAAATAATGGAGTTTAAGGTTTCCATTTTTGAATGGCAACTAACTTTATTACCTAACCCTATCCTGTCCCATCAGCAACCTTCATCGTCCATAATAAAGTTCCAGACCTAAGAATTTGACCACAAGCTTTAAAGACACCCAAGCACTTTGAGTTGGGGTGATAATCATTCAACTAATTGGCATTGCTGAAGACACTAAAGATTTTTAGAAGGCTTAATATATGGAACTAGAAGGAATGGGCATATGGCATCTCATCTGCTGAATGGTTAATTTTTAAGTAAGAATCTGCTGACTGCCTGTCAGAATTCAAACATCTGGTCTTTTCCCTTTAATTAGGGAGTTTGGAACCATCAGACTAGAAATTCAAAGTGACATACTTTTATGGGAAAGTTAAAAAGCAATCCTCTCTTTTCAAGAAAACCAAGTCATACCAACTGAAGGCATAATTAGGGCAAAAAATTCAGATAGAATCAAATGTAAGCTTACCCATTGACTAATCCATCCTGGTAAAGTATAAGATTCTGCCTTAAACAATGGACCTGGGTCACATTGAAGCCAACCAGTTGATAAATCCTGCAAGCATAACCCTCACACCATAAGTTTTCGGAAAAAGGAATTGGCATGCTTCTTGAAGGATTAAGCGTAGGTTGAATCCAATAATTACCTTCCTTGGACAGGTTAGCCACTGGAAACGACCCATGATATTTGCAAGCTGCATATTCAAAAACTCACTCCATGTTTATGAGTGCATACTAGCATGAAAATATATACATAAAACAGAAGGCACATAACACAACTTCCTCAGTTCCTTTAAAGGTTCATGTATTCCCATTATAGGAGCACAGTGCAAGTTAGAAAAATGAGAGTTTATTCAGCACCACAAATCAAGGCATTAGCATTAGATCTTTGGATTACAGGTTTAGGATGGACTTTCACATGCATGCCTAAGAGAACAAGTCGTTTAATAAATCCTTCACAAATGATCATTGGGAAGGATGCTCGTCACTGAATAGGCTCAAAATTTAATCTATTAAACTGGTCCAGACATGTAAACTATCAACCATGACTCCTAAAGCTGATACAATGCAGACAAGAAAAAGGAAATAATAAAGAAAATGACAGGCCACATAACACAACCAGTAAGAAGGATCAATCATATTGCCCACATTAAAAGTGCTACATCTGCCATGCAAAACATAAGAACTGACTAGTACTGCATTAAGCTTTTCACAAAGAACCTGGTTAACTTGAATATTTATATAGTCTCCTAGATTATTGCATTCTATTTGACATGTGTAACTAGTGTATTTCCTATCTAGTGATGTAAAACTGGCAGAAGATAAATGAAACCCTAATCACAAAGAAGATGGAGTCAACTCCAAAGAGGAAAAAAATTGTGCTCACCATGAACGCAGAGATGATAGTCGTGACAGATGCTCCAATAAATCCCTCCCATGTTTTCTTTGGAGATAATTTGATTAATGGGGTTCTTCCAAAGAAGAAACCAAAGATATAAGCAAAAATGTCATTGATAACAATAAGTGATGCTGGAAGAAGAAACCTGGAAAAAAAATTACTTCCCTGGGTTAAGCAAAAAGAAGAAGACCAAAAAGAGAAAGAGAAAGAGTACAGTCAAAAACCAACAACATTCAATTGATTGCATAAATAGCTAGAAGGTTGCAGATTACAGTTTACCAATGAGACAAATTACCAAAATGAGACCCTTTTTATTTTTTCTTTTTGACTGTGTACAAATGGATGTGCACATCTGTGTGCAAGTGCACCAGGTAGGCAGGAAGGGTGCTTTAGAAGAGAAGAGTTACCAAAAAATTCCTTCAAAGATATTGGCAACAGTAAAGGATGACTGTGTGAACACCACAATCAGAATCATATGTGTCCATGCATACTGGCCAAATTGATACTTGTACATCTTCTTCTTCAATGTAAGAATAAACCACATAAAACCTGATCCCAAAAACCAAAAAACAGTATAAAGGATATCAGTATTCAGTGGTTATATGTAATTATATATAAAAGGGAAATTCAAGGTACAATCACCATAAATAACATGTAAGAAGAACATCAATCATATAAGAAAATAATATAGATATTTACAGAAAAAGAAGACATCTATTCCCACTTTGCTTGAAATTAAAATTTAGGATATCAATTGATGAATGCTTGACATAATTATTCCTTCATGTCTTTAAGTCAAAAAACTTAAACCAATATGCTTAACCAACCTGCAATGTATGAGAAGTAACAGATAGCCATATGATACTTGATAAGGCTGCTAACAAACTGATACAAAAATTTATCTGAAGATACAGTATTGACGAGTGGTTGACTGAGAAGGCGACCATACACAAATAACATTGCAGTGAAGAAGAAGTGCCTGCACCCATAAAATAGAGATGAATACATTCTAATGAGACGCAAGCAGAATGCTAGTAAGATTCAAGACTAATTTGTATGACATGAAAAATCTTGGTTGCCATATGAATGGTAAAAGCAGTATTCTCACCAATTTAATAGCCTAAATCCTGGAAGATGTGTATCTTCATGTGCTTTCCTGAGTAGATTGAACAGCTCCTTTGCCATATATATTTGGATAACCACCACCATAGCTGTGATATAGAGATGACCCATGTAGACAATTAATGCAAAACCCCCAATCATCCAAACAGTAGAGTATGTCCGAATCCACATTGATTTGTATTTGTTACGATCATCAACAAGCAAATTTCCACCATTTGCTTTGCTAGGTTCTGGAACCACCTGATAACATATTTGAATTTAAAGGAGTATAGAAAAAAAATTGCCTTGCTTGCAAAGGGAAAGTCTCATTTACAAATGCGACAAAACAGCAGCTATGACCATAAACATGAAAAAGGAACTAAATAAAAACACATCAGCAGTTGAGTAACCAACCTCATTGGATCGTTTACGGTGCCGAATCCGAACGGTAGCAGCTGATGGGGGGGCTGTATTATTCTCCTTTTGCATGGCTCTTTACTTTTGATGTCAATTAACAGAAACACACATATATTTGTATTGCAGGAAAATTTGATGCCTGAGCTACCAAACTACACACTCTTAAAGAGAAGACAACCAGGACTGCACTGAAAGAAACATGATGAATTCTATTAAGACAAGTGACATAAGGAAGATGACTTAGCTTAATGCAAGGATGGAATCTAGGAAACCATCACAGTGACAAATTTTCAGCAGAAAAGCAGTAATCAGCTAGTTGAAGAAATGACACATAGCAATAAAGCATAGGCACACAAAAATCTCTTACATATGCATGCAGCAAACAATTCAGTCATGATAATCACTTCAACCTTTTTTCTGGAACATACTTCAACATTGTCTAATCCCGCACAGTGAATGAAAAGTAAAGCCTAACATTCGCAATGCCTAACCATTAAAGCTAATAAAAAGACATATCATAGACAGAAAGCACCTGCTGATTGAAAATATGCTACCTTGAAAAAATATGAAAATTCCATCCAGGCCAAAATCATGCACATCATATGTCTTTAGGTATTCTTTCATTCAATCCAAATCTTACCCTTTTTATACCTTACAGGACCCCCTACTAAAGTTGTTCTCACTGGATAGTCATCTGAACTAATACAACAGACCAGTACCCCACACGACACATTCTCATTCAAGGAGCTACCTCATTGTCAACCCCCCTCCCCAAAGAAAAAGGCAAAAGAGAAAGAACAAAAACCACAAAAAAGATCTGTTTTATTTTTTAATGGAAATTGAAAGAAAACCATGGTTTTGGAATTAGATGCTCCACTCATATTTTTAGACAAATAGTGATATTCCAACAAGATGAGAGCACCACAGAAAGTGTAAGGTGGGAATACTTGACAAGACCACATCTTTATTCCTTCTTTCAGCTAGGCAATATTCAAACCTTAAACTACTCTACATAAAAATCAGGCACAAACCATGAAGTGAACTTTTTGATATTGAAACACAACTTTTGATTAGGTCCAAACAAGAGTTTCATGGATTCAACCATAACCTAAATATATAACAAACATTTAACAGAAAAAAAAAAAAACCAACCCGACGAGAAAACGATACCTAATCTAAGAAAAAAATTGACCAATTAGAGAATATATACTACTCCCATTGAGCTTTCCATGACCAAGATTTAAACTTTCCTATTCCAGTTTCCACCAGCAAGCTTAAAAAAAAAAAAAAAATAGAACTTTACTCAAACTCTTAAGCTATTTAATTACCAAAATCTATAGAAACTGAATCAAATAACACAAACCCAGAAAAAAGGAACCAACTAAACTTAAATTTAACACGTTAAAAAATGAAAATAACAAATCTGAAGCAGATAGAAACTCATTTTCTTGAACCTATAAGATCGAAAGAAAAAAAATTTAAAAGCTTCAAATATATAAGAAAGTACTATATGAGCAAGAGAGACAGAGAGAGAGAGTTGGAAACCTGGGTTTAGCTTTCCTCGCAGTAAAAATTCGAAACCGGCATGAGAGGTGAGAGCAAGGGAAAGAGTGACAGATAGAGTAAGAAAGAATAATAAAAGAGTGAGGACGCCAAGCAAAGCAAAGGAGGTGACTTTTTTGGGTTACTAATTTTCTTGAATATTAAAACAAGTATTATAAAATTATTATTTATAAAATTAAAAAAAAAAAAACCAAACAAACACTGTTCTCTTTTTTTGTACTTGAAAAGGAGAAATGCTAGAAAGACAGCTGTTTCAGATATAGGTTTGATCACCTTTTTTCCACGTGGACAACATGATTCAGGTCATACATGGAAAACTTGTTATTGGCTGAGTTTAAATTTTCGACCCCTCTACTTTTCTAAAATATCATCTACATCCAAAAAACTTTTAACTTTGTGGCTAAATTATTCTTTGTTCTGTAGTCCAAGTTACATATCTGTGTAAAGTTAAGAAGAAGTATCAGCAAAGTCACATTCAAACAATCACTGCAGGCTTGCTGGAAAGATGTACCAAATGTGAAGAAGATTTCACTATACCAATCCATCTTGAAAATGGACACAGGAAGATGCTGCCTGGTGTAACTTCATGATTCTTGGATTTTTTTTCTTACTTGAACCCTTCTCTTAATCAAATTTGGTAACCCAAGAGTTCCAAAGTTGACTGATTTTGATATTCAAATCCTGCAATGTCAAGGGCTATTTTTTGTTGAAAAGCAAACACCACACAGCTCACATGGAGAATGCTAGTTACAATCTGTCCCACTTCATTTTTCTATCTTAGATTTAGTTGGATATATGATTATTATTTGAGTATACTTGTATCTGTGGACATGTATAGCAACCCACCTGCTTTAAACAATCTTTCTTATATCTGTCGGAAACCTTCAAATTGAGATACCCGAATACAAACTGGCAAAGAAACAGAACAAGTTACCCGCTAGATTTGCATTTCTAGGTGCCTTAAAGATGGAAAACGTTTGGTTTGTTTCTTTTCAGACTTTTTGGTTGTTTGACTCTTTCCTTAATGGAACATGTGTCTGCTATTGGCAATTGAATTTTGGAGTTGTCAGGGGAGAAGATAGAATCAGTTAGTCCATTTAAGGCATAGCTGCAGCTGCCAAGATAACTGCAGAAATGGAAGAGCACATGGGAGAATCTAAAAATTCTTAATGAGGTCAACTTGCCTGGAAAAGATATTGATGAGTTTCTGCTCATCCCAAACTAATTTCATACCAAAGTTGAAGATAGAATATTAAATATCTGGCTGCCCAAAGATATAAAGATATGGCAAAAGACATGACATGTTCCTGGTTAGAATTGCAGAATAGGTTCACATTCCGAGAGCGTTACTAGCAGCATGACATCAAGACTTGCAGAAGCAAATGGCGATACCAGCATTAAAGAAAGATAGAGCAAAGGGCAGCATCATAGGCATTAATGCAAGCAGAAGATTTTGAGGCTCTGCTAAAATTGAGAAGCTTGTTCCTGTTTCCAAGCAATTCTACTTTCATACAATTGGTAGGGAAGATGCATGGAAATTTGAAACACCCCATTTTTTACAGAGAAGGAAATGTCACATCTGCACCCATGGAAGTTCTTCTCTTTTATCCTGTGTGATTCTGTTGTTTTTCTTCCTTGATTTTTAGTTATTTTCTGGAGTAAGCAGCACCAAGCTCTAATTGGTTTGGTTGCTTCTTCCTTCTTCACAATGTACAAAACTGAAATTTTTCTTGGAATTTCACATTTATGATCTAAAAACAACATTTGCACCTAAAAATTGTATGAACGCTCTCTTGCTCGATGATGTTCTGTCATTAGGTGTTAGAACTTGTAGTCCTCACTTCTTCCTTAGGCATCGATTCACCATCGTGCTAGACATATAGATGTGGTTTTAAGCGGCTAATCTTTCATGATTTGTGTACTTTGCAAAATCTATACCTCTTAAACTGAGATTGGAGCCCATTATTGCTGCCGCATGCCAAAGATTAGTTGTCTGTTAGTTATGAGATGGTACTGCTCGGTAGTCCAAGAATGTGGACCAGATCAGTAATTTTGAACTAGAGTTTTGAAGAAGGAACAAGGGTTAGTAACTCACGGCCATGGCTGATCTTTACACTCCGATCAATATTGAGCAATAGCTGTTCTTAGCTCATGAGAAGCAACAAAACCAATAATCTTGATGGCATCTAATTAGTCCAGTCCTGTGGTATTCTTTGGCCGGGTTTGTGCTTTTGTACTCTTGCAGTTTGTCAGTCAAAACAGTAATTAAGACTCCATCTGTCCATCTTGCTTAAGCAAAGTCCAATTGGCAAACTTAGAAGCAATGATCCGTAAAATTTTCCAACTTTATACATGGTGCAGCCGCAGTCCATGGATGCTGCCATGCCCAAGAAAACAGATAAAAGGTACCTGTCACAATTAGTCTCTTCATAGAGCTCCATATGGGGTAAGTGGAAAACTTTCTTGGATGAGTCTATATCTCAAATGCAGCAGAGTTTTCGTTTGTTCCAACTGTTAATTTTTCATCAGACAAAAATGGATATCAAAGACCACTGAATCCTCTGATTCCATAAATGTGGAGAGTGTGCTTGTCGTATTGTCTTGTTCTTGAATGATCTTAACTACAAGTCACCTTGCTTTCATCACTGGTTTTTGACTTTTTGTCAAATTAATGAAGTTGGATTCGAAATTCTTGTTATATTAGAGATGATGAAAGATCAATAAAATTAACAATGATCATTGACATCCCTCCCTAGATTTCTCCGTCTTGATACCCCCCTTTGCTGTATATAATCTCCTCAGAAATACTAACCCAAGCTCTCCCAGTTTTGCTAATCATCCATGCTATTTGTCATTGGTGGTTTTATTTCCGAAGGAGAGGTCCAATGGGAGCAAAAGTAAGCAAGCACTCCAGTTCAAAGCGAGAAGCTAAGGCATTGAGTTCAAATCATAGATCATCCATAATTGAAGAGATCAAGCCCGAGTGCTTGAACAAGAGGTAGACGAAGACGAAGAAGAACCAGAAAAGACAGCTGCAATCACCAGAGAAGAGGATTATAAAGGTGCCGAATTTGACTCTAGAGGACTGGCTATTAGCTTCTCCCGGTCCTGCACGAATGAAGCCTGATTGTCTCAATGGAGGCGAACTTTATGTCTTCAAACACTTCTCTACAAAGGTACATCTATCTTCTTCTAGAGCTCCCCAAGCTGTTCTCTTCACACCAACAGACAGTTTCTTCGTGGATCTTTCTTCAGGAGATGCTTCGTGTTCGTCGTTTAGCAGAAGCCAAAGTGGGAAGTTGAAGAAGAAGGTGAGCTTTAGGTTGCCTGAGGAGGCTGACATTGTGGTATTTTACTCACCGGCGGGGACATTTGGTGGTGATCAAGGATCCTTTTAATGTCTGCTTCCTCCTGCAGGCCTGCTGCCAGACATTGATCTTTCCTGGTGTTTCTTGCTTGATAATGTAAATGGTCAAAATCTTTCTCATAATCACCTTCTCTTACAGGAATTACATGTATAGGACTTTGGTCCAGGTCTCTTTTAAGAGTTTAATAACCATTGGCACCTAAGCCTATTGCCATCGGATCAAAATGGATTAGCTCGATTCTCTGTTACAAATGTTTCATAAATTAATTATTGTTTTTGGGATTCTTGTTATTCTTGTTTGAAGCTTGAAACTGGGGGTTAAGGGAGAGAGAAGAAAAAGACAGTGTAGGTAGAGTACTGCAGTAGAATGTAGGGGGCGGCTGGCCTTTAGCTAGAGTTCAAAAAGGTGGGGTTGCAATACCACCTAGGCGGAGCTGCCGACGATGCGGCAAACCCCAGGCCTAAAAAAAGATAAATGGGACCATGGGGTTAACAGATCATCTCTAGCTAGCTGGATTCCAAGGGAAAAGATTAAAGATAATCTGCTTCGCCAAAACCCTGAAAAGAGACAAACAGCAGAGATGACAAACGGAAGTTACACGACTCAATATATTACTCAAACATGGCAATGACATTGACAAGGCAGAGAGCGATTTCTCTCCAAAAAAAAAAACTTGGGGTGGCTCATTCTCCGCCATATACGTATCTATACTTACAGATGGACAACTGGAAAACTTTGGTTTGAAATCGTCTAACCACGATTCTTTTTCTATCTTTGTCAGTTCTTCTGTGATGCTTTCTTACGTGGAAAGCTGATATGTCCACATGCTTTCAATCGTAAAACCCGAAGGCAACAAGCCAATAAGTAAAACATTTCATGCTTAGAAGATGCTACCATGTACACCAATTTAATGCATCCATGGCTATGGGCCTGTGGTTTATGGCAGATGTTTGGTAAGTAAACTGTCGAAAATTATTTGGCCTGTTAATGCCGTACTGTTGGAATGGGAGCTGACACTTTCCATCTCGTGAATCTAAATGAGAATCTAGAAGAAATAAAGAAAATGTTTTTCGTATTGCTTTCCAAGGTCCAACATCAACCATTCCCTTTCATAATCAAATCTCATATGATAATGTATGCAATTGCAAAGTAATGAAAGTAGATTGAATAACGAACATTCCCTTTTGTTTTTTCCCTGAAGAAAAGCTGAAACAATGAAAGAAAGGGAAAGTTCTTGTTAAGGCAAACAAGTTCGCGTAGAATGGTAGTTGTTGGTTGTTACTCCATGAACCATGGTGTGCAACTTTCGACCAACCATAGGGTATGGTTGTCACTGGGGATGAAGCCAAGAAAGAGATTGGGCCGTGCATGGAGAGCCCTCCAAGACCTCGAAGAGTGGGTACTTTCAGATAAGTTTTGTGGGCTCACACCAACCATTCCTCTTGTCAGTCTGTTTCGTGTAGGAAATTGCCTGGAAGCCTTTCCTGACCGTGCTAAAAAGGCGCCCCTTTCTTGCTTAACGAACACTTCACTTCTTCCTTTCTTTCAGTCTCAAAGAAGCAGCTTTCGCAGTTCCCCTATTCAGTGACGATGGCTATCGTGAAGATGGTGATGGCTCTGGTTATCATGGCAGCGAGCCTTGGAGGGAAGTGGGTCGGAGCCCAAGTGCACCATGTGGTCGGAGGTGACCGTGGGTGGGACCCTTCCTCTGACGTGGCATCTTGGTCCTCGGGTAGGAGCTTCAGGGTCGGAGACAAAATCTGTAAGCTTCTACTTTACTCTTTTCAATGAGCCTAGAAAACATTTCAGCTCCTTCTTTCATCCTGTTCGCATCTGGTTGTAGCTCTACCTTTACTGATTCGTATCAAAGGGAAGGGACTCGTTCCCTACTCCCATATAGTAAAATATGTAGTAAAGTAGAAATCTGTTCTCCTTCACCATTTACCAGCACAGCCTTAACCTATAACCCAACTGTTTCTTACTAGCATATATGCTTTCCTGAAGAAAATATGAATGGATCAATCTGTAAGCCGCTCTGACCCACAAATGGAAATCCTGACAAAGAAACGTACCATTTAACTTTCCGAGAAAACTAAAGAAGAAAACCCAGAGATTTTCTGCCAGGAGCTTAATGCTTAGCATTTAGCAAGTTAAAATTCCGTACTTTTCTCTGTTTCTTGAGAAAAGTAGGTAGCAAGTCTTGGGGTTTACATTGTTAATCTTTGAGACAAAATATCTTGGTTTGTACTTCAACTAACATTCACGAGGATAATCCTGGGTCTTATCAAACTGTTGGGCAGGGTTCGCCTACTCTGCAGCACAGGAGAGCATCATTGAGCTCAAGAGCCAGGATGAATACGAGTCGTGCGATGTAAGCAACCCCATAAGGATGTACACAGACGGCTTAGATGGAATCCCATTGGATGGGGAAGGGACCCGATACTTCGTAAGCAGCAAGCCTGAGAGCTGCAAGAACGGCCTAAAGGTAAACGTGGAGGTTCTGCCTTCCGGGACCGCTGTGACGGAGAAGCCCAAAGTTGCAGCGTCGTCAGAGAACTCCATTTCGACCATGGCTGCGGCGGCGCCCACTACCCCTTCCGGATCAGTTAAGATTTACGGAAGCTTTTTGTTGTTATCGGTTGCGCTTTGGCTTTGCCTTATGGCCTCCTTCACCTTTTAAGTTTCAAGCTATGTTTTGTTTACCTAATGCTTTCAGAGTTCAGATGTAAAAACTCGCATGGAGCTTGAAATGTTGTTCTACTTTTAATCTCTAAATGATTTTAGTCTCAATGCCTTAGCCATTTTGCGGAAAATTTCGTAAGTCCCAATGGCAAAATGTGAAACTGTAAATTCTGGAAAATACATGTTGGTATACAACGTTCAGGTACCCGTCTAAAAATTCACAAGAAAACAGAAAGCCTGCTTGCTTAAAAGGATAGACCAAATCTCCCCTTACCAACCCTTCTTTCTAGCCTTTTTGCTGAAACAGGGATCATCCCTGGCCAAATCAATTTCCAGAAAATGCCAGCCCCACCATTTCTTTCCCCTCTCTCTTGAGAACAGAGCATAAGGAATTGATTATGGCACAAGGTTAAAACATGGAGATCCAACCATTACTTATCTCTCAAGACGACGTAGTTATTAGGTCCATTCGTCTTTTGTATCTTAGAAATTCGCCTAAGAATATCTGCGAAAGCCTTCTTGTCCTGCACCAAAGAAATTTATCAACTTTGAGAGAGTAATACGTCAATATTATTGAGAACAATTTCTTCTTTAAAAAAAAATTAATAGAGAGTAAGAAGAATGTATCATCCATTGAAAAGAAAAACAAAAGTGAGACTGAAACAAATGCATAAACAAACTGAAAATATCTTGAGTAAAATTTTTCATTTTTCTATTTTATCTCTCGAGTAAAGTTGAAGGGCCTATCTTGCCTTTTTGGTCTAGTACATCCTACTGCAGTTACTAATATGCAAGCACAAACCTATTATACAGAAATGTTTATTCTTCTAAGATGGAAAGCAGATTTTCTATCTTAAAGAAGGATGCGGTTTATTCTTCTAAGATGGAAAGGAGATTTTCTATCTTAAAGACAGATGTGGACACTCTGAAATTAAAAAGAATCTAATAACAATATAACAACTATTTACACATTGCACGTTACTATCAATGCTGAATCTATGGACATAAAGGATCAAGTGATTATAGATTTCAGCAAACACATCACCATAAATATTAAACCAATAAAACGAATAAGTCACTTTCAAGCACCAAAAAAGCAAAAAAAGAAGGTTGGATTGTGGAAAACAAATCATACCTCCGGAGATTTTAGCCTAGCTTTAAATTTAGCAACAAGATCTGAGGTCGTTACAGGTGCCTTTTGCAATAAAACGGCCCTAATTTCTTCTTCAGTTACAGGTCCAGCAGTTGATGCTGATCCTGCTTTTGCAGATGATGATGTAACAGCCGATGATGTTGATCCAGCTTTTGCAGATGATGGTGTGCCTTTGGGAGGCACACTGCCTTTGGAAGCAGATGCGCTTTCCTCTTTCACAGAAGATTTTGAATCCTGTCCCTCAAAAGTACAAATTAAGTTACAACGTAAAACAAATTTCTTCTTAACATATCTACAGTTGCAAAGATGCAAGTTTATGAGCTTTAGTAACATACAGTTTCTGATTTAACCTTCTTCAGAGGGGTACCATTAGATGCTTTTGTATCATCACCATTTGCTTTTCTCTTTCCCTTTGCTGACTTAGATGCAGTTGAAGTTCCCCGAGCAGAAGCTGAAGATGCTGGTTTCATTGGACTGTTATCAGCAGGTTCTTCTTTAGGTGCATCCTTCTGTTTAGAGGCTGGAGCAGGATTAAAGCTCATATCATCGTCCTGGAGAAGAAAAAAAGAAGAAAAAAGAAAAACCCTCTTGGCATAAGCATAATTGGAATAGACAGCGATTCTCATAAAAAATTTCACGTAAAATCAGGCATCTGATCAGTTAGATCTCTCTTATTAAAGAAGAGATAACATATGCACTATAACTATACAGAAAATGGTCAACAAGAATGAAATAAAAGAAAGCTACATTATTCTTATCAGCTTTTGTTAGCTAATAAAGTTTTACAATCAACCAATAGGTATCTTAAAAACTTACATCGTCATCGTCATCATCATCATCTGCATCTGAATCATTAAGCCCACCAGCTTTCCCTAGTAACTTCTTCAACTCTTTTCCAGACTTACTCAGTCCTCCTTCCTGCTCTTCATCCTCCTCATCTTCGTCCTAGAAGAAAAAAAAAATTATCTACCATTGCTATAAAGGAGACCCAAAATTCCAGTCATTATGATGCTTTATAAAATGATACTAAAAGAAATATCATCCTAGCAACAGAAGTAGATAACTGTTTTCATGAAAAAAAGAAACGCGCACACACAAAATGCAAGCATTTACTAGCATAGCTTTACTCTGAATCAGGTGTTCAGTGAAAATCCAAATGATGCATATGTGCAGCAAAGTTGTGGTAGTAAAGCAGTCTATCACCAAAGACAAGATAACTCTCAAGCATAGATAATCTTGCATTATATCGCTTCTTGAAACTGAAAAAATTTACGTTCATTGGCATTCTTTCAATAGATTCTTCTGATACCAAAGGGGGGAGCCTCTTTTGGACGTTTATAAGATGGTCTCAAGAACTTGTGTTTATCACAGTACTAGATTTTCTTTATGATAATCTCACTTTCCTCTTAACCAACTGTCACAAAATAAAATCTATGCAGCCAGGTTTTGAATAGATAAATTATAAACTGGGTGGAATGATGTCCCATCCACTACAAAGTTGCTAAAGGTTTTCATTGTCTTGGTATATTTACGAAGTTTGAAACTGATTCTGACAAGACAAACAAGATCCTAGCAAGGCAATGCTACCCTCAACTTGCAAGTTTAATAAAACATACAAAACAGACCTCCTTAATTTCCGGAGGAGCAGGAACTTCTGGGGCCAGATCCCTTTCCTCAGGTTCATTACCAACAGCTTCATCATCATCAGTGAATATTTCTTCATGCTCCCAATCATCACCTAAATGAAAACGCACATAAATAAACCAGGGATGAAATCACAAATTCTGCTATCAGAAGGGAAAAGCTAGGGACCTTCATTGTTAGATGTGTATGCATGTGCACATCACTAAGAACAGCATTGGCATATACCTTTTCAGGTAATTCTGTTATTCAATTAGACATATATTGGGAAAAAAATTAGAGGAATCCAATCCATAAAGTACATTCAGCCAAGCCTTAAACCACACAGTTCTGGGTTAACTACAAGGTACAGAAATGCATTTTAACCATTTATTCAAAATTATGGATAGTCAAGGTCCAGTTAATGGGAAAGCCCCATTCAGGAGAATTAATTAATTGTCACTATCATCTCTCACTATATATATATATATATATATATATATTTATTATTATTATTATTATTTTTTTTTTTTTTTTTAAAGTTGTCTTCTCACACCATATTTAAGGTATATTTCACTGCTAACTTCATTGGCCTTCTGGTTTGATTTGGAGGATTAAATGAAATAGTGAATAAATCTAAATGACAATTAACAAGAAATAGACCTCACCAACTAAGACATAAACATGACTAATGCTCACCCTTCTCAATATCATCATCATCCATATCAAGATCACCTCCCCTTGGACCTTCTTCATCATCATCACCACCTTTTTTGTCGAGTCCAAGCCTATTCTTTCTAGCTGCCTCCTCTTCTTCATCTTCCTCTCCTCTATCTGATACATGACCTTCATCATCATCACCAGTTGGTTTTTTACGCCCCTTACCACCAGCCACACTGTTATCCTTGTCATCAAACTTCTCCACTTCGCCAAATGCAGCAGCTCCATTGTTTGCAGCTTTCATCATCCATCTCTCATATCCATCTGCAGTCTTCCTCCTGTTCTTCATTTTTTCTTCTGCTTCTTCCAATGTAAGTTGTTTATATTGTGCAACCTTGTTGAAATTGTACCTGTCAAAGAGTGCCACAATTGAAAATCCCATCTAACAAGTATCAAATGTAGCAATATTTCCACTGCAAATAACCTATAATAGTGCAGTGGTGGCAACAGCTTTAAATACTCAAAACAAACAATTAAATATGCCATTCATACCAAGAACCAGCCGGAATAGCTACAAATTCCTTTCCTTGCATCATAAGCAAGTAATAAGTTGCTGACTGTGAACCTTCCAGATGGCCCTGATACTGAGCCTGGCCTGTTTCGTCCTCCAACATCCAAGGTTTGTTCTTATATTTTTCCTAAACAATATGAATCAACAATATTGACGGTCAGCATGAAAGGAATGAAGGGTATAAACTATATCAGTCAAGGAAAAGGAGAATTTTTCTTCCTAATAATATAGATTTTACTTATTATATTGCTGTAATCATCCACTGTGGTTGCGCAAATGAAAAATATGATGTTATACTCTACTCCTTACCCCTACTTCTACAGCAAGCAAAAAACATTACATGCCAACAGAAAAAATATTGGTCTGGCTTTGAAAATAGAGAAAGAACTCCATAAAACTTTCTTTAAAGATATACTTTTCAATGTTCTCACCCTTTTTCTGGAATTTGGAGTATTCACCAGAAAATTTTAGCTATCTCGTGTTACAGTGAAAGGTAGGAACATGCAAGCAACAGCTGATAAGTATAAAATCAAATACCCGCAAAGGATCAGTAAGTTGGCGTCCTTGCAGTCCTTCTTTTTGCAGAGACCATTTATTCTCAGCGTTTTTCTTCTTTGAAAAACTGGGCAACCCACTCATAAACCGACCAATAAAGAAGTTCTTGTCGGTGCTAGGACTTGGTCTAACATTGTATTCCTAAATTAAAGAAAGAATCCACAAATTACACTGAATATTTACTAATCTAATTTCAAAAATTCTATTCACTAATCAATCTTAATTACTGCTAAAACTGTAATAGAAACACGAAGGCGAAAGAAGAAGACGAACACGGATCAAGCGGGTAACAATGGCGCCACATTCGAAGCATTTGCCTTGGTTCTCTGCCATGGTTTTGCCACACGTCACGCACAAGGTCATGTGCTTGCAGTTGCTTCCGTACAGATCGACGGTAGACCCGCATCCGCTACATGACGACTTCAACATCAGATCAAAAGACATCTTCCAAGACGAACAAAAACAACGAGGCTAGGGTTTTAAACTAACGTTTCAAAAAGAAAATGAACAAATCAAAACTATACGCGCGTTTTTCCGAGTTGATTGACAATCAAAGAACATAAGGAAATGGATTCGATAGAGAATTTAATTCGACGATTCTTGTATCGATGTAAGGCAAGAAACGAGAGAGACTCCGATCGATGGAGTTCTTGATTTGGGAGATACAGAAGGACGAGGATCGAAGTAGCGTTTCCCTCACGAGAAGCGCGTTGGACACGTGTGAAGTTTTGATGGCCCGTTTTATAATTTAACGAACTTTTGACTTTGGATAATTTAACTCATAATTTAAAACCTTATTACACTTTCAATATCTAATTATATTCGATATAATATATGAATTTTTATAGTTTTTCGTTGATATCATGTTGTATCATACATAATTAAATTCGATATAATATACGAATTTTAAATAAATAAATATTACTATATAATACTAAATATTTTTAAAATTCGAATTATAAAAATATTCAATAGAATCTAAGTAGGGTTGCTTGTTATCACTTAATTACCCATATTATGTCAATTTTTCTTCATTCTAAGTTAATACTTGTGCTAATTTAATAAACAGAAAACATAATTGATATTTTATTAACAAAATTGCCACAAAAAACCAAAGAACAAGCTCTTCACACATTTTTAGAAATTGAATGGAGGATAAAATATTTGATTCGATATCATATCCATAATAACATAAAATAAAAAAATCTCAACAATTAAAAAAACAAAAGAAAAGAAAATCTCAACATGGGATATTATAAAAAATACTACATCCTTGCATTTTTTCCCTCCATTTTTTGAATTCGGTTTTTGATAATCGAATTAAACTAACCAAATTTATTCGGTATATGATTTTTCGATTACTACAACTATTTCGGTTTAGTACATAATTTTGAAATAGATGATATATTATTTTCTTCAATATCATATCCATAATAACACTTTTATTTCATTTCCTTTTTGCATGATTAGCTAGTTTATAACACAATCATGGTAAAAAAACTAAACAGTACATTAAGATATTTTTATATTTAAAATAAAAACACTATAAAATAAACAAATGCATTAGATAAAATGAAAATATGAACAAACTTATTGACAAATGGAGAAAAGAGATTGGTAGATAGCATCCCATCTCTAAGTTGGTACATAGAAAATAATAATCAATTAAAAAAAATTTAATGGCAAAAAGGTCCCTAAACTATGATCATTTCTTCAGTTAAGTCCCTAATTTTTTATTTATTTAAAAACATGCTCTTAATTTTTTTATTTATATCCAAATAACTCCTTAATTTTAATTATAAATTAATCTTTATTAGACTCAAAGCCAATTGACATTTCTTTATCCATATGACATATGTCATGGGCAATTAACATGGTTGATACATTTGGCCACGCCATTATCCCACGTAAACATAAAATCAAAGATAAACCAAAGAATTATTTTTTGAGTAATATTATAACTAAAATAATAATAATAATAATAATAATAATAATTAGTAAATTCATTAGTATCATTAATTATATACAATTTTAATATAAATAATATAATTAGTATGGATTTTTTACACACCACATCTATCAATGTCCTTTCACCCTTGCATAAAATACTAAGATAACGATTAATGTTTTGTTATGATTAAGAATATATTTAGAAATAAATTAAAATTTTAAAATATGGTTACATGCAATAAAAAGTTAAAAATTTAATTAGAGAAATGATTATAATACAAATAATTTTTACTATTTAAGTTTAAAAAAAATCTAGCACATATAATAACTCATGACGTCAAAAATAATTTATTATTAAAATTATGGTATCTTTAGTCTATTTTTTTGTTTTGATCGAAGTTATACTATAGTCTATTTTTTTTTTAATTTTTTAAAGAAAAAACTTAGTACTTGCAAATATAGGTTAATCTTCATTAGGAAAAGCGGGTAGGTAGACTCGTGCTCGTCCATAACAAGGCTTGTGATGGCAACTACCATGCCAAATCCCATTTATTTAATTTAATAGTGTTAAATTAATAAAATATGATTAGCAAACATTAAGAAAATGACCATGGATAAATCAGAATCATGGGAGCTCCCTACTACAAATAAGTGAGCAAAGACCTCCGCTTCACTCGCATCTGCTTCGCCCCAAGCTTTCAGCGACTCCGTTTCCCAAGTCATGGCTTTGAAATCGTTCATCCAAGTCCACCCCGACTCCCATTTCCCCATCCAAAACCTTCCGTACGGAGCGTTCAAACCCGAACCTGCTGCACCGGTCCGCCTCGGCGTGGCAATCGGCGACTATGTCTTAGACCTCTCCGAGATCGCCAAAGCCGGTCTATTCGACGGTCCTATGCTCACCGGCTCCGATTGCTTCCTTCAGGTTCGTACCTCGTCGCTTACTTCATGTAATACGACGTCGTTGATTTCCGCTCGGTAGTTAGGTAGCTCAGTTTAGAAATGGCAGTAGCAACAGGAATCATAGAACTACAGATTCTTTTTTAAATCGTAACCGACCAGAAATCCGGTGATTGCAAAAATTCCTTGTTGCCTAATCCGCGTTACGATTACTGAATCAAGTTGTGAATAAGATTATGAGTTGTTGACGTTGCTCTTTAGTTAAGAATTTTAACTTGTTTAAGTCAACTGATTGCAAAGTTGGTTGGTTTTGGTGTCAGGCTACTCTCAACAAGTTTTTGGCGCTGGGACGGCCTGCTTGGAAGGAAGCTCGTGCTACACTTCAAAAGCTATTGTCAGGTGTTTATTGTAACTTCTAGTTGTTGATTGTGTTCTAATACCCTGCTTTTGTTTAAACATGGCAAAAATGGCGGGTGAAGGTTATAGCATTAGAAATACTGTTGAAATTGCAATGTTATGGTCCTTCAAATGCCCAATATAGTTTTCAGCTGAAATGGAAATTCATTTTTGAGAATGGGAAGGGGGAAAATTGACGATTATTTGGATCATGCAGCTACGGAACCAACCTTGCGTGATAATGCAGACTTGAGGCAGAAGTCACTTGTGCCGATGGTAAAAATATAAGCATGAGTTTGAATATGTAATCTGCGTGAACATGTTTATTTTCTGTTGTCTTAATGTTTCGATTTATTGTGAACCTTTAGAGCAAGGCAGAAATGGTTCTTCCTGTGGAAATTGGAGACTACACAGACTTCTTTTCATCTATGCATCATGCAAAGAACTGTAGCATCATATTTCGTGGACCTCAAAGCCCAATTCCACCAAACTGGTATGCTGATTTTGAAAGTTTTGACAAATGAAGAGTGATGGCTTATTTGAATGAAAACGTTTGTGTGTCAAACCTTATAGATCCTACCTTCTCTCATTTGGAAATTTTATAAATCATGGGCATTGTGCACTTTCAGGTTCCATCTTCCTATTGCATATCATGGACGAGCATCATCTATTGTCATCTCTGGAACTGACATTACTAGGCCAAGGTGAGAAGTTCAATTACTTATTCCTTATACCTTAAAATTGTGGTAATTATTGCTTGGAACTTCAGAATTTCTGTTAAAATGTTTAATTATTGTTTAAAATTTGTGACTGGGATACTAGCATAACTGTCCTCTCAGCTTTAGATGCTAACTGGCTTAATTCCATATTCTTTTAGGGGTCAAGGCTATCCAGCTGGTGACTCTCCACCATATTTTGGACCTTCTTTGAAGCTAGATTTTGAACTTGAAATGGTCAGTCTTTAGTGTTATTGTTATTTTTCTGTGTCATTGTACCTCAGCATGAATTATTCTCTTATATGGTTTCTTACCAAGCTGGCAGGCTGCTGTAGTTGGTCCAGGAAATGAATTAGGGAAAACTATAGATGTTAATGAGGCAGCAGATCATATCTTTGGACTTGTCTTGATGAATGACTGGAGTGGTATGATTACCTATTGTTGCTACAATTCAACATCCTCCTCTTTTTTTCAATAAAATTTTCTTTACTATATTTAAAACAAATTTGGTTTTTACAGCTAGAGATATTCAGGCATGGGAATATGTTCCTCTTGGACCCTTTCTTGGGAAGAGTTTTGGTAAGAAAACCATAACTTATTCCTTTTTCTTATTCATCTTTTTTTTCAGAGTTCAGGCTACAAGGAGTATATCTGATTAGGCAGTTACTGATATGTGGCAAAACCACAGCTTTTTTTGAAAGGGGGGGTCAAAATTAATGAACAAGGTAATAAAGAATTATAGAATCTGATATAAGGAAATGAAGCTATCATATTTGGAGTAAACTGGTCCATGTCGATAGAGGTCCAAATAACAAACACTAGGAGATCTCTTAACCATCTTAAGCTTGGGGAGAAAATATTAGATAAACCAAGGGAAGTCATGGACCCAATTGGGCTAGATAGGTATCGCTAATGATGCCTGTGCAGGCGCTCTATGTTCTATTTAGTGATTCTCCAGAGGCTGTTATAGCGGGAACTTACTTTTTTTCCTCATCTTTTAGGTACTACAATATCCCCTTGGATTGTGACACTAGATGCTCTAGAGCCTTTTGCATGTGAGGCTCCTAAGCAGGTAGGTATCTGTATTTGTAGTCTTAGATCTTAAAGGCATTTGAGTTACTAGCTTTTTTCCCTATTTTCTTTCATGGTGATTATACTTAATGCAACTAGCTAAAGATGCCTGTTGTGCATTGCAGGATCCCCATCCATTGCCATATCTGGCAGAGAAGAATTCCAAAAACTATGATATTGCATTGGAGGTAGATCTAGCAACTTAGTGCATATATCTCATTGGTTTTTCAATTCTCTAATTATCTTCTTCTATATTGTTTTAATGGAATTTTCCAGTTTGCCATAATGTTTTTGTAGTAATATACATTTTTAAGCTGAACTGCAAATACTTGAACTTTTATGAAATTCTCAAAGTGAGAAGTTTCTTGCTGCTAGGTTCAAATTAAACCTTCCGGACAAAAGGATTCTAGTGTGGTTACAAGAAGTAATTTCAAGAACCTGTAAGGAGTTCCACTTCACCGGTGCTCTTATTCTTTTGAAAGTTCTTTCAGATGAGAATTGTCTTTTCCATTAATGATGTTAAGAATCAGTGAATCCAATTGCCTCTTTCTATGCAAAATTTGATGTCTGCATCTCTTTCTATACTATTTAATATGCTGATTTGCAGCTTTTCAAATGCGTCCTGACTTTTGTAGAAATTTTATGACAGATATTGGACGGTGACCCAACAGCTTGCACACCATACAATCAATGGTTGCAACCTGAGGCCAGGCGATCTCCTTGGAACTGGGACCATTAGTGGGCCTGTATGTTTATTACCTACCTTTCACCTTTCTATCCTTTTGCCTTTGTATATATCTACCAATTCACACACAGACACACAGAGGTAATCATGTATTTTTTTTATGCATTAGAAATTTGTTTGCCCTGTGGTGTTCTTTTAATTTTTTCTGTAGAAGACAGCCAAGTCCGTTCTTTGGATATAACTTATGTGTTTGCCTTGAGATGCTCATTTAGGCCTGTTTCTTAACGATAGATTGTGACTACTAGAGAAGGAAATTAATAGGCGAACAAAAACATTGACTTATATTTGGCATTCTAGTCGGTTTTTTCTCTGCATTAGAATGGTTGTGCTACTAGACTTCCTTGTTCGAGTGAAACATATATTGTCCTTGAATATTCCAAGAGTTTCTGCTGTAGTGTTGATCATGTTGCTTGCAGGTATGTGAGTTACAATATAACTGTCATCAGGTCCTGCTGCATCTATTTTTAAACTCTTTTGTTCTTCCTGCAATAACTGTGAACGAGTCTTGTATTTTGAGCAGGAGCCAGACTCTCTTGGATGTCTGCTGGAACTAACATGGAATGGACAGAAACCATTGTCATTAAATGGGACACCTCGAAAATTCTTAGAAGATGGGGATGAAGTAATCTTCACCGGTTGCTGCAAGGTACTTTCTCTGCTCCACTTGGGTTCCTAAACCAAGGTGCAAACATATTTGAACCTTTGAAACATTTGAAGTATTAGAGTAATCATGTTTAAGTTTGAATTCTATATAGGGAGATGGTTACAACGTTGGTTTCGGAACCTGTGCCGGTAAGGTTCTTCCGTCACGCGACTGAGGAAACCGTTGTTCGATGGGGATATAAGAGGGAGTACATGCCACTCACGTTGCCATTGTTGGTGTTGAAGAAATCTCACTGGAAATCCTCAGAGCTGAAAATGGTGTGTTTGCTGTATTATTTATTGATTACAATGTTTAACTTAGTTGTAGCAGTTGATGGTATGCTGGAATTGCTTGATACTCTCTTCCTCTAAATCATGCCCCCTTCTTACCTATATTCACATAGAAGGAAACCATGGCTGATTTCAAATTAATATTTAAATTAAATTAATCGAATTGAATTATTAACGCTAACCCCAATAAAGGTAGTCCGTTCGTCAGAAAGCAAAGTCTGGGTCCCTTTGTTAAACGGGCGATACTCGGCTCGCTGATGACGCCACATATGCGTATTAAGACCGTTCAAGAAAACATAACCGTAACTGACAGCACACGATAAAGGCTTCCATCATACTACAATCTTCACTGTCACTTTCTCTGTCTGTTATTCAGCCAAACAAACCATGAAATCCTTTCGCCAATTCAGCCATTTCGGCTACTCATCGTCGACCACCGTCACCTTTACTTTCCACGGTGACCACTCCGATTCTCCTCCTCCTCCTCCTCAAGAATCCAAAGAAATCCCCGTCGAGACCCCTGTCCCAATCACCGTCCACCTCCCCCAGGACATTGCCGCCGCCAAGATCCAATCAGCTTACCGCGCCCGCGTTATCCGCAACCTTTACAAGCAAATTGCAGCCGTCAACTCCGAGGCCGACCGTCTCCAACTACTAATCCAACGGCAGGAAACGGTTGACTCCATCCGGAGCGACGACCGGGAGAAGCTGAGGATGAACGAGACCTTGATGCGTCTCTTACTGAAGCTCGACTCGGTGCCGGGGATCAATCCGACGGTGAGGGAAGCAAGGAGGAAAGTGAGCCGTAGGGTCGTGGAGTTGCAGGAGATCGTGGATGGGATATCGGGAGCAAAACTTGACGGCGATGACGAATGTTTCGGAGCGTGGGGTCCACGTGGGATATTTTCGATGAGGGATTGGGATAAAGCGGTGGAGGAGATGGAGGAGCGATTCTGCAGAGAGCGAGGTGGTCCGGAAATGGAGAGGTTTTGCGCCGAGTATTTGGGCTTTAGATGCTTACAGAGGTTTCTTGGCGAGTAGTATTACTGGTTTTAATCGTCTGTTTTGCACCTTACTGTATATTCATGTGTCCACGTTAATCCAAAGGCTTCGTTTAATGTACAGGCAAAAATTTTGCAATATTTAATCTCATAGCAAAATAAGAAATGTTTTCTGAAAATCATGTTAATCAAATTTTTATTGTTTTAAAATGAAAGTTTTTAGGCTTAAATAACAAAAAAAGAAAATGTCTTAATTACAATTTCGTGATCACATAATCACATAATTCAAACATTAATTTTTTTTGACGTATTAAAAGTTTGTGTAAAAAAAAAGAAAATTTTTAATATAAATTAAAAATAAGAATTTCTTTTAATGTAACAATGAGATAAAAACTAAACTATTGATTATTTAGTAATATAAAGAGCTGAGGTGGCGCATCAGGGCGTTTTACGTGGCATATGATAGGCGACGACTCACTTATCTTCCCGTGTACCGGAAGACTAACTGATTATAACGCATCGTCGGCAGACGTGCGATTACGAAGAAAATATTTAAAATTTAAAAGAAATAAAAAGGAAATAAAATGAGCCACAATAACAGCTGCCTACCGCGCGCCCACCAGGGAGAGACATACAGAGAAAATGGAAGCAGAATGGAGAGACAAAAAGCTTTATCCTTTACTCGGCATTCTTTTGCTTTCGATTCTTCTCTACCTCAACTTCGGCAACACCAATCTCATTAGTTTTCCGATCTCACGGCAACCCCGGTTGGATTTCGTGTCTGCAAACTCTACGCATTTCATTGTCGTCAACGGTGGTGGTGCTGCGGAGAATCAGTCAGCCGCCTACGTCAACGGATGGAACTCCTATTGGCTAATGCAGGAGAGCGTGTGGGGTGGTCCGTCGAGATCGAGGGTGTCGAAGATGCTCCAGAGAGGCGCCCAAATGGGGTTGACCGTCTGTAGAACTTGGGCCTTCAGCGATGGTAATGGACCTAATGCCTTGCAGATCTCTCCCGGTGTCTTTAACGAAAGAGTCTTTCGGGTTTGTCTTCCAATTTCATTTGCTTATTGTTATTTATGTATACCCTTTTGCTCATTCTGTTTGATTTTTACCATGTTTCATGAAATGTGACAGGGATTGGATTATGTGATTGTTGAAGCAAGGAAGCATGGGATTAGATTGGTTCTTAGTTTGGTGAATAATTTGAATAACTTTGGTGGGAAGGCTCAGTATGTGAGATGGGCACAAGAAGCTGGAATTAATGTTTCTTCTTCAAGTGATTCATTTTTTTCACACCCGATGATTAAAGATTACTACAAGGCTTACGTTAAGGTACGCTGCCGTGGTCCATGGTTATATTCTTCAAAGCTCTTTACTATGAAGATAAATATACAAAGTTAAATGCTTTATTCACTATACGTATGCTTCTTGTTTAGCTGTAGCAATCAAGTTAACTATGTGTTTGCATTTTGCATTTTACAGGCAATTTTGTCTAGAAAGAACTCCTTGAGTGGTGTGAAGTATTCTGACGAGCCAGCAATATTTGCTTGGGAGCTGATGAATGAGCCCCGGTGTGAGTCCAGTTCCTCTGCTCCCATTCTTCAGGTGAGCTATAAAACTCGCATTTCCATTATTGTGTTACTATGTGTTTGTAATCTTTTGCCTGAAGAATGGTTTAGAGGGTTCTTCCTTTTTTATCTCTAGCATCAGTAGATTGTTATGATTTTCTACCTATGTTAAGTAAAGTGGTGTTCAGTATCTTGATATCTAATATAGCTTATTGTGGATACTCTGCACTTCTCTTTTGTTGTTTCTATAGTTTTTATTTAGTCTTGGAATTCCTTGTTCTAAATTCATGTGTATGGGTTTGTCTCGAACTTTCAGTTTATTTTTTCTGGATCTATTAGAATATTATTAATTCTATTAGCTTGGAGCACAGGCATGGATCACTGAGATGGCTGCTTTTGTCAAGAGTCTGGATCAAAAACATTTAGTGACTGTTGGACTTGAGGGGTTTTATGGCCTCAATACGACTAAAGGACCGGAAGTAAATCCTGGGGAGTGGGCAGCCTCACTTGGATCAGACTTTGTACAGAACTCAGCAATCGAGAACATTGACTTTGCTTCAGTTCATGCATACCCTGATAGCTGGTTGTTAAATTTTACTTTTGCTATGATTTGATAATGTCGTATGAATGTTTTGTCCAATTGTCTGAAAATGTTGTTTGCTACAATAACCAAGGGTGATTGCTTTCCCTTATCTCATTTGATCTGATTAGACCAATTGGAATACATCACCATGCATTTTAGAGAGCTTTGGTTGATACAGCGATAGAATTTCAACTTATGGAAAAAATATCATGTGATTCTTTCCGGTCTGTTGAGGTCTATCAGAGATGGCTCTAGCATTTGGACTATTACTACATCTCAGAGGCATATGTAACAGCCTAGATGGTGATGGATCAAGTTGGTGTCATAGACCACCTAAGTGCATATTTCATTGAGCATTTTCATCTTCTATTCATTAAATTTCAATCTTTATCCCTTAATAACGTATGTTGTATATGTATTGTAGGATACCACATGCTGATTTGGAAGAAAAGACTCGCTATCTTTCCCAGTGGGTGGATTCTCATATAAGCGATGGGGATCAGGTGCTTAAAAAACCGATTCTCTTCACAGAAGTTGGCTCTTTGGTGTATGTGAACAACCAAAGCATAGCTGACAAGGATATTCTATTAAAGACCATGTACGATAAAATTTATGAGTCGGCAAAGAAGAGGCAAGCTGGGGCAGGGGCCTTAATTTGGCAGTTACTAGTTGAAGGAGTGGAGGAATATGGTGACAGATTTTCCTTCATAGCATGGGATAAACCCTCCACCTATAAACTGATACTAAGGCAATCGTGTAGGCTTCAAAGCATTTTCCCGAAGAGCAGTCAGAATAGGAAACTTAGCAAGGATCCTTGCTCTGGTCAATTACCTTGACAACAGTTTATTGAAGAGTTGGAAACAAAAACACCTATAACCTTCCCTCGTTTTGTGGAGAAAATAGTGTTGATACTCAATAGTTGTATATTCTTGAATTTGTAAAGAAAAACAAGTGGTAGATTAAAATGGAAGAAATGTGATTATTCAGATTTTAGATTAAGACATTTGTATTCTTTCAAAAACTGTGTATGTAGAAAATCCATTGTTTGCTAGTGAGCTGCCAGGCATCTATAACCAGATGGTTTCCCCTGCAATTCATATTCTTTGTATGTATAATGTTAAAATACACACAGAATCTGATTTACACTGAATTTAATGATTAATTTGCTGTTATTTGATTTATTTGCTTTGTGAAAGAGCTTTTGGGCTAGCCTTCCTTGTTTAATTTTCAGGCATATTCACAATTATCATGTATGATGCTGCCAGCATGACCAGCCTGAAGGGCATCTTGTGGTGGGGCAAAAAGAGTCCCCAAGCATCTCTGGCTATCTCAGCCGATCGGGTACCATGCCTTCCTTCAGTTTTAGATGCATATTTTTAGCTTGTAATCTGTGAATTAGCAGGTTATCATGTAATAAATAAATATTTTCTCTTATCTGTGGTTAGTGAGCTTGAACTTCATGCAAATCAGACAGTAATGAACCAAAAATACAGATTTTCCAAGAAACAGGACACTGCAAGTTGAGTAGTTTTTGCAATAGAAAGCCACAACTAATGGAAACCTACTTGGATGGGGAGTCGTTCAAGCCACACAACTGCATTTGCACCGTGACATACACTTCTTGCAGTCAGAAAGTCTTGGCTTCCCACCATTGCAGTCACACCGGCTGATACACTTTGACCTGGAGGTTCCACCCCACAAGCACCGTGCCATGCAGCGTATAAGCGGCACACATGAAGGACAACCGTATTTCATCTGGTCAAGGATGCAGGCTTTACATCCGCTGCCGTTGGATGGGCATGCCAGAGCTGGAGAAGCCATCGAGCATAACATCAGTAGCATCATCAGGGCCAGAGCTAAGGTAGGCAGCTTCTTCCCCTCCATCATCTCTTCTTACTCTTTGGCTATTTCCCGGTGTACCCTTTTCAACCTTTTGTCAATTTATAGAGCCTAAGCAGCAGGCCAAATAATGCAGAGCAATGTTTTCACACTGTGAGCAGTGTCCGAATTTTAACAGCCATTTGATGCAAATCTTGTGGTTACTGAAGTCTGAAAGCATGTGTGAAAGCCAACTCTCTTTTTCTAGTATGGGTTGCTTGCTGCTCTAGAACTTTTTCTTCATTCAATTAACTCATTGATTGCTCGCTGCCATGTCTTGGTTTGCACAACTTCTCATTATCTTTTCCTTCCTCTGTGTCTTCACGAGGTCCAACTCAATCCTGACAAGCGAGCCCTTCCAGGCTCTGGTAAGTTGGTAATGCAAATAAACCTTGCCTGGTCCTCAGCCTGGATTCAATACCTCACCGCTACAATACTCAACAGGTGTCTACCTTTGAACTCGTTGTGTCAAAGTTTACACAACACTAATAGGTAAGAAATTGTTTATTTTGATTAATTGAGACTCACCTTAAACAGAGTGCGAACATTTAAATATCTAATCATATTCTAATTCACAACTCTCTTTAGGACTGTACATTTGACAGTAAATTGCTCAAAATGTACCCTTGACACCCCCCTCCACACACACAAAAGATTATTAAAATTTTAATAGTTTTAAATTATTTGATAAAATTTATAGTTTTTTAATATAATTAATTAAATTAATTAAAAAACTTATCTTATACGTAAAATTTGAAGTTTTTATACTTTAAAAGAAGATTTGATTAATGCATGTATTCAATTATAAATAAGAAAGTTAATTTAAATTCATTCGTATCAACGTCGATGATTACTATGTTAAAACGTAAAAGATAATAATTAACCAATGTTTTGGTTAAACATATTGTACTTGAATTGCTTAACCAAGGCAAAAACATAGTTAAGGAACCAAAGAAGTCAAAGCATAGTCCAATTCCAGGAACAGTAAAAGATAAAGGTAGAGAGACTATCATCATCTTCTTGTGTCTATATACAAACTATTCGATGAAATGAGTTTGAAGATTTGCCTCTGCGAATGGACGTTTCTTGGTTATTGTTGCTTTAATCGTCCCTTGTGGAACAGGAGAGCTGCCCCAAAGAGAATTATCAGAGACTTACAAATCCTCCTTCCTGTATATCCAGTGCGTATTTTGTCACAAATATGGGCAGCCTGCATGCCAGCCTCATTGGCATCTCTTCTGACATGTTCAGTTCTGGATTCCTGGAAAGCTTTCAGCCTGGCTTTCGCTTCCTCCAAAAGATTTCCAACAAATGATGACCCTTGTGAATTTAACTGCAGCAAAAGCTTCGATCACTAGCGATTCCATCCACCATTTCCATTGCACCCATTGCAGCACTGATTACACCCACCAACACAGCCGGCCCAATGGTTCAATGATATTGAGAGCTCCATCAAAATTGACTTTTGACAAATCTCATAGGTGGCAGCTTCCATTTTGGTTGTTCGCTGCTCCTGGGCCCGATAAGCAAGGTAATTCTTAGAAAAGTTACTGTGATATATATATATATATATATATATATATATATATGAGGGCTTCTCTGCTCATTTGTTCTTAATCCCTGCATTTCTACCATCCCCAATAGCCCAACTCACTGCTAGACCTGGCATCCTGAAACCTCCTAATTTGATCCACTTTGTTAATTAATGAACCACCTGTGTAAGCCAATTTCAAAACGCTGGAGTACCTAATTCGTACTACTGGACCAATCCCCAGTCAGAAATTTCACAATTTGAAATGACATATTCTTAACCAAGTGAGTCTATATTCAAAACAATAAAAGATCGACCCAACCCCGCCGACGTGCATGGGTTACCATATCTGCCTACTACCTTATCTTCACTCCTGTCATCTACTGTACCTGCATCGTCTGCTTCCCTATAACTCCCCTTACTTCTCAGCATAGAAACTAATTAACTCCCATTACTTCAGCCCAATTATCGTTGCCATCTACAAGCCATGTCTTTTTAACAAGATAGAGCTTAGCATAACTTGATGAAACTTTATACTTTCTCTCGTAATTTGGAAACGGAGAACTCAAATTGAAAATTAAGTCCAAACTATCAATCTTTCATATCGGGCATGTAGGCTTAGACTAGCCATCTCATTAGCCTCAAAAAGTAGGGGCTGCACCATGTGTTAAATACAATTAATTCACCTTAATCACTACTGCAAGTAGTGTAAATTTAGTGCAGGCCTGCCGAGGGAGCAAAGAGATCAACAAGGTATATGAATGAGGTGCATGTTGAAAGTTGAGAGGAAGAAATCAATGTGAGAGAAAGAACTCAATGGCGGAGGCAAGCTGGAATTTGATCAATCCGTTCAGTCTGCTGTTGGCTTCATTAGGATACTGTTATTTCTTGCTCACTAGAATCCCATTAGGCATACTGAGGTTCATGTTTCTCCTACCCATCTTCTACCTCTTCTCCATTCTTCCCTGGTATTTCCCATCCGCCTTACTTAGAGGGATTCTATCTTTCTTTATCACATGGATTGCTTCTTCCAAACTCCTCCTCTTTTGCTTCAACCAGGGCCCTCTCGTCCACTGCCAAAACTTTCCCGATTTCATTGCCATCTCCATTCTTCCCATGAAAATCAAAGAACAACCAACTTCTTCAAGATCGGTAAGTATTCTCCTTCTGCTACTCAAATATTATGTCTGCAAAGCGATGCATGCTCCAGGAGCCATATCCATATATGTAACCCTGAGCTTTTGATTGATTCAGGCCATGGGGCGGTACGAGCCCGTCCAACTTTTCAACAAGCCTTACTTAGCAACATCCTTACAAGACTTCTGGGGCAGGAGATGGAACAGGTATGCGTCGAATATTTTGAGGGAAACTGTCCACAAGCCGACCCGAAACATGTTAACGAGTGTTGTTGGGGTTGGGCCGGCCAGGGTGCTGGCTTTGATATGCTCCCTCGTCGTGTCTGGAGTCTTGCATGAGATGCTCTTTTACTACATCACGTGTGGGAAGAAACCAACATGGGAAGTCACCTGGTTCTTTGCTCTCCAAGGATTGTCAATGGCGTTCGAGGCTGCGTTGAAGAAGTGGGTTCGGACCAAGGGTTGGACAGTTCACTCTCTAGGTTCAGTCATATTGACGTGTGGGTTCGTCGTGGTCACGTTTTATTGGTTGCTGGTTCTGCCGGTTTGGAGGGATGGACGAAATTCTTGTGATTGTTAACAAATTTAGTTTCTTTCCTTTCTTTAGAATTTTGCATGAGCTCAAGCAGTCAAACTACTTTAATCTGATTATACTCTTTTTATTATAAAAAAAGGCAAATAAAAGAGGCCAATAATGCAATAGGCTATGAGATTTGGATCCTTTTAATAAATAAGTAAGTAAATCCCCAATAAACTGCCACTATGTATTTTTTAATTTTAAAGAAAGAGGTGAAGAGATCCTGATTTAGGCTTTTAGAGTTGAAACTGGAAAGTGGTAATGGCTAACGCACTTACATTCTTAAAAAACGCGCCAAGAGCAGCGTACTCTTCAAGCGCCCTTTCGTCGGCTTTGATCCGTAGAAGCTGTGGGAAGAAGAGCCAGGAGCCGGTTACCATGATGAATCCAATGGTCAAGGGAGTAGAAACCGCCGTGGGCAACCGCAACTTGTCCCTTAACGTCTTCTTCAGAGCAATCTCGGCCATCAAACACCCTCCGTGGAGGAGAAAGAACCACGTGATTTCCCATGTGGGCCTCACGCGTCCCAGGTAGTAGAAAATGAGCTCGTGCATGACTGCCGACACGACGAAAGACCCGAAAACGGCGGGGAGCGGAGCCCATTTGCGACCAACGAGACGTGCGCCCATGTTGAGCACAGGCTCATAAACGGTCGGTCGTAGAATGCTGGTCACCATGATGTTCCATCTCCTGCCCCAAAAATCTTGCAAAGAAGTTGACAGATACGGTTCATTGAATTGTTGCTCCAGCTCGAGACCCAACATGGCTCGAGCCAGGGCTGCCACCATGGCCAGGATGATCTCCAGACAAAAGTAAACGTGACCACAATACAGAACCAACATGAACGTGGGGTGGATATACTCGCTGTAGTCATATGCACGAAGCAACAATGCCAACAGGAGAAATTTTATTGCATAGTTTATTGGTGATTTCTGGCCTTTTTTAGGCTTGACCGGTCCCGGGATTTCCTTGTTTTGGCTGTCTAAGGTCTTTTTGAGAGAAGGGTTTTCTTTGTTAAGGCCATTTGGATGTGATTTTGGAGTTGGGTTGTGTAGGATTTTGATGGGCAAACAAGCAACAGCCAGAAAACGAAGCAAAGAGAGCGGTGGGGATAATGGGCCTTTGCCAAAGGCGAAAAGCAAGAGCTTGAAGTTTCCAAGCCAAGCGATGAAGAAAGCGGTGGCACCTCCTAGATGTAAGGAGGAGAGATTGAGAGGGAGGAGAACATACAGGCAGACAACAGGTAGCAGACAAAGAAGCCGAGCAGTTCCTTTGGGGATTATCTTACCTATGGCATAGCAGTAGCTTAGAGAAATGACGACGCAGAGCCAAATCTTCATGAAGTTGTTCATCTCTCCGCTCTCCATTTCTTCTCTTCTTCCCTATCTCTCTCTCACCCTCCGTTGCTGAAGTACTCTGAGAAAGAGTGGCAGAGCTTCTGTAAATCCCAAAATGGCTTTAATATCTCTATGGGCGGTTAAAGTTATGGCAACCCTGTTCTAGTTTGAACCAGGTTTTCCATTTTATGGTGCGGGCATTGATATTTGTCACAAGTCAATGGCTCAAATTCTCTGTTTTGTCAATTGTAGGCGACAACGTTTTCATTTTGTTTCTGTCAGTATGAATGGGCAAATTCTAGAATCTAGAAGAGACATCATGTGCAAGGATCCAGGAGATGAAGCAGGGAATCAGCTACAAGACATGTTAAATGAGATCTGTGAGGAACTTTGGACGGCCTGGGTTCCTTTATTTGCGCATATAGGATCTGGTTTTTCTCCTAAAAAGAACAAAATTATATTAAAAAATTGTTAATTTTTTCTTTTAAAAAACAGAGAAAAATATCATCACTTTGCTGAAATTTGACCCCTTTTGAATGCCAGTGTTGGTAAGCAGTTGCTGGTCTCTGACCATGAAGGGAGCGTGCATGGGTTTTCAACACCTTTTGTTTGTATATTCTCTTGTCAAGTCTGGCAGACTTGGAGAATCATTCTAGCTATGTGCCAAATTTTTTATTTAATTTATTGCACGTCTTAACCTATTTTGTATCATATATTATATAGTTTGTTACAATTTGATTATTTGATTTATGTTAAGATTGTTTGTAATTTAAAATTTAAATTGAGATATTATTCATTTAATGACTTTACAATAACATTCCCAATAAGTAAACTAGCAAAAGGATTACATCCCAAATGAAACTGAAAACAGGGATTGGCAGTTATCTTGTTTCTCCAAAACAGCAAAATAGTTGTGTTAATTGGTCCCCTGAACCAAGGCAGACAACCAGTTTTGTAACCGCAAACCAGTCACTCAAGAAGCATGTTTCTCACTTGTGTCACTTCAACCAGTTGCAAAAACTTATCTTGATGAACCGAGGAATCATACACCATCAGCATCGGCTTGTCGAATCCTCTATCCTACTGTTGCTGCTCGTATATCTGCATATAAGCTTCGGACAGTGCAACCATCTGAGGAAGGGTTTCAGAAACATGCAGATCTTGCATCTCATACCTGTAAACATGAATTTTCAGATGCACCATCCAACTATTTGTAGCATTACCAGTTACCACTCAGAAAAATGAAAAATTATTTTAGAAAATTACCATAGTTCTTCTGACTTCCGCTGTACAAAGACCCTGTAGAACCCCTCGTCAGGCTTACCATCGTGAACAATATTAGCAATCAGATCATACTTGGTGCGCAACTTTTCATTCTCTTTGGTTGGTGCTGGCAGAGGAATGTAGTCCTTCAACTCCAGGTTTTTCACAGGAAAGTTCACTGCAAAGGAGAAACATCAAGTTAGCATAAAGTGACAAAACCAAACTAGGTCCCGTAAGATATAGTGATTAGATTCCAGAGATTGATCAAACGAATTCTAGATATTTCCAAGAACATAAAACTCACCCAATGTTGGGTTCTTTTCTCTGAAGAAATTATTCCTAGTAAAGCGGCCCATGTGAAGTATCAAGTACTGTGGCAATCTGGTGACACGATATCTCATCCTTGCTGGAGGACGAACTGTAGTTGTTACAGTTTCACCATCAAACTTCTTCAGTATATTGAACAGAGGAACCTGAAACCAATCACAAACAATGTTTATCCAATAAAGTTGGTTTTTTATTTTATAAGAGCATTTTCCTTCATTCTATCTGATCAGCAGAGCCAACCACTGAATATTTAAACACTATTATTAATAAAAAAGGCATTTGACTTTGTCTGCTCAATCAACATTGACTTGCATAAGCCTCTCTTGCCATTCATAACCCCCCTATGGTGCATGTGTCATCTAAATTATCAACTAGACTTACAATACTGGATGTCACACCTGATAAAGGAGTTTACATATTATTGGTCGCAATGGCCAATGATGCCTGTTAATATGATGGATATGGGTTTAACTGTGTGGTTTTTTCATGTTTAGCAACCATTATAAAGTCACTCAAGGTGCATATCATGCGAGAGAGGGAGTGGGGAGGAGGGTATAAAAGAGCTTGAATAGGGGAATCTTATGGACACATTTGTTCACAATTCGAATCGTGCACCACCCTCATTGAAGCTAGCAAGCAATGTTCTTTTTCACACTTTCCCACAAATGTCCAGAAATGGATGGAGAAAAAAAAAAACCCAAAAACATGTAAAATACCTGAGGTATTATATTTTTCTCCATCACATCTTTGAAAAGAGGTGGTTCTGGCAAATCCAATCCAAGCATCAAAAAGGACATTCTGTAAGTTTCAGCACCAACATTATGCTTCTCAATTGCACCATCTGTAATTTTTGGAGCTCCATTTTGTTCCTCACCACTTTCTTTCTTCTCAGTGATAGCTTTGTTCTGTGTCTCTTTTACAACCTCCAATTCCCCCTATTATACCAAAGTGTAAAATAAGCACAAAAAATAACTTTAACAAGATGCCAAAGCATAAAATAACAACTTATTGAGTGCAAGGTTTTAATTAGAACCTGAAAGCACTTATGGATGATGCTGCTACTTTTCTTTGAAGTTCTTAGATTTGCATGCAGTGTATTGAGAAGCCATGACATGAATTCAACAGGCTCAGACTGCACACCTATCCGAAACCGTTTTTTACTGGCTTTCATAACTGCCTGTAGAAACTCATGAGGGCTAACCTGTTGACACAAGAAATTTGGAAAACCATGAATCCAGGGTGTTCCAGAACCATAATCTTGCAATAATATAAGCATGCTCTGACCTGTCCTTTAAAGTTTCGAGCGTGCCAAATCTTTCGTGTGAGTTCCCCAAATCGATGAACAAGTGGAGATTTACAGTGCTGGTAATTTTCAGGGATAAGGAAAAAGTTCCTTAAGGGAGTAACTCTCATTAAAGATTGAATTGTGACATTGACAAAATCAGTCTTTTGAATATTATTCAGCCCCACCTGAAGATTTGCACGAATAATGAGATCATATTAAAACAAAAGAAAGAAAAAAAAATGCAAGTTCTTAACAATTCTCTTAAATATGTGCCTTTGACTTTGAGAACGAAGATGAGTACCATTCCCGGAAGGTAATCTGAACCATCAAGTGCTCTAGACCATTGCTTGTTCTTGTCAAGTTGTTCAACTTGTTCTCTGGTAAACCTGCAAATATGGAGCCCAAAAATATACTATAAAGTGCTTGAGAGTGAAGACCTCTTATTATCAACCACTAAAGATTACTATAGATCAGAACTATTTCAACTTGTTAGCTAAAAGCTCTACAGAAAACATGAACTTTGTGCAAGCTAGATAATCCACAGTACATTACAGCACAAAGTGCGTGCAAGCTAGATATCCAGAGAACAATATGAAGCAAATGCACATATGCATGCATGTGCAGGGAAAAAATAAGCTAAAGGGAGGATGAAGAATGAACAGAAAAGGAGAGGAGCAAGTAAAAGCAATCAAGTAAGATGTGAGTAAACCTTGGATTTAGAACATGGCGTATATCATCCAATGATGGGTCATTAATTTCATACCCATCGGGAAGACAATACACCTTCTCTGTTCGAAGATTGATGTAGACATGATGTCCTGCTTCTAGACTATGAGTATAAGCATGGGACTTCTTCCCTCTTCCTTGGTAATACTTCCCACAGACCAGGCATGCATACACATTCAAATTTGACAAAGAGACCGAACAAAACCTCTCAAAATCAAAATCCAGCACCTGTGAAACAAAATTTGATAACCATTTGACAAATTTTAGAAGAAAAATAAATCCAAGTAACCTACAATTTACATTCCCATTCAAGATTCAACACTTAAATTAAAGTTATTTACCTGGCGATTAACAGTATCAAGGTAAGGGCAGTCTCTTCGTACTTCAACCTGGCGATTTTGCTTCCCCAGAAATGATCCTTGCCCATATGGATCATCACTGTCATCTTCATCTTCTTCACTTTTAACTCCCTGACCATTCCCTTCTGACCTTGCTTCACCATCTTGTTCTCCACCGCCTACGCGACCCAATGCCCTCCTTTCATCATCTTCATCATCATTGTAAGGCACAAGTGGCTCTTCAGAAGGTGAAGATGGCCAATCCACAACTTTACGCCGTTTCGAGTCCCCTCTCCAGTCTTCACTATTACCATCATCCCTCTTTGTTTTCATCATTTCCCCCTCCTTCACTCTCTCGGTTTCCAGCTGTTAAAACACAATAGCTTTCATCAATTAAATTAAATCCTCCAAAAATCTTCCATTTGCGTTTATTCCACTAACATATATGAAAAACCAAAAAAAAAAAAAAAACTGTTCCTTTTGGACGCTAAGCCGGAAAACTCATATTTTCAGCTCAAATAGCCAATCATCTAGGGTTCTTATCGAGTACCACAAAATAAAATCGAAGCAGCAGAATAACGAAACCTCAAAGTTCAATTCTTCTCTCATTTTTTTCCTAATTCGTGCTTTGTTACTTATCCAATTTCAATCATCCAGCGAAGAAAATGTGTTAAAAGGAAGATACAAGGAGATTCCACAATGATTAACAAGGATTTTCAGCAAAATAACATCAGCAACGAAGAAAAAGACTACACATTAACACAAACAAATTACGAAAAAGAGCTCAACTGGCGAACCTGATCAGAAATGTTCTACTCAAGCCAGAAGCTACCTTTAATCATTTACTGAAAAGTGTCGCCGGCCGTCGACGTTTTGAGTACACGAGATTAGTATTTCGGGGTCCCTAAGGCGGATCTGGCTTTGAGAGAGAAGCTTGATTATCCAATCCAATCCAATCAAAATGTGAATCTTAAGCCCAGTTTCATATCGGGCTTTAAGCTGTGCTGATCCGTTCGTTAGAAAATTTGGGCTTTGGCACATTTAAAATTTTGGATTAGTGCATATGCATTTATTTATTTTTGAATTTTATATATGATACATTATCAGTGTATAAGATTTATATAGTATTAGTGAACCAAATATTATCGTTTCGTTTATAAATAAATTTAAAAATCAAAAACTCTCGGAATACTTATAATTTTAATAACATTTATGTTGAAAGACTTTTTATTTTTTATTTTTATAATTAATATTTCAGTATCATATGTAGACATTAAATCAAATACAAACTTAATTATGGAAATATATTGGAAGAAATACTTCTGTTTCTTAAATAGGTTTTTTCGAATTAAGTGAGTCGGCTTAAGCAAAATTTTCAAATTCAGTCTCTTTTATGATTTCGGGGTATTTTTTTCGAAACTTAAACCCCGTTTTGCTCCGAATTCAAGGAATGTAACACAAAAAAAAAAAAAAAACAAAAAGGCCCAAGATTTTTGGCGCGAAATGAAGCCATTGGAAAAGAACAGAAACAAAGCAATTGGTTGAGAATTAAGATAAAGAGATGGAACAAGATAAAGTTAAAGGGACATGCTTTGGCTTAACTTTAACTTTCACTTTGAAGGGAAAAACAACAAAGGATCCAATCATGGAACGAACCCTTTACTTGCATCTTGTTTAAAGTTCCAACTTTTTTTTTTTCCTTTTTCCATTTGTTCACTACAAACTTGGTTACTGCCATGGCAGGGTATGAAGCTCAACAGGGCCAAAGCTTAAAATTTTTTATTTAATTGATTCCTACTGAATGAATGTCTAACTGCAAAGAAGAAGATTAATTCTTTTCATTGTGTAGATGATCAGTCTCACCCAGGATGGATGGCAAATAAGAAGAAAGGAAAATGAATTTATGGTCACATCTAAAGGAGACTTGGGCACACAATGGAGTCGGAGCAAAGCAAAGAGACTGGAGATTTCGTGGTCTATGATTGCCATTCTTTGCGGATGTCGAAGGTGTAGTTTATCTCCAAGTAGCTCTTGTTGTCATCATCAGCAAACTGCACACCAGAAGGATAAACAGAAACGAAATCAGTAAGGGTTTACAAGTGAAAAATCTCAGGATGGTGCAAAGGTTATCAGTGATTCCATGTCTAGAACTCATCAGATGACCCACAAGTTTGAATCTGTAAAACCCTGGCTCATGAAACATGGATCCTGACAAACTCATTAATGGGATCCTATTATCAGCAAGGCATAGGGAGGGGATCATTAATTTAGCCTTGCTCAAGAACCTGAAACGATTGGTTTGGAGCCATTACTGAAGATGGTGACAGAATCAATACTGACTGATAGTGAAATTGGATTGCAAATATACATTTTCCTCTCTTTTTTCTTTTGGTTTTCAAGGAAAATGACTGCAGGGCCTGCAGAATTAAAAGAGACACCATCTAACAAAGTAATGATAACAAATTAAGTCTTAAGCTCGTCCTGGTAAAAGCACAGCAAACCAGTGTAAAAGGGCTAAAGAAACACTAGAACAACTGTCGAATTTACCTTACTTCTAGCTGAGTAACTTCCTCTAGCGAACATTCCAGATGGAGTTGTTTCTTCAGGCATTTCATGAGTGTATGGTTCTGCTTGGGGACTGAAGGTTCCAAGCATCTCTTTAGTGCTATCCACTGTTACAAGAAGACATGGTGAAGAACATATCGAATGTAAACAATCCTTTTCAATGTGAACAAGAGAGACAGAGAGAGGAATTACCCTTGACACCAGTTTTCCAAACCGTATTAGTGTACTTGAGACCGGATACAATGTTGTTGCTTACTTGGAATGAAAATTGCAGGCTGTATTTGCTACCTTCTTTTAAGGTAAACCATAAACCTTTGGGCTTTCCATCCTCTGGAATTGGGAGTACCATATCAGGCCTACCAGGTGATTTGATTGCAAGGCTCAGGATCTTAACATCTGGTTCCAGAGTTTCTGTGCCATCATAAACAACAGAAGAAAATGTCAGGATACAAAGAAAGCCCCAGTTCATTGAAACTTTTCTTTTTTCCCTTTATCAGATTGTAAGGGGATTGCAGGTGGGGATGAAACAAGCAAGAACCATGTTTGTCAGAAATACATAATTCATCTTAAGATTAACTGGCAGCAATTTAGAATTCAAAGAACATTCACTGACAATACATCTGAAAGAGCCAACATAATCAGCAGAAAACTGCATAGCAAGATACTGAAATTCAACATTTTTTGCAAACAAATTGAAATCCTTAAGTTTTAAAGAACAGAAATGAAAGACAAGAGAAAGAAAACTCAAACCTCCAACGGACTCGAAATCCACAGTCCCAAGAAGTTGTTCCTTCCACCTCCTCAAGCTCTCATCATCCTGAATCCTCAGAAAACAGAGAAGAGTACACACAAACGATATTTCCAAAGAAAAGAAAGAAAAGTAGAAAACCAATGAAAGAAAAAAAAACCTGAAATGTTAAGAAAGAGACAAACCAACCTACCTTATCCTTTTCGAGTTGTTCTTTAAGGGTGAACTGAGGGCCCAACTCAATCTTCCTCTCTTCGTCATCATCTTCATCCTCAGTTGGACAAAGAGAACTCTCGCTTGCTTTCCTAGCGATTGCAGGGTGATGTTCTACAACGTCACCTTCGTTTGGAGGCGTCTTTGGTTCTGTTTTTGTCTCAGAAGCTTCACTATCATCTCTCCCGTCCTTGTCAAACCCCATGCTTTTGGAACTTGAATCCTCACCAACCGCCAAAGACATCAACACCCCATCAACAGTTCTACAGGAACGGAAAAAAGAGAGAGCTAATGCAAGAGAAAGAGGTTAAACTCACTCACCGAACAGAAGGAAAATATAATAACTATCAAGAGTTGCCCAAAACGCAAAAGAACAGAAAAGAGAAGCCAAAAAAGCCCACTGGGAAGAATCTCAGAAGAAAACAACAAAAAGATGAGGGAACCCCAATAAAGAAAAATAATAGTAGTATTGCTAAAAGATTATATCGGGTCAAAGAATCCCAGAAAGGTAAACAGAAACCAAATATCAAGAAAACCCACCAAAGGAATAGGATAACCCTTCAAACAAGAAAAGATACCAAGAAAAGAGAGAGAGAGAGGATAGCAAGAAAGAGAGAGATGGGTTTGTTGAGGAAAGTTCAAACAAACACTTGAGGAAACGGTCATGTGGTAATCCGAGATTATGTATCATGAAACAAAAAAAAAAAAAAAGAGAGAGGTGGCGAGATCGTGAAGGTCACTCCTGCACTAGCTTCCACGAAGACCACGATTCGAGGAGGGGCTTTTCATTTTAGTTTTCTTATTTAACAGACACACTTGCACACAAGAGACAGATATAGAGAGAGAGAGAGAGAGAGAGAAAGAGAGGGCGACAGCCTAGCTAGCCTAGGATTGGGTGGATGATGGATGCCTTTTGACCTCTTCTCCTGGGTACAATGATTGGAATAAAAGGAAAAAGAAATTTGAGTGTTTATATATATAGCTAGCCTATGAATCCTTTGTTGTTTTACCTCGGTCGTAAGCACCCAGTTTCAGACTTTTTGTTCTTGCAACTCTGAATCAACTTTCCCAGTCTTTCACTGGTCGTTCTGAATTTCATGTACTTTCAACCCTTGAGATAAGTTTGTCAAAAGTCTTTCTATGACTTAAAAGTTTTAGAATTCCAATTCATGTCTGACATATATTACTACAAAGACAAGAGTTTTGCACTAAGGCTAATTCACACACTTAAAAGAGACAATTCCCACAGCTTAAAGTCTCGATTTCAAGTTGTTAATGGTGAGGAATGTTGGCATAACCATGGAAATTTATGATTCGGAAAGTAATCAACTGTGATTGCATTTAATAATTGATGGACTGATGGGATGAATTCATTTTGGGGAAATTTAAGCCTGTGAAAAGGACCCATAAGAATGATTAAGCCTGATTCATGGCGGAAATGCTCCTCCATGATGTAATAATTTAATTTATTCTAACTCATAATGCATCAAGCAGAATCAATTATGCATTCTTCCAGAAAGACCCAATTCATAATGCATAACAAATAGAATATACTTTATGCTGTTTCTTCCATTCTTCCCATTTCTCACCCTTTCCTTTCCTTTTCTGTTTGTGCAATGTATTCTCCTTTTAAATGACCTCATTCATTCAACACCTGCACTGGCAAGGAGAAATTCAAGTTTCAACCCATGAATTCAATGATACAATCTTCAAATCTGCAGGCTTCAACAAATACCTATTTAAATTTCATTGGATTCTTCGGCTGAGATGGAGGTGGTTGTGCAATCATAATAGATATTTTTGAAGAACACAACTAACTTGCTTAAATGTGGTATTGGCATATTTTTCCAATGCAACAAGAGATTTTTGAGCTGAACAACTGACTGTCTGACTATATGTTTCCCTCAGCTGAAATTCTAGCTGGTGGAGACATTAATAACGGTGGTCTACCAGTAGTCCATGTCAAAGTTAAGCATGGTAACCAGGACATAACAGCAATAGCCTCAATACTCATGCAGTTCTACCTAGGTCTAACAAAAAAACATGGGAAATTAAAGCTTGAATGATAGCAGAATAACATCTTACCCCTCCATCCCGTATTAAGCTCTAAAAGCAGCCCAGGGCCCAAGGCTAGAATTTTCATAATAGTGCTGGAATCTAAAACAACTCAGATTCAGAGTTTTGATTTAAGCACATTTACAGATGTTCAGATGCAAGGGAGAAAGGAATTAACAGTCAGCAATTCAGTAAGTTTGTCAAATAGTAACCCTGCAGAAACCAGGAACGAATTTAATTTTCATACCATGAATCTTGTGAAGACAACCCTCAAGTGTCTATGGCAGGGGGGAAAATTAAGGGGAGAATTCCGAACTCATTTCAATATTTACAAACAGACAACATATTTCTGTTTCATTAGCTGTTCAAAATGCTGATGAAAGTTAAACTCATTTCCAAAATTCTGTGACTGAAGAGTATAAATATAAGAAATACAGTGAATTCGGTAAAGAGAAGAGACGCATAGATTCTTAATAACCTTTCAACTTCCATCTCATTCATTAACTTTCACGAAATGAAAAGGTGTTTCTGGATACTGCAATTCAAATGCAATAATCATTGCCACACAAGCCACATGCAGATCGACGAATTGATGTCCAAACCTGTAAGAAAATTTCAATTGCTTCCCCATTTTTTCAAAACATTCTCTTTAGCAGAAACATAACCATGTGTTTCCTTGTTTGACATATTACAAGAATCAGGAGGACCATCTGCATTTCTCTTTCCCAGGATTCTTGATGTTACATAAGTTAAACCACTTCTTGTTCCTCGCAAAGCATAAAGCAGCGGATTGAAGACGACAGCCAGCATCAGTTCGCCCTTTGCAATTATAAGATACTGCAAATGCAACAAAGAACAATGTTACATGCCCGCCCAAAACTGAATGGAGTGGCAGGGACAGGGACAAGGTCTATCTATATATCATAATATGTAAAACCATTTCAAAATGGCAAAAATAAACATCATACCATGACAATAATACCCAAAACGGCTAGACTTGTTTGTTGAGCTTCTTGCCAAAAATGGTCATCATTGGACCAACCAAACCTTCCACCCCATCCAAACCAACCTCCACCGCCAGCATCATCCCCACCACCTGCTTCCTCTCTTCTTTTAATTTCTTTGTTCCACTTCTCAAATTCACTCTTCTTTCCCCCAAGTGCACTTTCTAATGCTTTCCTAGCTTGTTCCTGCAGCCATACACAAGGCAAAGATAAGCCTAATCAGGAAAATGCACATTAAACATGAAAAACAACCATACTTCTATCCAGCAATTACATACACAACCAAACAACAAATAGACTAAATGTACAAATTCATTGACTGCTACTAGTTGATAATTGTCACAATCAGGCATTGTGATTATTCATTCTCCTAGTCAAACTATCAGCTACAAAATGATAGACAACCAAGTTCCAACTTGCCTAACCAAAATCGTCGTTCATTTCTTTGCTGATGCAGCCAAAGCATGAACTAATTCAAAATAAAAACAGGATAAAGGTTGGTAAATGTGCAGAATTCCGGTGGTTTACCTCTCTGCGATTATCCGAGAAAAGGCAAGAAAATCTGCCGTTGCATTTGAGATTCTGCAGGAGGGAGCTCCAGTTTCGGGCAACGTTTTGACTGCGCGCCGCGTTGAGAGAGCGGAAGCCAGGTGATTCGGGTCGGGTCGAATACGATGAGCCGAGAGGGTTTAGGTTTAGAACTTGCGCCATTGTTTTTGCATCTCCCGCCGATTACGAAACGCCCCCGCCCTTCTATATCCGTCTCTTTTCTATGCCAAAAGCCCAAGCCCAAGCCCAAGCCCAACTGTACTGATCTTGAATCTGTGCAATTGCTAACACCTATCTCGAATTTTCTTCCTTCGGGGTTTCCCTATTTGAAAATTGGACGGACGGCCTACACTTCCTCCACTTAAAAATAAATAAATAATTAGTAATATTTGATTTGTGAAATTTTTTTATAGGAAAATTAGATAGAAAACATTTATACTATTACTAGCCAAAAATCTATTTTTAATTATATAAATAAAAGGATCTTATATTTATTTTTTTATTTTTTATTAGTATAAAAGAGTAAAAGGCAATGGAGAATGGAGGAAAGCATTTGGTGGCACACCATGGATTTCAATTTTTTTATTAGTATATAATTATATATATGTGATAATTAATTTATTTTATTTATAAATGTTTTCCACCAAACCTCGACTCTTGATGCAATGATTTCATCTTCCACTTAAAATATTTATTTTTTTAATGAAAGGATTACGTGGTCGAATCAGTTGGGGTGTAAGAGGATTATAGGATAAGATAATTCCACAATGTATTCCACATATATTTAGATATTTTGTCATAACAAATATAATACTCTTTCTGCCTGAGTCTCTTTTGTTTATTTTTTTTTCCCAAAATAAATGTTTGTTTCGGTATTTAATATTTTTATATTAGAAATTTATTTTTATAATTTGTTAATTCTTTCTTATTAAAAAAGTATTAAGTATCTATATAATTAAAAAATTTTAATATAAAACACCTCAAAAAAATTGTCTTGATTTTCGTAAAAATTAAAGAGACAAAAAAAAAATCAATCAATACTCTTTTCCTTCTTAAATTATTTTTCTCTTTTAATTTACATGAAAATTGTTAAATTCATAATAAAAATATTAAATATCTAAAAATATTTTGTTTTTAAAACGTCTCAAAATGAAATGATTTACCAAATAAATGAGGGGGAAAAGTATGAGATTACTTAATAATGATGAAAATGCGGGCATTGTTACCGGTGTCATTCCTCGTCACTCCCCACCTTTTGATTGCAACTAATATATACATATCCCTATCCTCTGTTTGCTTTAATCGTTCTCAGCAAAGTAGGCCTGTTCCCGCATTGAAAATTTACGCCCTCAATTGGAATAAGTATATTCCCATCCTGGGATAATTCTTGGTCGGCAGGGGAACCGGTTCCAGAATAGGAATCAGTACCGTGTTTGGCTTCTTTCGTCTCTCTTCCCTCCCCACCTACCTGCACCTGCACCCCCATGCTTTTTCTTCTTTTTGGTTGAATCATTCTTCTCTTGTTTGCATGTTGTAGCCTTTTTCATGCCATTGCGTTCGGGAGAAACATCTTTCTATGAATAGAAATTTATGTCACTTAATTATCATATTAAAAAGAAAAAGAATTTTGATTTTTATAGATTTGATTTCATGAAATTTATTACGAACAATTGACATGACTTCACCACGGCTATAAATTTTTAATTCATAATAAATGCAAAAAAATTGATTTAAATAATTTAATTGGATGATAGTAACTTTTATTTATTTTTAATAATTTAATAAAATTAAATTTAATTCATTAACTCAAAGAAGAAAATCTCAAAAAGGTCACCAACCCTTCTTGAAATCCATCAATGTGGGTTACCTATCTTGTTTATGCAAGAAATTAACTCCGCACCTAATATTAAGACAAATACAAATGTAAATCTTTTTATTTTTTGACTATTAAAAATCGAGTTATTTAATGATTGAGTCATACTAGAATCTACAATTAATGAATTAGATATGTACTATTAACAATGATTATGAACGTATTAAAAGTAATAAATAAATAATATTAAGGAAGAGATTAATAATTTATTTATAAGCCTCAATTTTGATTTTATTATTGTTTTTGTGTAGAATTTCTTTTACGTCGAGAAAAAATGTGATTTGTACTTAAGGCAGGATAAAGGATAAACCGAAGAATTCTCAGCCCTTAGATCAACCGATTTTTGTCTTCCCAGCTCCCCAACAACATTCCACAGTTGTTGACCCACCCCCACTACACTAACCCTTATCCGACGGTGCAGGTCAAAAGACAGGAAATCGGAGGAACTCCTCATCTACTTTATTGACCAATATGCCCCGTAACTTCTTTTCTGATGTAACCCACCTGGGAAAGAAAAGGTAGGCATTGGACTTCAGGGTAATATGGTAATTTGGCCGGAAAATCCCAGTTCTGTTCTGTCCCGAAGGACAAGACAGTTCCATCTGAGTTCAACTTTATTTTTTTTAAAGGATTTTTCATCTTTATCCATTTGTCCTAATCTTTTTTCCTTTAATTTAAAAAATGGATACACCTGTTACGTCAGGGGAAGTTACAGGTTTGCCCTTGATTCACCTTGGCATTATTCGTTTGAACCGAGAATAAACAAAGGTCAGCCTTGTCATTCCATGGTATTCAAAGCGAGGGAAAGAGGAAAAGGATGGGAGCAATTTGCGGAAGTACATTTATACCCCAACCAGAATCCTCTCTAGAGGATACGATCAGGGCACAAGCGTCTTTTCAAAATGAATTTAAACATAGGGATCTTTTCGTCAGTTAATGAATATAAAGAGAGAGCCGTAGAGAGAGAAAGAGAGAGAAGGGAAGAGAGAGAGAGAGAGAGAGAGAGAGAGAGACAGAGAGGGAGAGAGAGAGAGACAGAGCAGAGAGGGAGAGAGAGAGAGAGAGGAACGTTTCCTTGTGTGTCCGTTTTTTTAGTTAGTATTATATGAAGGAGGAAGCATGGTGTCTGACCAAGAAATAGCAAGAGGGTTGGAGGCTCTGCTCCGGCAGTCCGACCCGAACGCCACCACCACGTTAAACGGTGTCGTTCAGCAGCTGGAAGCGAAGCTAGGGCTCGACCTCTCCCATAAAGCTGGCTTCATCAGGGACCAGATCAACCTCCTCCACCCTCGCCAACCCCAGGCTCAACCCCCTCCAAAGGACCATTTTACCCTCCAACATCATCCACAATTCCATTCGCATCAACACCAACAATTTCCTCTCCATTTTGCCCTCCAACATCACTCACAATTCCCTTCCCACGACCTCAACTTCCGCCAGCACGCTCCGCAGCCTCAGCCGCAGCCGCGGGCTCCGCTTACGGCTCTACCACCGCCGCAGGTTCAGCCCCAATTGCAGCAGCAACAGCAACAGCAACAGCAACAGCTGCAGCTGCAGCCGCAGCCGCAGCCGGCTGTCACGAAAGCCGAAGTCTTTCCCCAAAATGCAGCCGCCATTGCCACCTCAGAAGTGCCTAAAGAAAGGTTTGCCATCTTTTTTTCTTCTTCCTATTTTTGCAGGAATTTCTTGGTTTAGACCTTTTTCCTTTTTGGATTTGGGGGGGTGGGGGGGTGATATGCAAGAAATGAGGTTCATTTTTAGGGTTTTGTAAATATGATTTTGAGGGTTAGACCATTTATCCTTTTGTTGCAAAGGGTTAGGCCTTCTTTTACACGTTTTGTGCAACTGAAGTTGGGGTTTTCCTGCCTAAGTGTTTGGAGATGTGAAGTTAGGGTTTTTAGTGTAATTTTTTTTCCTCTTACGAACTTAGGGCTGCTTTTCTTCGTTTTGACAAAATTTACGATTTCTGGTTTGGTTGAAGCTGTAAATGGCATGGGTTAGTAGCTAATCCACTAATAAATTTGTTCTCAAATTAAAAAAATAATCCTATCATTAATATTTTATTTTGAAAATTCTTTCTTCTGAGAAGGTTCATAATTATGTTGCTGCTTTTGAACTTGGTCTTTTTTTGGCTACGGAAAAATTTTTGGTAAGGGCAGTTTATAATGATAATAAGTTGTTCAACTCTGACATCCTTTGAGAAAAGTTTTAATTTTTGCTCTTCATTGTGAGTAAAACTATGAAAGTCATGGATATGTTCCAAGTTTTTACCAATTCTATTACTAGTTCACAGTGCTGAGTGAGTGCATGTTAGGAAACGAAGCTTCAAAACAATTTAATTGCCGGCTTTTTTCCTCTTAATTTTTTAGCAGAGTCATCATTTTGAATTTAAATTCTTATGGATTTTAGCTTAGCTGAGCTAATTTGAATATCAGGTCAGTTGTTGGCTATGTTCTTTGGCGCTGATAAGTTAGTGGGTTAGTGTATTAGCGTGCAGTACCTATGCAGACATATCTTGCTTTTGTTAGCTTTATAGTCAGCTTTACTAATATTCTATGCAACAAGATGAGAATTTGACTATCGGTCTCAAATGTTTTATCATGTTGTAGAATGGGGATTATAAGCTTCATTCGATGACTGAAGTATTTGTCTGTTTATAATGTTATTGCAGTGCTCCAGTTGGAGCCAAAAGAAGAGGTGGGCCAGGGGGACTGAACAAAGTTTGTAGTGTTTCACCAGCACTTCAAGCCATAGTTGGTGAGCCAGCTTTACCAAGGACTGAGGTTGGTTTCCCCAGATTAACCAAGATTGCAGTAATTTTTTTTAGTCAGCAGCGTTCTAAAGTAAGTTTTCATTTCTGGGTATTGCTATTCTAAAATATATGCTCTGTTTGATTTAGATTGTCAAGCAGCTGTGGGCATATATAAGGAAGAATAGCCTCCAAGATCCAAGCAACAAGAGAAAGATAATTTGTGATGAGGCCTTGCGCTTGGTGTTTGAGACAGACTGCACTGACATGTTCAAGATGAACAAACTGCTAGCAAAACATATTACCCCACTCGAGCCTTCAAGTATTTTTTAATGCAATATGTGCTATATATGTTTGTTCTGTGATGACTTGGATTTGATGCTATCTTCGTTTCAATTGGTTAATAATCTTGCTAATCGTTGCAGAGGAGTCAAGTCAAGCTAAACGAGTGAAAGTAGATGTTGAGTCCACAACTGAAAGTGTTGAACGAGGTCCCAATCCTGTAATAATATCTGAAGCACTTGCCAAGTTTTTGGGTGCTGGAGGAAGGGAGATGCTAGCAACGGAGGCCAAAAGAAGGGTTTGGGAGTACATAGAGGTTAATCGTTTGGAGGTGGGTGGGTGGTCCACAAGTTTGTGCAACTGTTTCCATTAAACTTTAGGTTTACTCTAGCAGCTTAAATACTTAGTCTTTGCTCTCAGGTTTTTGTACTATTATTGTGATTGACATGTTTTCTTCTTATGTTTCGACCACCCTCTTTCCCACAGATAGAGGTTGTTTAGCTCAGATTTTGGGAGTTTCTACTGCTTTTCAGAATTATTTGTGGTTTTATTATATTATCTTGTTTTATTTTATTGTGGCTATACTGGTAGACCATCAATAATTCAAATGTAGTGGAAGAAATACATGGTATTAATCTTCTAGGAGCTTTCTATTGTTTCAGGATCCATTAAATTCAACGGTGGTACTGTGTGATGCTAAGCTTCGTGAGCTACTTGGATGTGAAAGCATACCTGTGATGGGGATAGATGACACACTACTACGTCATCATTTATTTAAGCACTCCTGAGATCTTGTAGTGTTGACTGGTCAGTATAAATGCTTCAATGAGTTTCTTTTTATATCTGAACATGCTTGCATGATGCATCTATATTGACCCCAAGATCTTAGGATTCTTTCTTCTCCACCTTACTACTTGTCCTTATCATTTGCTTGTCTTTTGTTATGACATCTGGTTTCACTTTCCCGGTGTTTTTCTTTCCTCACCAGAATAGCAATAGAACACTTTATTCATGTTGCCTTATTATTTTAGTTATCTTGATTAGATGAACACAGTTATCAGGTAGGCAAAGTTTGTTGGTTACCATTTGAGTGAGTAAGAGTCAGTCATGAGGTTTTTAGTTAATTTGACATTTCTCATTTGTGAGTTTCTGTAGACTTGTCTGATACTCTGATGTTCTGATTTAAATATGGGATTTGTGAGTTTGTTTGTTTCTGGAACTCCTTTTATTAAATTGTTTTTGTGCAAGCCTTTATGCCATCTCTCTCTCGTTTCTATTGATCTCTCCTTATATGTTAATTTGGACTTTCACATCAGTCAATAGGTTCTTATGTAAGGTCTTCTCTATGTTTTTAATAAGAATGGCTCTATCTTGTTTCTTGCAGGGGCATGGGACCTTGGTCATCTGCTTATCTCTGATGGTAGAACAGATAGTGAAGACCTTTCTCTTTTCTACTTGTTCCTTTATGTTTTTTGTGCATTGACTTCTTTAGATGAGAAGCTCTACACTAGTTGCTTGTTTATGGTCAGAATGAAAATGTAGTAGAATGGGCCCAATGGCAAGGATATTTTGTAGTTATGCCATTTGCCCGGATCTAGGTGTACTTGTTTATTTTGTTGTAGACCTGTCTTTCCAATGCTAACCTCAAACTGAACTGAAGGAAGTTGTAATGGAAATATAAGTTGTTTTAACTTCTCAAGTTTATGCATCTTAGTTACATGGTTTGGAATGTTGGCTCTAACTTTTACAGGTAGAAGAGATTTTATAATGCAATTCAATTACAAAATTCTTGCCCATAAAAGCACGTCAGAGAACAATTGAATGATAGCCAAAGAAGAATAAGAAGCATCCTCGGGACCCTTGTATTGGGGATCTAATACAGCTTTGAGAAAAGCAGAATAGCAGATAAAAACAATAGACCTAGTAACGCACAGAGGGCTTTCTTTTTCCAGGCTTTGGATGATACGCCAAAGCTTATCTTGTCCACCATGGTCGTCAGATATACCATTGTTTTCTGCAGAAAAATGATTGGTCGATTCTAAGTTTCAAAAATGTCTACTCAGCTAACATTTAACATCCTGAAAATATTGAAGAAAACTTGAAAGATCACTTACTACCCTGAAAGGCTCCATATGAAGGAGTGGTTCCATGAACATTTCCACATTCCTGAAATATTTGGCCAGATGTTAGCATTGCAAAAGGACAAAAGGAAAATGTGAAAGGTGAACGCTTAGCACTCGTCGAGTGCGTATTTGGCCTTAGCTTGTGGTGATGCATTACCTTATCACCACTCTTCCATGGTAGATTTGGCAAGTGTAGAAGCTGAAACCCTTTCCCAAAGGCATATGAGCTTTATTCCACTCTGCAGATAAGGCAGATGAGAATTTTTTGACTCAAAAACTCTGCTAGGAATCTTAAGTTAAGACCATATTATATTGGAATGTTGTAAGGCAGGGCAAACCTAATCTCCAATGGATACCAACAACCATCCCATCATGCAATGTTGGTTGCACCACAAACTCGATGTGATCTCCCAAAAACTTGATCAAAGATGCAAAAAATTCAAGCACTTGCTGCCAACAGGAAAGACTACCTATGTTAAGATTTCGATGGTATGTTTAACATGTATAAAAGCTTCCAGGAAATCAAGTCTTGAACTACCTACGATTGCTTTAAAGAAAGTTTAAGCTGCATGCATGTACGTACCTTTTTTCCTTGCAAAGGTTGGAAAGATGAGAAGAAATTGCAGATGCATCGGCATTCATCGTCAATGATATCAGATAACTCGCGTACGTTTTGGTTCTTGATCGCCGAGTAAAGCTTGAGAACTGTCTCCAGGGCTCCCGAATCTTCCTCTCCTCCTGGATCTGAACTCTTTGTCTTGGCATCTAGTGGCACTACAGACAGGCCTCTCCGTCGTGTAGGATAACTCGCCGGAATTAGGGATTGCTTTACATGTCGGGACTGAAACTTGCCAGAAACAAAAGTTATTCCACGAAGATTCTGATGACGGGAAGGTTGATGGTGAGTTCTTTCTTGGGAAATGAGTAGAACTGGGTTTGAGGTTGCTACCTGGTGGTTGTATACAGGAGCAGGAAAAGAGACTGAACCCATCTTGGAGGTTTGATCGATGACTACAAGATCGAAGCTCAAGCAGGAAAAGAAGGTTTTATTATAGAAAAGGGCTGACAAAAGGAGAGCAAGCTCTGCCTAAGAAAAGAATGAAACGACTGCATTTGCAAGTTAAGGATCTTCTTTGCAAGTTGCTGAACTCATGCAACAGGCTGAAAAACTTCAACTACACATGTATTCCTGTAAATTTCTTTAAAGAGGAAGGTTCGGGTAAAGAGATCAAATGTTGCGGGGCGAGTTGTGTATTTTCCAAAAGTTTGGGCAAAATTGTAAATATATTATTCTTTGCCGGTAAAATAGAATAACTAAAAAATTAAGCGGGGCGATTCAACGAAAAGAACATACAAGCGATACGACAGTCGTGAAACGAGAGAGAAAACAGAAGCCCAAAAGCATTGTTTTCCTTCGGAGGAGCAAAGATCAGAGTAGAATCCAGCGATGGCGGAAGATCTGGTACTCGACACGGCGATCAGAGATTGGGTTCTGATTCCTCTATCGGTGGTGATGGTCCTTATCGGCATCCTCCGCTACTTTGTCTCCAAGCTTATGCGGTCCTCGCAAGTTCCCGATCCTAAGATCGTCAAAGAAGGGCACGTCTCCTACAACTCTATTTTCTTTTTAAATTTGATAAATAGAAAGTAGGTCTCTGATTCACTGATTTTCGATTTTCTACTTTGCAGGCAAGTAATTGTTAGGGCTCGGAATTTGCGAGCTGGCGCTAATTTCATCCCTCCCAAGTCGTTTCGCTCTCGTAGGGTTTATTTCAGCAACGAGGTTTGCCTTTACTTTTTTTTTTTTTTAATTTTTTATTACTAAAATTGAAAATTATCGGTATTCAAATTTGTAGATTTTGATTATTGGAGAGCTTCTTATGCTAATTGAGTTTGTTGTTCGAGCTTAATCTTTGCATTTTATTCAAGTTCTGATCAAACTTTCCTAAATTTAGTTCTTTTGTTGAAATCAAATTGGAATTAGTCAAGACGCTGCGGTTGTAGCTAACGTTACTGAGTTAAGAATTAGAAAAAGGAGAAATTTAAGGTTAGTTTTGTTGCACTGTGGTAGGAAAATGGATTGCTGTTTGTTCCCAAGGGCCAGGCTCAAAATGCGCAAGCACAAATGTTCTCTGACCCTAACATGGCTATGGACATGATGAAGAAAAACCTCTCAATGATTATACCTCAGGTATTTATTATGGTGCATGGACACCGTCAGTGTTCTTATGCTTCTGTGTGATTGCTTATGTTAGAGAAACTGACTGTTTTGGGTAAACTTATGGTTGCTGTCAGACTCTCACTTTTGCATGGGTCAACTTTTTCTTCTCTGGATTTGTTGCAGGTCTGGTTCTTTAACTCTATTTTAGTTCCAAGATTTCTTAGTTTTTCCGTTTTAATGCTACATTTGAAACATTGAACTTGCAAATTCATTTACAAAAGTTTAACTTTTTCTTGTTACTAATCAGATTGGCTTTGTTGGTGATGGACACATTCTTTTGTTGTGTTGGACCCAAATTCTAACTTAGTTGATCATGTTGGTGTTGTTATGATTATTGGTAATGTGATTTCCTGTTCTATTTTGCTGTCTTCCTCTCTTGCAGCCAAAATACCCTTCCCATTGACCCAGAGGTTCAGATCAATGTTGCAGAATGGTATTGACCTTAGCACAGTTGATGTGAGCTATGTTAGTAGCCGCTCATGGTACTGGTCTAATTTTGTATATAATAAGCTTTCATATTTGATTTTATTAATGTTTTCTTTTCCTCCGAGCTCTTATATTTATGAGGGACTTTCTTGGCTTATTACTGCCAACTATTGACAAATTCTTTTATTTCCAGGTATTTCCTCAATTTGTTTGGTTTGAGGGGTTTATTTAGTCTGATTCTAGGAGAGGAAAATGGTTAGTATTGGATCATGAACTTCCTGTTATGTTTTTTATTATATTTATAATCTGCAAAGTTAATTGTTTCTTTCAAAATAACAACACTACAAGGCTTATATGCAGTTCCTCTTTTTCTTTGATTTATCATGTATTTGCTGGCTTTAATCATGTGAAATTATGATTTTTTTTTTTTGCAGCAACAGATGATACGCAGCGTATGATGCAGATGAGTGGATTTGGCTTTGATCCAACAAAGGTATTGATTCAATCTGTTCTCAGTTGACTGTTTCATGCTCAAAAAGTTTCAGGTGTCTAATTTAATTTCACATGGTCTCATATTCCTCATCAGCCTGTTCTTTATCTCTTTAATGGAGATTATTTTCCCTAAGTAGCATATGTAGGAAGCAGTTAGGTTAGTTTATTTCATTTGAGAGACTTATGCTGTTAACAATTTGGTCTTATGCTAATTTGAAGTTCTTTTTGCAATTATCTAAGTAGATTCCTTAGGGTTCTCTCAGTAGGTAAGCTTTGGGATAACACCCTAAAGGGTATTGAGTAGGCAATGTAGTACTTATAGGCTGCAGCCATAGAGAATGAGTGCTTTGCTTTCCAGAGATTCCTTGTGTTTAGAACTTAATTGGTCAGTTGTTTGTTTACGATTGAGGTTGGGGTGGCATGACTAGCTTATCAATTAAAAATGGCTCAGGGGGGGAAATGGGCATTCCATTCCCCAAGGATGGACCCAACACTGCCGCCATCATTACCACACCCGCATTCTTTTGTTCTTCTAATGTGGCTGCTGTCTGGGCTGCCAGAGTCAAATAGGTTTTCCTTGATTTGTATGTGGGGACTCTTAATCATTTCTAAGTATAATTCCTTAATTAAAAATTTATGTTTGCCTTTTTCTTTTTGAGGCATTATTATGAGTGACCGACTTTTGAGGCAAGGGCTTAGTTTTTCTCCAAACTTTAGAAACCTCCCATGCTTTTGGGGTTTGATATTTACCTGTTGAGAATCCTTGGGATCGGAATTTCAGCTGATGCTTTTCCTCACTTTCACCTGGGGGTGTCCCCCTTCCCTTTTGCTTTGCTGTTGGACTAAATTAATCACAAAAATGATAAGAATTGCATGCAACTTTTAGTTCAATGAAGATCAACACGCATCACTGTAAGACATTGTCTTTTTATTGCTTGATATATGGTTTACATGTTCAAAATACCATGTAAAGAAATTACAAGATCAGGCTCATTCGAGGGTTTACTATTTTCATTTCTTAACCTTGCATGCCTCCTAACCCTTTGGATTTCCCTTCTTATCAGAGCCTGGGTGCAGAGAAAGACGGTCTTGACATAGTCCAACATGAGTGGGCACTCCCTAAATTTGAGCATCGGGCTGAAGCAGTGTTGAAAAAACTCATCAGGTGAACATCAGGAGCCTATAAACAGCTGTCAAAAGGGATCGTCCACAGGTGCTTCAATTGAAGTTTCCAACCCATGTTAGTTGAGTCCTGCCTTGACAAACTTGCTGAACTCTAAAGGATGACAAACCTGTAGAAACCATGTTTAGCGTATTAGCTTACGATCCAACTCTCCGAGAATCAAGTAGAAAATTTCCATCTTCCCAATTTTTATGGCTTATTATTGATGTTGAATCTTTCTTTATCGAACCTAGCGAAGGATGACTTAGTTTTGAACTCAGTTGTTTCGAAGAGGGACCATTGATTGGATCATTATTTCCCTACAGTTTGAAGTCTTATAATGCATTTTCGCGCCTGTGATTTTTGATTATTTTCTTGATTTTTAGGGAAAATTATAACTGATGATCATCATATTGTCTGAAATTATCAAGACTCTGAAACATTACTGCATTCGGCTTGACTTTTGCTGGTGGCCCGAAACTTCGGATACTTTCATACCTCGTTGGCCCATGTCGTGTCGAGAGGCTCACTTCAATGCCGGCAGAGGCCTTTCTAGTGGACCAGCTTGATTGCAAGATTTGAGCAAAAAACCAGAAAAAAAGAAGAGGAGGGGGGTTCGCCAGAAAAGAGAAAGAATAAAAAAGGGGCAGGTAATCTGTCAAAAAGGCAAAGTTGGCCATAACCCCTTTTCCCCTGGGCCATTACACAGCCTGCAAATTGCTTTCTTCAAAAAAGGCAAAGGGTCAAGCAAGCAGCCAGTAACTTTGGGCACCAATGGCGGCCACAGGGGGTTTGGCTACGTGTTGTTGTTCAAAGGGACAGCATTTTTGAATCATAACAAGAATCTGGAAGAAAACTATAAAACAAAGGCCTCGGCTTCACCCATGGACCCCCTGAAAACGATGGAATATCATCATCAAATCCCCTGTTTCAAAGATCAACAGATCAGCAAATGAATCGGTAACATGTAAAACCAAACACTAGGAGTCTAGGACCCGAGGTTGTCCCGGCATGGAGCATTACATGGTACCCTGTTCGAATCTGTACAACAGCTCAAACACTTTGGTGGGTCCTTTTGATTTTCAGGGGGACCCATCCTCCTCACTGTCTTAACACTTTTCCATCATCTTCCCTCCACTTTTACAGGGTAAATTTGCAGTATTTGTACCATAATGGTAAAAGATATTTACAAAACCAATCCTGTCTTCCCACAAAACTAGGTGGACAAGAACAGTGATTCCTGGCACGAATCTCGATGCATCACATCATTATCATCTTCATTGGCGTCCAAAATTTAAGTTAATATGGAGATCCACGATGAATTATAGTACTCCTGTAGTAGTATAATTCAAAGAAATTAAGGGGGTGGGGGAGGGGGGGCTTTATACGAGGACATAGATCAGAGGATGACAGTGATCATGCGTGGCAAATCTGACGGCCCAAGAAGTGGGCCCGGCGTCACGAGAGTCCGACCTGGAGACCATCAGTCATGGGGCCTACTTACCAAGGGAGGGTGGCGGTTCCCAAAAGGGGAAGGGGTGAATCAGTGGGTAGAAAAGCGGGCCACGGCAGCAATATTTTCAATGGAAGAGTGGGGTCACTTTCGTTCGGATGGGCAATGATCGCAGTTTGGTGTGGGCAGGGTCCCCCGGGCTTTTAGCTCCCACCGTCCTAAAACTCTCTGGGTTCTTGTTTTTGGCTCACGTCCACACCACCGTCACCATACCCCCATCAATCAGCATCATTTATCAGGAATGTGGTAGGTGAAAATAAAGTAAAAAAAAAAACCTTAAAATTAGCTAAAAACTGTTTGACCCCGACAGTGAAACCGGTCCTGTTTTTACACCCACAATTATACCAATACAATCTAGTAGATTTGATCGACACCCAATTTCATTATTGTGTATAGCAACAAGGGTGGCAATTCAATCTCTTCTTTTTTGGTCCACCAAATATTAGCGCCAATTTTCTTTGTGTACTTAATCATTTAGATTATGAATCAGACTACAATTTATTTGTTTGTTGTACAATGGTCGGTTTGTGCTTACTAAGCTATGACTGTTGAACATAAAATAAGACAACAAATATCCATCTACTCCATCCAATTGGCTTTTGATGCACTCAAAATGTTAAATCGAATTTATAAAAGTTTTAAGTTTTTTAATATATATATTCTCTTCGTTTTTAAATATTTGTTTCACGCAAAAAAAAAAAACTCAAAGAAATAATGCGTAATGCGTAAATAATAATTAATTTATGGAAGGGTATTTGTCTTTTAAGTTTGCAAAAGCTTTTATATGTAATTTGTATGATTACAGGTATATATTATGGCATTTTAAGTAAAGCTTAGTGTTCTCAAGACCCCAAGAAACTAAAGCAAAAGAAATGGCAATGCCTTATAAGAGAACATGAAAGCATGATATGGTCACACAGAGAGACCCACTCAAAAGAAAGATATGATGCTGATACAAAGAAATGGCCTCCACCATTTTGCCATTTGCCAATTCATTGTTGTTATGTATATAATTCTATCTTAAATTATACCCAATAGTCTTATCTAATTTATTACTTTATCAAGAAAAAAAAAAAAAAAAGCAGAAACATTTACAACTAGACAATGGCTAACATGAGACGCCAGATTGCCCAAGATTCTTTCAAATGCTCTCATCACCCTGTTCATCTCTCTCTCTTTCCTCCAATTCTTTAATGGAAAGGCCAGAGCTTTCTCGTCTCTATATATAGCTCTCACATTCATCATCTTTTCACTACTACTCTTTGCTCATCTCTAGCTATTCGTTTCTTCTTTCCAATAACTTCTGTGTTTCAAAGTTTCCCCTTGCAATATTTCCTTTTGCTTCCCAAATGGCCAGTGTTGAGGTAATCAAGCTAATCTTTTTTGGGTTTATACTGATCTTGCTTTTCTGTTTTTTCGATATCCCGTTTGCATGGATTATCATATGATAGATCATCCAATGGTGCAATGTGCGATTAAGTTTATTGTTTTGGTTATAAAGAATCCTATCTGATCTCGCTCGAAAGAGATGGATCAGCCCTTCAGCCCTGATGGGGTTGATCGTATCTGGTTGTTCTATTGCATGCTCAACGGTATAGAGTCCATCTTGGGCTTTTTGCCGAAGCTTTGAGCAGATTTTCAGATTTCGTTATTGTAGTCTTGTGATGTTAATCAATCTAGCCGGAGTTCTTTCATAAGGTTGCAAGCACAACTTGTGATGCCTGCCTGATGGCGATCATCATTCTTCGCTTGTAGTTGATTATCAGTGACCTCATTTTCGTCCTTCGAAAACTTTATCACTGATCATACTTGTTCTACAAGGTGATAACGCCTTCAGCATGCTGATAGGGCCGGATCCTATGTATCTTTCACTAGCTAGCTTCTGAATCCTTTTCCCTAATGTTCTGTAATGAAACAAAACTACATGCTGATCAACTTAAGTAGACAATATTGATTTCAATGCTCTCAATGATCGACTCAAAATTTTCGTTCTGGAGTAAAATGGTTTTTTTGGGCCTTCCAGGTTCAGCCAGCTGCAGCACCATTGCCAGAGAACGAGGCAGCAGAGGTGAGCAAGGTTGAGAAGACACCCAAAGAGGAGGCAGCAGCTGCAGCACCTGTGGCTGAGTCAGTGAGCGCCGAAGCACCAGCTGCGGAAACGGCATCCGATGCCCCTGCTGCAGAGGAAACCGAAGCTCCCAATGCTAAAGCTCCGGTGGCTGAAGCTGATACCAAAGAAGTTGTAGAAGAAGCCAAGGTTGAGGAATTAGAGAAGCCAGCCGCAAAGGAGACAAAGGAAGAGACCCCGGAGGTAAAGACAGAAGCAGTTGCGGAGGAGGCCAAAGTGGAGGAGACCCCAAAGCCCACCTCGGAAGCACCTGCTGTAGAGGAGGAGAAACCGGCTAAGGAAGAGAAGGCAGCTGAAGAGGAAGAGGAAGCCAGCACCGAAGTTCCTGTTGAGAAGGCTGAGGAATAGAGCTACTCTACGGAGAGAAGGTGGCATAGTTTTAAGGCTGAGGGGCTTCTTTATTAGGTTTGCATGTTTACTAAAGCTATGGAGGATGTGGATGAGGAGTTTGTTTCTTTCCTTTCCTTTCTTTTGGGGTTTGATATGAAAAATTTGGGGCCATACCAGGTGGATCAAACTATGGGTTTTACATTTGGGAGGAAGTTGCTTTGAAGGGCATGGAATATGTCTTTGTTTGGGTTGCAAGAAAAGAGTCGAGATGAGTTTGGTATTGGGTGTGATGAGATGTAATCTCTATATTTGCATAATAAAGATATTAATTTGGACTATAAATATATTTATATTTTCGTTTAACCCCAATTGCGTCTTGTTCGCCTTGGCAATTAGTACATTAAGGACCCGCCTTCTCATTTCAAGGTTTCCTTCTACTAAATTTCATTATAAGCTTTCTACAATTCAGTTTAAGCTTGAGTTTAAGCATTTTAACATACCCGAGCATTTAACTCATTGGTTGATGCATGACCCTCTGCTTAAAAAGTAAAATTCGAATCCCCTTCCCTAAATATATATATAAAAAAAAACATTTTGACATCATCATCATCAAGGTATTCGATTCCAATTTGTTGAGCTTGCCATGGATTAGTCTTATTCATCACAAATGTATTCAAATATTTCGAGTCCCCATTAATCTTTATCAAAAAGCAAAATCCGATGCCACATCATAGTACAATTACTATCCTTTTTTATAATTATTGTATTACACGATATTGATAACTATGATATTACTCAGGGTGCAGCAAGGCACGTAACAAAGTTTAACTGTTTGTAAGATGTTTGCCAATCTCGATCGTTTCCTACAACAGATTTCAATCTGATCAGCATGAATACTTCAACATTAGTCCGAGTTCTAAATAATCTATGATATATGTGACAAAGAAAGAAAAAAATTTCAGAGACATGCAGATTTAGACTATTTAAGAGGCTTTCTGTGAGTCTAGACTCTAGATGTCATTGCACAACTGTATAAATACAAGAAAGCTGCCTGAAGCTGATGCCCAGCAAAGTCCATGGAAGTGAGCAATTCTTCCATCTTGCCCCCTGCCTTATTTATGCTATACACCTATATAAACAGTTAATTCCAGAGGAGAACCAGAAAAAAAGGCAATGACATCTCATGAAGGAAAGACAATTAGCTACATCACCTTCTTGCATAGTCTAATGATAAAGCAAGGCTATAACCTGTACAAGCTCAGTACAATTTTTTTTTCTATGTGCATTCAAAAACCCTTTTCCACCTCAAAATGCAAATGGTAACCAATGTTTTTACCAGGTACCGAAGCTGCAACCAACATGTTCCTGAGTGACAACTCTAAAACGTTTTTGCATTTCAGTCATGGAGGGATATGGTGGGAAACACAACCGGTAAAAGCAGGTATGAGATGAAGGAAGACGCTCATGGGGCTCTGAGGACTTGTAAATGTAAAGCCGAGAGGCTAAACCACGGAAACCTTCAACTGGAAGATTCTTTACCGAGGTCCAGAAGAAAAGAAGCACCTTTCTCTGCTCCGCTGACATTTCCCGAACAATCTGCAACATTTTTGAACATGAGAAAGTACATTATTGAGGGAAGAAAAGTAAAAACCTATAGGTTCATAGGACTAAGTGATAAGACAACTATAGCTATTGCACATGTCCCACTTCATCCCCGCGCTTTTATCTATTGCCATATTATTAATTATGGTTGTTGTCAAAGCCTGAAAAATCGGATAATAGTAAAGTGCTAAAGAAATCATCTAACAACAGTTTCATCACTGCTTTAACCTCATTCAATATTATCAGGATCATTTTTCACAGCTGAAAATTATGCACCATAACTACTTCTTGGGCATTATTAGCCACGATTAAAAAACAATCCTGTAAGTCCATACCTCCCAGAACCAGGTTATTTGAGGATCATTTTCTCTGTAGCCATTATACTCAGTATGTGCCTTCCAGTCTTCAACGGAGATGGGACTTTCACTTCCATATAGCATCCAATCAAGGTCCTCAAGCTCTAAACTTTGGAAAAAGAACTTCTGGAGCCTTGAGTTAGAAAGAATATGGCTGAAACCTTGGGCAAAATGGTATACCTGTTCAGAAATGGATGTTACAAAGCGATCCCGAATAAGAAGATTAACATATTCCTGCCTATTCCTGCTATTTACAACAATGCTTTTCCCACCAGGGCAGAGCTCCATAACCCTCCTGGATCCTAACTCCTCAATTTCTCTAACAAATGTCAGTCCTAAAGCATCTGAATCAATAAACTCAGCATCCATCTCCAGAATCTTCTTGCAGCTGCTATACAGGCATGGATCTGCCTCTCTTATATCTTCCAAAGATATATGCATTCCAGCCAATTGTAAGAAAAACACACGATCAAAGACAACACCAACTTGCACTTTATGCATCAATGCCAAAGCAATCACACGGCCAGCGAAACTGAAATACTCAAGGTGCAAAGGATCCACCCTAGATGCTGCATATAGAAAAACACATAAGCAACATATACCCTGGATCACAGTAAAGGAGGAAATCCTCATAAGGTATTATATGGTCTTTGCAGACTATGCTTTTAAAATATAAAATAATAATAAGATTTCAACTTTTTAATGGGAAAAAAGCACCAAACAGAACTGGGTTTCAGTCACAATGCCCCAAAAATTGAATCAATATCTTGATGCCATCAGTATTATCAAGATTGGAAATAAGTCATAGGCCTCATTTAACAAACGAGCAAGTATAGAAAGAAACATGTGCCAAAAGAAAAATGAGTTTAGTGCAAAATTCAGGAATGTTTGAACTACTCAACACTTAATCGGATTATGAAAATATCTCTTTACATCATTTAAGAAAATCTACAAAGTACACTATGCACCTATAAGAGGTAATTCGAAGAATTTGGGTAACACCACATATCTAATGTATAAATAGTTCCCATAACTAGATTTTAATGTCTCTATCAAAGTATCAATAATTTCACTTGGTTTTACATTCTGCAAAGCAAAATTTTGATGCACTATTTCCGTGTTTCAAGGCATATCATTTCACATGGGTTTCTACTTGTGCTTCCAATCATACTAGTCCCAGCACATAATATAGCCAGTACAAGCTGCAAAAGGCAGTCCTCCAACTTTAGAACTAACACAAGCTGTGCTTCAAGAATCTTACCTTCTACTACCTCAAACCATGTTTATAAAAGAAACAAGGGAACACTGACATCCGAAAAGTGACAAATATAGTGAGCAGAACAAAGTCTTAATAAAAAATTTTCTCACTTATCAAGCCCTCTAAAGTTCATTCTGTTCATATTCTATATCAAACATCTAAAATACACAAACTCTAAACAAATCTAATAACTACCTCAGAAACATATTAATTATTGCTTGTAATATTATTTCACAATGAGCTTTGAGAAATCCTATCTCTCTTGCACCACAAGGACTAAGAAATATATCATCTCGAGGCAGGATGGTAATTAGAGGTTTGGAAGTTCAGAGGAAACTTACCTGGATTAGGAAAAAATCTTCTACGGTCATTTGAGCAAGGCACAAAAAGGGCATTCTCTGGATTGAATATAGCTTGGCATACCAAGAAAAACCACTCCCTCAGTACACCAGGGCCAGTAGCTTCTTCATTTTTAAATTCCATAAATAGACCAGCATGTAGTGATTCAGGCTCAGCACGAGCAATGTATTCAAATGATTCTGCCAATAATTGAGACCTGTCAATGAGCATCTCATGCAATTCCTCATAATCTTCTTTTACCTCTTGAAACATCATCATTGCCAAATGCCTCCTAGATTCAAAATCAGTGACATCCTTATGCTCAAGTAACCATCGATTATCATCAGTTCGCCTCGCAAAGCTAATAATTAAAGAACACAACGAAGACTTCCTATTCCTCAAAACCATCCAAAACTGCTCTTCAGCACCCTCATAAAGTTTTGAGATGCCATTCAGTTCCTTCAAAATGGCAAGATACTGAGACGACCCGGAATGAACTACTCCACCATCCCTGCTTCCTCTCACAGCAAAGTTTTCCTCCATTCTAACAAGGCATTTTTCCATTTTGGCCAACAAATCATTAAATATAGCATGAAGAAACTCAATCTCCTCCCCATAAGGAGGAAGGTTGTAATCCTTCTTTTCCCAGTCAACTGATATCGGAATACGAAACCCCACTTGCTCCAAAATAGCAGACCGCAAAGGGTTTAAGAATGCTGTGAAATCCCTGACATCACTTGATGATGGTCCCCCGCTAGTGGTAGAATCTATACTACAATCCAAATCCTTAGATAACTTATCAGCCAACTCACTAACAAAGGGGAAAATCTCTTGCATGACAATCGACCCTTTAACCTCTCGCAGCACTAAACCCCTGGAAGTGCCAACAGTTTCCAACAACGACCCGAGTGTACTCCGGCACATCGCATACAAACTATCCTCGTTAACAACCTTCCTAAGTAACTTGCAAAACTCTAACACTATTGGTGCACAATAAGAATGCAACTGTTTTGATAATGCATTCCGACACGAATTTAAGAAATGTCTTATTGAAGAATCAGCACACTGCTTATTACCATTAATCGGAGACATATAAAGCATTACCATAGCGGCAGGAGCAGAAGATGCCATAAATATGTGCAAGTGAGCAGGGGCGGAATCGTTGTTGTCCTTTGGAGTAATTGTGAAGAACTTGATCAAGCAATCTTTAATGCGTTTGGTTGAGGAAGGGACTGATTCGCCTCGGCAAAGGCGGCAAATGAGGGAGATCATGTCGTCCATGACCTGCCAGGTCTGTGGGTGTTCCGTCGATCGCATACGGCCAACGAGTTGTAGTCCGGCGTCATTTTGGATGGCGCAATCGGCTAGGGATTGCTCCCACTGGAGCTGTTTCCCGCGATAAATTAGGCGCTGCTCGATCACCGGAATTCCGGTCATCAGCTGAATCCTTTCGTGGAGGGATTTCACGGTGTCCTCCGAATTAGCATGGACCACGATGGTGTTGCCCTCCGAGATCATCCGGATGAAGAATTGGAGACGGGAGGAGGAACACGAGGCGGACGATGAGGGAGCATCGGATGAGGAAGGGCGGGAATCGAGGAAGGAGGCAGGCGAGGAGGAAGAGGAACCTTTCGACGAGGGCTGAACGGCTGTGATCGGATGGCTTCCTTGATGGTGGAGATGGTGGTGGTGATCGTCTTTTCGCATTCTGACGGGGACTAAGGGAGCCTCATCTTCGTCGGCTTCGTCGAAAGCAAGGGCATAATCGTCAAACTTACGCTTGGAAGACAGACGGTGATCGCAGCCGTTGCTGAATTGATCAACGGCGGGGGATTGGAAGAGAGACATTGGACGGTGGGGGCCCCCAGCCTGCTACGGTTGGGGAGAGAGCATGGAGAGATGGTCAAGAAAGCGGCCACCAACACACACAAAACAAACCGAAAGGAAAACCCTCGAAACTAAAAGGAAAAAGGAAAAACCCTGGCAAAGGTTAGATATACAGTGAAAGGAGATGATTATATGGAAACAAATTGAATGCTCGAAAATGTCGTCTCTCGCCCTATAAACGTACAGCCGTCATCACCCAAGAAGCAAAGACTGAAATCTTACGCTATTTTTTTTTTCCCTTTTTTTATTCCTTTTCTCGTTCAAATTTACCAAATTGGGTTGCTGGGTTATTGTTTCCTGCGGACGGTCGCACCATGTTTGATCTCCCATCACTTTTGACGGCTACGATGTTAATTTAACTCTTCTCTCTTTGAATGCATGGATTGGATGATCTTTAAGTTTGCTCACTTGATTTGAGTGATTTTAGTAAATTAAATTCAAATTTTATAAATATACATAAAAATAAACGAATTATTTGATTAAAAATTATATTTCATGGTAGGTGACTTTATTAGTGAATTAATCTAATCAAACATTTATCGAGGGAATATTTGCTTATGATTGTTTATGAACAAATACGTTAATTTAATGTTTTTTATATACATACATATATATATTTATTGAAAAAATATAATTATTAAAAGCTATAATTTTATAAAAAAACATTATGATAAAAATTAGTCACAAGAAATTATGGTGATACTCATCTTTACATAGCAAAAAAATAGTAATTATGGATGTTTTTTTCTTTTTGGTTACAATAGAAAAAGTAATATACATTTTAATATTAAAAAATAATAATTAAAGAATTTGAAAAGATCGAAGGGGCCATGGCCAATACGTTGCACCTTGCTGCCTAATCTTTCTGTCTTTTGTAATTAGATGCAATGGTAGTTCATACATCAAATGTTCGAATCATACCTTTTTTTCTTTAATGTAATTAATCACATGGTCTAGGGTTTGATAAAGTCAAAATCACCTATTTGAATGAATCAAGGATGGAAAATTATAATAGAAAAAAAAAGAGAGGAAGTATTAAATTAATCAAAATTTACGATCCTCAAAATTAAAACAAAATTGAAAGAATATCTAAACAAAAAGGAAGATTAGAGTTAAATTCTTTTAATTGGTCGAAGATTTATCAAACTCAACGAATTTTTTCGTTCGGATATACTTTTTTCCGTCTCTTTTTAATTTTTATTGAGATTAAGATAAAAGATTTTGATTTTAGTGTAATTTATTTTAAAGTTTAAGAAGTTTTTTTTTTTTAAATACAGATGTTGAATACTTTTTAATAGAAAACTAATTTATAATATAAAAACTAAGTAACAGAATTAAGTGTTTAAAAGCCGAACAGAATATATTTTGTTATTTTATTATATAATTCTGACTCTATCAAGTGGAAAGATAAGAGTAAGATAAGATAAAGATGAATCTTTTATATACAGTAAAAACACATGTAGCTTTGGCGTAATTTGGAAATTAACAGGAAAAGCTTTTCCAGCTTTGGTTTTTTATTAGGTTTACTGACCGAAGCATGATCGGTTATCAGCGATGGCACGCCACTGGAAAACATAATTGAGGAAATTGGACAAGGGGCTCCTAAGTGTTTGCTTTTCAGAAAAGTGGATCATTTACTTGTAAACAAATTTGTCGGTTCGTCCAAGGATACTCGGGAATTTAGAAATGGAAGTTGAATTCATTTCCCGTGAATTTAATTTCGGGATTGGTTAATTACCCCACAAGAATCCTTCTCGAATGAATCAGAGTGGCAATTTGCAGACGGAAAGAAAGGACCATTGGCTTAGCTGCTTCTGGGTTGCTTCCTTCTCCCTGCTCTGCCCCAGTCTCACAGTGTAAAAAAGGAGTCGTAAATCTCTTATATTAGGATACGATTGGGTATTTAGGTGTTATATCATCTACAATCAATGAAGAACTTTTTACAAGACAAAATCGTAGAGTCTAATGAATTAAAACAGATAATATTTTGCAGTCAAGCAGCTACTCTCTTTCAATTTCCTGGTTAGGCAGTAAATTTTTATGTAGCTTTGCATTCTTTCTCTTTCCTGGTTGGACAGCAATTTATGTATAGCTTTACATTCTTTCTCTTTCCTGGTTGGACAGCAAATTTATATATAGCTTTACAGGCTTTAAATTTGTGCTATTTCTGGTTTCCTTGCACTTTCCCTAAAGAATCGAAACCCGAATGAGCTGAGGCTAGTTGTAGGCTTGTGGCTAGTTTTGTCCTATGCCATTGCCATTTCCTTGGTTTACATTGCACAAAAGGACATGCAAGTGTCATGTAAGGGGGAAACAATAAGAAGGGAAAAAAGGGTTTTTTTTTTTTTTGAAAATTAAAGGGAAAAAGGGGTTTTTAGGCGAGGAATTTGTCTTACGAGCTTCGCTGGCTCCATTGCTCGTTGCCAATGAAGGATTAGCTACGTAGAAAACATCCCTGATATCAAACCTCCTAAAGAGGCAAGCTAAAGGATGAGGATCTGCTAGGTATATCTGCATATCAGAGAGCAAGAAAACATGATATAGATTTAATGCGTTTGCCGGGAGTCGAACCCGGGTCTATTGCTTGGAAGGCAATTATCCTAACCGTTGGACTACAAACGCTGGCTGAGGCTAGAACGGCACCAAAAATTTCACAGGTAGAAATGAAGAACATTCTTCCATGGTGAGCTCTGTTGTAGGCCTCCGCTATGGCTTCTTTCATTGGGAACACATGACTCATGAGTTAGCAGGTGGTGGCACAGTGGCAGCATTCTTGTGAGAGTGAGTTCCTGTAGGAACAAGACAAAGGTGAATGATGCTTTTCAACATTGCAGCCGGATAAATAGTACTACTATCACACACCCCTTGCTGCAACAAAACCTGATGACATCAGTTTTTCCATTTTTTTTCTCTGCCCAAATTTGTCTCTCATGTAACATGGAAGTTGAATTCCCCCCTGGGAGGAGGTCCTGATTTCTCTATTTCTTCTTTATTAATACAAGGGAAAGGGGGAAGTGACTGAGGTTGGAAGTGATCAAATAGGGACAGTCAACAACCAGCACAAGCATGCTTAAACTGCTACAAACTCTCGCGTGCTCGCATTGCACCTCAATATACAATCCAGATTCCTATACAAAAGACTGTTCTAACTTTTAATCTTTACATAATACATATAATTGCAAAATTTAACAGACAAGAAAATACATTAACAAGGTTTACAATTTCTCAAACATCAAATCTTGTGCAGAAAACAACACTACTTAGCCAAAAAGAGCCACCAACACAGATCAAAAGCCAGAGAAAGTATTTTGATTGGAACTCGGTCTGTCTCTCTTCAAATAGCATTTTGCCGCTTGCTCTTGTCTACACAGCAGCTGACTTCTACAAAGGAGTCTGAGACTCTGAGTCAAAGACATGACAAATGCACAGAATTAATCACTGTTTTTGAATCGCCTTCTAAGATGGTTTCAAAAATGACAGGCTTTTAGCTGGCAACAATGCAACGCAGGGCATTGGTGTCTACCACTCCAGAAGATCCGTGGGACATTCTCATTGATGTTTTGAAACTAGTTAGATTTGATGAGGTTCAAAGAGAAATGCTTAAGCCATATACCAAAACCATCAAAATTAGGCAACAAACTGAATTTTTCTATGCAACAACGAGAAGGCTCACAAATAGCATTAAACTATGGAACTCATAAAAGCAAGTTCAGCACAGATACAAAATCATAAGCAAATAAAATTTATTTAATCCACCAGGATAAGGAGGCTATCCACATTCCATACCAAAGCACATCTTTTCTCATATTAGATATTGTTGCCATGCACAAAAGAAGAGCACTTCATTGCTCTAAATGGCCTAAATAGACCTCTATGTAGCAACAAATTCGATGAATAAATTACTCAATCCTGCCTCTTTTCACTATTTGAGCTGGGATAGTTAATCCTGCATCAATCGCTACACATAATTTACCTTAGCTACTTTAATCAAAATTAAAAAAATCCTCTTAATTAGAACAACAAGTATAAAGACAATGTGAAACAGTCGAGAATTTATTTCAATTGAGTGTAGAAATCACAGTACCTTTTCCACTCCTGCAGCCATTCTTCTCTTTTTCACTTGACTATAACACCAATTTGAACCCCTCTGACAAGAAATCATCCCTAAACGAATCCAGAACATATTCATTAGACTAAGTTGCATAGAGGAACCATAACAGTGATTAGTTATTAATACACTACTACTTGCATAATGGGCTACCATTTGTCCATAGCCACTTTTACATGCCAATTCCAATGGTAAAGTGACTTACCCTCCCGCCTTTCATAGGATCTCACCCTTTTAGGTTCAAACCAACAGGACTCATGCTTTTCACAAAACCGCACTTCCTAACATAAGAAACTTAGATTGGCGTTTTCAATTTTACTAAATGCCTTAGCCTTATTGTATGATTCTGTGCCCCTAATTATACCAAAGTAACTACTGCTAAAATGATCAAATGGTATGGAAACAAAACAGATACTGCAAAAGAAGCAAAATTTCTTATGTCCTAAGGGAGGGGAGAGGTTTGCTTACATTTTCTGGATATCCCCATTGTCCTCTCGATTAAGTTGCCTTCTGTTGACATAGAGTGAAACAAGGCTTTGCAAGCAAATCTCTGTTTCACAGGAAAAGCGCATATCGTCGAACCAGACATCATTAGCTTTCCTCTCCTTCAAATCATACCAGAAATGATTCATACTATTGTGTTCCAACAAAACTTGATCACCGCTCCTTGAGTAAGCCAGAGGCTTCACATACCTCAAAGGACCAATCACCTCTTCTCTTGCAACAGAAAATAGTCTAGTCCAAGACTCCTTTAACCCATACTCCTTCATCACCCAAAGATCAACTCGAACATCATCATAATTAGCTATTGCACATAAACATCCTCCCAAAACTCCCACATCCAATTGAAATCTCTTATCTATGTATTCGGGTTGTGGAATTTCCCTGTACTTTTCAGCCGCTAAATCCAACGCAACAATTACATTTTCCTCGGAAAGTTGAACTTTATGAGTCAGAACCCAGTGTAAAGCTCCACTTGCAAAAACCCCATTGACTCCAGGGAACGAAAATATACAAGGGATATCTGGAATTCTTCTCCACGCAAGTCTCTTCAAACTGCAAATTTTAACTTCTGATTCCAGAGCCTTACCATCAACCCCGCCAAGCTGCATAATTTTAACCACTTTGTAATCATCAGAAACAGTGTCGTAACCGAATCCGTACACGTAAGCATTACAAGAACTCAGAGAAGGTAAAACTTGGTGCTTTCTAGTGTACGGGTTCCAAATAGCCATGTCTTCCACTATGTTACGGATACAGAGCAAGCCGTTGCAAGAACCCAAGATCTTGACTCCATGGTTGTAACTCATCAAAGGGTGCTCGAGCTTGGCAAAAGGGCCGAGACAAGCGAGATCAGCGGCGTAAAGATCGGAGCTTTTGAGGATGAGGGTGTGGTTAGTACGCGACTCGAGGGAGTGGCGGAGGTGCAGCTTGATGAAATCAGGATCGCCAATCAAAGATCGCCACGCCTTCGAAACGCATCTGAGACGGAGCACATACTTAACAGGTAAACGGCTGAGTATGTCGGCGATTAAGTCGAGTGGGAGATTCCCCATCATGTTCTGGTTTTCTAGGTCTGGTCTGACTTCGCGTAGGATAGACAATGAATGAACATCTAACAGTCTGCTTGTGTTTACCTGCCCCGATTTACACGATGAGACCATAACAAGGTCCATGGTCTATGACCAATGACATTTTTTTTTTCTCTTTTTTGTCTTTGTTTTTTTCGTAAACCGAAAAATCTCAATAACCAATGTCAAAATTCGAATTAATAGATAATTGGATTAATTCTATTGATTATCGATTAAGTCAAAAGACATAAAATGTAACTTAATATTCAAAATAAAACATAGGAAGACAGGTAATGGCTTTCATTGTTAGGGAAACTTATGTTTATATCCTTTATTTGTTCTCACTCTCAATTTCTTCTTACAAGTAACAAGCATTCCTTCATTTATTTCAAGTTATTAGCATGTGATTACAATTTCATCAAACTACCATGAGCTTCAATTAACTTTGTCTAGAATAGAAGAGAATAATGGAGGAGTACGTAGTACCCTTCTACCTTTCCCTTTGTTTAATAATAACCAATGTGTTTCTATTTTAGCTATATATTTTTATCTTTTCTTAATTTCCATCCATCTTTTTCTTTCTTTTTCCTTCCACTACTACAGTCGTTCCTCAGGAATGAAGCAAGTCTTTATGGTAAAAGTGTTCAACTTCAAACTTTTAATTCAATTTACTAAAGAAAAGTGAGCTGTTAGTGGGGGAGTGGGGGAGGGAAGAGAGACTTGGGCTTGAGCCTAGGGGGTGCTCCTGAAGCAGGGAACAAAGTTGAGAAGCATTTCAGTTTGTCAGGGTTATTGGTTCCTTAGTCCATGCCTAATCATTTAGGAAACCTAATCTTTTATATCAACGAAAAGGAAAGAAAAGAAAAAAAAGAAACCCTATCTTCAGCAAATATAGTGGGACAGAAGCATAGAGTGTTTGGCTCATTGGTTAGCATGATCCTTTAAATCTCCCGTTTCTCAATTAAAAAAAAAAACCATATTTGGCATAAGGTTTTGGAATTTGATGTTTATCCATTTGGTTTACAAGGAAACACTTCGCTGGAATATCTTCAGCAAATATAAGTTTTATTCTGCTGGGATTCTGGCAATCAATGTCTGGAGAGCAATTTTCAATTTGCTTACTGTGAGAAAATGGTGGAAGGTGGTGTCGTGAAAGCCGATACGACAGAGTTCAGCGAGTGCTGGAAGACGACATGGAGGACTCCTTACATCATGCGGCTTGCTCTTTCGGCCGGAATTGGAGGGCTCCTGTTTGGTTATGATACAGGTAAGATGACAGAGATGAACTCCACGAGGTAAATGATCTCAGACATTCTCGGACACATGTCTTGATTGTTACTAACATAAATCATTGTGGGAGTGCAGGAGTTATTTCTGGTGCACTGCTTTATATCCGGGAGGATTTCCAAGAAGTTGACAGGAAAACATGGCTACAGGTTTGATCCTTTTTGTTAACCTTCTTTTATGGTTTCCGGGTTACTTCATATGTTTTTCTCGTGTTGATTTTGGCAGGAAGTCATCGTGAGTATGGCTGTAGCAGGTGCCATTTTTGGTGCCGCATTTGGAGGATGGATGAACGACAGGTTCGGGAGGAAACTGTCAATCCTGGTTGCTGATGCTCTATTCTTCGTAGGTGCCATAGTCATGGCTCTCGCCCCAGCTCCATGGATGATTATCCTTGGAAGAATCTTTGTTGGTTTAGGAGTCGGAATGGCTTCAATGACTGCACCTCTTTATATTTCAGAAGCTTCCCCTGCTAGAATTCGAGGTGCACTTGTTAGCACAAACGGTCTGTTAATCACAGGAGGGCAATTTCTCTCCTACCTTATCAATTTGGCCTTCACCAAGGTAAGTGCCAACAAACACTGAAATTGAAAAATTATCCCACGATTTTAATTTACAGTAAAATTGTGCTCCAGGCTCCTGGAACCTGGCGTTGGATGCTTGGAGTAGCAGGGGCCCCGGCTGTGGTTCAATTTGTCTTGATGTTGTCACTTCCTGAGTCTCCTAGATGGCTTTACAGACGGGTTAGAATCTTGTCTTGATTCATGTAATAGTTAAAAGAAAAGGATAATGTTTTGTTTCTGCTGCAATTCATTAAGTATATGAATTTGACAAAATTTCTTGTAAGATGAATAATGATATGAATTTCTCTGGCTTGATGTCCAGGATAAAGTAGAAGAGGCCAGGTCCATCCTAGAGAAGATTTATCCTGCTAATGAAGTTGAAGATGAATTAAAGGCCTTGAAACTCTCTGTTGATGCAGAAAAGGCTGATGAGCAGGCCATTGGGGACAATTTTATAGCAAAGTTGAAAGGGGCTTTAGGCAATGCTGTTGTCCGAAGGGGACTCTATGCTGGGGTGACTGTTCAGGTGGCACAGCAGTTTTCGGGCATCAACACTGTCATGTACTACAGCCCAACAATAGTCCAGTTCGCTGGATTTGCTTCAAACAAGACAGCAATGGCGCTTTCTCTGGTCACTTCTGGTCTCAATGCTGTCGGCTCTATTGTCAGTATGGCTTTCGTCGACAGATATGGCAGGAGGAGACTCATGATCGTCTCCATGTTTGGTATCATCTCTTGCCTCGTGGTGTTATCGGTTGTGTTCTTTCAAGCTGCCAGCCATGCCCCCAAAATCAACCAATTTGATTCCACCCACTTTGCTACAAATGCTACATGTCCAAGTTACCTTTCAGCTCCCACTCCATCATCATGGAACTGCATGTCTTGCTTGAAAGCTGATTGTGGCTTTTGCGCCAATGGAGCAAATGAGGTAAGTATATTTATCTTTTGACACCACCCAGCCTCACCAAGAACTGTAAATGTAACAACCACCATTCAATCCGACTAGCTGAATCTTGTTAGAAAAGTATTATGACAACTTCAGATTCTGATATTGTTTATTGTTCTCTTTGTTCAGTATTCTCCGGGAGCATGCTTGGCAATGACCACAGATCTAGAGAATTCATGCCAGGGAAAACATCGTACTTGGTTCAAGGATGGTTGCCCGAGCAAATTTGGGTTCTTGGCTGTAGTTTTCCTAGGATTGTATATCATCACCTACTCACCTGGAATGGGAACAGTGCCATGGATTGTGAACTCTGAGATTTACCCACTTAAGTACAGAGGTTTTGGTGGAGGGGTGGCTGCAGTTTTTAACTGGGTCTGCAATCTCATTGTTAGCTTAACATTCTTAACCCTGACAAAAGCTCTTGGTTCCTCTGGCACATTCCTCCTCTTTGCTGGGTATTGTGTCATTGGACTGATTTTCATCTACTGGTTTGTACCTGAAACCAAAGGTCTGCAATTTGAGGAGGTTGAGAAGATGCTGGAGTCTGGTTATAAGCCAAAAGCATTCAGGAGGAAGTCCAAGAGTGACAAACAGTCTCCCTAAGCGCATGTGTTCTTCTGTTGGCAAGTGATTCAGTATGTGTTGTTCTTCAATAAAATGTAAAAAATCCGGAGTTAATTTTATTTGCCGTTGTTGGCTTCGTGGGTGAGCATCATAGAAGAAATTGAAATGAAAATCCATTCCTCACAAAATAGAGAAACCTTTAACTTTAATGGTACTTGCTATCAAAAAATTTTCCCAAACTAAAACCATGTGCAAGGCCACCACCCAAGATTAATCTGGATGGTGGCTCCTTATTCGAACGTATGTTTTGGAGGTTCCATCTTTTTGTTAAGGGTTGAAAATGCGAATCCGGGACAAGAACCATAAGCAAATACATCATGCCAGGGAATTTTAGCTTATTCTTAAAACATAATAGGGGAAGAATCTGGAATTGATAAGCTTCCTGTATCCTACCAGGCAAACAAAAGTCGAATCAGAGTTAGGGTAAGAAGAATAGTGTACAAAAAGTCCTGCAACAGGAGATAAGGACAGATGCAGAGCTAGATGCCTGATGGAAATACATGTTACACAAAGTGGGTCGTTCAGTCCGAATCCGAGGTTCATCTCAAGAGTAAAGACAGCTGGTTGTACTTCAAACAAAAGTATCTTTTCTAAAATGTTAATAACTGCGTGAAATGTTCAGAGTGGGTACACTGCGGCAGACGGAGGAATCAGAACAGATCAAAACTGTGGCTGAAAGGTCTTAATGTCCCTCGTTACAAAAAAGCTGAGCATAGAGACTCACAACCATACTTGTACCATTCTCATTGACCCATGAATGCCAAAAACAAAAAAATAAAAATTTGCCAGTCACATTCAGATGAAATAAAAGCAGTTCACCTTAATAAAAGATAATATAAAATCTGTCAAAGCTGTCATTGAAACACCCTATTTTGTTTGATCTGCCAGATATGTGGCTACAAATCCTCTTCTGAAATTATCCACTCAATCAAAACATTCCTTCCTGCAAGCTAGACACATGAACCCACTTTGGACCCATGTCAAAGAAAGTTCAGGGAATGCTTCAAAAGATTGCTGATCCGCGTTTAAACCATTATCTTCAACCTTTTTTGCAGTCGTAAGTCAACTAAGTTGACCTCAAGTCAACCCTTTGGGAATCAAGCATCTTGGTCCTTCAAGACATAGTTATACACAAGTCAATTTCCTCCATTTAAAAAATTTCTAAGTCCAGTCAATCAACAGATATATAAATATAGAAACCAACACCAGTGAGCATTTAAAAACATAAACCGGTACCTTTATAAGCTATTTAGCTTCTCCTGAACTTTGCTCATATTCTATTTGTTTTCTTGATTTTGATTATAAAACCAATTTGAATCCTTGTGACAGGAAATCATCCCTGGAAAAAGGAAAAGGAAGAAGCAATAATAAGCATCAAGGTTGCCGCTTTCAGAATGACTTACAGGTGAGCAAGCCAAACTTAATTCATAGCCGTTTCCCTGTAGGACTGAAGCAATCTAAGAATCAATTCTGTGTCTAAAGATTCAACAAGGTCGTGCATCAGTTTACCTCTTCTTTCTATTTCGTTTCTTCTGTTCTTCTCGTTCATTTTGCTTCTGATTTTCCACTCTTTTCCGGTCCTCTATTGGAACCAGGCTTCCTACATAAACCTCAGCACCAAACGAAGTTGAACTACCACCGATCTTCACACTCCGCATCTTCTTACTTTGTAAATCGTACCACATAAACTTTTGATTGTTAATCTCCAACAGAACCTTATCTCGATACTTGGAATATGCTAATGGCCTTAGAAATGTTAAAGCGTTAATGGCTCTAGTTTTTTGAACAGAAAGCAACCTGGTCCAAGATTCTTTCATTCCATATTCCTTCATAACCCAGACATCAACAAATTCTTGGTTATAATTACAAACAGCACACAGGCATCCGTCCAAAGCAGCCACATCCAACAGATAGTTCCTGTCAGCACACTCAGGCTGAGGCACTTTAACAAACTTCTCGGTCGTAAGATCGAAACCAACAATCCTGCTGGTTCTCATTCCCAATTCAATTCGTGGAGGCATCACCCAATGTAAAACCCCACCAGCAAGCACACCATAGCCTCGCCTATGCAAAAGATGGTAAAAAAATTGAAACATGAATCGAAGATAATGCGGAAGCTCAGTGATTTTTCTCCAAGAGTCATTCTTTAGACTATAAACCTTAACCTCGTAATCGAAAAAGTAACCTTCATCATCTTCCTCGTCATCCTTATTAAACTGTGCCATTCTCACCACTTTGTAATCATCAGTTTTAACATCCTGTCCGAACCCGTAAAAGACATACCCAGACTTACACGATTCGCCTGGGGGAGGATCAATCTGGGAAACAGGCAATCTACGGAACTCCCTCGTTGAAGGGTTGTACAAGGCGAGACTTTTCTCGGTCATACGCAACGCAAGGAGTCCGTTACAAGAACCAAAGGCTTCCGTCCCGGCGCCGTTACTCAAAGGGTATTCGAGCGGGATGGCGGTATCGAGGGCGTCAAATTCGACGGAATAGAGATGCAAGCCTCTGAGGATGATGTTGAGATTTGATCTGGTTCGGTTGGAACGATTCAAGTGGGCTCTGATGAAATCCGGATCATCGATTACAGAGCAGCATGGTTTAGACAACGATTTGAAACGTACCAGAGTCTTCACCGGGAGGCGATAACAAACGTCGGTGATTACATCCATCGGAAGCTTTGACATTTTCTTTCTTCTTCCAGATGCTTTTGGTACGGTGGGTAGGTTGCCTTTAGGGATTTTGGAGGATTGCCTACAGGAAATCGTGACTTAAGAGGAAAGCAGTTCACGTACAGCGCGACAGGTGGTGGTGAAGGAAATGACAGCAAGGCCAATTTTAAAGGTTAAAACGTGCCCACTGATTCTATCCCATTAAATATAACATAACACTTAGTTTCCCGAAACATCCAGGCTTAATTAAATATGGGACTAAAGCGCAACAGAGAGAACATGAAGAACAAAGGAAATGAAAAATAAAAAAATGTGCAGATTCAGAGTAATCAGACAAGGGATGCGGCGAATTGGACTAAAGTCAAGAGAGAATGGGGATGGATTGACCCAACATCCGATTTTTGTACCTTCGTGTCTCGTATCCAATATGGACCCACAACTCTTTTCAAATCGTACTTTCTCAAAACAGTAATGATGAGAAAAAAAAGTCAATCTTTGTGTTTAGCGGATGGGTGAGAATGTACATGGGCGAGCCGAGGTTGCAAGTGACCCTTTTTGAAGCAGCCACAAGAATTGTTTTGAGCCCACCATAGTCAACTCAAGCAGAAGCAGGGCCTCTGGACAATGAGCCCACAACCAGGCCGCCACCCTGATATTTGCGTGCCAACTTGATATCAATTCAGAACATGGTTTTCAATCAATTCCTTCGTGAACGGTTCCTCAAAGTTTCACCTTTCAACATACAAAAATGCAAATTTGAAATCCTAAATCTTCCTTGAGGAGGTTTGCAAACCAAGAAGAAATGATTGAAGAACCCAAAATCTTCCTATAGTTGGTTCGATTGGGGGCATCGTGAATCCGTGGCAGAAGCAAATGGAAATGGGGTTATATGGAAAGCAAGCAGAGAGCTGTATGAACAAGTTTCTTTTCTAAAAAAAGCAATTAAAATAAACTTAATCTTATCAAAATGTGCAGATAATGGTAATGTCAGGGTCAACCGGCCAAGCAATAATGACAAGCTGGCACAATAAGGATTACTATTATTACAACATTGAAAACGTTTGAACGATTCATGGAACAGTGTTTCACCCACCTGTTTTGAAAAGTTTTCATGGGAGGACATCTATACGTCATGGATAAGTCATTTCCATATAAAAGTACTTAAGTAAGATTTCATTTCTGCAAGTAACTCAGCCGCCTCTCATGGATTCAAAACTCTAACACTGGGTAGTTCTGTTGCTTAAGTTGACCACATTTATGATCGACTTTTGCAACCTCACTGTCCCTCGACCTCGATTAGAATGTTTTTGCACTGAAAATTTTACTGTGATATATGTAAAAATGATGATCAGTATGTATAAGAAAACAGATGACCCTCCAATTCCAAAACTTGATCAAAATGAAAGCTATTCATGCCATTTGTCTTTGCTGAAAATGAGTTTTGGATTCTTTTGCTGCCCAATTGCTTCTTTTCATTGGGACCCTTTCAAGTTTTTGATTGATCTCAAAGATACTAGGAATTCAATCAGAACATCCCATGTGTAAAAGCTGGAAGAGCTTTAGGTAAAATGTTGGGGGTAAGGGGATGTCACTTTCACTCACACTCCATTCAGGATGGGCTGTTGCGGCCTGCGGGACCATAAATTGTTTTCCAGCGGGCTGAATTATTAGAATTTTGGCCTAACATCAACTTCATCCACCACATACTCCACACACGTCTCCCCCTTCAACTATTTTCGGATTCCTCAGATGAGCCTTTACCAGGTAGGATGGTTTTTAGCAGTTGGGTGCTGGGTCCTCCCAAAGGCTTTGGACGTTTGTCATTGATTGACAATTATTGCAGTGTAGGGGTCGGGCGAATACCATTCTCTCCTCTACTCTGCAAGGTGAGAATTGGTCTGTCTTCACAACAGGAAAGGTAAATTCTTTGCACATTTATTTACGAGAAAAGAATAATCTTAACAGGAACATATCCACAATCTACGTGATCCTCTCCAGGATTTTTGTTATCTTATTAAAAGGCTGCCCTGTTGCAGAACCAGATTGCAGTTTTGAACATTGTCCTGAACTAATGTTTCTAACCTCAACCGCAAACGATGGCGAGCTATTCATCAAGCAAAGGAAAGCTACTGATGTATCAGATCTTCTCTCCACGTCAAGATATACATACGAGGATTTAACCTCTATCTGACCGCAGGAATCAAAACCTAAAAAGGGTATCACCCTTTCACAGCCTGAGAAGTAATCTCCCAAAGAGATGGCTACAAACCGTGTTTACATGTCAGCTTAATCTTTATCATGTAAAATCGAAAACTGCCACTTATAAGAGTAAAGAAACATCACTCTCAGGTCCAGGAAACATTATCATTTCAAGCATGGCAAAAAGAAAAAGAAAAAACTGTGAACATCTTGTCTGACTGGGGCACTCCATTTGTCTATCTCCTTTGCTTATTAACAACTCACCGCATCTCGACAAATTCTACTAATCCCAAATGTTTATCTGTGCAATCGGTTGACATTTCAAAAAATTTTAAGATTATCCCAATAATCAATCATGCCAGGATTAATTTACTACCTCTTGAAGTAACTTATGGAATAACGATATCCACGTGGCGCTGTTGATGACCTATTGGGCCTATCCTTCCAAAACTTTTCCTTCGTAGAAAATGAATTAATATCTGAATCAGTCCCGTTTTGGCAATAGCTTAATTACATGATTAACATTAATTAACTATGTTCCAAATATAATAAGAATGAGAAAAGCAAAGTTGTCCACAACTTCTCTCAACCCAAAGTGTCAGATATAAAACAGACCTTGTCAGAGCCTCCATTTTCCACCTCTCCGGGTTTATATCCCATTCTTGCCTACTGTTCTTACATCTCCTCTGTTCGGCGAAAAAATGAAGGGCAATCACGACTCTGATGATGATCCGAAAAGCCCACTTCTCCCTGTCAATGATCCAGTCGAGCCGTCGTCACGCTCACCCTTTTCTCTCAAATCCTTAGTCACACTTAAAAGTTTGTACGTCCTTTTAGGGCCCCTTTTGTGTACCGTTATCTGCCTCTGTGTCAAGTTTGATGGTCCCGTGGCCAGCCGAAACATGTTAGCGCTTCTGGCGTGGGTGTTTGCTTGGTGGCTCACGGAGGCTGTGCCCATGCCGATCACGTCCATGGCACCTCTCTTTCTGTTTCCTCTCTTCGGAATCGCTTCCGCTGATAGTGTTGCCCACTCTTACATGGATGATGTGATCACCCTTGTTCTGGGTAGCTTCATACTTGTTCTTGCTGTTGAGCGCTACAACATTCATAGAAGATTGGCCTTGAATGTAAGTTATACTTATGAATTTATTCGTTTTAAGTATTATCTTTCTCTTCAGATTGATTCATTGTTGTTAAAAAATTGGCGTAGCAGTAATCCTTAGAATTCCTCAAGTCTGGTCTTTTGGCCTTGAAAGTTTATAGCAGAGTCTTTGCTTTCGGGCTTAAAAAATGAATGAAGTTATGCACTTTGTGCTGCCCCAACACCCAACAGTACCGCCCCAACATTTTTCTTTCCGAAGTTGATATTCAAAACTATAAGATCATGGTTTTTGTTCAGATATCAAAGCTCCAAGTTTGGCATAACGCCACAGGAACTTGTACGCATGAACTTTACATAAATTGAAAGGAAACTTCATTGGTAGGATTCAAAGTAGAAAAGCTTAAGAGTTTTTGAATTATTTGAGCAATCAAACGAAGTAAAACAGGAAACAATATAAAAAGCCATTTTCTTGTTGTACTGGTATACTATTCGTCGGGGCAAGCACATTTTTTTATCTAAAAAATGTGATAAATGGTGTTGTTGGGGCCATCAATATTTGACTTTCACCGCCACTTAGAGACAAGCAAAACCCTCTCCCTCTTTTGGCTTGGACAAGCACTATTTTATCCGTGGTAATGGTGATCCTAGAACTGTAGAACATGTTAGCTGAACGATTTGAGTGGACATTGCTCATATGTCATTATCTCAATTGTGGGTCACACAGATCACTCTGCGGTTCTGTGGGGATCCGGTTAATCCACCTCTCCTCCTGCTCGGCATCTGTGCCACCACGTTCTTCGTCAGCATGTGGATGCACAACGTGGCGTGTGCCGTGATGATGATGCCTGTGGCCACGGGGATCCTACAGCGCCTGCCAGTGGGCCCCACCCGGTCCACCCTTGTTGGCAACTTCTGTCGGGCTGTCGTTCTCGGGGTCACGTACGCCGCTCCCATAGGGGGCATGAGCACCCTCACCGGTACAGGTGTCAACCTGATACTGGTGGCCATGTGGAAGAGCTCCTCCCAAGAAGCCGACTCCATCGGTTTCAACACGTGGTTCTTTTTCGGTTTTCCGTTGGCTTTGTTGATTTTCTTCGCTTTGTGGGCCATACTTTGTCTGTTGTATTTGTCTAGGGGCTCTAGCCAGGCCCTCTCTGCTTACTTGGATAAAGCCCACTTGAAGAGAGAACTCGACACGTTAGGTAAGAAGCCCTGGTGACTTTATATTCTCCCTTTCAAACTTTCTTCAGGCTGATCCAAGTTTTACATGTGGTGTGAGCAGGTCCAATGGCTTTTGCTGAGAAGATGATCTTAGCTGTCTTTGGGGTTCGTCCTTAACTACTTTATTTTCTCAAATTAATCACAGTTATGTTCATGATGTCGTTTAAATTAATAAGAGAAAGGTGCTGCAGATGCTGATAGCTTTGTGGATGACGAGAAGCATAACAGAAGACATTCCCGGATGGGGAGCTCTCTTCAATGGCCGTGTAGGCGATGGGACTGTCAGTGTGAGTAAAAAAAATGAGAGAGACTTGCTATTAGAAGAAATTTTGTTTAGTCAAATTCGATGTGATTTGAGTTTATTCTCAACCATGCATGCAGGTTATGATGGCTACCCTTCTGTTCATAATTCCAAACAAGAAGCGAAAGGGAGAGAAATTGATGGACTGGAACGAATGCAAGAAGCTGCCATGGAACATAATTCTGTTACTAGGGGCTGGTTTCGCCATAGCCGATGGCGTCCAGTCTAGCGGGCTTGCTGATGTGTTATCGAAAACTTTAGATTTCTTGGAACAGGCTCCATATTTAGCCATTGCCCCTGCAGTCTGTCTCATTAGTGCCATCATCACTGAATTCATAACATCAAACGATGCTACCGCAACCCTGTTGCTTCCACTTCTGATTCAAATGGCAAAAACCATGCACGTCCACCCGCTGCTCCTTATGATTCCAGGTGCAGTTGGATCACAATTCGCCTTCATGCTTCCAACTGGAACTCCTTCAAATATTGTTGGATTCACCACGGGACATATTAATATCCAAGACATGATCAAGACAGGGCTGCCGCTCAAGATTGCTGGCACCGCAATATTATCCTTCCTAATGCCTACGCTTGGTAAACTATTCCTTCGTATTCCAATTATCAGTTTCTTTAGAAAAGAAATGGTGGGGTTTATAATCAGTCAAGTTTTGCTATTGCAGGTGCTTATGTTTTTGGAACAAACGGAGTTCAATAGCTGCAAGGCAGACTGTGATGTCCGTGTTGTTGGTTTAGCTAATATAGTAAAATTCATTGAACCAAGATGTATAGATCCAGCACCAGTTGTGTACCACCATGAGATGAATATTTGTTTGGCTTGGCTCACTATGTCGTGAGCGATCCCAAGAGGAGTGGGGAGAATTCTTGAACTTCTCTTGTTCCACCCCCCACCAACACCGACCCTTCTCGTTTTGCTGCTTATGTATTCCATTTGCTTCTTTTTTCTTTTTTTTTTCATTAGTTATATCAAAAGTTTGTCCATTTAGTGACATATACCCTGAATTGTGTTGGTAGACAATGGCCTCGTATGAAAACTAACAAAAACTTCAGCAAAGCAAAGCAAGCCAAAGGTTTTCTGTCAAAGCAGAAGAAAATTTCATCATAACCATATCGACTAAAGATATCTAAAAAGAATCGCGTGTTAGTCCTGTAGGGGAGCAGCAGCAGCAGGACATCCGTTGGAATCCAAGCATTCCTGTCTCTCCTAGAGCGGGGTTTCTCACGGTCTGCAGTACTAAATATTAGTCGTTGAGTAGGAAAAGTATAGTAGCAGAAGTTATTTCAATCATCCATGTCTGTCTCTGGCTGCGGCCATAGATGCTTTGCATAAACACGTTTATATAATATCAAACTAGAAACTGAAAGAGTAGTTCCCTGTTGGGTCTTTTCTTTATGACAGTTTCTGATTTTGCAGCCAAATCGTTCTTAAATCAATCAGAACTCTTCTTTGTTTTTAGTCAAATTGCTCGATCAGCTTTGTTAAAACAGCCTAAAGAATGTTGCTGACAAGCCTCTAAAGTTGTAGCAGTGTGAGAATTGGAGCATTGATGTTTTCTACTTGCTTTGATCTGATACAAAAACTTACTACTAGTCGTCTGCCAAATATCCTTTTACACTGTCAGGCAATTTCTTTGCTTTCTTCCAGGTTTTGTTTCTTGCTTCTATGGACAATGAAAGTGTTTCTCATTTCCTCCACTGTCACCGCACCTCACCTAAGTCATTGATTTTGGGCCACCTGCCTACCTCCATGTCTAAAACTAAGAAATGTAGAAATCCACTTTTTTTTCTTCCAAGGTGGGCTACAGGCCTCCAGCACCCACATGGGGACATGGTGGCCCTGGCCTGGAGAAATTCACCTTCAGCCCAGTTCCCAAGTCCACGGTCTGGGACCCACCTCCATCTTCTTCCTCCAATGACTTTTCCTGCAGGACTGGCAGTTCCAGAATCTTCCTACACTGCTTACCATATCACGTGTATCCCACTCTTGCTGTTTGATGAAATCTAGCGGCTCCGCTCGCGTAATTCATGTCGGTGGGCGCCAGTTTTGGGCTCCGCCCGCGTTACCGCGTGGCTCGACCGTGATTTTCTGTCAACGTCAAGGGCAATCATGGATTAAAGTTATACCATGATCCTTATCCCGTTATGGACCGTTTCCCACTCCCCACGTACCTTCGCAGTGACGGATACGGGATTACACCTATAAATTCCAAACGCCCAAAGAGTGTCCGGGACGACTGCAACGCCCAAAGAAAAAGCCTTTTCGAGAAAAACCAAAAGAAAATCAACGGACGGTTACAAATTTTGCCGAGAAAATGCAGCAAAATCAACGTTTCCTCACCCTTTTGCTGTCCCTCCTTTTCCTTCATCTCATTTTCTCCGACGCCCGGAAGGAAAAGGGTCCTCTCCTCGGAGGATGGACACCGATAGAGAACATCAAGGACCCGCACGTGACCGAGATCGCGGAATTCGCGGTGTCCGAGTACAACAAGCAGTCGAAGTCGAGTTTGAAGTTGCAGAAGGTGGTCAAAGGCGAGACGCAGGTGGTTTCCGGGATGAATTATCGGCTGGTTTTGAAGGCGACGGATGGAGGATCTGCGACCAAGACGTACCAGGCTGTCGTTTGGGAGAAGGCGTGGCAGAATTACAAGAATCTTACCTCGTTTAACCCTGTCAAGGGTTGATTATACTTACAACCTAGCTAGGGAAAGTTCACGTTCATGTCATCGGGTCTTTTTTATGTTCGGTACTGTTAGACTACATGGAGAATAAAACGTCACTGAGAAATTGCTTTGCCTGTTTCTTTTTCTTTTCCATGTTCTGCTAAGTTCTATCAAACGCATAGATTCAGGATCGCTTCAATAAACTAAAATCCAACATGTGATCCGAGGGACACGCAATCCTGTCTGCGACCGAACATGATGCGATAAGATCATGTGAGTGAATAAATACAAAAGGAAACTTGATTATTTCACTCTTTCTCGGCTCAGTGACAGAGATGCCATGACTGGAAAACACTCTGCACTTAAAACCAGGGATTTTATACTAAAAGAAGAACATAACTTGAAGAAAATTTATGGGGCTCTTTAATTGTGAAGAAGTGGGTGCAAGATGGAATTACCATTAATGGATTTAAAAGAGAGAAAAAGGAAGGAAGCATGCAGAAGCTGTGTGGGGTGTTCTGGCAAAGCGTTGAATGAGTGGGGAATGCATGTGAATGTGAAGGTGGAAAGGGGAGGATTTCTTGTGGGGCTGGATTGCAATTGCAAGGTGGAAAGCACACAATCGAAATGTAAAGTTTTTTGTTTCCTCGTGGATCCTCCTAAGGTCATTGCTTTCTCTTCTTTTTTTTCTTTTTGTTAAGTAAACTTTTACGTAATAATAGCAAATTTTTTTCACATTTCTTTGATAGGTACTATATCTCCGGGTACATTATCCATCAAGCAACAAGAAATGGTATTATTATCCAACAAAAATCAAACCAATCCTTGGTTTTTAGTACTAATTTTAGTGGTTGGAATTACAAGGTCAAGCCTTAGGACTATTTGTTTGTTTGGATAAATGGAAAAGCCCTTAATTAGGAGTAAGGATAGGACCTAAGCCAAATCACCAAATAGTCCCGCTTCGGTTTACGTGGCAATATATCATTGGTTATATTTAATCAGCGACGTCTTTTAGTTAGTGTGTCGGTCCCCACGTGAACAGAACTCAGCGGAACCCGCCCCAGCACATATAGATAAAGAACAGTAACGACCAACAGTTGAGTGATTCATGTAAAGGGAAATCCCGAAGCTGAGCGGAGCCGTTGGATTAATAGTAATCAAAACGGCGGAGAAAAGCCAAACCGAACTGAAGGAAGAAAAAAAGGAAGGAATAAGAACTGGAAGTGAAACCCTAAGAGAGAGTGAGGAGTTTGGGAGGGGATTTTTTCGTTTTTGTTGAAAGAATAGGAACCTGTGTTTCGAAGCCAGGTGGTGCGGCGAGCAGAGCCGTCGCGCAGAGGCTTTCGCAAGCGGCTGCTCTACCTGATACAACTGCTGCTACTGCAAACCACCTTGATAAGTCGTCGTCTACCAAGATGAAGGGGCTTTTCAAGTCCAAGCCGCGAACTCCTGTCGATATCGTGCGGCAGACGCGTGATCTCCTCATCTATGCCGGCCGCTCCCCCGATAATCGTGAATCCAAGCGGGAAGAGAAGGTCTGCTTACTAAAACACATTTAGTTCAAGCACATTAAAATTGTTTCGGATTGGTTTGATTGCTATTCGACTTTTTTCTTTTCGTTGTTGATTTGCATCGTTTTTTTTTAATCTAAATATTTAGGAATTTTGGCTTGGATAAGAATTCAATTGATCAGAGCATAGGATTATATTGCTAATGATTTGTGTTGATTTTGTAGAGCTTGCTCAGTTATTTGATTTACTGACGGTAGCATAGGTGCAGTGTCTGATCCTTATATTTGATCGTCATTTTGATGCAGATGGCCGAATTATGTAAAAATATAAGGGAGTTAAAGTCTATTCTTTATGGAAATAGTGAATCTGAGCCAGTCTCAGAAGCTTGTGCACAGCTGACTCAGGAGTTCTTCAGAGAGAACACGCTAAGGCTCTTGATCACTTGTCTTCCTAAATTGAACTTAGAGGTAACCAAATGGCTATAAATTTAGATGGCTTAACTTACAAGGAAAAGTTTAGATATGCAAATTTTCCTTAGCAAGAGTTATTCTTGCAGCAGTGGAAGTTTATCACCCTTGTTGTTTCTATGATAATTTGACAAATTTCTTCGTTTGCAGGCGAGGAAAGATGCAACTCAAGTTGTTGCAAATTTGCAAAGGCAACAAGTGCAGTCACGGTTGATTGCTTCTGATTACTTGGAAGCAAACATAGATCTTATGGATATTTTATTAGCAGGGTAAGTGGCAATCGGAAAAGGTTTGCTGAAGTTATGATTACTTTGTTCTATTTTTCTTCTATTTTATTTTTCTCGTTGGATGTTGAAGATTTATGTAATAATTGGTAGGTTGATTTTCTATATGACTTTATTAGCACCTTGGATCTTTGTTTCTCTGCTCTTTTTCTCACTGTGTCAAGTCCAGAGAACTTGGTGCTAGAGCTAAGATGATGATAAGTTTCTGATGGTTTTCAGTATTCTGTTTTCTTCTCTTAGTTAAGGAAAAGAGAATGTGTAGGCACTTCTGTTACTGGATTCTACTTATTGATCCAATCACATGCGTGCCAAACATTTGCCTTGTTTATAATGGAGCTATATGTCTAATATATGGATGATATGATTGATATGATCTATTGATTAGGCTGTGATATTGAGCTTTATTTTATAATCCATCATTTTATCACTTTCTTCTGATTCTTAAATGTTGTCTATTCAGTTATGAAAACACAGACATGGCTTTACATTATGGTGCGATGTTGAGAGAATGCATACGGCATCAGACTGTTGCAAGGTGTGCATAGTCAACCAAGTTAATTTATTCCTTCATGAATTTATTTCTTGTCCTTTCTTTGATTATTAATGAAAAATCCAAGTCATCTCTAGTTCCTCTATCTAATCAGCTAGTGTTTCCACCATCTTTGCAAACAAGAGGCAATCTCGTTCATTATTTCCTTTTGAACATTTTATGTCATAGAGAGCTTTACCTCCTAACAATTTTTAAAAGATAATCTTCAAATTAATTGAAGATATATTATTGGTTGTTAATGTCACATTTCATTTGATTTACAGGTATGTTTTGGAGTCACAGCACATGAAGAAGTTTTTTGACTATATACAACTTCCAAATTTTGACATTGCTGCTGATGCTGCTGCCACTTTTAAGGTTGAGTATTGCTGATCAAACTATGTTAAAATAATCTCTTTTTTCTCTCCTTCTCTGCCTGTCTCTGACTGTTGCACTTCCAAATCTGCATTTGTCATTAGTATCTAGTTTTAGAGTTTCAGAACAGCATGTTGTTTGCTGTAATTTTTGAAGTAGGAACTTGATTTACTTTTCAATTTTAGCAAGTCTTTTTTCTTAAAAAAATTGTGGTTTGATGTTGAGTCATCCTCTCATGAGCTTCCTCATCTTCCTCCCTTCTTTCTTTAGGGTTTTTGAGTTTTGTGCTGACTGCTGGGTTTTTGAGTTTTGTGCTGACTGCTGGTGTCCTTTAATGTCTTTTTTTCTTACAGGAGCTCTTGACAAGGCATAAGTCCACTGTAGCTGAATTTCTTTCCAAGAACTATGAGTGGGTAGGTGTTGCTCCTTCATTATAAATTGTGATGTTTCGTTGTTAAATGTGATCATGGTACTTCAATAATTATGTCAGCTCAAGACTACTACGAGTACTTATTTCTCTCTTTCCATTACTGTCAGCCTGTAAATTGTTCCATTATAATCATTTTATTAGCTCTTTCATATTTGACTAGATATTTTTGTCTTATGGTTTTAAATTGTATGCTACAATAGCTACATTAAGAGTCTCTGAAAATCTTCTTCATGCCTCTTTTTGTGTTGGAAATTTTCATTCACTAGAGCTGGATGAACTCAACCTTGTTTGTTGTTTCAGTTTTTTGCAGATTATAACTCAAAGTTGCTGGAATCTAGCAACTACATAACAAGAAGACAAGCTGTCAAGGTATGACATAAAAAAGAAACAGAGAGCATCGGAGTGATTATTTTTTAATTAAAACAAAAGCTTGGTGCCTTTAAATATGTTTGACTTCAGATCAGTATTTTTAATCATTTTTCTTAATGTTACAGCTGCTGGGAGATATTTTGTTGGACCGCTCAAATTCAGCTGTCATGACGAGATATGTGAGCTCAAGGGATAATTTAAGGATTCTTATGAATCTTCTCCGGGTATGATAGTTCCCCAGATTTCATGATTTCATGTTCCATTCTCCCACATTATTTTGGAATGATCAAATTTTCTGAGTGTGATGTCTAGATGTTATTTTAGTCTAACAACATAAGCTATCCAACTTGGCCTCCTGCATGTTTTATATGAAGCTTTAAAAATGAAATAGCACGCACAAGGAGTTGCTATTGTCACAAATGTCATGCATAAGTTGTCAAATATTGTTCTTTGTTAGTTTATGGTGGTAAATGTTAAGCATAATACTGTCTTATAGCTATCATTATCCCAGTGGGTGCAACTATTGCGATTTTTCTGGTCAAGTATTAAACTTCAAAGGCTAAATAGTGAATTCATTTATTCACAGGAATCAAGCAAGAGCATCCAAATTGAAGCTTTTCATGTTTTCAAGGTATCATGTCAAATTTCTTTCTCCTCTTGGGAACATCTAGATGCTTTGTTGTTTGAAACATTAAATTGCTCTCTCTTTCCTTTGGTTATTTACATTCTTTTGTCTATGTTTCTACAGTTGTTTGCTGCGAATCAGAATAAGCCTCCAGACATTGTTAGCATACTTGTTGCAAATAAAAGCAAGCTTCTGCGTTTGTTTGCAGATTTCAAGACTGATAAAGGTACAAAAAATAAACACATATAACATTGTTTTTCGTCATAAATTTCTAGATGTGGCACTTTATTTATGGTTTTCCTGTTTGATGTCTTGCAGAGGACGAACAGTTTGAGGCAGACAAGGCTCAAGTCGTGAAAGAAATTGCTGCCCTTGAGCCTAAAGACCGGCCATAGTAAGCTATAGTGTACTGTAATCTCTCTGTTTTTTTTTTATAATATTATTAAAACAAATTGACTGTGAATCATATGTAGTGTTCTCCTAGTCTTTTAGAAGGATGCATACTATGTAAAAAAAGGCTCTTCTTTTCTGTTAGCCTTTCTTAGAATCTGTGTTTATCATTATCTGTACTTCTCAATGTTTCGGATGTATGCCCGATATAAGCGTCTATGGACGGAGAAAGACAAAGGTTCCTGGTTTTTTTGGGAGGGTGAAGCGTGGGGAAGATAAAATAATGTTTATGAAATGGGAAGATCAAATAATTCTATGATATGAATTTATCAAGATACTTTGATTCAACTCTGCATTTGTGGTTTCAAATGCTTGTTACTTGCTGTTATGTGTTCTGAACTTGCTCGTTGTTTCTAGTAATTAATAAGAAAGAAACAAATAATATGTTATTATTCAAAGTTTGAAGCAAGATTGGCTGAAATTCTTTGGTATTCAAGGGCTGTATTTTCAAAACCAAGGGAGAATCCCTTTTTCCACGATACAAGTTTCCAGCTCCATGTAGAAAGGTGAACCCGTCGTTCAGAGGCAATCAATGAAATCACAAAGAACTGTTTGTCTTTCTTATGGAAACTCAATGATCACCTAAATCAAATCAAATCAAACACCATCAATTATTAGGAAGATCTCCTGTAGGAATGTGCTCAGCAACATTGGTGTTTTTTGGTTGAAGTTTCCTGAAAGCCCTCGTTCCCTTTTAGTCTTTGGCAAGGTTGAGAATAAGACAGGCGCCATGGGGCCATGGGCAGAGGTTGTGGGAAACTTCGCAAGATTGATGGACCATTTGCAGTACCTTTTACAATCCCTGGTCAGTGATTAGCCTAATGCCTTCAACTTTTGGAAGAGGAGAACAGAATGGTTATTTTCTGTTGGTCGGTGAAGAATGAAGAATGCAGGTGGAGCCAGGGTAATGGAAGTCATGGATATGGGCTTTTCACAATCACAACAAGGTCATGTGATTCTGTGATGTGAAACTCATTGGCGTCACGAGTCAAAAAAGAGACGAGGAGAGAGGAGATCAAGTGAGTAACGGCACCCGCACAAACATTGGGTCATTTGGCACATTGGCATATTCCATGGATCTCCTCCTCCTGTCCATTCTTCAAAGTTGCTACACCATATGCCCCAGATTCCCTTTGAATCATATTCATTAGAATTTCTTTTTTTGGATATTTATTATCACGAATCTCATAGAAGATGAGATTTTTATAAATTTTTATATATTTTTTAAATAAAAACGTGAAATTGACATTTACAACCCATCTACAGTCAAGCAGGCTAGTCCCTTCTAAGTAATATTATCAAAAATGTATGGCATGATTAAGCAGCACTTTCATTCAGTTCCATCAATATATAAATACGCCTTGGTTTTTACTTTACTAGTTAAGAAACAGGGAAGTAACACCAAACCCCACGTTGAGACAAACCAAAACCAGTGAAAACATGACATATCTCTCGATCGTGCTGCTGTGTAGATTCGCCATATTAGAAAGGAATGTTTAAGTTTGAATGGTACTTATAACGTGGATGACGTGAAAAAGATAAAAGTAAAAACTAAAATAAGAAAAGATGAGAAATCCGGGGGCATTTGTTTCTCGCAAATTGTGCATATAAACCCGACACATTGTCTCTTCTTGTTTAATGCTTTGCTGCTTCATGTGCTACGTCAAAAGCCCTTCCAACTTCAATCCAATTATTACCCCAGAACCACCAATCCATCGTTGATCAACGCTTCTTGCACTTTCTCTTCACAAAAGGATTTAACATGGCTGACAATGGTAGGTCCCCCCAGTTTTCTTTTCTCTTCACTTTTTACAAATATTATTCTTTAGATTTTCTTTGGGTTTATCTGGCTCATTTTCTGTGGGGGATTTTGATCTCTTGTTCTGTAAATTCTGTGGATTTCAGGTTCTTTTCAAGAGTTCTTGGCCACTGCAGTCGATGCAGCTACGAAAGCTGGCGAGGTTTATTCAAGATTCCGTTTTCTTTTTTCTTTTTTCACATTTTGCTTCATTGATTTGTTCATTTTGATTCTCTTACCGTGTATTCTTTTTCCTTTTTCTTTCTTCTTTGCTGATTTTGTAGATAATCCGTGAAGGGTTTTACCAGACCAAGCATGTGGAGCATAAAGGCCAGGTCTTTCTTTTATACTCTCTGTGTCTCTCAAATTTTGATTAAACCACGTTTTGTTTTTCACTTGAAGTTTTCCCATCTCTGGTTAGCTTGCCATGAAATTCATGTATGATAAGGCTGTTAAAATCATCAATGTTGATGGATTACTGGAGGTTCAACCAATGCTTTCATTGGTTAATACCAGAGTAGCAGATGACACTATGTTGTTATCTAATCTTCCTAGAGGTTCTTGGGTTGATTTCATCTTTTAACTCTTTGAATCTTTTAAGTTCTGACAAATGTAAAAACTGTTACTTTCCAGTTTAGAATTGAAAATGGCTTCTTTCAAAGTTTCTATTTATCTAAATTCAGGTGGATTTGGTTACGGAGACTGACAAGGCATGTGAAGATCTTGTATTTAATCATCTCAAGCAGCATTACCCCTCTCACAAGGTTAGCATTTTTTATGTAATTCTCTACGATGTATCTATCAAGATTCAAAATTTGTGCTTGAAAATACAATCTAGCTGTCTCAGTAGTGAACCATCTTTTCTGATTTGCTGTAATTGCCATTTTATTGTAGTTCATTGGGGAAGAAACTACTGCTGCTTGTGGTACATCAGAGCTGACTGATGAGCCTACCTGGATAGTTGATCCTCTTGATGGAACAACTAATTTTGTGCATGGGTTATAGTTTTTCCTCGACTTGTGACTTGTGTTTTATCTCATATATTCAGTCATTTTGATGTTTCTATTGTTGCAACCATGTAGGTTCCCCTTTGTCTGTGTCTCCATTGGTCTTACAATTGGAAAGGTTCCTACGGTTGGTGTTGTTTACAATCCAATAATGAATGAGGTGAGAATTGCTTTTATGATAACGAAGTTTGCCAGAATCTGGAGTTGTGTCTTTTTTTTTTTGTCCTATTACATGTTAAATAAACATTACTTGGTTTCTGTGCAGCTCTTTACTGGTGTACTTGGAAAAGGTGCTTTTCTCAATGGAACCCCTATAAGAGGTGAATCCAATGCTCTTGATATATAGGTCTCAAATTTCCTTTCAACTGCTAAGTGAATCTCTAAAAGCTGTGTTCTTTTGTTCTAAAATTTTGCAGTATCATCTCAAACTGAACTTGTGAAGTCTCTCCTTGCAACAGAGGTGTGAACATTCTTATGTTCTGAAATTTCAAACCTAACTATTTTTTGTTTGTTGGATGAAACTGAACTTAATTTTGCCTCCATCTTCCGATCCTGTGTTTCAAAATATTATCACATTATTGCTAGCAGGTTGTTAGCAAATATTGTTAGAGTAATTGACACAACAAAGTTGTCCGTCTTCACAAGCATGTAAGTTTTGATTAAATTTTGTCCTTTCAAGCAGGCTGGAACAAAACGAGATAAGTTAACTGTGGACACTTCTACAAATAGAATCAATAGCTTACTTTTCAAGGTAAAAGCAAAACTCTGCATGGATTCATTCTTTTGTTACAGTGTGTTGAAATCCATAATGACTTCCTCTGATTAACAGGTGAGATCTCTTCGGATGAGCGGTTCCTGTGCATTGAACCTTTGTGGAATTGCATGTGGAAGGCTTGACCTGTTTTACGAACTTGGATATGGGGGTCCATGGTATGCTTTCAATCGTGTCGATGTTTGAAGTTTGGTATTTGGTACATGATTGACTCTGTCTGCCTCTATGATCAGGGATGTGGCAGCTGGTGTTTTAATCGTTAAAGAAGCTGGAGGCCTTGTGTATGATCCGTAAGTACATAACATAGTCAACTATGCACTCTTTCTATTTTCTTCCAAATCTAATAGGGTGAGATGAGAAGTTAATGGCTAGAAGTAGCAGCCTTTCACAGTATGCGATGTGAAATTTCTGAATCTGAGTTAGAAATTGTAGTATGATGTTAATAGTTTTTGTTTATCTAATGTTAGAACCAACATACAGAATCTGTTGAAGCCTGAAGTTCATAGTTATGTTGACCATTTCAAGGTTTTTCACTTTGCGATCAGGTTTGGTAAAGAGTTCAACATCACAGCTCCACAAGTAGCTGCTTCAAATCCATCCCTGAAAGATGCATTTGTTAAGGCTTTGCAGCAATCAGAATGAGGCAGCATTGATAATCTACATTCATATCATATATTAAGTTGCTTTGTTCTTGTTGTCACCATCATCATGTGGTTAGTTAAAGACACCTGTTTTCGGGAGATTGTTGAATTTGAATAGGCGTGGTGCCAGATTATTTTGTAGAATCCAATTTGAGATGACAACTCCATGATTGGCAATATAAATTTGCTTTTCTTGAATTAATGGATGGTAGTAGTACTTTTTGTTGAGCTTATGATATACATGCCCAGCAAGGATCTTTGCATCTTTTCCAAGATTTTGCAGGGAAGTCTGATTCAAGCATTATAGCACAAGCTGTTTGAGAAACATATATGAGTATATAAGAAATGTATACTGTATAAAAGTATATAACAAGGAAAAGTGTGTAAGAAAAAGTATAAAAGAAACAGACAGATGTATCCTCCAGTAGCACATAGAATACAATGTACAACCAGAGTTTCCTAGAACTACTTATGGTCTATGAAAGAATAACATCTAATCCTGAAATCCCTCAGAAAATCTCGTACATAAATATAACTGAGGGTGTAACATCATGCCTGTCTGAGTAAAAGAAAAAAGGAAACAAGAGAAACCCAAAAAAGCCAGAGAAGGTACATAAAGCAAAAGTTTCTAAGCCTGCTGTGGCCTAGCACCACGGCTGTTAACCCCATTTCCATTTGCACCATTGACGCCATGAGGCATCTTTCCAGCACTTTCTGACCTTTTCCTCCTAACCACAACAAACCATGTGTAGGCTTCCAACATGACAGCATTGAAGGCCAAAGCCACGATGACACCAATGTAAGCATTCTTCCACTTCTTCTCAGGTTTCAGGATGTCGAATCCCTTGAATATGTTGATGACACTTAGGATTATGACAGTGTATCCCACCAAATGGTGGTAGATGTTCCAGTAGAATCTGAGTTTGTGGTCTGGTTTTGGCCTTAGAAGCAAAGCAAATACCTAAAACCAAATCGAAAACTCAGTCAGTACACACTACATTTACCAAACTCAGTCAGTGAGTTTGTATCTGTGTTTTTGAGTACCTGAAGTGTTGCAAGACAGAAAAGGATGATCCCAATGGTTCTGTGAGCATCATATTGAATGCCAGGAGATTCACTGCCGAGTTTGAGACCGGTACCCCATCCAGCAACACCAACAACATATGCTGAGAACTGACAAGAAGCGTGCAAATAAAACCATGCAGGATCTGCAGATTTGAATACCTTCAAGTACCTTGCTATTATAGCACCGATAGGCATCAGGATACCCCAACTGACTGTGTTTAACACCCCATGAATCTGAGATATTTATTGCAAGGAATCTGTAAGTCTCCAGGTTTGATTAAATTTGATTGCCAAAAGTAACAATTTATAATTTGCTTTTCTAAGTATCAGTGAATTTTACATCTGAACAGGATCTTAACGCTTTAGGTAAATCAACAGAAGAAACTTTCTTATCCCCTGAATCAACTTTCTTGTCAACAACAAATAAAGGAATACCATGAAATCGATTAAATATTTCAAAAACAGAGTCAGCGCAGAGCAGCCTAGAAACAGAAGTGATCCATTGTAAAACAGACAATCTAGAGATAACTAAGCAACACCGATTCAAATTGAATAATCAGATATATGGAAAAAGAAGAGATAAGTAAAGAGAGAAGTCTGTAAAGCACATCTATTTTGTTCGTATTCATTAAAGAAGGTCATCCACTTACGTTTCGCTTTCTAAGTCTTGAACTTCCTCCACCAGCTGCTCCAGCCTCACCAGAGACCAGATTCAAGGTTCCCATAGACTGAACGTTGGCGCCAGAAGTAGCATGCATCTGTGGGGTGTTCCCAGAGAGGGCACCTTCTTGCCACACTTGGTTCAGAGTAGTGCCATTATTGGAAAGTTCCAAGGTAGCAAATATGATAATCTCACTGTTTGCATACGTCGCGGATAAGGCCGAGACGTCAAAGCTAAGATCACCCTCTCGCAGCTGGGTTTGGTATTGAGTGATGGGTGATTTGTAGGCTCTCATGCTTCCATCGGTCTGTTGATAGGCAACAAGTGCCTGTGAGCCGACCATGCCTGTTGAGGTCGGGTTTATGGCCCATGCAACCCATCTGGACGAAGTGATCCCCGTGTGCCTGTAGGCAATCTCAAGCTTTCCTGACGAGTCATAGTTATAATGAAGAAAGGAGTTCAGGACAGGAAGATCAGTGCATGACCTGAAGACGCGGTTGCTAGAGAAGGCATACTTGGCACAAGTTTGTGCATTGGATGATAAAATCAAAGACACAAAGAGAGAGAGAGATAGAACAAGTTTGAACAACATTCTTGCCATGGCGACCAGGTCCCTTAAACTGAAAGGGACTGCAATATGTTTCCCTGACAGATGATGGAAAGCGTTTCTTTGCGCAAAGGAACCTCCAAGACAACAGAACAGATGGAACTAAACAAGAAGATACTTTGCAAGGAAGAAAAGAGAAGGGGTTAATATAAGAGAGGGGGCCCCTTTCAAAAAAAATATATATATAAGAGAGGGGGAGGGTGATGTTGGGTTGTTTGTTGGTCAGTTTGATAAATTTTTATCATATGTCGAATTTGGACAACTACGAAGTTTGATCAGAAATCAAGTTCATAAAATTTATACTAATATGTATGTTGCTTTTTTCTTTTCTGGAAAGCGCTGTTTTCACACCATCTGTTTACCCAACCTTCAACAACATTTGACGAATGTCTTTCAATAGGTTCCAACTTGCATGGAATTGGAGGAATATATCTTCTTCTCCAACTATGGCGTATGTCAATGCCACATGTAGTCATTTGACATACATACATACATACATACATATGGCATGATCTGGACTATAAGACTACAATCCACAATGGGTTTATTTCAGAGCTACAAAAAGGTCATAGTAGTAATTCTATAGAGTGGAACAGATGGTCAACTCGAACTTAAAAATGAAGTTTGCATACTCCTGCAGATTCAAATCTTTTAAGTAGTATATTTTATTCTCACGTTCTGATGCGTTTGTCATGGTTCAAATTTACAAACCCTGGTTGTCAAACACGCTACGCGGGGAATTTAATTAATGGTTGAATGCGAGTCTAGGTTGGAGCATTTGGGACCATCCGAAACGAGTCAAAAGCTTGAACCTAGAAAAATGCCCGGTTCCCAGACCTGATTAACAAGATCAAAGCAAGAAAAAGAGGAAAAAGCCAAAGAGGAGGGGATTTGTTGGGGGTTAGGTATGAGGTTGGAGAGATGCTTCTCCCAGGTCAAAACGACTCCAACCAAATCCTTACCAGCCGCATTCGTGGCACCATAGGGTCCGTCCCTTCCAGCGAGCTTCACCATCCAACATTTCGCGGCCCAAGGCCAAGAGGGTACCTACTCCACCACCACCGCAGTCACCATTTGCATTCGTCCTGGCCTAGTTTGCTGCTGCTGCTACAGTTTCTTGTCATTTCTCCATCACCCTCTTCCGTCATGTTTGAAAGTCCGTTCTGAATTAGTTTAAAACATAAGGGTGTAAAACTTAATTGATTAATCTCCTTTGTCAAACCAACTACACGACATAGTCAGAGGATTATTTGCGCTAACTGCAGAGTTTGTGATGTTTCTTTGGCAACATTTCTGCTTGTAATTGGAAGCCAACGTCAGTTTTGCCTCACAGTTGTTAGACACTAAGCTCCCCATTTTCTCATTTCAAGCGTCCTTGTTTTCTTTCTTCCTTTTTTTTCTCTCATATGATATCCCTGCAATATTTTCTTGGTTATGTTAATAGTTGGACAAAACCACGAAACATGTTGTTAGAATGATGTCATTACATGAACTGTTTAGATACAATAAAAATGCTTGTTCTGTCGTCTTGAAATGAGGTCCAAAGCAAATTGATTCAATCGTGGACAATAATTTACTATCTGCATTAACAGTAATGGTAACAGTCGTTGCAGAAACTAGAAACCTTGGTACTGAAATTCCAAGGCAAGCATGCGTCAGGGGGCCACAGAACAAGTCTTTTTCTCTGTATTTTGATTAAAGACATAATTAGAGAAAAGCTGCTTTCATAGCTTCTATTGCAGCCAATGAGCATTCCAGCATAGCTATACAATCCTATATATGTGTGTATGCGTGTATCATGCCAAGAGCTTCAAAATAATTAGACAGGGTGCTTCTATGGTCGGAGGATCCTGAAGAGCTCATTAACATATGCGCTGCACACCTCATTAGATTAATTTTTTCGAAAAAAGATATGGTCTCGTGACATATACATATTAAAATAACATTTCAGGGTTTAAAAAATTAAACTCCCCTTTTCGAATCCTCGGCAGTATTTGGTATGTTCTTTCGCATTAATCCCTTAACTTCGAGCTTTGATGTTAGACAGTACCTCATTTTGCATGTGGAAACGTATTTCATCAAGGTCTTTATCAATCACCGAAAGTCATATTCAGACGTCCTTTCCTTAGCTAGCTTCCCACCGTTCATCCCAGTTCACCTCCCCCACAAACTTCTCCCTCGTCCCCTAATCGAGTAAGACTTGAACAAGCAAAATACAAACTTCATAAAGACAGCATCGAGTATGAGGAAGAACTTCACCGGAAGAAGAAAACAAGAGATACGTAAGTATTTGATGGCTGCCATGTTTGCTGAGGTTGGTGAGATTGTGACTAATGCGAATTTAAGTTAAAACAAATCATAGGGTACTCGTCCATTTTTCATTACTCGAAAAGATTATTATCTGAAACCAAAGCTTGTATTGGTAGTGTGTCTTTGTTTTGTTGACCAAAATAGGAGTTAAACGGCTTTCGTGTAGATTTTATACAAATTGATCTTTCTACAATCCAACGCCCATAGATTCCAACTCTTCACCCACCCCTTCTATTTTGTGCCTATTCTAACGTCTCTCTTCTTCTATCACTGTGGCTTCTCTACACTTCCAAGAAACCTAAGAATGTCATAGCTTTCCTTTTCTTTTCATTTTTTTTCCCTATGATCAATGTTTTATATATGACACTAGATTATTCAGAGGCGAAGGCATAATCATAGATGGATTGTTGTTCTTCGAGTCGTTTGGTATCAAGAATAGTTTCATTATTTTTAAAAATTTAATAAGTAAGAATGACATTTTCATATTTAATAATTCAAACTATTTTTTTAAAATGTTGCCTTATCATGAAAATGTCATTCTCATAAAAAAAAATGTGATTTGCATAGCAACAAGATGCAAAATTAAACTTTTCCTTTGTAATTGAAAAGTTACGAGATATGATAAGTTCAAGATAATCGTTTGAGGTTTGAATTAATTTTTTTTTTTCGAGTTTGAAATAATATACTAATTTATAATTTTTTTTATAGTATTCTATTCGATATTAATTTTTGACGTGTTTTAAAAGTCACTTATAGTAAAAATAATCGAGAATTTAACTTAATGATAAATATATGTACTTAGATTTACATCCAACCTAGCATGTTTAGGAATGATTATGGACTGACCCGAAATGTCTCAAATCAAAAGCACACGGTGGTTGAGTCCATCAATCGTGGACCTTGCCCCTCCAGGCCCACACCTTAGACTGTGGCTACATTTCACTTTTGGAGTAATGAGTGGTCAAAACGGGACCAGATGTGATCAACAAAAAACAGTTTGGACCATGCCTTAGCCCTTACCCTCGGCCCAATTGAGCGAAACGTTTAGGACCACACCGAGCCTGAGCTGGTCCAAAAGATCTCTACGCCTGACAAAGCAGGGACCCTGGTGAAACCCATGACGTCACCTAGAATTATTGGCCTCTGCCTAAAGTTCAAGGAATACCAGTAAATATCAAAGGAAAAAAAAATGGATATGGTGAGATTTGCTTTTTATTTGGCGCAATGGTAAGGCCAACGGGTAGGTGCTTAGTGCTGAACCGAGGGGGCAAAGGGTGCCATGGAAGTGGTGCGTTTTTCACCACCCATTTGGCCATTTTCAACCTAGAAACAGGCTGGGCCATGTCCATATCCATGGCTTACATATGATCCTTAATTGAAATGGTAGTAAATTTACCACCTTAATCATAATAAAACCTTTTCACTTATTATCAATTGATTTCAAATTCAATATCCGTTTTAAGAACTTAACATTTACTATGAACTTCTTCTCGTGACGTGAAAGATATTTAAATATAATAAAAACTCTTGAATTATTGTCCAGTAATTTTAAGTTAGATACGGGGAAATAACCCACCCGATTCAAGAGTCAAATATCCGTATCAACTTTCCATATCTATCACCATCAATCCTATACTCTAGTTTTATTTCCCTTGTTTGAAGGACAAATGGCTTTTTCCCTCAAAAGTACATCCATCAGAAGAAGTCCTACTCACCGCTCCCACCCCTCAGGATAATGCCACATATATATTTAACCCTTCTTCTTTTAAGTCACCTAGCAAATTTGCTTACGAATGTTTTAAGAATCTTCCTCCCACAAGGGACAAGTTGATTTTCAATGGAGAATTTTTAGAGTAAACGGAGGATGTCATGGGGGTTCATTTTTTTTTTCCCCATCTTTGAATTTATTCAGATGTGCAGCCAAAACCGACCATAAAGGGCGAATCATTCACCTCTACCGACAGACAGCAAATCTGCCTTCTCTCTTCTTTCGCTAAATCCACTGTGTTACTATGAATTTACCATGTTTGAATGAGTGGTTTGGAAGTTGCTATCTAACAGTACTCCTACAGGGTACAGACCCAAAGCTGTATACGTCAAAGGTGCATGTTTCTTGCATGCTGCACGTTAACCATTTTTTACTTTAAAGTTTTTACAGAGGGAGGGAGTGCTGATATATATATGTTAACATCGAAGCCACAGTTCCTCTGTCAGCAAGCACTATTAAATTCATAAAGTAGGGTTTAGTTGCCTTTGGTTTGACAAAATTGAATGGATTACATTTAAAGCTAGTCATTATGACTTTGTTATGGTACAGTTTTGGCTGTGTATTACAACCCCGCAGGCAGATATGACAGAGAGAGAGAGAGAGAGAGAGAGAGAGAGAGAGGGAAAACTGAGATATCGTTTCATCTGGAAAGTTGTTACTGGTCTTATCGTTTAGCTAATATCCCAAATCCCCATCTTCGCTATTGCCAGTTGACTTTGTCGATTTTCATCTCAACTTCATTTAACATTTTCAGTGGGTTTAATCATCATGAATGTCAATGCTTTCAAACACTTGAGATCTTTGCCTGGCAATGGTGTGATGGTGAGAGTAGAGAGGGCAAGTGTGGCCGTGATTTATTTGCAAGTTGGCTGCCGCAGTTTCCAGTTTGCAGAGCCCAATGCAAACCTTGAGGATATTTTCCCTAACACGGATTCAACTCGTTATTTATGAAGGATCAACAGCCGCGGTAGTCATGACGCCTCCAATGGAAAACTATAGGAACAGTATTACCCACAAGGCTGTAATTCTTTCCTCTAATAGAAATTAATCCCGAGAATTCGAAGTTAGACCCGTATAAACATACATACATACTTACTATTCCCGTCTCGTTCCCTTATGTTTTTTTTTTTCTATTATAAACACTCAAAGATGATGAAAGTGACAAACAATCATCCAAGTGATAATTATCAAAGTCTAATCCTCTCGAGTATACGATGTATTCGTGTGACGATCACATAAACATAAATAATAATCAATTTTTCTTAAAAAAAACAAAAGTAATATCTTCCATCAGCTTAGTGGACGCTTTAATACAAGGTTTTTGAACAATTCAAAACCCCACTCGATTGATGTCCAGATAGTTCTTACTTTTTCTTCATACGAACTCAAAAGAAAGGTAATCACAGAAAGTAAAACAATTGCTCATGGTGACCACTTGTCCTAAATCCAAAAAACCATTTACGAGTCTGCGCAGCCATCATGAATCTCACCAAAAAAGATATTTACTTTTAACAAAAAGAACAGAGTAAAAGTTTATGTTTATATATTTTTTTTTTTGTGGGGATAATTAAAGGGGCCGAAAAAAAAAAGGAAAGGAAAGTGCTGGTCTGCGTGTCCGGCCACCGTGGTTCATGGTCCATGGTCCATGGTCCCTGGTCCATGGTCCACCTAACCTCGCTGCTCTTAGTACAACTGGCCGATGCAACTTCTCTTTGTCAAATCCGCGTAATCATGGATCACGCTAGGTTTTTAGTTCAACTAAAATCATCATCTTCTTATCACGAAAATAATAATTAATTATTTTTTCCAAAATATCTTAAAATAAAAAGTTTTTTGAAACACGTAATATAAAATATATCAAAATTAAATTTTTTATTTTAATTTTTTTAAAAAGACAAACAAAATAATAATAATAAATGCGTTAACTTGCCATATAATTATTACTTGTATTTGTTGTATAACACGTAATGTCAAGGCTAGTGTATTAAAATAATTTAATAATTCATATATATTTCATTTTCATGGGAATTGTTAAATTTTGTCTATATTATGATCAAATTATAAATCACACAATTTTACCTTGTTTGTTTGTAGACTTTTAAAATATGGTAGACTAATTATATCCTTTGAATAATACTATTAATATTATAATAGTAGATGCATTTATTTATTTTTATTTTTTATAATTAGGAGAGAAAGATTCGAACCCTACTCTTTAAACAGAGGGATTATGCACCAACCAATGAGACAAATATTCAGATGCAATAGATGTATTTATTTGAACTACAAAATTGATACCTTTGACAAGCTACAAAACCAAGATTAATTTAAGTAAAGACTTCGAATTACTTTATAATTATTCGAATAAGTAAATTAAATGTACAAAATCTGCTCGGCTGAATTTGGAGATGAGACAAGATTATTCAATTATTCGAAAAACCAACAATAAATTAACAAAACTTCAATTGCATATTTTATTTTCAATTTATATTAATTAATTGTGTTACGAGAAGAGAAATTTCGTGTTTTTAATTATAATTACATGTAGGGACAAACACAATCTTTTTCAAACTTAAATTAATGAGAGTCGTTAGGGTGCTAAACAACTCAGCATGTTGCATGATAAAGCAACAAAAACATAAATTAAAAAAAATACCAAAAACCACAGTCTGCCCCTCTTCTTCTTTGGCTGCAAATAAAATAATTAGGACTAAGTAGTATATCTACTAATATTAATATTAAAATTAAAAGAGTATGCATTAAGGGAAAGATTATTCAAAACGTACGTAAACATATTATAGTAGGGTGACAAGAAATTAAATAAATAAGGGGGCTTTTTTAGCTTTGGGGCGGCTACCTAATCCTAAAGTTTTGCCTTATGCAGCGAAAGAATGAGGTAGCGTATTAATGGAGATTAGAGATTAGAGTGAGTGAGCTAATCAAAATTAACTTGAGGAGACTGGAAAAATAATCAAAGGGTTTTGGTGAGTAATTTGATTTTGAATGTTGAAATTCACCTCTACGGACAAACCAACCTCCATTCATCTTGTTGCCAAAATTTATAGTAGTTGACAATTGTACATATTCGCATATATAAATGTAATTATTTAAAGATTATTGTATTTTGTGTCTTAGATATATCGATATGCTTAAAACATGATAATTTTGTATTTTAAACCAATTAAATTATCTTAACTCGTATATGACAAGTTTAACTCGTTTAATTAGTTGTGTTATCATGTTAATTTATACGATTTAACTTGTTTAATCTATTTATAATGTATATGTAAATAAATTAATTGTGTTTAAATGAATTTATTATGCCATAACAATTTAATTTGATCTGTTTAATAAATGCATTAATTACATTGTACATATTCGCATATATAAATGTAATTATTTATACTCCACACATGCAGTTGATGTGGCTTATTGAGCATTTGAGTTAGCAGATGGCATACGTAAGACTCTAAGGGCGTGTTTGGTTGAAAGGAATAAAATAATCATTGTTCCTCTATTATCATTATCGAGATAAAATTATATTTAATTTAATGGAATAATTATTTTAAAAAGAGCTTGAATAGGCATTATCAAGACTTCTCTTGATAATAGTTATTTTGAATTATTGAAAATAAAAAAAAAAGTTGATTAAACAAAAATATTTTTTTACAATTTAAAAAATTACTTTATAACATAATACTAAACATATTTTTCTCTCTCTTTAAATACAGAAGATATAAAATTTTTCACTTCATTTAAAAAAAAGAAATGAAAATATTTAAATATTATTTAATATATTAATATTATTTAATTATAATAAATATTATAAATAATATTATTTAATATCATTATTTGAAAATAATAAATGTAATAAAAAATTATTTAGTATTATCTAAATTTAATGAAGAATATATTTTATCTTTTAATATTAAATATTATTTAATTATAATAAAAGGTTTAATTATCTTATAATATAAAATATTATTAAATTATAATAAAAATATATTTATATTTTAGAAAAAATGTTTTTTAATTATAGTAAAAGGTATTTTGATTTTATTACTTAGAATATTTTTATCTTTTAACAAAATAAATTTTTTAATTTTATTAAAAAGTATTTTTATCATTTACTACTTATTCTTTAATTATTCTTAAAATTATTTTTATCAATTAATCATTGAAATAAATCATCATAATAATAATTTTTGTTTTATTATATTTTTATAAATTAAAGTATATAATAATTTATTTTTATAAAATAATAATTTTATTCATTTTTTATTTTATTCCGTCGACAAGCGTATCGTAAAGTTATTCTTGTTCATCGTACTTTTGCTCGAAAACCAGAAGCGCTCTCGCCGTTTGATTTCGATCCGACGGACACATTTTTTCTTCATCCCACGAAAATTACATGAAAAGCCGAGTTGGCACCACGTGTCCTCCATGCCTCATGTTACAAACTGTAAACTGACTCCCAATGCAGAAATTGCAGTAACAGCCTCAAAATTTGTTAGAAGTAGTCACTGAAGCCATTCAATTTCAATTTTATTCAATTCGGTCATTAATCTATTGGTAATGAAGCCATGAAGAAGAATACTTAATTAATAACTCACGGCACATAAATTATAAGAGAATGACCCCCCAAATAGAAATACACATAAGAGAATGGGCCATACGACAATTAAAACTAAGTTGAATGACCATCGTAGAATTTACCCTTTTTTGAAATAATAGCAGGCGAGCGTGGAGAGAAAAGTTTTTTTACCGTGGGGTCAGCACTTTTACGATGGTGAAATTCGCAGCCACAACAGGGTTGAGTTTCAAAAGCGATGACCACCGTCACATCTACTTTACTTCGCACCATCGTAGAATTTTTTTTAAAAAAAGATCAATGTCTTGCTTTGGGCCCACTGGAAATGACCTGACAAGACCAGAACTGACCACGTGTTATTTTTTCTAGTCCGTCAATGGGTTATTTTATTTTATTTTTTCACGGACGGTGACTATAGTTTTACCCCCCAGATACCAATACCACCCGACAAAGGCAAATCCAGGCCATAAAATCGAACCTCGGCCAGCCTCACTCTTCTCCACACACTCTCTCTCTCTCTGTCTCTCAATTCCACCATGAAGTGAAGTTCTTTTGAAAACCATAAAGCAGTTGCTGAATTGCATTGATTACTGTTAGTAGTTCTTAAGGTTGTTTGTTTTTGTTTCTAGAAATGGTTTCTCTGCAAGATTCTCACTCGAATTCGAACCGGTTTCCGCTGGGTCGAAACTTCTACGCACCGGGTTCTGCTTCGACCACCAAAATCCACCGACACACGGGGCGGTCCATGCGGACCGTACGCTCCAATCTCTACCAAAACGACAACAGCAGCTGCTCCTTCACCAGCTCCGTCCCTGAGAGGTCTGGATTCGTCTCCGAAAATCTCACGGAATCCGTCATCGACATGCGTCTCGGAGAGCTGGCTTCCAAGAGCAAATCGGTTAAGTCTGAGTCAGAAAGCGAGGGCTTTTTGGACATTTCCCAAGCGTTCAGTGATTTCTCGGCCTGTAGCAGCGATATATCCGGTGAGTTGCAGCGGCTAGCGAGCTTGCCGTCTCCCGAAAACAGGTTGGGAAATGAGAATAGTAATAATGGAGCTGAGCCTGAGCCGGAGCTGGAGCCGTGTCACGGCTTTCTGCAAAGAGAAAACTTCTCGACTGAGATTATCGAGAGTATTTCGCCAGAGGATCTTCAACCGACCGTCAAGATCTGCATCGACGGCCTCCAATCGCCGTCCATTGCGGTGAAGCGATCGGCTGCGGCTAAGCTCAGGCTACTAGCTAAGAACCGCGTGGATAACCGTGCGTTAATCGGAGAATCAGGTGCGATCCCTGCTCTGATTCCGCTTCTACGAAACAGCGATCCTTGGACTCAAGAGCACGCAGTGACTGCGTTGCTAAATTTGTCACTTTTCGAAGCGAACAAAACACTGATTATAAATGCTGGAGCTATTAAATCGTTAGTGTATGTTCTCAAGACAGGAACTGAAACCTCCAAGCAAAACGCGGCATGTGCACTTCTGAGCTTAGCTTTGATTGAGGAAAACAAGACGTCCATCGGAGCATGCGGGGCAATCCCACCACTGGTATCTCTTTTGATGAATGGATCCAACAGAGGCAAGAAAGATGCACTGACGACCCTTTATAAGCTCTGTTCGGCCAGGCAGAACAAAGAAAGGGCGGTAAGTGCGGGTGCAGTTAGGCCTCTGGTGGGGCTGGTGGGAGAGCAAGGGACCGGGATGGCAGAGAAGGCGATGGTTGTTCTCAGTAGCTTGGCGGGGATTGAGGAAGGAAGGGAAGCTATCGTGGAGGAAGGTGGGATTGCGGCACTGGTGGAGGCGATCGAGGATGGTTCTCTCAAGGGGAAGGAGTTTGCGGTGTTGACACTATTGCAGTTGTGTGCTGATAGCATAAGGAATCGTGGGTTGCTTGTTAGGGAAGGTGGGATCCCTCCTCTTGTGGCGCTTTCTCAGACCGGGAGCGTTAGGGCTAAGCATAAGGTAATTTTAGTTTATATTGGTTGACTAGTGTTTGAATCAAGATAAAGAAACAACTGTTTCTCAAGTACCTTATTTTTTTGATTGATTGCCTGAGGATAAAGTTGAATGCTTGATAATCACTAGATAGTAAATAGCTTGTTTCTTGTTCCAGTGCAGTTTGTGGTTGACTGAATTACCTGATTTATTAACATTACTCGTTATTAAGTAGTTTCCCTTGGATGATCAGAACTGAGCATTTGCTTAGAGTTGCTGAGTTGTTATCTACACTGTACTATGTAACATGAGTGTATCTACACAATGCTGAGTTTTGCATCAATTGTATCCATACATTCTTGTGTTCAAGAATAAGTAATATTTGCTTCATATTAACTGCTGATGTATTTGATAAATGTTAATTTTGCAGGCTGAAACACTTCTTGGATACCTGAGAGAACCAAGGCAAGAGGCTTCCTCATCCAGTCCTTAGAGAAGACGATGTTTAATTACTGATAGAGGTAATTATACTAGGTTATTGGTTTCTTTTTTTTTTTTTTTTTGTATATAGGGAGTGTTTTGATGGATTGTACAGTGTGGTTGAGAAATTTGGGAGAATGATTGTACAAGTAAAAAAGAAAAAATTAGGGGAGGCTAGTGTGCAAGAGACTGACTTTTTAGATGTATGATTTTGACTAGGTTTTTGGGGTTTTTGTTTTTACCTTTTTCCATCTTATTGACTTTTGTTCTCAATGGTGGAATACCCGTTTGGCTTGTGGGTTTTGGGTTATTTTCCTTTTGTTTTGTCTAGGTGACCCAAATTCTATTGCATAGGTCTACTGAGTACTGATTGTCTGTTTTTTACATAGTGAAGATGAGAGTTCGTTGATATGCTCTGCCTCTGAGCATTTTTTATTGCTTCTTGTTCCATCTTGTAGCTTGAGCTTTATGTGATAGAAACAATTGTGCGCAGGTTTTGCATAAAGTTAATGTAAAGATCACATATCATATCCTCTTTTTTCTTATACTTTTCTTGATCATCTGTGTGCTGTGATAGATGCAGTAGTAAACTTCTGCTGGTCGATAACTATTTTCCCTCAAGTTCTCTGATGCCCATAGCATGTTTCTGCATCAAACAACTGAAATCCTGCGGTAGGAGGAATGGTTCGGTATCTGGTTTTCTTTCCTTTCCCACTATTTTCCCCAGTTACCAAGAGGAATTATGCATTATTGTTGAGGGACTGAATTATAGCTTTAGGTTGATGCATATTGAGGCATGGTAGGGCCCTTGATCTGCTCCTATTTGGTGTAAAGGTTGTTAAATCTGCTGTGTGCTACCTTCACCATCTGTCTGTCCTACTTGCATACATCTAGCAATGCCCGCCAACCGGTTCAACCCCACCAGAGATATATATGTAAATTTGAATTGAGAGCATAACTATCCTTTTCATTCCTTGTCGTTATTAATTATGCATTAGCTGGCAGAGCAGGTGTGTTTTGCCCCCGCTGTGTGAAGGATTGCTATTTCATGGTCAAATGTATGCATTTCATGTAATTATGAGACCCAGTTGTCGGCATCCGTTGTGGTTTAACCAGTTTGTCTTTGGGTCGCACGGATTGTTTATCAGTATGTTCTTCATGGACCAGAGATGAATTGGTGTGCACCTTAAAGACAAAACTCTCTTCCCAGCCAAAAGCAAAGTTACTTTGAAGAGAAAGAGGAGGGAGAAGAGTAATACTAGAGTGAAAATAATACGATTGTAACTGAGTTACAAGCTTATCAATGAAAGTAAAACCGGTTGAAGAGCTATGAAACAATGTGGTCCTGTAAAAGACGCAGAGACTAACGTTACTTGCCTAACAAAACTACTTTCGTCTCAGGCATTACCGGTGTCGCCCTTTGACCTGGTCCTAAATGCTTTAGGCTTGTAACCAACCTTCAGCATCTCCTCAACCTCTTCGAACGGCAGTCCTTTGGTTTCAGGTACAAACCAGTAGATGCAGATAAGTCCAATGACACAAACTGCAGCAAACAGGAGGAAGGTGCCAGCGGAACCAAGAGCTTTTGTCAAGGTTAAGAATGTCTCGCTGACAATAAGATTGGACACCCAGTTTGCAACTGCAGCCATCCCTCCACCAATGCCTCTGTACCTTAGTGGGTAAATCTCAGAGTTCACGATCCAAGGGACAGTTCCCATTCCGGGGGAGTAGGAAATGATGTAAAATCCTAGGAGAATGACTGCCAGAAACCCAAATCTGCTTGGGCAACCATCCTTGAACCAAGTACGATGTTGTTCCCGACATGAACCCTTTAGATCTGTGGTCAATGCCAAGCATGCTCCGGGGGAATACTGAACAAAGAAAAGAATAGATCAATCAAATTGAATTGGTTAAGAGTGAGGCTGGGAATGAGACGATTGATATTGAATCGCTCTGAGTAAAAAGGTAAAGATACTTACTTCGTTTGCCCCATTAGCACAGAAACCACATTCAGCTTTCAAGCAAGACATGCAGTTCCATGATGCTGGATTAGGAGCTGAAAGATAGCTTGGACATGTAGCATTTATAGCAAAGTGGGTAGATTCAAATTGGTTAATTTTGGGAGAATGGCTGGCAGCTTGAAAGAACACGATCGATAACACCACAAGGCAAGTGATGATGCCAAACATGGAAACAATCATCAGCCTCCTCCTGCCATATCTGTCAACCAAAGTCATGCTGATAATGGAGCCAACGGCATTAAGACCAGAAGTGATCAGAGAAAGGGCCATTGCTGTCTTGTTTGATGCAAATCCAGCGAACTGAACTATCGTTGGGCTATAATACATGACAGTATTGATGCCTGAAAACTGCTGAGCCACCTGGACAGTCACACCAGCATAGAGTCCCCTTCGAACCACAGCATTGCTCAAAGCACCCCTTACCTTTTCTAGCAGACTGTCCCCGATCGCATGCTCATCAGCTTTTTCAGCTTCAACAGATTCTTTCAAGGCATTCAACTCATCTTCAACTTCATCAGCAGGATAAATTCTTTCTAGGATGGACCTGGCCTCCTCTACCTTGTTCTGAATATCAACAAAAAATATATTGTTATCAATATTATTATTGTACAAATTTTGCAAACAAATATTTGCTGATCGAATCAATCAGGACAAGATTTAACCTGTCTGTAAAGCCATCTAGGAGACTCAGGAAGTGACAGCATCAAGACAAATTGAACCACAGCGGGGATTCCAGCGACTCCAAGCATCCAACGCCAGGTTCCAGGAGCCTGAAACACAATAAACTAATATATCAGATAAAAAAAGAGAAGAGAAATTTTAAATTGCTGTGATTATTACCACTTACATGGGTAAAGGCCAGATTGATTAGGTAAGACAGAAACTGCCCTCCTGTAATCAGCAAACCGTTAGTACTAACAAGTGCACCTCGGATTCTAGCAGGGGAAGCTTCTGAAATATAAAGAGGTGCCGTCATTGAAGCCATTCCGACTCCTAAACCAACAAATATTCTTCCAATAATAATCATCCATGGAGCTGGAGCGAGAGCCATAACTATGGCACCCACAAAGAAAAGAACATCAGCAACCAAAATTGATAGTTTTCTCCCGAACCTGTCGTTTATCCATCCTCCAAATGCAGCTCCGATTATAGCACCTGCTACAGCCGTACTCACAATGGTTTCCTGCAAACCAACAATTTATCAACATTGTTTTCTTTTTTCGCCTTCTGCTTTCCGTTGAAGAAGGTGGTAAAGATTATCTAACCTGTAGCCATGTTTTCCTGTCGACTTCTTGAAAATCGTCACGGATATAAAGAAGGGCACCGGAGATTACTCCTGTACTCCGACAATGATTGTATAGTATGTTAGTAAAATAAACCAGACATGTCTGATTGAGTGACTGACATCATTTTTACATTGTAGAACACACATCGTGTTACCTGTGTCGTAACCAAACAGAAGCCCTCCAATCCCAGCTGACAGTGCAAGTTTCATAATGTATGGAGTCTTCCATGTTGTCTTCCAGCATTCCGTGAACTCTGTCTTATCAGCTTTTGTGACGCCACCTTCCACCATTTTTTAAGACAAGGCAAACCTGCAATTTTCCCTTCGTTGAACAGGTAAGAAATATCTATGTATCGAGCTTTATGAATTTCAAACAGCCTGCAGAGAAACAGCGACAGAAGAGTTCAGAGTTGGAATGGAAATCCTTTCTGATGGACTGTCAAATTCCCGAGAAAATTTTCCCGACTTCAGAGGTGGCATTCAAAATTGCATAAACAAAGAGAACTAACAACACCCATATTCTCTATCTTGCTTAAACCAAACTGCTAATCAAGATTATCCACAGTTAATTTAAATATGGGGTTCACAACCTCCTTGATTGACCAAGCCGGATAAGGAAACTGATTCTTCGGATTGTTAGGTAAGATTTTCTATGTTACCACATCGTTCCAAAATGTTTAGACACAACAAGGTAACCTTGAGCAATCAAGAACTGCATGTTGTTCGAATTTTGAAAATTTTTGTAATTTTGATACTTACTGTTAAGATTAAAAAGTAAAACTTGATTAACTGATAGTACCTATGATTACAAAACTTTTCAAAATTCGAACATATCTGATAGTATTTTTTTTTATTCCGAAACAGGCAGTTTTTGATTGCTCTTGTTGTGTCCAAACATTTTCCGAGCAATGAATTATATTCAAGGAGGTCGTGAACCCATTTTTAAATTAACTACGGATAGAAAAATTCATGAACTTCCATCAACTTTTCGTCAACTTCCCATAACACAGTCCATAAACAGAGTAGAATGTAAAAAACAACTGTAAGCTTACCAAATGACTCTGTCACAGATCTGGGTCTAACGAAGCTGATAATGCAATGAAGGTTTGCATTTTGTTCTTTTTTTGCTTTGACTTTTAGGTTTCCTGATTCTCTACTTAAAAATGACTTCGAAATTCTTTTCTATCCTTATATAGTAGATGTTGACAGACTGCTAGCAGGAGTTTGGAAGACAATCCGACCTGGAAAGGGCGATCCCAATTCTGTTTATACTGTTCCATTGTCTTTAATTAACTCTTCTGATTACTATATTTAGAGTAGTAAAAGTAGTTCTTTATGAGGTTCAACTCATTTTTCTCCATTCGTCATCCCATTTAAAGACATTGACAGTTATTGCAGTCTTTGTTATAAAGTGATCTTTCAATCTTCTTTTGAGATTAAATGCTCTGACATGGATTGGTCGTTGAGCTTTTTCCCAAAGATTTTAATGCTAGATCAGCAATTCTAACAAAATCTGTCATAATTTTATTGGCAAAAACTTAAAAACTCCAAATACGTTTTAATAGTAGTACCATAGTTGCGGTTTTGTTGTTTGATTGTGCTTCGGAATAGTAAAGAACAAAGAACAATATCCCTCACTTTTCATCATTTTAAGCTATTAACATAATCACTAAACCAGTGAACTCGCAAGGTTTTGGTTTTTTTTTCCTCAATATGTAACCCTTAGACATTCATTAACTGGAGGTGAGACTGTGAGTAGCTACAACTTTTGCTCATCTGCCAACAGATCAGCAGCAGACAGCAGAGTGAAGGGAAGGCCTAAGTGCCTCACAACAAGATTACAAGATAGAATGCCCAGGGCAGCAGGCAGAATGGTTGATATTTCAGTTTTTGCCTGGAGCTGGAGGAATGGAGATTTTTCCATCAGACAAGGCCCAATTGTAACACATGTACAGTAAACAAAAAGAAAATCCCAGGTCCAGTTCCAGGATTGACAGCATTGTGTAGCTCACGACAACTATTGGTATCCCAATATCTCATCAAACTGTCGGTAGCCTATTTTATACCATGCAGGCCCTGAACTTTGATCTCGGCCCTTCCTTTTCGATGAGAAAAATTTATGACCATCTATTTTCTTTACTCTGATACTTTCTCCGAATCAAACAGTCCAATCCTGTCGGCACAAAGTTAAAAATTTGATGCTACTGTTATGGATCCTATGTTCTTGATGGCTCAACTACAATGAATGCAACAGATGAAAGCAATGATTTTCCATGTTCAAAAAGTCAAGACTATGAATGGTGGTCCAGTTAATTTTGGGGAGCCAAATATTGCGTTTAACCACATGGACGTGGCCAAGTTTCTGCTTAGCTGCTTCACCTGCTGCTGTTGCAGCTCAAGTTCGTGTATCTAGGCAAATAAAACTGGCAATGGCAGCGACGTGGTATGGGGGTGGGTCCTGGGCGCTTCCGTACCGCTGCAGCAACCTAACTACAAGGCCGCCGAATCCCTCTGCTGCATTTCAAGAAGGTTGACGACTGCAACGTGCCACAACCCACAAGCTTAGTCTTTGTGCAGATAAGGCTACTGCAAAATGATAAATGTTGACTGAATATAGCTTTGCTCTAGTTTTCCATGGCCCCTGCCATTCACACCAACATGTCAGCAATAGGCCATATCATGATCTGTTTTATATGGGCAAGGTATAAAGAACAACAAAAAAAAAAAAACATATATTCCTCTTTTCAACACTTCGATTTGATGGGCATCTCTATTCTCAGGATTAGCCTTAGGCCATGGACTCGATATATTCCTGTTTCATTTCAACTATAGTTTTTGGATGTGGTTCTATTACAACTAGATTTCCCTGAGCAACTTGTTCAAGCGCCGCAGCAAGCACATGTTCACTTCAACATCATTTATTTTTCTGAAGTTGATATCATTTTTCGAGTTGTCAGAATTTAAACAGTTTAGATTATTTCAAACAAATTATATTACGTGAGTCATATTAATTTTATATTTATATACGATATCAATTTGTATAATAATATTTATATAATCGTTACAGAACAACGAGTTTTATGACATTTCATAAATAAAGATATAACTTTTGACATAGATTAGTATCTGTCACTTGTATCTTTCTTTTCTTTTTTCATGTATATTTTGAAGTTCTATCATTTTCTTGAAAGCAAAAAATAACAGAAAATAGAGTTGTACTTGGGTCCATAGTCCAATTATGGAACAACACAAGGCCCAAAAACTGAGCCCAGGAAATTAATGGCAGGCTAAACCGGCAGCCAGAGTAAATGCAAATCTGGGGTTGTCTCTGCGCTCCCTCAACTCCCAAGGAAAAAGGCTAACCCTTATTATTTTTCAGAAAAATGAACCGTTAAAATTCTGTTCATTATTGTTCTCTAAGGGAATCACGTTACCAAATCATTGTTTTCTTTTATATGAGATCCATTCTTAAAGGTACCCTTTTAGCCCTTTGATTTGATCGTTATTCTGAGAGAGAAAAAGGGGTGCAGGAAGCCTCTGAATTCTCCTTGTAGCTGGTGAGTGTAAAGAAAAACGATCTCTTGCTTTAATTTTTAGGGCCTTAATTTTGTATATAGTATGTGTTAATGACTTTGATTTGCCTTTATCTCAGTCATTACTAATTGGGTTTCTGTTTTACTTGTTTCTGGATCATTTGTCAGTGTCGTTTTCTCAATCACATTTTTTGTTGTTTTTGTTTTGGTTAAAAAAGGATTCTTTTCTATGCCATTGCTAAATTCATCTCGTTAATAACGTAGAGGTCTAGTGATTCTATATGGGATTTAATTATATTATCATTTGGCCTATGTGATGCTTAAGTTGGTGGAATTTTGAACTTGAGTTTACAAGCTTTTAAATTTTGATAATATGGAAATTCAATTTTGTAGCTCTATAGTTAATTGATTTGGCAATTTGAGACTTAGTTAGAATGGTTGGTGATACTCGGTTTTTGTTTTTGATGGCAAGAGTTGAAAAACCGGTTCAATATGTGAACTTGGTCGAGTGACTTGTTCCAGTAGTTGAGTCACCTGCGAATTATAAGATTTGACGGTAGTTTGCTTGGTGATTGAAGTTTATAATGGCATCATTGATGGCAAACTGATTCTGCATATAGTAATAATTTGATCTCACTTTTTTTTTTTTTTTTTTTTTGAAAAGAGAACTGGGGATTTATAAGATTATAGAGGACTCTTCCATATGTGTGATTGAAGTCAAAACATTTACACATTTGATGTTTATTACACAAATTTACTTTCACCTTGTAGCCTATATCAATTGCCTACTGTATTATGTTACAAAATTTACTGTACAAAATTCCTTTATAAAGGGAAGTAGAAAATAATTTTAAAAAAGGGAACTAAAAGAACAAGCTAGTATTATCAGGCTAGGCAGAGCGTACATGTCACTGTGTGGATCTATGGTTGAGCACTTCTCTCCTAGTTAGGCCAACGACTCACTGAACCTATCCTTTCTCCTCTTGAAATGATGAGATAAAATGAACACAATGCAAAATCTTCACCGTGTAATAACAAGCAAGGAATGCCACTAATCCCGCAACGACCGGGGTGGATTTGGAAAATATCTATGAACTATCATGTGAAGTAGCGAAGCTAACACCATCTTTCAGATGGCTGATTGATGCTGACTGATTGATCTCACTTTTTGACAACAGACACTGTACTTTGTTATCAGGAGCATATCTTAATTTCTTAAATCTTTGATTGTCGAAATTGATTTACTTGGCTTTATAATTTATTTTGTGGTCTGGCTTTTTCTAGTTTTTCCAATCAAGGTTTCTTTGTTTCAGTGAAGTTTCATGAGCAGTTTGTGGCAGTAACATTTTTGAATCTGTAATTTTAACTCTTTAAAAGGATCTCCTATAAAGAAATTTAAAGAAAAAAAAAAGACAAAGAAGAAAACCTTTTAAAAACTGAGTTTTCAGCATCTTTAATGATAAAGACAAAGAATAAGACAAAAAACCTTATCAAGAGAGTCCCACATTAAAGGTAAAAGCAAGAGGCTTCGTTTATATATGAAGTTCTATGTTGTTTCTGCAGCTTGGTCCTGAGTTAATGTTCAAAAGAAATATTATTGAGCTATTACATGTTATCTTGTAAAGTCTTGTGCGTAATTCATACATATTGCAATACTATCAAGCATCTTATATTGGTTGCAGATGATCTGTTATGCATGATTAATTTCTTGAAGGTCGTCATGGCTATAAATATGCTGTTGTAAGAGTGTTATCAGTTCTTGGCCTTCCATTTCTGGCATCTTGTTTTTGTTATTTAATGTCTCTTATATTTGTAACTTTAAAGTTTGTACAAAAACCAATGTGATGTTTTACTGGTTAAGAGGAAAATGTGACATAGGAATCTTAAGTGCACTGGTATTTGGGATGAATGCATCAGGCTTCTTACATGAGATGTTTCTATTTCCAACCACAAATTGTATTGAGTCTTGTTTGAGACTTCTAATTTGCATTTATGAGGTTTTCGGTATCCTCTAAAGTAACAACTTGTCAAGAAAATGTATTTTGCACTAATGATCTGACATTTATCTTATGTCCTTGTTTGAGCTTCAAAGGTCTAAGTGGTCAAGGGAGCTTAAGTGGATTTCATGTGTCAGGCAAGGTGGAAACAAGTTCAGAGGAGGGATAAAGGTACCCTCCCTTGCCTTCTAAGGATTCTGTGTATAAGACCTTAATGAGAAGCAGATTAGTTGTTGACTTAATCAGTTAACCATTTTACCTTTTAAAATTCAGGTAAAAATTTGCTTATATTGAACACTTTAGCCTGACACAATTATTTTTCCCTTGACCTTAGCAATTTGTATATTCATTTATGCTGATTGATTATATGTGAGGATCCTCGTCTTCTGACTAGTCATTGGAATCAGTTGCAGCATTTGCTAATGGTTTTAGTTTTTCCCTCTATTTTGTGTTGTCACTGCAGGAAACTTAACCTATTCACTAGGACGAGGATTAGTACTTAACACATAGAAAGTTCAAGATAGATTTACCCAAGTTGCAGAATGCAGAGATTGGAGTAGAAGTTAGTCCTTTTTAATCAATTGACCCAATATTTGCTTCACAAGATAGGTATTTTCTCAGATCCTGTATATAAGCAATTGCTGAGTGGCACTTTTGTACTTTATATACCTTCCCTGCCTTACAAGTTTCCTTTTCTAGCTGCCTTTGTTCTTTTCTTCTTGAAACCTGCTTTTGTTCTTGAATAGGATAAGGTTAGCATTTCTTAGGTGATAATTTGAGTTCCAGAAAAGAACCTGAATGCAGTATGCTATTCATTGTTGTTATGGTTCTATAGAGTGGCAATCCTTGGGAGGTTGGAAAATGGCTTTTGTTTCGGAGGAAGAGAAAACTGAGGATTATCTTTTCAAGATTGTACTCATTGGTGATTCAGCTGTTGGGAAATCAAATTTACTTGCAAGATTTGCTAGGGATGAGTTCTATCCTAATTCAAAGTCAACCATAGGAGTAGAGTTTCAAACCCAGAAGATGGATATTAATGGGAAGGAAATTAAGGCGCAGATCTGGGATACGGCTGGTCAGGAGCGCTTCAGGGCTGTTACATCTGCATATTACCGAGGTGCAGTCGGAGCTCTCCTTGTGTATGACATCAGTAGACGACAGACTTTTGATAGCATTGGTAGATGGCTAAATGAACTTCACAGTAAGAACCATGACGAACTTGTGTTTTCTTGATTTCTTTTATGATGCACTTGGAAATCTTCTCAACGCAAATTTGATTTCTATGATTTATCAAAATTCACCTGTGTTCATAATGGGTTAATGTTATTATGGTTTTAAAGTAACTGTTAGCCATGTTATGGTTAGTAACTATATGGTGTTTCCTTCCATTGCCTTCTTGCCAATATTATAGATTTGTTATTTTTGGCACCTGATGGCTAAGTATGTAGCTGTGATGAACAAAGGATTGACTCGTGCTTGTCATTTGGAACAGCTCACTCTGACATGAATGTAGTCACCATTCTAGTAGGCAACAAGTCAGATCTCAGGGATGCCAGGGAAGTATCCACTGCTGAAGGAAAGGCCCTGGCAGAGGCACAGGGGTTGTTTTTCATGGAGACATCTGCCCTTGATTCCTCTAATGTAGCAGCTGCCTTTCAGACTGTTGTTAAAGAGATCTACAACATATTGAGCCGAAAAGTTATGATATCTCATGAGCTCAAGAAGCAGGATGCTTCATTGAACGGAAAGACTGTGGTGTTACACGGGGATGAGACCCAACAATCTGATACAGGGGCTAAAAAGGGTGGGTGGTGCTGTTCATCCTGACGCCACAGAAAACATAATCCTCTCCTCTGCTTACATTTTCTGGTTCTCCGGCCTGAAGTTTCCACTGGAAGTTCCTGATATTTCTTCTTCATGTGTTCATTTCTTGATGCCGTTAAAATGTCTACTTAAATAACATTGGTTTTTGTTTGTTCATGGTTCATCTTGCGGTGGCTGAAGAAGAGACTTCATGGAGTAACAAATGTAAATGAACTCGAGGGGGATTGAAAGGGAAAAAAAAGAAATCAAATGATATAATTTTTCGAATGCCAGCATATTTCATTTGCTTTGTTTAGTCATTAGTCTACTCAAATGTTGACATGTTGAAGGCTTTGGTTTCTTTGTTTTCTGCCTCCCCGCTGTTTTCCTTAAACCCCAATTTCCTGGAAGTATTTTGTTTTCTTCTGTGATGTAAGGCGACGGTGATTTACATAACATAATCTACTTTTTCTGGGATAATTCAATGATAAATCGAGTCAATTCCCCATAATAATCGTTTTCTCTTCTGGTAAAGATTTTACATCAATCAAATGTCTTAGGTTGTTGATTACCAGCCCAGCAATGTTGCTGCCTGCCTAATCTTCTGCATCAGCTGTAGCAGCAGATAAGACTCTAGGACGGTGGGAGCTAATACCTGAGTTGACACTTACAGCAACAGATTTTAATTCATGAGTTGAAAAGAAACCTAAACCTTGCCTGAATCAAGGGTGCAAACTAGGGAGTTTATGAAAAATAAGAGAAAAAATCTTTAGAAGGAATCAAGCAAAGAAGATACTCAAAATGTAGACCATAATAGAGTCACATTTGTTTGTAAGATTTATGCACTAGTCATGAAAACATTAAATAGAAATCAATATAAAATATCATTGCAGTAACAGGCCATCATAGAATTCCTACAAGAGATTATTGCGAAGAAGAATTCTGAAATTCACCCCTTTGGCAAATTGAGGTCCCTGGGGATAATTCTATGATCAAATGATGTATTCCCCTAAACTCGGCTATGTTTATATTGGTGGCTCAAAAACTCGCCTCCTCAGTAGTCGGACGCCTCAAGAAATATCGCAAACTATTAGCAAGAACCTGCCAGATTTCATATACCAAAAACTCATAAGCACATGTTGGCAACAGCTCATTATGCTTTTAAATGATGCCCACAGCAAGCACCTAGCATGTAGGCCCCACCCAAATGACTGATATATACAAATAAGCCCTCCAAAATTTGTGGTGACTTTTATATTCTTTAGAAAATCAAAGGATCTCTACCATGTGCAATTTGGGGTAGCATGTGGACTAGGAATTATTGAAGTTTTAAGTCAGAATGGAACTGGTTTCACATAGGCCAGATTTAGGGATATTGTGCTTTTTACCTGCTGCAGAGGCTTGATGATGGCTTTGCTCTTATAGCTGACGTGAAACTTTGCCTTTGCCAACAACCCCTAGGTTGCAAAGGTAGAAAAATTTAATACCACTGGGCGAATACCAATCCTTCAAGAGGGAAAAAGAAACTGAATAGATAATCCTAGTTCTAGATGAATGAAAGAGAATAACTGATCACCTCAGTGTCAAACTCCCCAGATTCAACTGCAATGTTGATGTCAGTAATAATTTTTACAAGATCCACCAACAACCCTGGTCGATCAGCTGTTTCGACATATAGCAAGCTGAACCAAAATTCTTTTAGAAAATAAAATCATATGGAAATGAAGAATAACAAAAGTCAAAGCATATCATCCCTTTCATTTATATTAAACAAGGATCATCACGCATAGGTGGCAGAAAATTTTAAAGATGGGGTCATAGGCTATAGTCTTAAGCTATCAAAATCGCAAGGGCATGGATTGTATTGTATAAGGCTATAAGCCCCAGCATGTAGAGAGAGACCCAAGCATCCATTACCTACGGTCAGGACCATCATCATTGACGCTTATGTGGGTTGCAATATCCACATCAACCTGAGGAATTCCAGCAGAGCAAAATTTAAACCAAGATTGATGTGGGATGTCATGCTCAGCTCAATGATTGATGGACAATTTGTAACAATTATAATCACTTGCATCAATCTCACTAGCAAGTATGAAAAATATCCATTGGAATTACAACAAATGTCAATATAACAGTCTTCTTGTGACTGCTTAAAGCTTGTATCAACAAACATTCAAGATAGGAAAATGCCTGAACTCAGTGGGTGAGAAGAAAAGATAAACTGTGTAAGAGGAATACCTTTTCTTTTGGTGGCTCAACACCAAAAGCAGCACCCATTGCTAACTGAGAACTTGATTCCTGACCACCAATTAACATGTCAATAGGCTTTTACTAGGAGATTCCTCATCAAGAATAAAGAAACGAAGAGGTGATTACTGGATGATACTCAAGTAAGTTGTTTATAATCGTCAAACGAATTGCCTCAAGTAGTTCTGGTTCTTCTACTTTCCTTCCAGTACTCCTACAGAAAAGCACCACCACTAAATTAGTAAAATTGAACTTAAGATAGCTGTTAGAACAACTGATACATAATATTCAATTTTCATCTGAGTGTCTTTTATTAGCTGCAATTTAATTCCAAAGTTGGACTTATCGCATCTGAGTGAGTTTTTACTTCATGAATCAGAGAAAGAGATTCTTCTGAATGGGGGAAAAATTCATTCCCCTCCCTTTTATGAAATTCTTCTGAATGATTTAAAAAAAAAAAAAAATCAGAGAAAGAGATTCTAATTGCTTTGCCACAATAAAAAGCTTTTAATTCAAGGAAATGAAGAGCTACACCCCTGCCCAATCATTCAATCATAATGGTGATCTACACTTTTGGATATTCAAAACCTATTGACTATACCCTCTTGCACTCCTTGACAGATACAATGTGTTACACTTATCATACAATTTTCACATTTGAGTTATTAGGAGTACATACAGATACATCTTTAATCACTTTCAGATGCTTCTAAAGGGATATGGGGTACTTCCCAATCTCACTTCAAAATAATACCGTCCAAAAATTATATTAAGTACTTATCATTTTCGTAAAAAGGTAATTAATGACAATTGACTTATGCTGAATTATAGGAGTATTAACCACAAACAAGTCGAAAATTACACTCATTAACTGCAGCTAGTTAAATGTTACAGAAAGTGTAAACTGCTAGGAAAGTTTGACGAGTTATTACCAAGAACCATTCAAATGCAAGTTGAAAACAACTTAAAAGTCATACAACTTACGCCTTAGTGATGGCAAACGTGTTGTGCTTCCCAGATGAATCCAGATATACGTTTGCTTTAACAACATTCAACCCAAGATTTTTAAGTGCATTCATCTGCAATTCATTCAATAACAGTTAGGTTACACACCAAAAATTCTTATCATACAAAATTGGGAATTCAAAATTTCATATGAAAAGCAAAATATAGATTTATTTAAAGCAGTAAGTAAATGGCTTTATACAGTATCAAGAAGAGCGCCAAGGCGATCGCCAAAGGTTACTTCCACTAAAGTGACGTCTGGATCAGAGTCTTGGTCAATTATAACTTTGGGGGTCGGAACTGTATCAGTGTCGCCGAAACTTCCATCATTCTTCAAACAAACAACCATAAGAGATGGAACTTTAGCCAGTTAATATGTAATTAACAATCAACCAAATATATTACTGCTCATCTTCCATACCTCTACAGCTGTGGCCGATGGTGTGGCTGGTGGAGTAATTCCCATCGTTGAAGATGACAAACTGACACTGTTATGATTAAAACTCAAGGTAATGTAGCTTAGAAAGAGACTAGGCATCAAGATTCAATTAAACCATTATACAAGTTAAGTGCTAGCAAGTGCAAATCCAGTTGAAGAGTCGCAGTAGCAATTGGAGAAACATTTAGCAGGAGACAAATAGCTGCAATGTGCTTTTATCTATTGGCATAAATGAAATAGACAAGCTAATTAAACTGGTATAAGCAATATATCTGATTCAGTTCCTTACAAAGTCACTCGTTTGTTCTACTTGGAGATACCCTCAAGATGCATAAAAAATCGAGAAAAAGGAGCTAATTACACATATTCAGTTGAAATTAACTACATGATTGAATGAATTTATCCCGGAGATTTACAAATGCATTCAAGCTTTTTACTTCAAGCAGCATAAAAATCGTCCAAAAGAGTTTCTAAATAAAAAATTTCAGCACCCAGAAAAAGAAGTATCCAAATATAAAAAAGACAGAAAATAAACAAAATTTTAGAAAGGAATTCGATTAAAAAAAGATACCTTCTTTTCCCAAGATCGTTGGGTGGTCTGCTGACAAAGACAGCACGCCAAGAATGGTTTTTGAGTTCAAAGACAGGAATTTTATTAGTGTTGCTGCTAAAGTACACTAAACAATTAGCAGCAGAAGCCATAGCCACGGCCATTCCAACAAAAGATAAAAGAAGGACCTGCTGCTGTAGCTACAGGAAAGAAGCAAAAGGAAGAGATAGAGTGATCAGAAAGAATCAGCAAAACGAAAGAAGAATGTGACAAGTTTCGAGAAATGAGAGTGGGCTCTCGTTTTATCCGCCATGAGATAGAGAAAGGGAACTCTTTCTCTTCCTTTCTTTTTCGAATTGGTTACAACCCAATCCTTTTTCCATCCTGCATATTATCTCCAACGTTAAAACGGACGTTTCTCTTGTCCGCAAGATTTACAAAGGCGTGTTTGTTTCCGACATTACTAAGATGATTCGGATGCAGCTATTTCGCATCAATGGTGGATTATCCCGTGACTAGTTTCTGTTTCGTGAATAATCTTTTTCTTGTAATTTTCAGGGTGAAAATCTATGGTGATATCCAAACATGCCCTTAAATGTTGCGGAAGCGACAATACAAATTTTAAAGCCTGTAATGATCCAACTGCTCATTTCCACGTTAGCACGCAACCATCCCATACAATGGCGAAAGTACCCTTTGTCTTTTCCAAACGACACGCGGCGCTATCTCGATCGTTCCTGTCCGAATGGACTTTTTTGGTCGGAGAACCCGAGTGGAACTCGGTCCCGAAACTTTTGTCAAAACGCAACGTGAATAAATTGGATTTTCCACCGATTTCAAGAACCGAATGAAGAAAGTCAGGTTGATCGGTTGATTGCAGACCAGGGAATCAATCGATCGAAGAGAAGAACAGAAAGAGAATCGAAGGAATCGGGAAGGATCGGAGGGATGGGGAGGCTGTTCATAGAGACGCTGAGTGGGGCGAGGATCTTCAAGTGCAAATGTTGTAAGGTGGACTCGGCCTCCCACGACGACATCGTTTCAAAGGACTTTCAGGGTCGTTTTGGGCGTGCTTATCTCTTCCGCAATGCGTAACCTTGTTTTGTTTGTTTTTTTACGCTTACCAACCTCTTTTTCCAAGTTCATTGCTTTTTACACGTGATGGGAATTGATACAGTTGTATCCCTGGCAGGGTAAATATTATCCTGGGGCCGACGGAAGAGCGAATGTTGTCGAGCGGATTGCACACAGTCAACGACATTTACTGTAGCTCTTGCCAGCAAATTCTGGGTTGGAAATATGTAAGCTTTTTCAGTTGTCCAATGCAATACAGTTTTCGTTTTTTGTATTTTCTTTCAAGATTTCAACTGGAAAATATCAAAAGGAATTGAATTTGAACTGGTATTCCAGTATGCCAAGTGCACTCCCATGTTTATCTTCAGCTTTTGATTGCGTGGGAAGCTTCTAATCGTGGCTGATTCAACAGCATCTCATCAAAATAGGTTCTTTTAAGATTCAAATACGGCAAAGGGTAGTAGTTTTTATTGTCTCATGTGACAAATTCAAAAGCCTTAAACTTTGATGAACTTTAGAAACAGGCAAGAATTTAAGTGATTGGTTTGCTTATCAAGGATTTGGTGAAGAAGGAAGGAGGGATTTCATCTTGGCCTCATTTAGTCTATATATATATATATAAGTTGTGCTATCTGTAATGTGTAGATTGTCTTTCTTGGTGAAAATTTATGGTATGAACTTCAAAGTGCAATGTTTGCAGGAGAAGGCTTATGAGGAGAGCCAAAAGTATAAAGAAGGAATGTTCATTCTTGAAAAGGAACGGATGTTCAAGGAGGGCTGGTGATAATGCCCTTGGAACAACAACAAGAAGAAGATATTTCAGATTGTCTTAGTAGATGTACTCTCGTTGATGGTGAAGGTTATCATGCTTGCAGCTCATGTTACCACTCAACTGAAGATCATCTTTTGAATTTCTTTTTTTGATACCATCATTTTACTTATACAATGTCTTACTATGCTAGTTTTCGTGCATTGTGTTTGCTGACATCATTGAGTTCTTGGTTGTGTTGTTCTTTTTCTCTTTTTGCTTGGAAAATGTTTTGGTAGTAAAGCTTTTGACAACATAGATTGAATGAACTCTTTACACTAAACAGTTTCTCCTCTGAATTATTTGTGCCTGTTGTGAGCATATGTAGGAAAGTGCAACTGAGGAGTAAGAGAGGTGAAATGTAAATGAAGGTAAAATATTTAGTCCATTAGATTTGGTCACAAGGTGGAAACTGGAAAGCAGTAGCTCTCTTTATGTTAAAGGAAGAATGGTTGTGAACCGTTGCAGAGCTATCCCAACAAACAAAGAGAATTAATGGCCAGTTCCCAGAAAGAAAGGACCACTCGGTGATAAAATCCCTAATCTTGGGAGTTGAAGGTGGTGCAGCCATGAAAGGGACTATAAGAGATAAAAGAATGACCACACATTCAGGGAATTAAGATGACTCACCAGGTGCACTTGGTGATATACTCATGACTGATTCAGATCAAGTCGTGACTCCAGTGGCTGCACCTTGGTTTATATCTTCTTCTTTTCCCCCTCAAAAAAAGCTAGAATGATGTCCTAAAAGCAAAAGACTTACGTTGTACTCTGGCATGATGGGGGCCATAAATCAAGTAGGAAAGGCCCAATCCTAATTACAGATCAACAAGATCTTGCCCCCTGGCTCTTCAGGCTGGCAGCACTCTTTTGGAAAATGGGAACAGATAGTTCCTTATCTTCATGTGAAAGAAGCATTGGGCTATGCCTTGACCACTAGTTTTTGTCGAAATTTCGAACACCACAGGGAATGGCAATCATGACTGAAGAAAGAAATTACACTAACAATAAATCACATTTTGTAGCACCTTATTCGAGGGGAACCCGAAAGAGAGTATCCCTCCAGAGTTTTCACAATGTAAATACAAACCAAACATCTCATTACAATCTACAAAATACAAGAGCCCAGCAGCTTCACTGGATATAACAGCAGAAAATCGAACAACTCTAATGCAAAAGAAGAGAAAAAAAAAAGAAAAAAGAAAAAAAGTCTGCTCTTATATGTATCGTCTCTGTCACCAAGAGATGCATGATACAATAATCTGCGTATACCCACAATCTGATTTTACATCTTAATCAATCCCGGTAAAGAAAACCTGTATTGAGAAGGAAAAAACTGCAAGCTCAAACGTTACATGAATTCTTTTTAACTGATCTCTATAACAAGTTCATCAAAACAGGTGAACCAAATTAGCTCTACTCATATTTTCATATAAAACTGAAATATCTCACTGAGGAAAATGTAGAAATCAAGTCATTCACCCGCTTCACCAGACAAATTTCCTACAATTATGTTTTTGACATCATATCATCACAACTCCTATGCAGCAATCCCTGGAAAAGATGATGACCAAGAGAAAATGAGCACGACCGATATCAACTAATAACTGAAAAATAGGGTGTGTTCGTTACTAACTATGTATGTTGACATTTATTCTTGGAGGGAAGGGATCTACAGATATCAAGTTAGATGTATTACCTGGTCTACAGAGTAATGTTTTACTCAATTTACTAGGTAGTGTTGCAGTCTAACATGCATGGAAAACAAGGGATATATGTAACTAGTACACAAAATTTATGAAAGGGCATGTACTATTAACTTGCAACTATATACATTGCAAAGGCAAGTTTTTACTGGAAATTAAATGTTTTTGGCCCAAAACTAGTGCACATTCTGTCTGTTGATGCTTATTCTTTATCATGAAAGATGCCAAGCTGTTAATAGGTGCAAGAACATGGCAAGATAAATAAAGGAGAATAAAGAAAAGTAAAACGGCAAAGCAATGAAGTCATACCTCTATTTGCCTGCCTATTGGTAACACTATAACCACCAATGTAATCAGCAGAGTTATTAGTCATAACATCTGAACTTGCATCTCCCAGCCCAAAACCAAAAGAACTAGACCGCTCTAGGTCTGAGGGTGAAGATCGCCAAGTGGAATCCCCATAAAATGAACCATTTTCATAAATATTGGCATAAGCCCCGTCATAACCACCATTTGAAGCACCATGGGTTGATAACTGAGCAACATTGCTGTTTCTTCCATAGCCTATCCCTCCTGATCCAACACCAAAATCTCCACTTCCATATCTAAGATTGCCACCATTATAAGCAGAAGCAGCACCTCCACCTTGACCTAAACTAGGAGAGGAATCCCAAAGTGCACCTATGCTGCCAAAAGAACTCACTCCTGAATTCCCACTTCCAGAGCCCACAATGGCACTAGAGGTTGTGGAGTTAGTAGCATAGTTAAAACTTCCATTTCCCCACATATTTCGACCTGCTGAGTTTAAGATAGAACTATTTCCTCCACTGCCCCCACCATATCCAAAGGGGCTACCAAACCTGTTTGAATTTCCATTAAATGAAGTGTACAATCCCCGTCCATAGCTGAGGTTAGAACCAAGGTTTGAGCTTCCTCCGTAGCTTGGACTCAAATTTGACTCAAAATTCAGTCCCATCCCATAACCAGGACTCAATGGAGGAAATCCACTCCGACCAGCAGTAACTGGACTAAATCTACCTTCCATTCTAAAACCATAACCTCCAACTGAACTAGTATTATAACCCTGCATGTAGCCATTAAGGAAGCTATTGACTCTACTCAGACCAAAGTTATACCCACCTAACTGGTTCCGACTTGGCCCCGGAGATGATTCTTTGGGGACAGCCCGCTTGACCTCAACCATTTTTCCATTGAGTTCATGAAATGTTCTCTGCAAGACTTTATCGACAGCTTCCTCTGAATCATAAGTAATGAATCCAAAACCTCGTGGCCTCTGAGTGTTGTGATCATACATCACAACAACATCTGTAATTGTACCAAACTGATCAAAGTACCTCTTAAAGTCACTCTCAGTGACTGTGGATGCTAAGCCTCCTACAAATATCTTTTTTGTGCGAGCAGGACCAGGTGATCCATGAATGCTAACATTGCTCTTGTTTAGTATGTTCTGGTCATCCCTAGGAACTGCCTTCTTTGCCTCAACCTGAAACAGTGAACCAGAACATAGAAAAGTTTAACATAGTTTCAGTTTGACAACATAAATCCTAGTTTCTCAAGCGCACAACTCTTTGAAGCTTAATGTAGACAGGCACCACCTAAAGCTATTTAACTTTCCCAAATTTTGTATTATGGATCCTGGAAACTTATACTCTTTGACAATTGAGGAAATAAGAAAAAGATGTAAAACCTATTACTTCCCCATGATACCAATTGTAATTTTGCACTGCTGTAGATTCTTAAGTTGCAAAGCCATCATCTCTCGGATGGTAAATAATTACGGATGGTCCTTTAACAATTAGCAAATTGTGCCTTCTGAATGCATTGACTCATCTCAATGCAATTGTAACAAGAAAATGCATGTTATTTCTTCGCATCAATCCCTCTCTTCAAAAACAAGCATTCGGTCTTTGTAAAATTCTTTCTACAACTAAAAGTAATATCCTGCTGGTGATTAAAGCGGTTGACATTGATAATGTTCAGTATCTATCACCTTCTTTTGCCCTCAAAATGAAAATACATATTCCCAGAGTAGTTCTCACTCAATAGCAACATGTTTCCAAGCAAACCTCACAATGTACAAAATATGCTCCAAAATAGAAACTTAAGCTGAAATGATCTTTAATAAAACTAATACACCCTTTAAAAAACTCATTTTGTAAGTCCTGTTTTAATCAAATAATTAACCAATCATGATTTAAAAAAAAAAAAAGAAAAAAGATAATATTAATGGTCGTCAACCTGCATCAGGACAAGAAACTTGCTAATTCTAAACCTTTGAATTGTATGTTATAATTCATGACACAAAGCAAACCAATAAAATAGTATCTATCAGAATTCATCATGTTATTAGAGAGTTCAAAGAGCAGAAACCTACAGTTCTACCATCTATCATGTGCTTTTCCATAACAACTCTTTCTGCAATAGCCGGGTCAGCAAAAACAACAAACCCGAATCCGCGAGCACGACCAGTAGCCCGATCCCTCATTATCACAGCTTCCACAACATCCCCAAAAGCTTGAAAATACTCTCGAAGACGGTCCTCATTTGTGTCCCAAGAAATCCCACCAATGAATAGCTTCCCAAGCTCCATTTCCATTCTGAACAACAATATCCAATAATCTGGTTCAATGGAATCCCAAGCAATCAAAAACAAAACGAATAAACAATCGCATCATCACCTTGTCTCAAAGAAAAATAAGAATCAAGTCTTCTTCTAGACCAATCAAATTAAATTCAAGTAGAGAAGAAAGCAAACATCGGATCTAGAAGTCGAGGCATAATTATATGTAAATACCACCAGATATGATTGAGGCTTCGCTTTCGTAAATTTTAAGGCAATACAGAATTCAACAGCATGTCTTAAAAAACAATCCACCATAAAACATCGTAATGTAGATTAACCAAAGAAAGCTGTACCTTGCCAGAATACAGAAATCAAGCAAAGCTTGGTTATTTATATCAAAATAAAAACGACCGGGTGTTGTTGGATTCAATCGAAAAGCATGAGACCAATCACCGATCGATTACCAACAAACCAACAATCCAGGATTCCTAAAAACCAAAGCAAAAAAGGATCCAACTTTGATGAGAAATGAATGAAAGATCCAATACCCAGAAATCATTTACAGCAAAATAATGAAGAACACAAAAGAAAAACAAGCTTTGCTGGTTTCTTTTTTCCTTTTTGAAGGGACAATGATATTAACCATACCAGGGAGAAAAAACCCAGATGAGAAAGTAAGAGAATCTAAGATCTGAGAGGAAGCATAATAAGAAGAGAGGGCTTAAAGGCCCTCCTTTTCCTCTCTCTTTTTTCTTTGTTTTTCTTCCAATTACTGTTTTTGATATCAATGGGTTGTACAAATATATTTATATGTGTAAAATGAATGGATTTTATGTATCAAACAGAGACGCAGGGAGATGTGTGAGAGAAAATGGATTTGGATCAAAAATGGATATAAAAAAAAAAATTGTATTTTTTGTATTTATATATTTTTAGACGAGGGAGAGAGAGAGAGCGTATAAAGGAGAGAGGGCGAGAGAGAGAGAGAGAGAGAGCCTTGGCTACCCTCTCGTGTAAGAAAGTTACAAAGGAGACGATGGGAAGATGGTGACTTTCCAAAGTTTGAGTTTTGATTTAAATTCCCATAATAACATATACCAAACCCAAACCCCAAAAAAGTTTGATTATTTCATTTCCATCCCTTTATTTACTACTATTTCCTCCTCCTTACCATTCATCACACACCATTCTGCAATTACACTCCTGTTCTTACCATTCACTACAACCCAAAATATTTCTCTCTTATTCAACAAATAAATAAATAAAAAGGTTGTTTTTCTTTTCACTTTGGCTTTTAGTGTGCTGTTTGAGCTTGGAGGCTAACAGATTAGGTGGTCCATACATTAATATGGTCCATTGATTTAATAAGGTTTTTTGTGTTAATAGTTTCAATATATAGATTCTTCCTATGTTGTTAAATTATGAAGTAAATTTTGTTTTTTCACTTTTCCATGTATGCATTGTTATCAGTTGATGGATACAATAACTTTAATTTTGTTTGAAAATTCAAAGAAAAATGAAAATTCACATGGGTTGGTAGAATTAAAGTCTTTTTCTCCTATTATACAAGTAATGATTCACACCTTAATATCTAGTCAATTCAGAATCATGAAAATCAAACAAAAAGAAAATAGAGAGAGAGAGAGAGAGAGGGAATTTTTCTTTTTTAAGTTTAATGGTAGATTTCTTAATTTTTTTTCTGAGTGCATGTAAGTTATATTTGACTCGAATTTTATCTATTTTGTTTAAATTAAGTTATATTTTATATATTTTCTAACACAAGACTACAAATTGAGTTTGCTTCACCAAGAGGCAAAGGATGAACTGTTTTCCTCTTACCAAATACTGAATAAAAACTGCTAAAGATTTATGGTACATTTAAAGAAATAAGGAAAGTTGAGAGGTGAAAATGGGAAATAAAAGAAAATCCCATAGGTATTTAATTTTGTGGATCACCAAAAACAATATGTTGGGCAACAGATAAGATTGGTGATTACAACAATAGCTTTGCAACCCAACATTCATTATTATTATTATTACCATTAAAAAAATGGATGAAGAAAAGAATTAAGAGGTGGGGGAGAGAAGTGTGAAAGACAGAAGGGATTGCTTGGGCATCCGAAGAAGGCAGGCAGGCAGGCAGGCAGGCAGGTTAGGAGGTTTAGGGTTAAAAGATTTTAGATTCATCGAACATAAAACATATGGAGAGCACAGAGGGGGAAGTGCACATGCATGACGTTACAGCCTTACAATACAAATTTGCCATCACCTCCCCAACAGCCACATCTGCCCTCCCTCCCTTCTCTCTTTCTTTTGCTTTTAAAATTCAATCTTAATAAACAAATCACCTTCCCATCCGTCCTTTCCTTATACCCTTTTCCAGGTTTCTCATCCTGCAAGCCAGGATTCGTATATCACTACGACCCATCACTCCGCTGTTAAATCTCTATCAGGATTTCAACTCCTTCCACCTTCACTCCCTCCCTCCCTCCCTCGCTTGCACCCACCCTTTTCTTCATTACTTTGATAAATTACGTGTAATTTCAACTTTTTTACAATGTTTTTCTTCTTCAATTAACATCCTGCGACTAACTCTTCTCTTCACGAAGAGTTTTAAGGGGTTTTCTCCTAAACGATAAGAGAGTAGGAAAATTTGAGGATTTGGGGTTGATGAGGAATGAGTTGTTTATTGATTCCATTTAAATAATAAGAATGATTGAATTGGCTTTTGGACAATCTCATATGGGATTATGCGTTGAGGAATTCAGACATTCTTAGTGGCTGCCAGGCAATTGGTCTACATTATATTACTTCTAAATTATATACTTAACTTGATCAATTACTTTTTTATAATTCAAAGAACAATGCCAATGTTCATCGTTTATTTAATCTTTTTTTTTTAATTTTTGGCAATACAAAAAGAAAGAGGTGATTGTAGATTTTAGCTAGAAGCTAAATGTATATTTAATTAATATGAGAATTAATTCTTAAATTTGTATGTATTCGATGGGATTTCCTTCATAATTTATAAAAAATTTCGATAAAAATATAGGTTTTTTTTATATATATTTTAATATTCTTAATTCATCAATAGTAATAAAAAAAATTGAAATTAGTGTGGTGAAATTGAGAGAAAGGCATTAGAGTGTTGAAAAAGAATAATCAAAGGAGGCAAGTTGAGATCCAAAGATCCCTTGCCTACAAAGCATGCCTCCTACCTCCCAGCTAAGACATGCCTTTCGGGTGGTTGTATTATTAGACTAATGCCTGGCATCATCTACACATCAGTATTTCTTTTTTCCCTTCTTAATCTTTCCTTTCTATAATACCAACATTCATGGCCCTTGACTTTTCATTTTTTTTAAGAAAAGGGACTAGGTATACTAATGGTAACAACTAAAATACCCATTCATTTTGAGTACTTAAACTCAAATTCGATTATAATTTAACTACTCATACTTTATCTTGATTTTATATATGAAAACAATCTCGAAATAAAAAAATTTATATTATTATCAAAATTTTACCCAAACGTATGACCGATAATAATTTTATCATCTGAACTCAATTATAAAATATTTTAATAAATATCCTATGAAATTATAAAATTATATATACATAAAGAGGTAAAATATACATGTACTAGTAGTACATGATTATATCACATGGAAGACAATAATTATGTAGGAAAGAGGTTCATATGTCCACCATCTTTCCATAAAAGGCCTCATTGTGCAGCAAATTAAGATTGATAAATGGGAAATGAAAAAATGGGTTTGTTCCTTTTGAACAAATTAATCAATAATCCTAATCTCAATCATGGCCCAAACAAGGAAATGAGGAAAAAAAGAAAATAAATTCTTATTGATAATCATTTTTTTTTTAATTTTTCCTCTATTGGAAAGATCATGACAACTGAAAAGAAATGGGCGAAGTAGAGCGTTTGGAGAAAGTACCAAGTTGAATTGTTGATGGCAGATCTTTTGATTTCCATAGAGGTGAGTGTATGTAGTATCGAATGTAGAGGAGTAAAACTCGAAACACCCCCCACAAAACATAAACGCTAGATTAACGCGAAGTTGGCGGATAAATTAGATTCTGTGTCGCTTAAACCCTAACCCCTCTTCCCGCCTCTTTCCTTCTCTCTCTCTTTATGTCTTTGCTTCCTTAAACCCTAAATTTAGTAGCAGCCATGCCAGATTTCACTCTTTTAGCAGAGCAAAGCGCTTGAACCTCTCCATCTTGGACTATTATTTCTCAAAAGGATCGATGTTAAGTACTATTTCAAGGATGAAGTCCATGATTTTTCCTACATTTTCTCCTCCCTCTCTCCATTTCCCCAAAACCATACCTTTTGCGTTTTTCTCTTTGGCCTCGAAAGAACCCAATCTTCGCAACCTCCCGACGCTTCAGAATCCGAAATTTCTTCACCTAAAGCCCACAATGCCTTCACCCGGAACCCCGATTTTTTCAACCCCAAGTCGAAATCTGCATACAGAGACCTCACAATCTTCTTCACCGTGTGGTGAGGTTCACGTGATCGTAGGACCCATGTTTGCTGGCAAGACAACCACGTTGCTTCGCAAAATTCAATCTGAAAGCAGCAATGGCAGGTTTGAAACTTTTTTTTTTGTCTCCCGCGCTTTTAGTTTATGTCATATAATTGGGTTAAATTCCGTGCTTGATGTTATTCAGAGTTATGGATTTAACTTTTTTCTGTTAATTTTATAATTTAGATGAAATTTTGGTCTAGGGTTCCTGATGAGGTGTTTTGTTTGTAAATGTCTCAAATATATCTCCCTAGCCGTCATTATCTTTTCTCTTTTTTTTTTTTGTTTCTTAATTTTTTTTCTAGGATGTTTAGTTCATTGGTTTGGATTTTGCCCACTGCTGTTGGATGATCGAATGCAATAATAAATATTCCCAGCTTTCAGGCCAAGCCCCGTAAAAACTACATACAACTGAATAAAGCTTTAAGGGGTCTTTGTTTTGCGGGAAGACTGAGTGAAGCTGTGGGGCTACTATGGCGTACGAGATTGAAAGCAGATGCTGGAACTTATGCTCTTCTCTTGCAAGAATGCATATTCAGGAAAGAATATAAAAATGGAAGAAGAATCCATGCACAAATGGTTGTTGTTGGATATGTGCCCAATGAATATCTGAAGATCAAGTTGTTAATATTGTATGCAAAATTAGGGGATTTAGAAACTGCCCATGCTTTGTTTGATAAGTTACTAGAGAAAAATTTGATTTCTTGGAATGCAATGATTGCTGGGTTTGTGCAAAAGGGTTGTGGAGAATTTGGACTTGATCTCTATTACAAGATGAGAAAGAATGGTTTAACACCAGACCAGTACACCTTTGCATCTGTATTTAGAGCCTGTGCCTCCTTGGCCACACTAGAACATGGGAAGCGAGCACATGGGATCTTGATAAAGAGTCCTATCACGGAAAATGTTGTGGTCAGCAGTGCCCTTATGGATATGTATTTCAAATGCAGCAGTCTTACTCATGGTCATCAGGTATTTGATGAAGTAGTATATAGAAATGTTGTTACTTGGACGAGTTTGATATCTGGATACGGCCAGCATGGAAGGGTTATTGAGGTTTTGGAATCATTTGATAAAATGAAAAATGAAGGTTTTAGACCAAACTATGTTACCTTTCTTGCTGTTCTTTCTGCATGTAGCCATGGAGGCTTAGTGGATAAAGGTTGGCACTATTTCTTATCAATGACAAGAGACTATGGAATGCAACCGAGAGGGCAGCATTATGCTGCCATGGTTGATCTTATAGGCCGTTCTGGAAAGTTGCGTGAAGCTTATGAGTTTATTCTTAACTCATCTTTTAAGGAGCACCCGGCCATATGGGGTGCTTTGCTAGGGGCCTGTAGGATTCATGGAGATATAGATCTGATAAAGCTTGCAGCAGATAAGTACTTTGAATTGGACCCTGAAAATGCGGGAAAATATGTAGTTTTGTCTAATGCTTATGCCACTTTTGGTTTTTGGGACAATGTGGCCTCACTTAGGAGGATGATGAGGAATTCTGGGGTCAAAAAGGAGCCTGCTTATAGCAGGATTGAGATTCAAGGGGAGGTTCACTTCTTTTTAAGGGGTGATATATCTCATAAACATTCTGCAGAGATTTATGAGTTGATCAAATTAATGACTTCCATCTTAAAGGATGCAGGCTATGTTCCTGATATAAATGGCACCTAAAATCCTATGTACCACTCTTTATTGTGGTGTCTTGTCAAGAAGCAGGGCTGGTTGAGGGTTCTAAAAGTTCTTCATAATTTAATCTTAGACTCTTAGCCTGTGGTGAAAAATGTACTGAATTTGGGGACCCTGTTAATAGGTAAGGCATATTAAATATACTGTTGTATTTTATGTGCTGAAAGTTACCTGCTGTCTAAATATCCCCATTGACTTATACATGGGAATGTGATTGGGAAGGCTCTTAAATCTTCGGCAAACTAATCTGAAAGCAACATGGCTTGTTGTTTGAACTTATAACTCAGTATTAGGTGACAGTCAGTAGTACTATCAATGGCTTAATTCTTAAATTCAATTGCTTGATTGATGCATTGATCCCACTTGGTTTTCTTGTTTAATTCTTCTATGTTGTTAAATTTAGGTCATGATCTGGTTCTTATTTACTGTCATGTTATTGTTGGTAAGACTATTACCTTTGGCCAAAATCGTAAACATAAGATTACTTATTTTACATTGCTATGCTTTCCTAGATGTTTTTAAGATATCAGTTTGGTATTTAAATGTTAGTATTCAATGAGATTTATTTTCCAGGTACATCTATCCTATATTATGTGCTGGACATTTTAGTTAAGTAATAGGGCTACAAATGTTTAGAGTGAAAAAGTTTTGACTGATTTTAAGGTATTACTTTCTTTCTATTTGCTATGCAGAACTGTGGCTGTAATAAAATCAAACAAAGATACAAGATATGCATTGGATTCAATTGTGACACATGACGGCATGAAACTGCCATGTTGGGCATTGGCAAATTTATCATCATTCAGACAAAAAATTGGTCCTGACACATACGATCAGGTTTGTCATTTGCCAGCATCAAAATTTGATGCTTTTTGTCATGCATAATGACAACTTGTTGCATGAACATAAATTTGTTTGTTTGATTGGTATCAAATAGTGGGGAGTTAAAATATTGTAAAGATGCCTTTTACTAAGTTGTGGTCTCTGTTATAAAAAAAAGGCAGAACATGTCCAAGAGTGTTGCTGCCAATACTTCATCTTCATTTGAATGTGTATATATGGCCTTTTTGTTGTAATATTCTCTTGAGCTTCACTAGTCTTGTGGGGATTTAATGTCAACTATACTCATGACCTAGTGCATGTAACAGCTTGATGTCATTGGCATTGATGAAGCTCAATTCTTTGAAGACCTTTATGACTTCTGCTGTGAAGCTGCTGATCGTGATGGCAAAACTGTGATAGTTGCTGGGCTGGATGGTAACTATTTGAGGTATTATTTGATCAACTTCCATTTTTGAGCTGCATGCTCCTTACTGGATTTATATATATTCCTACTGCCGCCTTATGGTTTAATCCAAATCTTGCTGGCAGGAGGAGCTTCGGATCTGTGCTTGATATCATTCCCCTTGCTGATTCTGTCATGAAGTTAACTGCTCGATGTGAACTTTGTGGGAAACGTGCTTTTTTTACCTTAAGGAAGACTGATGAGACACAAACAGAACTGATTGGAGGAGCTGATGTCTACATGCCTGTATGTCGGCAGCACTATGTCAATGGGCAAGTAGTCATCGAAGCCACGAGAAGTGTCTTGGAATCTCAAAAGCTCCAATGTGGCTCTTACACGTAGTTCACATGATCTTGTTCATTAAGATATTTGGTCTTCCTGAAATATTATGGTTTGCGTGGTCCTTACAACATATCGTTTTGGTGAGTGGTTGGTGACAATCTTATACCTCTGGTATGGGATGTAAATGTAATTGGATTGACAGGGAATTAATATGTGCATTCTTATTTAAATACACTTATGTAGCTTGGTGACATTTTGTCTCTACGTAATGAAAATGCTGTAAAACTTGGTCATCATAGTCTGTCATTCCTGGAAGTGACTAAATTTCACCACTTTACTCTTCCTGAGAGCACCAAAGTCCACCTGACAGTTTTGCAATAACATTCAAAGCAAAGAGTGGAACTTCATCCATGCCAGAGAGTCAACAGACACTCATATTTTGCCAACTGATATGCACGTGAATGAATATTGTTGTGAAATTATCAGAACAAACTCGATAGGTACGTACAAATCAAACAAGTCAGATTATAATTTCCATCAAGAACAAATACAAACAAAACAAAGTTGAAATGAGGCCCTAAGCTGTTCATAAAATGAATGTAAACGCCGATGAAAAGAAAAAGAAAAGCCCTAAGAGAGCAGTAGAGTAGAGTCTGGATTAGCTTAGAATCGTCAGAAAGCCTCGTCGTAGTTTTCATCCTGGTCAAGTCCATGAAAGAATGAATCTGCGAGGAGCTGGGTTGCAGATGGTCTCTCCGATTGCTTCACAAGACACTTTTTGATAATGGCTTTGGCCTTCGGATCCTTCACCTTGTCGATCGCCTCTGGCATCACCCCTGCACTCACTTTCTTGTAAATTTTTGCAATGCTATCGCACTCACTGTAGGGCAATTCCTGAGTAATCAACTCCAGTAAACACATCCCAAACGAGTATATATCCACAGCCTCCGTGTAATTCTCCTCGAACAGTTCCGGAGCCATGAACTCTGGCGTCCCGATCACCGACTGGGCAATGTGGTTCTTCCCAACTACAGTTGCGAATCCGAAATCACCAATCTTGATTTCTCCAGCATTACCGTTGATGAACACGTTGCTGCAATTGAGATCTCTATGGATTATGCAGGGCTCATGCATATGGAGATACTCCAAGCCTTTGAGAATTTGTCTTGACCACATCTTTACCGCATTGATTGTTACATAACGGCGGTGCTTTTTCCTGTAATCTCTCAAATTCCCAGACGTGCAGACTTCAGTGATGAAGTTCAATCTGTTGTGTTCGTAGTCGGTCCAATAGCTAAACAAGGAAATAACGTTCTTGTTGTCGAGCTTTGCTAGCAATCCAACTTCAGCATATAACTTTTTAATAATGTAGTCATTGTCCATAAATTTGGTTAAAGAAATCTGATTCCAAGCAACCTCTCGGCCCTCTTCTTGATCGAATGCGCGGTAAACTTGCTTGGTTGCACCTGCACCAAGCAAGTCAGGATACCTTCCAAACCTGCCCGTTGGATCAACCTCTACGAATGGCTCGACATCCTTGTCGGATGAACCACAACTACTTAGGTCTGACATGTTGGATTCCTGAAAACCTTAGAAGCTCAGAACAGGACTAGAAAACACCCAAGAACCCCAGAATTGAACAAAAACAATAGCTTATGATAGAAGATCAATGATGATAGGAACTACCGGGATTAAGAAGACCATGTATTTATATGGGAGGGGAATCATAAGTATACCATGATCTGATTTGGAATCCTGATTGCTTCAGGATTTGCAATTGTAGGTAATTGGATTTGATTAGAAAAGTTAATTATACTTTCTTCTTCGCCAAAAAGTTTAAAAGTTCAAAGCCAAAAGAGAGTTAATAACTCTTAATATAATTGTTAGTTTTTCTACCATGGATTCTAGAATTATGGTGTTCCACTCCAAGCAAGATAAGCTATGCTTAGATATCATAAAATATCAATGTAAAACCATTGCAAATCATGGCTATGGCTAAGAAATCTCTTTAGCTCAATTCAGCAACAAAGACAACAGAAACAAGATTATATACTCCATTTTTTCGTTGATAAAAGTGCACACCAATTTACAAAATTGTATACTATTCTCCATATCCTGAGGACTGAGAGCAGATGGGTTTACAATATTTACAGAATTTTCCCACAACAATTTAGAAAATAACCCTTTCTTGCATCAGATTTACAGGCTTCTGTTGTTTAACCCAAACTACAGGCTTGATTGTGTGCCCTGTACAATTTGGGGAAGCCTCGTTTATGTTGAAAGGAAACATTGCCAGCTCCCAATTTGAGGAAGACTATTTAAACAACCTCGTGTGCTCAGCTCGTATGCTGCATCTGAGACACTGAGAATCCTAAGCAATTGCTGCTTTAAACTGCATAAACATTTTTGCTATTAAGATCAAGAAAAAGCATGCAAAGTTTTCTGAAGTGGAAAGCATTAATTTTTACAAGGGCCTCAGAATTGCAGAATGACAGCAAGGCTTGAGAAGCCATTCAGTCCCGAAAGATGGTGTAATTTGTGATTGGTATCCTCATGGGCCACAATTTTTAGAACACCCCAATAAGCTAAAACATGAACATGATGAAAAATAATATGCAAAAAGAAGAAAAAAACAATGTAAGCCTCATGGCCAATCCCAAAGAGGTAAAAGCAGCAACGCCGCTCCACAAGGCAATGGAATATGAGACTGCCGTCGACGGAGGAGCTCCCCGGAAGGAGGACCATCAACGTCGCCGTACATTATTATGTGACGTTAACTTTGGAATATACAAACATAATTCTTTCGATTTGCCCCAAACACAGAAAGGGATTTCGATCCCCCGTCACACTCACACTGGCATCGGTAAAAAACAAAGGAAATTTTGTAGACATCTGGATGTACGTCTCATGGCCAGTCCCAGATGGTAAAGGCAGCGACGCTGCTCCATAAGGCGATGGAATATGAGACAGCTCATCGACGGAGGAGCTCCCCGGAGGGAGGACCGTCAACGTCGACGAGAGTTTATATGTGACGTTATCTTCGGGATGTACAAACAAGATTCCGGTTTGCCCCGCTTCATAGATAAGGATTTCACATCCCCCGTCACGGTAGATCAAAATCAAAAAGGAAGAAAAGAGAGATGATTATATTTGAAAAGCTTACCGGACATGGATCGACATGAAACCAAACCGAAGCTCATGTTTTTCAAACACAGACAGACATAAACTCTATACTTCTAAGCTTAAGTGTTCATATGATGCTAAGAATTTTCTCGTGCGGCAGCGAAGAAGCTGTTCTGGTGGATATTTGTAGGGTACGTAATGTCCATGGGTGCCGTTGGATTTGCATCTGACGGCTATGCATGTTTAGTGGTCGCCGCTCGCGTTGGATGCTAGGGTTTGCTTTTGCATGACAACATATTGGACCATGGAGGCCCAACTGAGAGCCCAATAGTTATTTATTCTGTACACTTTTTTCTATGATATATTAAGTGTTTGTTTGGCTTATTTTTTTAATTTATTTATTTATTAAAAATAAAAGTTAAGTTAAATATAAATTTTAAAAAGTTTTTTAAAAAATAATTTTTTTAAAATAATAAAAATTTGAAAAAAAAGCTTTTGAAAAAGTTCGTGTGAGAGAAGCTTTTTCTTCTCTTCTTTTAAAAATGTAAGAGAATTTTTATTTTTATTTCAAAATATTCTCATCTGTTAAATACAATTACAATATTATCCTCTAAAAAAAATACATTTTATGATAATTTTAACTAAAATTATAATTTATAAAAAAAAATTTATCAAACAATTTTAGCTTAATTTTAAAAGTTATTATTTTTCATAAGAGTTTCATAATAGCTTTTAAGTTAGAAAAAAGTCAAGCTAAATATGTTATAAATAAGAGTTTTACTCATTCTTTGGCATATAAACTTCTTTACTTAAGTATGAATTGGAAATAAGGTTTAAATAACAAAAATTTCCTAAATTATATTAATTTATGCAACAGAATCTTTATACTTTTATTATACTAAAATAGCTCTTATCTCTTAATTTATATCTAAAAGAAACTTTTGTTTTATTGTTTTATTTTATTAATATAAAATCTTAATTCATAATAAAAATTTAATGATCTTTACATTTAATATCAATTGATGTTTTTTGTTCATATAAAATCTTAATTTGTAATAAAAATTAATGATTTTTGGATTTAATATCATTTGATATTTTCTATTTATATAATATTTGATGTGATTTAATAACATGAGCATGTAATAAAAATTTTTTAATAAAGATTTTAGCTATTAAATATGACAATGCTTTGATTGAGAGTTGAACTCAAAGACCTCCCGCTTACTAAACGGGTGCTCTAACCAACTGAGCTATGACAGCTTGACGGCCCAAAGTCAGAGGGCTATCCTTCCATGCAAAAGAGAGTAAAGCTAGTATTTAGTTGATTAATGAAACGATAAATGAAGACACTGACCGGAACAATACGAAACCAATGACCCAATATGTATTGATATATTTATATATACAAAACAAAAAAACACCAAGTTTATGGAACCTGGTTGACAGAGAAATGAAACTTTTCTCTCCTTACCAACTAGATAATCAAATCATACTAACACTAATTAAACATATATAAGTAAATAATACACGGTCTCATGAAGCATCAATAACAACAGATGATGCTCTTCTGTCGCAGCCGAAATCACTTTTAGTTAATTGGGACATCAGCGTTGATCAAACTGTGGACGTTCCTCCCATATCCATGCTGGAGAGCATCGAGATGTTCTTGAAGTTTGGTCTTCAGTTCTTGATAAAATGAATTACCAGCACGCTGAAAGGCAAGAGAATGAGCGGCATCAGAAAGATCGTGTAAATTGATAATTACATCTTCAAGCTTCAAATTTGAAAGAAATATTAGGTTTAAGGACTATAGATGCATGAACCAAAAAGCCATCATCTCCCTCTGACCACTGTCATTAATACCAGTTATGTAATCTTAGCTACAGATTCAACCAAAAGTAGGAAAAGGGAAAAGTTTAGTTTCTGTATGCATAGCCAATGCTGTTCATCAGGAGCACTTCCTGAGATCTGTGTTTGATGCATCAATTGCTAACTCACCATATTATCACAATGGGTACTCTCAAGCCTATCCTATTAGCTTCTCATATTGCAGTTTCAAAAGGGTACATACCTTCGAGGCTTTCAATGCTGTTTGCACCACGTAGTTGCCATACTGATCCTTGGCAACTTGCAAAAGCTGTTTGCTCTCGAGGAGCTCCTTGACCACGGGATGCATCCCTCTAGAGTTCAACATCTTTTCTACTACATGACTTCCGGCTTTCTGCATGGATAATTTCACAATGTGGCCATTTAGTTGAGCACAAATCTCTTGGATGATGTCAGGGTTGTCAAGCTCCACGACCTTCTGCAGAACATAGTTCCTGAAATAGTTCCACAAAACTGATTAACGTTTGCACTTTAAACCATGATGTTTCTTTTGGGAAGAACAATGAGAGAAGTGATGTTTTACCCTGAAGGATCCTGAGAGAGGTACAGGGAATTCTTAGCGATTACATGTAAGAGGGCAATTCTGTGTAGACCTCTGATGTTGTCTATGAAGTAGTTTAAAGATATACATCCCCGTGCATTTACAGCAAGCTTGAGACTCTGTTCTATGGCTGCAACATACAGTAACTGCCACCAAAAAAGGGTAAGTGAAAAAAATAATTGAATGTAAAGATTCAAAGCATCTGCAGAACAAAATAGCAGAAGCAAGAAGTTTCACTGGGGTAAAAAGAAGCACAATTACCTCATTACTCCTAGTATCAATGAGGTCTACACATTTCAATATAACACTTGACCCAGTTTGGCTGATCATCAGCTCATAGAATCCTTCTTTCAGAGCTGCTATCACTTTAATAATGAGAGATGATTTCTTGAGCAATTCGATGAGCTTCTTAATCGAGCGTGAACTGCCAGGAAGCAATGCCATTGATTCAGAAAATTAATGAGTATGAACAAAAGAACAAATGATAGATAATGGAAAGGTTGAGGTTGAGGTTGAGGATAGTTACCCAGTTCTAGTTTTTGATGCAGAAATAATACCTCCAAGCGGGGCGTGAGAAGTTATCTTTTCTATGATCATACCCAACTGGTCGTCACTACATAATTTAATTAGCTCTGCAAAGACATTATGTCCATGTTGGTTAATCATCAGCTCGAACATGAAGTCAATGACGCCTTCAAAGATCTTATTGGTAATCCTCGGTTCCTTCAAAGATAACAGATCCTTGATAATGTCTGAGCCATCCTGAGTCAAGGCATTCTCAATAATGATTGTGTTCATCTGTGGCAAGTGAGCATGATCTAGGCTTTGTTGAAACCAAAAACCACCGGGATTCCCAGCAGGTCTGCCATTGTCAAAACCATAGCTCACATTACTTCCACCCTCTGCGATTGGCTCATGTTGAAAACTAGTTGGAGAAGTTTGACGAGCAAGACCAGAGAACAAGTTGAAATTATTGTTAAATAAGGAATCTCTCCCTACTGATGTCCGATCCGTGGTCATGGTCTCCCCTGACCGGTTTCCTAAAAAATTAAACCATCGATTGTCATCCTCTATAATCATATAAGAACTTCCATGGCAAAAAAAACCATAAATATGTCCATGCAAAATCAAAAGAAACTGGAAAACTCACCGTTAGAAGTAGAACTATAACCATTAAGCATAGCTCTTGCAAAAGATTGATTGGAAGGCAAACGAAGAGCATTGTTGCCCGGATAAACACAAGCGCTATCGTTCTCAACCCCTGGATTCAAGCGAAGATTTTGAAGAGAAAGGGAGAGATTATTGTCGGGTGAATTTGAACGCAAAGAAGCCTTCAAATTCTGGCTATCAGAAGAAGAAGAAACAGTGTTCTCCATGGTGAATCTTCAAAGGAAACAAAGAACTTGAAGTAATCAAGATTCAAGAACGTTTGGCTATTACGGTCTATATATATATATATTTTAGTATTAGTGTTTCACTATGTCTAGGAATTCGGGTTTAGAAGTAAACAGCAGTTTATTTTAGAAGGTGAATTCTTGTAGGAATAGGAATATGGTAACTAACTAGCAAGAAACCAAGAAAAGCAAAGACTTTATTTCATAGTCGAAGTTTGATTCTTGAAACCCAAGTTTTTTATAGAATCAATGTTTCCTGAACCAGAGCGGAGATAAGTTACAGAGGTGGAGGGAGAACTCAAAGAGCAAAAGTCGGTTCATGAGTTTCTTCAAGTTCAGTTCAATGCCCGACGGTGAATCTCTTCTTCCCCTCGTTTCTTATTGTGTCGATAGTGTTCAAGACGCCATTAATCTTCTCATACAAAGCTCAATTTTTTGGAATTTTAAATTTAATGTTCCTTCTTTTGATTTTGATGGTCATTAGTTGTTTTTATTCTCTTAAAATACAAAAGAAAATAAACTTGGTCTATGTACAACCAGAGCCTGATCCAAGTGAAGGAAGCGAGAGAGGTGATAGTACCATTACCAATAAATAAAAAGTCAGGTACAAATTTTGGAGGGCAGGGGGATTGGAAAACAGTTAAAAGATGAAGAAAAAATGTACAAATTCTATATTGTTGCTCAAGAAATAGGATTTGCAGAGAGGGAGCAAAACATCATATATATATATATATTGCTTTCACCCCTCTTGAAATGTAAAAATCTAGTCCTATCAGATGGCTCTTCTCATCATCATGCAATTCTAATTCTGAATATCCCTGACCCTCTTTTCCAGCGAGTTTTCGACATCTGTGATGCTCCTCTCTGCTATTGCAATCATCTTTGTTCTCCAATCTGCAATCTCGTAGGATAACAAGGTTTAGTTCAAATCCTGTATAGTAAAGTTATCATGCATTGTTAGTTAAGATTTGTTCTCTGAATTATAACTAAAGAGACAATAAGCATGAGACCCGAAAAGGAAAATTAAATGATAGCTAACCCAGTTCCTTAAGCCGTGATTGCTAACAACTTTAAGTTCATACAAAAGTTCAATCTATTTCAGACACATTACATAAAAAAGGTACAGATAGAAAGTTTTGATGTCACCACTTGGATATGCAATGCAACAACACAACAATATCAACTATATGAAAGAGACCGAAAGAATAAACTCAGTGTAATAAACTTACAAATCTTCATTTGAAAGAATCTGGGGAGGAGCCAAACAAATTTCACCTTTGTATATGATTGATTAAAAAATGGCTGTCTGTCTTCAGTCGTACAACAGAGATGTTCACCCTAAACATAATACCAAAAACTTGTGATTATCGTGTAATTCTTCTTGTTGAACCTACTAAATAGCATCATAAAAACAACTAATATTAGTTTATCAGATATGCCACCAAAAATTATTGTTTCTGAAAATCATCATCTTCAACTCTAATATTGTTAAGCTGTTTGAACTTTCACACATTATGACTTATCAAATGAGTTTCTCCCGACAGCAGACTCTTTTCCACTACATTTAAGATTGCATAATGAAGTTCAAAATCATGGACAGCATAAACTTTTAGCACAGTTACATTAAAGATTGCCTATCTTACCTTCTGTTATGCTTTGATGGCTTTGGCTAACAGTCTCTTGCGCAGCAGGATTTAGTGCCCGAGCAAGACGTTTAACACGATTTAGTCGCAATCCTCTTGATACTAAACCTGAACAATGATCTTTGATATATAAATTTCTAATTTGAAATGGGGTAGTTGATGTATAAACGGTTCCAGAGGTACATTATCAAATAATTAACATTTATCTCTATCCATTATAATACTAAGATGACTTATTAAACTTACAATCAGAAGCTCCATTTTCCCTCATCATTCCACCCACTGCAACCCCATCACCAACAGGATCATTCATTGCTCGTGCCAGATGTTTTATGCGATTCAAACGTACCTTTCCAGGTAAAATAGCTAACTTGTGAGCCGGGATTTCCAAACCTGTTAAAAAGGAGCTAGTAAGAACATAAGACACAGTTTATCCTTCAAGACATCACAAAGATTAATTATTTAATTGTTAAGTGATGGGAACTGACTCTGGCAGCTTCTTGTGTCCGGCATTGGTCTTTCTTGTCCATGGTTGGATCCGACAAGCCCCGCAGCAGCAGCAGCAGCATCATCAAAGTGAGGACTAACATCTGAAACACAAGTTGCGGCGTTGCTCAAGGACAATTGAACCGAAGAAATGCTCGTTTGTTGAAGTTGAATCGGAGGTGCAGGGTTCAATCGAGCAGTTTCAGCTCTCTGTCTCCGCAGCTGATAGTTTCTCCGGCGTCTTGCCAGATGCTTTTCTCTCTCCTCAAGGCTCATAGACTGCCTTCTCTGACGGTCCCTTATACGACGACGTTCTCTCTCTAGCTCCTTTCGCAACTCTGATCCGCTTTCTAACCCTTCCATCATCATTCCCCAACATCCAACAGAACCACAATCTTTACACTAATTCAGAAGCCAATCAATTTTTTCTGCAAAAAAAAAAAAATCCAAATTTTGACTTAATTCCTGTGATGGGAATACTATGAATTATTCCAAAATCATAAATTTAATAACTGGAGATAGAATTAAGAGAAAGAAAATTACATTTGAGAGAGCTAACCCGAAATGATTAAGAAGCCATTAAATCATGGTTTTTTTCCATCAAAAGGTGGGGAATTTGTGATCTCAGGAATGCAATAGCCCTTCAAATTCAACTGATCAAATTTTGTTCAAAGAAAAAAGCAGAATAATTACACCAATTGCAAAAGGAAAAATCTAACCTTGATGGCGGACTTGATCGTAAGAAGAAGAGAAATCTGGAAAACAAACAAAGATCATAGACAGAAGGCAAAGGTAAGAATGGAAATTGGAAAAACAAAAAAAGAAAAGATGAGGTTTTTGCGGCAATTTACCAAATGAAATCGGATTTTCTTATATTATTTTTGGGATTTTGAGCTAATTACTCCTGTTTCGCTTCTAATTAGGCAGTGTTACCCGTTTTTACCTTTTTGGTTCTTTTGGGTTTGGATCCGAAATCATGATACGCAGAAAGGGTATGCGTTTTATATTTTCTTTCTCGTGTTTGTTTTTGTCTTTTTCTTTTTCTATCTGTTCAAACAATACCCTAAACCCAAAGGGAAAAAAAAATCCAGTCCAGAGCTAAACTCGACGATGGAGGCTGCACAGAAGGAGCAGAACAGCGAGGAAAACACTTCCAATCCCCAGCCTCAGCCTCTATCGAAGAGCGCCCAAAAGAAGCTCCTGAAGCAGCAGAAATTCGAAGCGAAGAAAGCAGAGAAGAAAGCATGGATGAAAGAGCAAAAACAGAGGGATGCAGAGAGGAAGCGAAAAGAATGGGAGGAGAAACTGGCTGGCCTAAGCGAAGACGAGAGGCTGAAACTGATAGATTCAAGGAAAGAATTGAGGAGAGAAAGAATGGAGAAAAGATCGGAGGAAAGAGGGCAGAAAATCGAGAGACTGACGAAAGCCAAAGAGAATGGCCAAAACATTGTCGTCGATCTTGAGTTCTCTCATCTCATGACTCACTCTGAAATCCACAGCCTCGTTCAACAGGTTGTTCTTTATCAGTAACTGATTGATTACTGTTTCAAAGTTTGCACCTTGGCCTTGCTCTTAATTGCACTTCTCTTCTTAGCCCATGATCAAAGATGTGCTTTTGTTCAATCCTTGTTGTTATATTACATTACATCAATACCAGTATATCTTATGCTGTTGCTGAACCCTGCAGATTATGTATTGCTATGCAGTGAATGGAAGAAGCAGTGTCCCTGCTCACCTCTGGTTGACTGGATGTCAAGGGGAAATGGAAACTCAGTTGCGAAGGCTACCTGGATTTGATAAATGGATTATTGAGAAGGAAAAACAATCTTATATCCAAGCGTTTTCAGATCAGAAACATAACTTGGTTTATCTCACAGCAGATTCGGAAACTGTGTTAGATGAACTTGACCTTAGCAAAGTTTATATTGTTGGCGGATTGGTGGACAGAAATCGGTGGAAAGGTATAACCATGAAGAAAGCAGAGGAGCAGGGAATTCATACAGCAAAACTCCCCATTGGAACTTACATGAAGATGTCCAGTTCTCAGGTATGGTTGGTCATAGTACACTACACCACTTTACTTTCTTTCGTCAGTCGATTATTGGGGTCGAAACAGAGCTCTGCAAATCGAAGTAGGTCTTTAAGTTTTCTACTGTTGGTTTTCTGTGGAATTTCTTATGCAATAATACATTAGAAAGCTTGGGTTGAAAGGCATTTATGGTATTACTTTAGCAGTTGTAATCAAAAGGATTCAGTTAGCCTATCTACTCAAGTCTCTAGGGTTATATCCTGGAAACTTTATATTTTGGAGATTGAATAGCTTTATAATTGCATGCTACTGCTTTCTTTCAAAGAATGCTGTGATGTAGTGTGTTGAATATGATTTGTGATGATAGTCATGCTTGATACTTCACTCGCACAGTAGTTTGGTTTTCAAACAAACAAACAAAGAAGCAAATGTTCTCTGGTTTTATAAGTTTTTCTTCCCTGACTAGCATTTCATTCCTATGTGTGCAGGTCCTAACTGTGAACCAAGTTATAGAGATACTCCTCAAGTTCTTGGAGACAAGAGATTGGAAAGCTTCCTTCTTTCAAGTAATTCCTCAGAGGAAAAGATCTGAAGCTGATTCAGAAACCTGTCAAGAATTAGATGGAGAAGAGTGCGAGGAGGATAATGATGAATCTGAGAGGAAAAAGAAGTGCATTGAAGAACCTTCTCATGACTAGAAGAGCTCGCAGAACTAATGCTTATGTTGACCCTATCCATCTTGCACTACATGGAATGTCTGTACAAGTGGAAAAATCATTACAAAAGAATTTATTGTTTTTGAAGTTCCATTCTTTGCCCCCTCCAAGTACCTATGATGGTTCATGCATTCCAAACCTGAATGAAACCTGCAGAAAAATAGGCTTCCTTGTGGATGCCCACTTTTGATCAAAGCTGCATATGCAAAGACAACCTCTTTGTCCTTTGTGAATGAAACTGGAAATTGTTACAGCAATCACATTGCATTTTAAGGCAATAACTTGCTAATGTAAGTTTTAATGTCCATCCACCTAGGATATAAAAAAGTTGAGTCAACTCATACTTTATTTTACGAAATCTCAAACTGAAATTCAATTTGAAAGAGTGATTTAAGTCACTTGATTCTAGTTCAATTGTGGTCATCTCTATCAAGATGGGCCTTCCTCCTCAAATTCTCAAAATGGGTCAACTTTGAAAAGTGACCCGATTAGAGCAAAAGGATAAGAGAAATTGGGAACTGCAGGTCGCCGGCTTCCATAGCATAGTGGTAGTGCGTTCGCTTCGTAAGCGAAAGGTCGCGAGTTCGATCCTCGCTGGGAGCTTTTCAATAAAATTTTTTTTTCCAACAAATAAAGAGATTCCCCACTTACTGTATCTCCTAATGCTCAAATCTTCTTTTAAAATTTCTCTCCTCTTAGCTTGGTTATCTCTGATTTAAATAGAAAGTATAGCCGCAAAGCTTCCTTGAGTGGATTGAATTTTGATTGACAAGTTGCCGAATGACTTTCTCTTTCTTCCATTTTGGAGGGATTCGAGGAAACTTACAAGGTGGGATTGGATTTTGATGACTCACAGCTGATGTAAGTGATGTTTTAAGGTAAGGTAAAGGTCAACTCCCTTGAGGTTGCAAAGCATTGGTTTAAGATTGGATGTGGGACATTGATTCAGTGATTGATGTGAACCAGCGTCCAGAGGTGAAAATGATAGTAGAAGAACAAATGAGCTGGCATTGGAACTGGAACCTATCCTTGTTTCATTTCGAGATGGACAATGGTGATATACATGAAAATATTTGCAATTCAAGTCCCTCGACTAAAAGCTATCAAAAGAAGTCTAAGCTCATATTTCTATTAATTTACAACACCCTAAAGGCCCATGCTCTAAAAGAGAAATCTTAACAAAAGCATTTTGCGCAAAATTTAACAGTTTTTCATGGCATCACTGTCGGTATCAGGCTTTCACCTCCACGCGGAAGAGGTGGCCATAGCTCTGTTTATCCAGCCAAGATAGAGAGCCCCTTCTCTCTCCTCAAGTCTATAATTGTTGTTGTAGTCCTTCAACACATCCCTTACAGCCATAGTAACTGAGGAACTCAATGGATATGGAGAAAAACCAGCCATGGTGAATCTTGACCTCCACTTTCCAAAAAGTTCATGCCTTTCCACCCTCTCAGGCCCCTCGCAAGCAATCATATTCACAATATCGCGAGCCACGCAGTGCTGCTCTGCATTGATCCTCTGCTTGTCATCTCTCGAACAAGCTACATCTATGGATTCAAACATAGCTGTGTAATAATCCAGTGTCTCAAGGTACCTTGAAAAGAATGGGGATGTGTTGGTATTGGACTCTTGCTCCACAAGAGTGACAATCTTGGGCAACAAACTCTTCACCAACCTCAACAGTCGATCTCTGTGATTCCAGGTGCTTACACTCTCATCTGGCATGTGATGCAACACATATGGAAAATTCACAGCTAGAGCTTCCCCAGGTTGAACCTTAAGATGCTCTAATTGAACCTCACAACCAGACATGGCAGCATCATGAAACTCAAATGGCACATTGTACGTCTTAGCAAATTCTGATAGCCTCTGCCCCACAATATTAAGTCCCCCACCTCGAGCATGATTTGACTGAGAATCATCAATACCAGTTATACGGATAGCCGGGGGCCCACCAGGGCGTTTTGCAAGAGCTGCGATGAGGAACATCCACTGGGTTCCTTGTGCTATTTGGAAATCAATGATGTGAATTTTTGGTTCATATTCCATGACTTCCCTGATGACAACATTAGCTGATGTGTATGCAAACTTCCAGAACGGACAGACCTTGAAGAGAATATGCATGTAAGACATTAGTTCTGAGCTTGTTGGTTCTTTGCATTTCAGGGCTTTGTAGATACTACTCCCTGAGGATTCCAACCTTGCTCTAAGCCCTTCCAGCACATAAGCACCCAATCGTTGGATTGGTTCCCCAGACACTGAAACCATTTTCTCCAAGACATGCATTAAACCTGCCACTGTTGGCATATCACCCTCATGAAGTGCTTGACCACAGGCAACGAGAACCTGTTTCAAGTCTAATCTAGGGATCATTTCCACCAGTTGATTGCAGTTAAAGCTTGCCATTGAAGCAGCTTGGTGGGCTCCACTACTGAAGCAGCAATTGCAGCTGTCTATGACATCTGATTCAGGTCCCAACAAGGAAATTTCCAGCTCCCTCAGCTTGTGCTTCCATTCATTGCCATCATCAACAACAGAAGATCCACTGAATGGTGATCCATAAGTATTGTCAGGGGAATGATGAGGATCAGATAGGTATGATTGAGAACCTTGTGGGGAGAAAGGGCTCCTGCTTGATGAGATGCTTACAGCAGAAGGGGAATCATAGACAACAAAACCAGCAGTTGCAGTGGATGATTCCAGGGTAAAAAATTGATCCTTGTAGGTTTGAAAGGAAACACTGGTTCCTTGGCTCCCAACATCTGAGCATACATTGTTGTCTAATATCTGAATATGAGGCAAACAAAGTGCCTCCATTTCCTGAACAGGTTGGTGATACAGCCTACGGATACAGGCTGAAGTTTGGTGTTTCTGAGATGTTTGCATCTCAGCCCAATCCGCTTATCAACCTCCTCCAGAAAACTTTTTGTTACTGACAGATGTTTGCTGTGACAACAGAATTCTTTTGGTAATGGTAACTCTTTCTTCTAGTAGCAGCAGTTGCTTGATAGAGCAAAATTACTCTCCAATGGAAAAGCTACACAACATCAATCAAGAGATTACAATGGTTAAGCAGCCAACTAGCCTTCGTATGAAGATAAAAATAGTTTGATCCTTGGCATCGATGCTGACCATCAACTGCTTTAGTCGTGCAAGGAAGAAATATCAAAGAAGAATACAATCTGCCAAAAGAAATCCAAGAAAATAAAAGAGATTAGATTATGCAACTAATGGAAGCCCAATGTACACAATCAAGGGGTATTAAAAGTCAGAGAAAAAACAAGTAATAACCAAAGGAGCCTACATGGAGAAAGGACTTGAGCTAAGAGGAAAATTTTCCTCTATGCAACTTTCTTTTAAATTAAAAGTTAATCAACCAAGCACAAAACAGCGATCATAAGATAATCAAGTGAAACAACATAGCATAGCAAGAAGCCAAAGATTAGCGATTTGGACTCACAAAAAATTATATGAGTAGTAAAAAGGCAGCAAGAATATATCTAAAAATATGTAATTAGAACAATTTATACTATATAGGAAGCCTCAAAATTAACATATCAAGTTTGACACCAATTCAAATCTCCCCCTAGTGAAACGCTATAAAGCTTAAAGGTTATAGGCCAAAAGGTGACAAGCAAGCCAAAAGGGAATTGGAACAGAGAGAGAAATCAAAACCAGATGCAAGGCATAAAATTTTTGACCAGTAAAATAATAAAAAAAAAATCAGCTTCCAGATTCATAATTCATTCAAATCTGCAGGATAGCAAACAGTTTGAAAGTTATAACTACTACTACCAACTCTATTAAATCACTTATAGACAAAGATTGATTTTTTTTTTCTTTATTACTTGTGGGGCAAGAACAAAGTTTCTTCCTATCTCATCAAAAGGCCAAACTTTCATTTTCTACCGCAACACCTACCAAATGAATAAGTTACTGATGGAATACGAAACACAGACAAAAAGAGAATCATTTTGATTGATTAAGCACTAACCCTTATCCCCCAATTCATGAATTATCATGAAAAAAGAAAACCCAACAAAAATCTTGTATTCAACTCAAACAAAAATGATCCAACTCCCACAACCTCTCATCGCCACCACCCAGGAAACAAAGAACAGAAGAGAAAACGAGAAGGGGGTTGTCGTGATGAATCGACCAAGAGTTAGGCGTTAAACATACCTTAGTCAACAATCACCAGCCTATGTCTGGGTTCCGCTCTCTGAAGATTCTTCTTCAACGAGCGTCCTCCGGTTGTGCGTCTGTCTCCAAAAATAATGGCTTTCTTTATTTATTATCATCGTAAATTCATGGTGGAACTTAAATATATATTTATATAGTTACGAATCTGGTCATTTTACCACCAGTTGCCCTCAAAACTTTCTTCTATTTACAGGACTGCCACTGGGGTAAAAAAACACTTCTGGCCCCGCTTGGTGACGAAAATAGGCTCTAGTCGATTACAACGTGTGGCCCCGCCGTGTGGGTCAGTAGTCGGGAGTAAGCAAAACCGAGTGTGACTGTGACTCTCTAGAAGGTTAGAAACGGGAAACTACACACAAAAAGATTCCATCTTTCTTCCTTCTTTCTCTTTGCGGTTTGATGTTTAATGGATTATCAACAGTTCTCATCACACGTTTTCTGCTAACCACACACAACTCAACTTCATTGACTGTCACCGAAGTAGAGCTTCTTCCATGAAATCTACCTTTAAGCATTCAAAATTTATTAACAACAAATAAAAATAAGAAAGAAAAGAAAAACTTTTATTTTTGGTGCTCTAGCTCATTAATAATAATCTAAGCGAGGAGTTCGAGTAGAATTCGAATATCAATAGAAATTTAGACTTACGGGATTCATTGAATGATTACAATGCCTTACTTAAATAGATACAAAGTTTAGCTTGGTTTTCATTTTTACTGTATAGTTCGTGTGGATGCTTTGCTAGGTGCAGGTCAACATTTACTCCTTGAAGCTACGGAAGCATGGCGATGATGATTGATGGGCGTGGCCCTGGAGAAAGGCTTTGAATTTTACAAGTAAAGATTGTTGAAAGTGGAAGAATAATTGAACTTCGTGGTTTGTCCACGCTGAATAATTTTTGGTTATTAGTACGTCATCTTGAATATAATAAATCTATAGTTTACTCTATATATCTTAATCCTCCTTTTTTTTTTGGAACAGTAAATATATAGAAGAATTCATTGATTAAATTGGCTCAATTTATTTGACTATCTAAGTTGGTTTTTTTGTCTAAAAGTTATGTCCCAATATACACTTTTATGACCAGAACTCCAAATATAAGCCAAAAAAAATTAATTGCCCAAAATTCAAAGAGTAGCTCTGTGTCAACCAGCATATAAAAGAAATAAAGACAAAAGGAACTATTGGATGATCAATGTCAAAACAAACAAATGATTATAAATAGTCGTTGGTGCCAAAGGATAATACATAGAGTCAAAACCTATGAAGCCTGCAAACGTATAACAACAAAAATAAAAATTAGTAAAACCCTCATTTGGTCAAATAACAACGCCTTCAAACTTCATAGCTGTAGAAGAAGGTGGGCGCCTTAGCGTCATCCAATTATGATCTACGAAAATATCTTCAGATTTCCAGTCTTTTGGGTATAACCAAAAGACTAAATACAAACTGGCTCATCTTATTTTGATTTATTGATCAGAACTTTTTCTTCTTTTTTTTTCAATGTCATGTTAGGTTCTCTGTATGTTACATCAGAAATTGAAATTTATATTTTTGAGATTTATAATTTCGATTATTTATATTTTAATTTGTAGAGTCAAAGTCTAGAAATTGTTGCAACATAAAATTATTTAATAAAGTAATGTATTTATTTGCACGTGATTTTATACTAATTCGTATGAAATAAAAAATATTACAGTAGTGGCAAGCTGTGACGAAAGGGTTAACATTAACAAAGCCGTTAGCGTCAGATTGGACAGACGCGACACCTGAATCAACACAAACCATGGGCGGGCGCTTTAGGATTTAGGACGCGGTTTCGTTCAATGAAAACGGAGGTCAAATGGCACTTGCGTCAATCCTGCCAACAGTGAGGGTGTTTCCGAGATTCCGCGTCTGCGCGGAAGCTTGGCACTTGGCAGGTCTTTCATTCCTCGAAGCAACCCGACCTTGAATTCTTGGTTATCCTCCTTCTAAACCTTAAGTATTCCAATATGCAAATAATTCTTTATTGCACCATGACGTGGCAACCGGCGACAGGTGCCGTCCTCTTCACTTCATGGAGCATTGATAAGATCAGCTGCTCCCGGGGTCATGGTACGACATACAAACTATTCGTCGTAGTATGTGTATAGTTGTCAATATTGTATGATATATTTTAATCAGACTCATGTTAGCCATATTTACTTCCTTTAGAAGTTTGATTCATCCAAAAACATTATTGCTGTTACTTCGAATTACTCAAGGTTTGCATCTAAATGGATTCAAATTGTTATAATGATTAGTTGGTTAATTCAATAAAATGATTGAGTTGTTACACTAAAAATGAGGTCGAGTTGAATACAATTATTAACAAATCGCATATAAATTATTTATTTTCATTGTCATATTAAAAAAATTTAAATTTAAGATTTAGACAAATAAACTTTTAGAATTAGATATTTAATGATATGATATAATTATACCATATCATTATCTAATTCAAGATCTAATTTGGTATTGACATAAAATTAATATTCAAAATCAGCTTAATTTGTGATGTCTTACTTGAAAATTGAATTACTCCAAAAATTTATTTCTTTTGGTTTTATGCGTTGATGTGTTGTGTTTAGCGTCTGGAATGATGATACACTTCGATGACAGAAAGGTACAAAGTTTTCATTTAGAGGTGCTATATTTGGAATCTTGCAAAATGCATCGTCCCGGTCTGTTTTTCCCAAGTTATATGATCCGCGGCGGCCATTTATGGTGTAAAATCAAGCAGCCAATGAGGTGATGTCACGTCAACCGTTTTAGTGGATTGTCTGGTCTGGTTCTTGGTCCCTTACCAACCACCAGCTAGCATTGCCTCTCAATGCTGACCAAAAGAGCCAACAGTAACCTCTCCACCACCGTTTCACAACCTCGTTTTGCTCTGTGTGATGGGGCGTGTAACACGTTCAAAGGCTGTTCTTTTTTCATTTCCTCTCTGCTTGGATTTTTCGTTATTAACAGCAATTATGCAAACAAACAAACAAATGTCTGCAAAAGCATGACAGCATGATACTCATTGATCATGTGAGTTAATGGTTTAATGACTCAAATTTGAGTTAATGCGAAAGCCAAAGACAGACAAGAAAAGAAAGAAAGCATATTAAATGTGGATAATGTAAAAGAAGTTGTCGCAAGAATATATAGTTTCACATGCTGTGTTAAGTTCTATCCATTTCAAGTGATTAACAATAGTGCATATGTGTGTGGGTGGTCTGCTAGAAAAATAAAGTAACCACAGTTGCATCAAAATGTACAGTTAAAACTAGGGTTTTTGAGCATAAAAGTGAGCACCAGCTTTCTCTTTTATATGATTTCGTAGAGGGGGGTGGTTACTTTGGATTTATTTGTTGTACATGGAAGATTTGATATTGATGTTGATAAAGAAGTGAGAAAAAGGAGAATCTTGGTGCTTCCTTTTAGCTTGTATCTGCTTTAAGCAAAGCGGCAGCCAATCATGGCCCCATTTTTCTTATCCTGAATGCCTCGGCATGAAGGCGAAAGGTGAGAAAAAGTATCAGCTAAAGTTACAAGCTGCAGCTTGGGGATTTGGGTTGAGTATCAGGATTAAACAAAACCCTGCTCTTTTACCTAGTAGTAGAGCCTAGAGCAAATCTATAACTTGCCATTCATCAAAGTATGGTATTGCCTTTTCTGTTGTGCTTGCTTGTATCGGATTGTTAGTAACACTTAACATCATTACAAAAGCTACAAGTTCTAGCGCCCAATGATTAAGCTGCAGACAAACCCAACTTGGATAGCTGAAAAGAATTATCCAGGAATTGAGTGAATTTCTAGAACTGGAAACTAGCTTTCACATCCCAGTTGAAAGAATGTTTTTGGACGGTATGCGGGGAAAAAAGAATGCAGATGTGGGAGATCTCTACTTGTTCTATTCCTATGCTTTTCATTTTATTCTTCTCTAATCTCTTTATCTGCTCTGAAGCCGTCCCTGCAATTGGAAAGGTGTCGGCAACAGAATTATGACAAAAATCAAACGTAGGGGGAGGGGGGTGGTGGTGGGCATGGAATATCCGTACCATTCCCTCTCCTCCCATAGCAGAATAAATTTACCTGAATGGAATATTCCCTTTTATCACCACAGACATGAACAGATAGGCGGTTAGTTCATTGTGGAGATGAATTAACAATGGATCTTGGGTAACAAATCATGTCGGATGAGAATTATTCCAAAGTTTTAAAGAATTAGTATTCAATTCCAACCAAAAGGTACTGTTTCACCGACCACAGATATATAATTGGCATTTTGAGTACACAGCACATGGCGTCAGCAAGAGGGGGACACACACAGCTTATATATGCGTCAGGTGGGGTACTAAATCAACGCTGTGAGTGGTGTGCAAGACCAGATACTTAACTGGTCCAAATTTTTTAATGGACATGTTTAATTAAGATATTAATAATGGATATCTTATTGATTAACGTTGCTTAATTGTGAGTCTCGGGTAAGAGAGAGACCAATGAAGATTTAGCTTTAAAGGGCATAATAGGATTCGGACTTGAGGACGAGGTGAAACCATGGATAAATAATCTATAATATTAAGCATGTATTAAGATATTTTAGTCGATTTCTACCCTTCAAACACTTTCTGAATTTTCTCGAGTTTTGTCTTACTCTAGCGACTCCCTTTCTCTCTCGTTTGGGATGGGATGCGAATCAAAAATGTTAATGGTGACCCAAGTTAGCATTAGCAAGCATTGCATCACTTTTGGTCTTTGGTCTTTGGTCTTGGGACGTGTGTGGAATAATCTCTCCTTTCTGCCAAAGAATAAAGGCCAAAACCAAAAAAGGGGGCTTCAGAAACAAGAAGTGGTGGGATGAGGTCACTTGCTTCTTTTACCAGGAAAGAAAAGGGTTGGAAAATTTTGAGTCTAACAGGAAAGAACTGCACCGGTCGACGGTTGAAAATTAATCAGTCGTCACCAACTTTTCAAAGCACCGTCTAGACGTAGGAAACGAAATTCAATATCAGGCCACAAGACAAGTAACACCTGTTTTGTTCTTTGTTTGTGCGAACAAAACTATTTTCTATCCAAGCCCAATAAAGAAATCCAAATGGATTTATTGCTTATTTCATCAATTGATAAGTTTTCTACTTAAATAATTTTTCCATTGCCAAGAAATAATCAATCAAACAAAATTTAAAAGTCAAACAACATTAATAAATCATACATGAATATTAGAATAAACACATATACTATCTAAAACAATGAAAGGGTAGTGAATAATGCCTAATCAAGGCTTAATAAAGAGAGGCGGCAAATGGGACAATCTTGTGTTTTGTGCCGCCATTGGAGAAGGCAGTTGTCATGATAGATGTGCAAGCACGGTATTCGAATGATTCTGGAACCCACAAGCAGACTCTCCAAGCAAAAAGCACATTTCAGAATCCCTGCGTCTTCTGAAAGCGTGAGTCTCTCCAACTCTCCGATGATATCTACTTCCACCACCACATTAGCTCCAGTCCATCTATTTGAGTGGTTAACTAAATTAAGCACTTGACGACTATTTCTAATCGGTAGCTACGACGAATTTCAGAATGTTGTAAAAGTTGGTCGACATCCTTAGGTCACACGATTGCTGGACTTGCTTCAAAGTTGTGCCCTTTGTGCAAGAATCTCCACACAATTTAACCAATTTTCTTATTTGTGTTGTGTATACGTTGTTTCTAGAAAAGGGGCTTTGGTTGTGGTGGAGGCAGTGATTGTAAGTTGTTGCAGGGGAAGCATTGTCGTCAACTCTAGCCCTGAGACGAACTTGAAGAGGTTACATGCTTGGAATTTTGGTAATTTGTTTGATGAAAGTTTTTCAAGGTTTCAAAGACAAAGCTAAATCAATTTGTATTAGGATTTGGAAATTTTTCCTTTTTACAATCATATTAGGATTTTTTTTTGAACATGTCTTACAGCTCAAAGTTGGAGCCCATTCATATAAAAAGAAAAAAATTATTTCTTTTTTATAAAATAAAAAATAATTTTAGTAATATAAAAAATAATTTATATTAATTATAATTATACCAGAATTAGTATTCAGAATTTTTTCCTTTTTACAATCGTATTAGGATTTTTTTTTTAAACAAGTCTTACAATTCAAACAGAGCTCAAAGTTGGAGCCCATTCATATAAAAAGAAAAAATTTATTTTTTTATACAAAATAAAAAATAGTTTTATTAATTTATTGTCGCTCTAGCCCTTCACTCTCCAGCCTTCTTAGTGGGCCAGAATGGGCCTTTAGGTAGAGCTTTTAAAGGGTCTCCCGGATGGAATTTATTGGGCAGAAAATGTGGGCCCATCCTGACCTCTGTTGCAGTCCGAACTCTGAATGTCCCCTACTTTTGGGCAATTGGATATAGAGGCACTCAGAATAAATAACTAAAATAATGTACTACACTACATTTAATAAACATATAATTTCCATTAATTTATCTTCCTTAGGAGGTCATTGAATTAAAACAATATTCGCTCTTTTTGTCAGAAAAAAAAAAGGATTATAACAGTACCCATCTCTTATTTAATAATTTATACATATTTTATTTTTCTTTTGGCTTATTGTGGAGAGAATGAGGGAGTAAAACTTTTTCTTTCTCATTGTTTCCTTGGTACCCGAGGATAACATGGAGGAAATGAGGGGCTTAGGGCTCGGGTACAGCTTGGAAAATTGAGAGAATGAAATTCCTTGCTTCGCCTTGGAGGACAGAAAAATTTTATGGGTTTCCTTTAACCCGAGGCTGGCTAGAAAGAAAGCAATGAGATGGAACAACATTTGAAAGAAAGAAGCAAAGAAACGGTGGGGGGAAACAAAATTCAATATCAAGAACACAAGACAACTACGCTTTTGTTTTGTTCTTTCTGTATATAAAATCCTTTTCTAATCTTCATCAAAAGAAAGAAAGGAACACCTTGTATCATGAAAGACTAGATACTGTTAAAAATTGGAAGCAACCTCTGTGTGCACACATGAGTCGGTGTAAGCAAGCAGCCCTTTGAGTTTAAGACCATAAGGTTCACAAAGTCAATCATCAGAAATCAATCTCCTAGAATGCCAACAACTTCAACTGTCAAATGATGCAAACATGGTATTCATGCTAATATCTTAAAGTCTACCGATGGTACCCCGTCTTTTATGAGATGGCTCATCCTGCATACTTGGGATGAATACTATTCTATAAAGAGAATCCTTCTTCAAGACCATATCTACTTATATAATACATCATTGAAACAAGAAGTTATTAACAGTACACCATGCAGATACTCTGATATTGCACTATCATTAATGTTAGTCGATACTTCAATATTGCATTCTAGCATGGTAGAATTGAATTTATTTCCTAAAGTTTAGTTCATCATCATACACAATCTATTTAATTCATATCAGGATAATTAAGTATAACAAGATGTCCTACATAGGGAGCCAGAAGCCTGAATAGAGGATTGAGATGTTTCTCAGCATCAATGACCATTTATTTTTGTCAAATCTGTTCTTATTTGTGTTTTTAAACAAAATGCAATGCATAGGCAAAATAGAACTACAATAACTGTTGAAACTATGCGCTTTGCCAAGCAGCGAAAATCCTGGCCTCTTAAACCCTCAAGACCCAAGTTTTGCAAAATCTTAAACCAGGGAAAAGAGGCTCCTCTATTGATGTGGCATGACCCAAAGAGATGGCCGAAGTTCAATTTCTCAATACTCCAAATTCATAACAAAGAGCCAATGATTGTATCAGTCCAGTTCAAAAGAACCTATTTAAAACATTTCTATGCATGATAATGAATATTTACCACTTTGAATGTTTTTAGACATAAACATCAAAACAGATCGCCCAACATCCTAGAGACTACAATATCAGCAAGGAGACACAAGTTGAAAAGTCTCAATCTTTTGGCCTAAGAAGTGAAAATTGTCTTTTTCAAGCCCTCCGAAAAGAAACTAATATTCAAAGAACTATGGGTTATATGCTTACAAGCTATAGTAGTGTATAACACACTTTACAAAGCTGATTTTAACTTTGAGAATAGCATCATAGAATGAAACTAATATCACAGAATTTGGATGAAAGATTAAGTTTTATGTCTTCTTCCAAACACTTGCACTATCAACTAAAATATTTGCAATTTAAATTAACTTGTCAAGAAAAACACAGAAATGATTACTTGAATGTATGTCTTATTTATGCTGTAGACAGAATATCAGTTTTGTACTGATCAATTGCACCCCAAACATGAATGCAGTCATAATAAACTGAAGTTCATTCAAACGAATTGCATTCACCAAAACAACACAAAAAGAATAAAAACAAGGTCGGTGCCTTCTAACAAACATTGGGATAACACTCCATTTCATTTGGATTTTAAGTTGCTTTTTAAAGCCTTTAAAAATACAGCAGTAAGACAAAAGCCTTGAAATCAGCAACACGAAATCAGCTAAAGCAATCTGATTATTGACAATCATTTATCAGCCAAAATGTCTTTGACATAAAGGTTTATAACAAAAATAGGGACTGAAAGGGAAAGAAAGAAAGCTAGTTTTTGAATCCACGTTTCTGGTAACGAGCAACCTCACCCTCATTAGGGAAAAATCCCATGAGTCGACCCGCTGAGTTCTGGTAGGCATACATAAACCCTCCCATAAGCCCTATCAGCCCTCCTGTCACCATTGATGGCCCTTTTAATCCCGGTTTTATCCCTGCACCAACGAATACCAAAAGGACCAGAAAAGGGTTTAAACTTTAAACTCATAACGTATTTCCATTTCAATCAAATGTACAAAAGAAATTATATTCTGGGAATAGACCCAATTGCATTTCAATGTTAGAAATTACAAAACTTTTGTTATTATGGTATGTAGATAAACGTAGTGTTACCAGAGAGGTATCCAACGGTGACAGAAACGCCAGTGAGAGTAACGAAACGGAGGTAATCGAGGGTGTTGAAATTGCCAACGACTTTGGTAAAAGGAGGGTTTCGATCTATAACTGGGTACTCTGGTTTTGCCGAAGCTGTTATGTCTGTGTTCATCTTTGATCTTTCTTTCTTCCCCTCTTGCAGGCGCTGTTGCTCTGGTTGTTGTTGCTAAAGTTCGATGACTCTCTAGCCAAGACAAAATGGGAAAACAGAACCCCCCCCCGGTCGGAGGAAAAGGTGCTTCTTTTGTTGGGCCATAAGGTTTGGGCTTCTTAAAACACTATGTTTCGGATTGCTTTGGGGTGGGCTCATCTCTTGCATTTAGGCCTAAACTCCTTATTCCAACATGTTGCTGCCATTTTAATTTAGAGACATGCTGCTCACCTTAGATTGCTGTTGTAAGTTGTGAAGAGAATATATGAGAAGAAAGCTGAAATGGTTGAAGTAGGAATGCTATGAATCGATGAAGAAGTTGTGACGATTAACCAAACCAATTGAAATTATACAAGACTATGGACAATTTGCCTGTTGCATGTCATGTTTTGGTTAATGACAGTGTATCAGTTTCTAATATTGAACTTCCTTTTGAAAAAAAAGAAGTCTTAGATAAGCTTCCTTCATGTCGTCTTATTCTACTCAATTACAATTAGAATTCTTCTTGTTCCCCAAGTGTCAAGAAAACTCAATGCAGCTTTGCAATAAATACTTGACAAGAAAGGAAATTGGTAAGGCCGTAAGGGGCTTACTTTTCTAATTACTGAGTTCTTTAGTTGTGAAGAACTTGCAATTTAATATAATCAAAGAATCAAAGAACAGAAAATGGGAAAAAAAATTCTGCATATTCTCATAAAATGAAATAGTCAGAAGCCAGCTATTTATAGTGCTAGTAGAGTTTGTAATTCTAAACAACGCATAAGGCTAAAAACGTAAAAGAACTGTAAAACAAATTATTTACAATAAATAAATAAATTTATACTCTTCACTCCCCCTCAAGATGAGTATTATGTATGTTAATAATACTCATCTTATGCAAGAGAGAATGCAATGGTCCAGGTTGTAAAGCTTTGGTGAAAAGATCTGCAAGTTGGGACTTGGTCGGAATGTAAGATGGATCAATTTGACCTGCAGCTACCTTCTCTCGAATGAAATGACAATCCATCTCAATATGTTTTGTGAGCTCATGAAATATAGGATTCCGACAAATATGAAAAGCCGATTGATTGTCACAAAATAATTTCACTGCACATGAATGTTCAATATTGAAGTCCATAAGTAAATGCCGCAACCAAATCACTTCACAACAAGTTGCTGCAATTGCTCTATATTCAGCTTCAGTAGAACTCTTTGCTACCACACTCTGCTTTTTAGCTTTCCAACTTATCAATGAGTTTCCCAACAGTATACCAAAACCAGTAACTGATCTTCTAGTATCTGAGCAACCAGCCCAATCACTATCACTATATGCTTGTAAGCATAAATCATAATCACTAGAAAATAAAATGCCTTGACCAGGAGTTGCTTTAAGATATCGTATTACTCTGAAAGCTGCTTGTAAATGAACCTCACTTGGCTTGTCCATATACTGAGAGACTATGTGAACAGCATATGAAATATCTGGTTTTGTAAAAGTAAGGTACAAGAGTCTTCCAACCAACTGTCTATACATAGTACTATCTTTCAATTGTTCTTCATCTGTGGCCTTTGTCAATTTATGATGATATTTAATCGGTGTAGACACTGGTTTAGATCCCAATAAACCATATTCTGTTAAGATGTCCAGAGTATACTTTCTTTGACAAAGAAAAATTCCCTTGCTAGACCTTCCCACTTCTAAGCCAAGAAAATACTTCAGTTTCCCTAAGTCCTTAAGCTTGAAATTAGAACTCAAATGGCCCTTAACATCATTAGTAAGATCCATTGAAGTATTGCCAATCACAATAGCATCCACATAAACCAACAATGCAATGAATTCCCCTGTTTGAGTGGTCTTGGTAAACAAAAAATAGTCAACTTTGGATTGCTGAAAACCATAAGCTAGTAAACAAGTGGTAAATTTTGAATTCCACTGTCGTGATGCTTGTTTGAGTCCATACAACGACTTATTCAACTTGCACACCATCTTACCACCGGTAAGACACTCCCCCTTAAAACAATACCCTTGTGGCAGCTCCATGAAAACAGTTTCATTCAAATCCACATTCAAGAAAGCATTATTAATATCAAGCTAAGTAAAAAACCAACCTTTAATGGCTGCCAGCGCTAAAAACAGCTGAACAGTGGTATGTTTCACCACAGGACTAAATGTCTCTTGATAATCAAAGCCTGCCCTTTGATTATAACCCTTGGCTACTAATCGGGCTTTATATCTCTCAACAGAACTGTCAGCATTTAGCTTGACCTTGTAGACCCATTTACAGCCAATAACATGAGAATTAGGAGGTAAAGGTACCACTGTCCATGTCTCATTCGCCTCCAAAGCATCTAATTCAGTTTGCATAGCCTCCCTCCATTGAACATGTTTTACAGCTTGATGATAACATGTGGGTTCAGGTATATGAGACAAGGCTACTATAAAAACTTTATGATCAGGTGAGAGTTGATTACTAGACAAATATTTGGTGATGGGATATTTGGTAACAAAATTGGCCTATATAGGAAAGGTACAATGATAAGCCTCAAGGTATTTTGGTGGGTGTCTTTGTCTAGTACTTTTTCTAATATTGGATGGTGAATTATGTGAATGTGGTTCTTCAGCAAGTAGAACTATAGGTTCACTCAACTCAGGTAGATTAGCATTTAAATCAGGCAAATCCATATTGAAATAGAAGCAGAAGTATCAACAACAGAATCAAAAGAATTATCAGCAATAGGAACAGAATTATTGTCAGATATTGACGGAGAAGGAATATCAACAAAATGTGCATATGAAACAATTAAAGGATGGGTAGGTAAAGAAGCATCATGAGAAGAAGACAAATCATAAACAGAACGTGAGGTTGATTGATGTCGCTGAAAAGGAAATATTGATTCATGAAATATAACATTTATAGAAACAAAGATACTATGTGTAACTAGGTCATAAAGCTTGTAACCTTTAATACCTACTAGATATCCAAAAAAAAATACATTTTTTAGCCCTAAGTTCAAACTTCTTTCTGTTGTGTGATAAAGTCGATGCAAAACATAAAGAACCAAATACTTTAAGATGTGAATATGAATGTGGTTTATGAAAAAGCTTTTCAAATGGAGTTTGATCATGTAAACTTGGTGTGGGCACCCTATTTATTATATGAGTAGCAACCAAACTTGCATCACCCCAAAATTTTAAAGGAAGATTAGCTTGAAATAAAAGTGATCTAGCCACAACTAAAAGATGCTGATGCTTTCTTTCAACAATACCGTTTTGTTGGGGGGGGTCTCAATATAAGAAAGTTGGTGCACAATTCCCTTAGAGCTAAAAAAATCAGTAAGATTAAATTCTGAACCATTATTTGACTTTATTTGTTTGATTGAAACATTAAATTGATTCAAAATCAGATTATAAAATGTAGGCAAAATCATAGAAACTTCTGACTTGTACTTCATTAAAAAAATCCATGTAAACCTAGTGTATTCATCAACAATGGTAAGAAAAAACTTATGCTCTGAAATTGTAGAAACTTCATATGGTCCCCAAATATCAACATTTATTAGTTCAAAAGCAAATGTAACAGAAGGTACATGAATTGGAAAAGGAAGCCTTTTCTGTTTAGCAAGTGGACAAACATCACAGAAAAAATTTTCTGTACATGAAACATCAAGGAAATGTTGATGAATCTGTTTTATTTTCTTAAGTGGAATGTGCCCTAATCTAAAGTGCCACAAATCAAAAACAGTAGACAAACTATTACAAGAATTAACAAAGTGAAAAATTACATTTTTGTCTTTTTGAAACTGTGCAACTAGTTGTGCATCCAACTCCTTTTGTAAGAGATATAAGCCATCTCTCACTCTAGCACCCCCAGTCACTTTCTAGGAAACTAGATCATATATAATGTAGTACGAATCAGTAAAAAACAAATGTTGTTTCTGACACTTTGCTAACTTGTTAATAGAAATTAGGTTGAATTTAAAACTTGGTACACACAAAACATTCTCTAAAATCAAATCTCCTAATTTTGTAGTGCCCATATGGGATACCAAAACATTTATTTTGTTTGACAATTGAACAAAAACATCATGAACTTTCCTATATGCAGTAAAATTTTTAAGATTATAAGCTATATGATCAGTAGCACTAGTATCAAGTATCTAGGCATCACTATTCAGAAATGAACACATTGAAGCAACAATACTATTTACAAAAGAATATGAACAGAAATCATTAAAGGAATGATAAGCATGATTGAAAGACTTACCTGCCACGGTTGAATTTACCAAAGCAGTTTTACTCTACTGACTGGATGTTGTAGGAGTATCATATTGATTGATTGATGGTTGTTCATTGATGAGAGACAGCAGCTTATGAATTTGATCCTTAGAAAGGCCAATTTGAGACATCGAACCATTGATACCCTCATCTCCAGCTTCATTAGACTTGGTTACAGAAATCACATTGTTGGCAGAATAAGATTGACTTCTTTTATTATTGCCATTAGATTTGTTCTTATTGAACTTATAATCTACAGGAAATCCAATCAGTCGATAACACTTCTCCTTTAAGTGACCATTCTTTCCACAATTTGAGCATAAAAAATTAGATTTTCCTTTTGATTTTTCACCAGCAACTACTGATATAGCAGCAGTCTCACTTAATGGCTGAACCGTGACATGAAAATTCCTCTTATTTTCTTCTCTTAAAACAAGATTATATGCCTCATCCAAAGATGGAAAAGGCTTCATCATTATAATCTGTGATCTTATAGTAGAAAAACTATCATTCAATCCATTTAAGAATCGAAAGATATTATCCTTAGCCATCTGATCAACAAATTCCTGAAAACCTCCACAAGTACACTTAGGTAGAGGGCGAAAGCTACGCAACTCTTCCCAAACAAAATTCAACTCAGTAAAATACAGATCAACTGATATAATTTCTTGAGCAATGCCATTAAGTGTGTGCTGCAGATTACAAATTCTAACATAATCTGGCAATGAAAACCTTCATTTTAGGTTTTCCCATATTTAAGCCGCATTACTCATATAGAAAACAGTGGAAGCAATTGATAGTGTTAAAGATTCAAGCAACCAGGCAACAATCAAATTATTGCATCTTATCCACGGCATATACAATTTGTCAGTAACTAAGAGTTGAGGAATCGTACCATCAATAAACCCTAGCTTATTGCGAATGGACAAAGCAAGATAAAATGACCTATTCCATGCTGAGTAATTCGTTGAAGTAAGCTTCGGAGTAATCGAGATTAAATCGTGATGATCTGAGTGATGCACAAAATAAGCCGAGTGTGGATCGTCCAAAAGAGAAATCCCATGTGCTGACTCGGCCATAGCAATTCACATCAAGAAGATATTTTTCTCACAAAAATCAAAATACAAAAAAAATCATTAAAAAAAGCCTCAAGAAATACAGATCTGAGCAAAAAGAACCAAACCCTAACAACAGTCGATTCCCAAACAAATCTGCAAGAAACAAGAAAGATTAGATCAAGAATCTGGAACGATTGATTTGATAAACCGATTCACACACAAAGCCCCAAATAATATGCCAGAAAATGCGACAAAGGATCGATGCTCCCAATGGCTGAATCGATAACAAAACCCGATCGCAATCCTTGAGATAAGCACTGTTACTATAATACAAGGAGAAATATGAATAGGCCTACAAGAAATCAAAGAAAAAATAGTTCAGGAACCCCGGATCAGAGCTCTGATACCATGTGAAGAACTTGCAATTTCATAGAATCAAAGAATCAAAGAACAGAAAATGGGAAAAAAATATTCTGCATATTCTCATAAAATGAAATAGTCAGAAGCCAACTATTTATAGTGCTGGTAGAGTTTGTAATTCTAAACAACACATAAGGCTAAAAACGTAAAAGAACTGTAAAACAAATTATTTACAATAAATTAATAAATTTATACTCTTCACTAGCCTCATGAAATTGCACTGCTTGGCCAAGAATATTGCAGCTACCGTACAAATTTTGGAATAAACGCAGTACATGCATGGTCCATGAGGAGGAAGTTAATGTCTATAGATTTGATTTCCGGTTAAGGTTAGATTTAGTTTTCAAGGGAAAATCAAGCATGATCTGTTCAGCTCATCCATGGTTTACATGTCTTTGAAGGCATAGAGTTCAATTCATTGATTGTTTGGTTCATACGAATTATAAGCCACTTAACATTCATTTTCATGAAGTTATTTTCCCTAAACTGAAGTAGCAAGTTTCCTCTGATTCACCATTATCAGAAAGAGGGCAGAAACGAATAGAAGCATAGAGCCATGGTTTCTTGCCCTTTTTGCCATTGAGAATTTCTAGTGAAAGTAACCATTCATGGTTGGTCCAAACGGGCAGATTCTAGCAATATTCCACACAAATTCAGCCAATTATATCAGAATCCAGCCAATGATGAAATAATGAGTTACTTCCATGTTATTGAGTCCATCCCTCGCTAGTTACCAATGATTCAGGATTGAGTCCATGCTGGTATCCTAAAAAGAAGGTCCAGATCTGCATGTTATGGAGTTGCCATCATGTAGTAGTGAGAATCTGCTCTATCATTCATTCTGGAGGGGCTGGTAATTGGTCAGCGCTTTTTCCCACTCCAATTCCTGAAATTCCAAGCATAGGTTGTTAAACTTAAAGCCTTAACTTATATATTGCTGCTGATTCTATCTAGTTTTATTTAGAGTTCAGACATATTTCCAGACGCTTGTGCTTCATTGCTAGGTGTGTGAGCTGCGGGATGTCATCAACATGGACAAGGCTAGCTACATGTAGCCACTTAGTAGGTGAAATTATTTTATGATATAAATTAACCTTTAGTGCGAAATGGATATAATAGGAATATCAGCAGCACGCCTTGTCTATGGCCCCATATTTCTTTTCAAGCCACTCTTCCAAACTTCGAAGTTGCAAACTAATACAAAATAAATAATGGAGAGAGGGGGGTGCTTCTGCTGCATAGTAGAAGCATCCAATCCCAACACTGTTGGCATCTGCAGCTTTCATCTGAGCATGCCATTCCCTTCCAAAAACTTCAAGACAAAACATATCTTGAGAGAGAGAGAATGTTTGTATGTCTGTCTTTGTCATACATTATTGTACAATCAAAACATTATGAGCTCCTAAGATTATTCCCTATTCTGAACCTTGTCTTTTAACCCTCACACCGCCCCCACCTCTGTGCCTTCTCTTACCCTAAACAGTTAGCTAAGAATGATGGTCTCAAAGAGCGAAGTTTTGGAAGTGGAAAATGGAGATTTTAAAATTCATATCCTTTGCAAAACCCCATCATCCCCGAAGCTATAAACAGGCTTTGGGGGCGAGCTGATAGAGCATTCCCCAATCTATTATTCCTCCAAACAAACCCTTCCATGTGCTAGTTTCAACGTTCTTTTGGACTCTTCTCCCCACACTTTTTCTCCTTTAGCCTTGCTTTTGCCTCTTCTCCCACATACACTAACCAAAGTACTCCCTTAGATTGGCCACACAACCTTTTCTTTTTGGACCTTTGCCGCTTAGCTGCCGATTCTATTCCCTTTTTTAAATCATTTAGAATTTTATCGGACAACTAAATGCCTTCAACTAATTCAAGCATACCATGGTAACCATGCCAACACCCTATAAATACACATAAACCCTTTCAAGCGTTCCTTAGAGTACTTCACCTACACCGCCTTTCTTGCATCAGTAGACATTGCTCGCTATAGCTAATTAAGAGCAAAAGATCATATCTTCTCAAATGGGTAGGGAAAGCATTAATGATCCTACCATTGTTTTTCAATCATCCATTGCTCTACTGCAGGAGAGGTTCAGGCAGTTGCAGAGAATGAAGGAGATGAGAGAAGAGAGGGAACTACTAAGAAAGCACGCTGAGCCTAAACAATGCAACCCCACCTTGCCTTATGAGCCATCAAGGTTGTTCTTTCACTTCTTGCCACCAAGGTCACCACCTCCTCAAGTACCTTTCTCCATCTGGTCTGGTTCACAACACAGGTGTTCTGGTACTGATTCTCAGTCCACGGAGGCCCCACTTTTTGAGAGTTTATTGCCCACAGCCTCAAAGATACCTGATTCTATGCATGTCTCTCAGAACAAATTCGATGATTCGGATTGTGATGATGTGGATACCTCCCTTCACCTGTAAACAAATTAACCCATACTTCGTTTGGTGCTGTAATAGTGAAAGAGTTAGTGATATTATTGTAGTGATGGATATCATCCATCGAATATAATTAATTTACCTTCCTGTTTGTGCTATATGATAATATGAAGCTAGCTATATATAATTAGCTGATATTCCAGCTTTTTGGCCTCATATACGTGCTACTCTTGGTCATTTCTTATCACTGTCAAAAGGCGAAAAAGCCAAGAGCAAGTGCCATGTTTCTGTGATTTTTTTCCCGTTGGCCAATTTTCGGATGCGTGAAACAGTACTTTTCTTAATTTAGAACAAGCCTAGAGACTGGAGTTGATCAGAATTATTACTCTACCAATTGTCTAGATGGTTAAATCCAAATATACCTACATGGTACTAAGATTTAAATTTTAACAAAACGGTAATGATTTTATACACAGCAAATCCAAATGCCGTGTTGCGGTCTAGATGCGGGCTCCATGGACTGCAGAAGATAGCTATTCTGCATTCATCTTGAGCTATCTGCAGTCATCACCATGCGTGCATGTGAATCATGTGAAGGGGATTTCTGTTGATTATTGCCATTTTTCATCAAGAACTCGATATTGTAGAATTTGGGGATACTATAAACATGTATGCCACCTGACGTGCCACTCACGCTTTGATTGAAACGAACTGTTGGGAATTACAAAAGGAAGATCTAACGCTTTTTCTCTATGAGTTTGCTTCAGAATAGGGACAGTTTGATGCTCAAATTATTTGATATGTCCCTTACAAGTTAAAGCTTAAACACATAAACTCTACTCTGAACCGAGTGTCAAAGTAATGGGAAATCCTAACCAAAAAAGTTTAAACAGTTCTGGTCCATTTTTGCGTTGTCATGAAAGTTCCCAGATTGGGAACAATCCAGGTAGTTTGACCATTCCAAAACAAAGATTGTATTCTTAATCGTAAGATGGAAGGAACATAAAAAGAGAGGAACCTCTACTTTGACAAAAGCAAAGAATTCCTTCTCAAAGCTACTTCATCTATAGCCATTAGCTAGCTACTGGTGGTACGGCAAATGCCCAACCTTCTGTCTTGGATACACACGTCTGCAACTCCCCCTGAATCAGCCACAATGCCGTCTGCCTTACATTGGACTCTGCTTGCTCTTTGCTTTGTTTCTTTAATTTTACAGAAGACAGGTAGTGCCATAGTTAGTGACTTTACTGATCTTTCCATGGTTGTTGATCGTGATCAAGTAAAATTAATTTAGGTCTATAAATTTTTGGGTCATGCTAGATGCTCAATTCAGGGAATGGTGCATAGCTGATGAGCAAACTCCTGACGATGAGTTGCAGAAGGCCCTTGATTGGGCTTGTGGGAAGGGAGGTGCCGATTGCAGTAAGATACAAGTGAACCAACCTTGTTATCTTCCAAACACTATAAGGGACCATGCCTCTTATGCCTTCAACAACTACTATCAGAAGTTCAAGAACAAAGGAGCAACTTGCTACTTCAATTCTGCTGCCATGATCACAGATCTTGACCCAAGTAAGATCATAATCCTATCACTTTTTTTTCTTTCTTTTAGATTTAATTCGAATCGAGATTTCTACTTAAACTCTCATGCTACTTTTACCACATGATTTATATCTATTGGCTTTTCCTATACTTAACTAATTACATTAGTACTAGATTTCTATGTACCAAAAAGGATACATGTCAGTACTAGATTACACTCACATCCCTAAGCTGCAATTCTGCTTGATCATCCTATAATTTTTCTCATCCTTTAGACTTAGAAATTTTTGGAGATGGCCTGCATAAAGGGTTTTAAGAACTTGGTAATTGAAAGTGATTCTTTAATGGCTGTTAAGGAAATTACAAAGTCTGAGATTTGTTCATGGGAGTGGAGTAGTTTGGTGCATTATATCGTTTGTTCAGCTGCTGATTGCTCTAAATGCCAGCTCATTCATACCAGGCAAGAAGACAATTCTTTAGCTTATGCTTTAGCTAGTGTTACATGCCTAAACCTCAAGAAAAAATAAAAAACAGAGAAGTTGTAGTAATTACGACTAGTGCTCAACTTTATATGATGTGGCTGCGTGGGAGGGTTTGGCTGTTAATTGCCCGTTTCAGCAACTCTATTCTAGCTGCTACTGACTATTCCGATTTCTTTCTTTGTTGACAGGCCACCATTCATGCAAATTTGTATCTGTTCCCTAGGTGGAGGCCAAAGTCTTTGCAATACACTTGTTTCTGTTGGAAATTTACGCGTGATCTCTTACAATTTTCAGCAGAAACATAACATAAAATACTAGTTTTTCTTTTACTTTTTACCCTTTCCTCTCCTGTTTCAGACTTGTAATTTTCTTTCCTGGTGTGTGTTCCACCATTCAATATGAAATCTGGTTTTGGACTTCCTCTCACCTTGAGAGATTTCAACTTCCAAGCACCATGGTAGTGCTTTCTTTCCGCCCCAACTTATCTTAACTGAATACCATGCTCTCCTGATCTCCTTGGTCTCTGTTATCATCAACCAACAACCATCCATCCTGGAGATTTCCTGGATATGGAGGCTAAGCTTCTTGAGCAGTGTCATTTCAATTTTCAACGAAAAAGACAAAAGATTTAATATCATACGCATTTATAGAAGATTGAAGAGATAGATTTAGTATCGTGTTGCTCACAAACCAAAAGATCCTGAAAGTATCCCCATCCAACGAATGTTGATACATACTTTTTCAATTTCTTCACAGTCTCTTTCATCACCTTGTATATTTCACATGGCCAGACCCCAGATGTATATATGAAAGATAAAAATGCAGTGCTTTTGCATTGCTCACGTATTTCATATGGTTGGACAAAGTATGGCCGATGTTATCACTATCTTCTTCGAAAGTCCAACCCCACCTCCACTGGAATTCAACTTGGTTTTCAAGCCAACTTTGCAATTAGTTCTGGCAAGCAAATAAAGACAATAAGAAAAGATACAAAGGAGTACTGTATGCATCGAGTGATCTGGGACTTACTCATGAAGAGAATAATTAATGAAGGTAGAAACCAAATGCTGTTGAAGACAAGCTGGAGGATATACCAGTGGTCAAAATCTAGATGATTGTTTCGTGTAAAATGATTACCTTGATTTAGTTGCTTTAATCATAAATTCATAGTTGAAACTTATATTTGCATTTGGATTTTTGTTGACTTTAATCAGATATTGAGGGGAACGAGTGAGAAAAAAAAAGAGTAGAAACGTGATATGTATTGTTGGCGGAAGATCTTTGTACTCCTATCAGCTATGCACACATCCTAACAATGCCAAATCAATGGATAAGAATGAAAAGACAAACATGCGAGATTCCTTTCCTTTTACCTTCCGGCAAATGGCAATGGAGGAAACAAGGTTGTAAAAGGAGGGGTAGCTTGGGCTAAAACTGATGGGACAAGGCTAGCCACTTAAAGATTGACATTTGAATGGAAATCAAAATACAAAGTTGCTTTGCCTGCTAATGGAATGCAGTAGTTAGGAAGTGGATTTTCTCGGAGTTAAAAATCAATGGAGCCATCCTCTCATCCTACAAGCTTTTGGCATCAGCCGGACGTATCCATGACGCGTGTTGGGCTCGAATTATTGCATTGAACAAGTGTCCTGGAGATGGAGATCTTGCTTGGCTCTGCTGCAAACCAAAGGCAGTCCTCGGCAAACGCTGCTGAAAGGCGCGTGGTCTTGTGAGGAAGTCTCCTCCGACGACTTCCGAGTCCTTACATCATGGGAACATGTGGACGCAAGCACATCATCAAGTGAGTAAAACCAACCAACCAAAGACCCCACCACGAAAGAAGAACCAAGAACCTAACATCAACTATGCGACCTTTAATCATTTGACGAGCTTTCCTCTTGTGTGTTTAGATTCTTCTTTTTATATTTCCTTTGACAGATTGTTTTATTACTAGCTTTCAGACGAAGGAGAGTTAGTTTCCGTTGTTTCTTTTTAAGAGTGGTCTATTCAAAAAGAAATGGGGCCACGCATTAAATTCAACCATCAGCCTTGATCAGTGGGGAAGGATTTAAGGCACTCGCTTACCTTATCTGAACCTTTTCTTGGAACAACAAAACCGTTGCCCCTTCCTAGAAAAACAACTCTAAAGAAAGCATCCCTGTTGCTTCTGTCTCTCTTTGCCATAGTTTCATTTCTCTTCTTTTACTTTCCCACATACGCCTTAAATGCATGGTTAATACCCGTCTGTGCACAAGATGAGGTGCCCTTTGCCTTGAGGCCTCGTGCGTTTTGAGAGCCTCTAACTTCTGACCACACTTGGCACTGGGCAGGCCTCAGTCGTCCAGCAAAGCAAAACAAAACACCTTTTTATTTCCTTTTTTATAATTACAGAGAAAAAAAGGGGTACCACTCATAAAGTGGGGAAGGCCATTTACTCTTTAGACTATAGTTTGGCGCAGGCCTATTTAAGCAGTCGGGGTGGTTGCCTGATTGGTTAGGTGTACGTGCTTTGTGCTTGAGAGTTTTGTCTGGGGCTGGTCTGTTTCTTCCTTCTCTGTGGAGTGTTGGCCTTTTGGCAAGAAGATGAATTATTTGGGTGTTGGTGTTAGTCCTGGGAATGTCCCAGTATACCATGCCACTAATCTGAAGGTGATTGATAGGAGAGTGAGAGTTGCGGAGTTGGTTTTGAGGTGTGTGATATGTGTCTTAAGTGTTCTTGCAGCTGTTCTTGTGGCAACAGATACTCAAGTCAAAGAAATCTTCTCAATTCAGAAGAAAGCTAGGTTTACAGACATGAAAGCTCTTGTGTAAGATCCTCTACTCTCTGGCTCTCTCTAGTTTACCCCTCCGAGATTGAGCATCCCGTTGGTTTCCATGTAAAACTCATACCTTTCTTGCTTTTCTTGTTCACAGGTTTTTGGTGGTAGCCAATGGGGTAGCTGCAGCCTACTCATTGATACAAGGGGTGCGTTGTGTTGTGGCTATGGTGAGAGGAAGTGTGCTTTTCAGCAAGCCTTTTGCTTGGGCCATTTTCTCTGGAGATCAGGTACTGTGCATTTCCTCCATAGCATACACGGAAGAGCCTAAGAGCTAATACCCTGCATCTTGTTCAGCTAGTAGTTGTAATTGGTAAAGTTATGTTTCGGGTTCCCAGTTGTCCATATCTCTAAACTTGGTTGAAGGGTTTCATTGAGGCAGACTACCCCATTTACATGGATTTAGCTGATTGCATGCTAACTTGCATCCTTAGCAGAAGGAGATAAAAAAAACATTGTAAAACGGCAATTTTAAGGGCGATAACAAAATTTTTAACTGGAGTAGGTGCAATAAATTGAAAGACAACAATAATTTCCCCCTTTGTTTTTTAGAACGCTAGGCTTCCACCAAAAAAGAACAAGTCAAGGTTTTTCGTACATTAGCATTTAATGTTCAAGTTAATGTATTCGACAGGGTGGTAGCCTGGTAGGTAATTGATGTTAAGCCTGGTAGTCTTGAAAATCCTTGCAATAGCAACAGTAGTCTGAGAATGTAAGCAGCAAATAATGATGAGGGGAAGATGAAGATCATCAATGTAAAGAAACAACTATCCTACCAAACAATGAAATACACACACACACACTCACACGTTGCAATAAATATGAAATAGGCCTTCTGAAATTCATTGAGTGCTTGTTGCGAGCTAAACCAACATGAGTGGACTTTTAAGTCTTGCATAAGAATTAAGAGGAAAGGCAGGTCCTTGGTGTTGTTGTATGGAATTTATTTCTCATTCATGATATAGTCAGAATGCAGCTAATTTTTCATCTCCTGTTGTTCTACGTAGTAAATAGACGGCTAATGCTGGATCTTAAATGTTGGAGCGTAAGCTGGTATGAGAAAAACAATGATTTAATGCACCAGACAGAAGCCTCACGCGGTTTCGAAAATCCAACTAACGCTGGTGTGGAAAGAAGAAAATCCTGTCGCAAGATGCTAGCTAATAATGTATATTGAAAATAATATTGTTAATATTCCATGAATATCTTGAGAATTATGTTGTAGTCAGACTTTGCAGGATTCAGCATGGTATGTTGGGTTCTTTTGATTCTAATGCATACCTTAACAACCTCCCAGCTCCCCCTTCTTTTTTTGACCATGAGGATTATTTGAGGGAAGGATAGAGGAGGCCTGATTTGGTGCCATATCAGGGCCAGTTATTTCGTATAACCTGACCTTTCGAGCTGATTTTAATATTTATCAATTATCACATACCTGGAGAGAGCTGATATGGAGACCATTTTCTCTGTGGTAGCACCATCTAGCCTGAAAGAATGCTCGCAAAATGCTATTACTTTAATGGTTGAAAACACATGTATATTGACCGGAAGTGAGCATCTAATCATTAACATATCATGTTTTTCTTTTGCAGGCCCTGGCATACTTGACTGTGGCTGCTGTGGGAGCTGCTGCACAGTCAGCAGTGTTTGGCAAGCTCGGGCAAACAGAGCTTCAATGGTTGAAGATATGCAGCATGTACGGGAAGTTCTGTAACCAAGTTGGGGACGGAGTAGCAATGGCACTGCTAGTTAGCCTTGGCATGGTGGCCCTATCTTGTATCTCCGCTTTCAGTCTCTTCCGCTTGTATGGCAGCACCAAAGCCAGGAACAACTCCAGGAGGTAGAAACTCGGGTGCTGAAGTTTTTAGGTAGCCAAACTGCCTTGTTTCACAGGCTCATTCCTCAAGGTTCTGTAATATTTTATCTTTGTTATATATTATAAAGAAAAAAAGTGGGCTTTATGTCTCCCATTTGACAATAAATCAAAGGCTGGATTCTGTAGAAATTAGAACTTAAAAAGTCCCTTGGTTTCTTTCATGCGTTCAAGCAGTTGAAACACCATGAGACACCTAATCAATGAATATAGGTTTCAGTTGAAACACCATGAGACACCTAATCAATGAATATAGGTTTCAGTTGAAACACCAATGGAGTTAGCTGCCTAGCTTTCCATCTTCCTGAGGAACAGAGCGCGTCCTAGAAGGCTAAAAAACCAACAGGCTTAATGCCTATCTATCTATAGGACTATGATCAGTAAATGAGTTCATGGTGGTGGCCTGGAATAGATGCTTGCTCAGCTCTTCACAAGCACAACCCTTTTGAAAACCAAATTAATTGAATTATATTTTCGAATTAATTGATTTAATTTATTAAAATGGAGTAATATTATTATGAGATAGAAGATCTAAGCATGGTCTCCTCTCCTTCCAAATCAGAATCAAATTGAAACTTAAAAAGGATTTCTTTGTTTTAATTTAAAGTTCTGTTTTTTAAGACAGACAAGATAGAAAGAGAATTTGTGTTTGCTCGTACTGGTGGACCGTGGTCGACACGTGCCATCGAAAGCTTGGGATAACATCAAATACAAGCATATCTACCGACAAAAGGAGAAACTTGAGATCGTATTGGACAATCCTACCACATCAATAACTTTGACTTTCATCTTTCCACACAAAGCTCGAATCTTGTTGGCTACTGAACACGTAAAACAACCTCTGGTGATTCACAGAATCAAAAACTCCCAAACAGACACGCCTTTGCTCGACCCCTCACTCCCTCCCTCCCCCGGGTAAAGTCACCGCCTTTGACCTACCAAACGATTCCAAAACTACTGTTCTCTTTCAAGCTCCGTAGAAAACCTAAAGTTTTTATTAATTTCTTAATAAAAATCCTTAATTTTATTATAAAACTATTGATTTGCGAATAAGCTCGCAGCATCAGGTATCGATTTTGGGGGATTGAATTTAGGCGGTTTGTGTATAAGAGCTGAGAAATTAAGCGATGTCGGAGAAGTTTTCGCCGACTCTCAGAATCGGAGATCTCAGCGATTTCATAGCTCCGTCTCAAGCCTGCGTTGTTTCTCTTAAAGGACTCAAAGCAACCCCTAACAAGCCTGAGCCTCAGGTACTTGTACTTTTGGCTTTACTTCGTTTTCTTTCCTCAATTATCAATCTTTTGTTTAGGACTTTTGCTAAATTTGATGCGAAATTAGATGCAAGAATTAGTTTTTGGTTTGTAATTTGGTATTTTGATATTAGTTTTAGCTGCCGCACAGAAGCTTTGTTCTACTAATTATCATATTACTTAACTGTAGAAGAGAATACATAAATTTATTTGCTTTGATTAATTTTTACTTTTTTTGAATTACTTTGGTGAAGGCGAGGGTTTCAACTGTTAAGAGTCAGCAAGCTGAACCAGTAAAAATTTCACTTAAGGACTGCTTGGCATGCAGGTAATATTTTCCTCTGTTTTTCACTCATGATTCTTGTCTTCTAAATTGCTTATGTTTTGCATTGGATGGAACTTTTGTGTATGTTTTAAGGCTACTTCTAGTTCGTGCCAATTACAATCAGAAATAATAGATGAATAGGAGCTACTAAAATGAGATAAAACAAAAAATGGTTGTTGAGTGCCTAATTTATGACTTTCCAATTGTTTTCTTGATAAGTGCTGCAAGTTTTTATCTATTGTTACTTACATCAAAGACATCTTTGTAAATTTTTTTTGCGATGGTGCAGCGGCTGCATAACCTCAGCAGAGACTGTAATGCTTGAGAAGCAAAGCTTAGATGAATTCCTTTCCAATATTAATAAAGGGAAGGCTGTTATTGTATCCCTCTCTCCTCAGTCAAGGGCCTCGCTTGCAGCTCACTTTGGCATCACTCCACTACAGGTATGAAAACATCAGAAACTGTATCCCTCCCATTTTCTTCTTGATTTTTTCCTTTTGGGTACATATGGTGGCCCACTATATTCATTGCTAGGTGAGAGAAAAATGCCCCTTTCGGTTTTGCTGCTCATAGGTGAGGAAACCAATCATTGAAGTGCACCAAGTGGGTGCCAAACCAAGTACAAGTCCAATCCTTTTAGAGCATGTGATTAATAAAAATCTAATGCATCATCTACTTTCATGTGCTGCCGCCTGTTAAACCAAAAAAGAAAAGTGTATAACCAAGTATCCAAGGGCTTTGATAGTGGCATTTCTACTCCCTGACATGCTCTTCTGTTAAAGAAACAAAAGCCAGAGAGGGTTAAATCAATCAATTTTCTCTTACCACACAAGTTTTCACACCCCTCTCAAACTTGTAATTCCTTTTGATTAAATCTGCCACAACCCAAAAGATTCCCCACATCTATGAATTATTTATAGTTTTTGTGTTTTCATTTCTATCGAAGTGCAAGAAAGGTCACCTAAATGTTATTTAAGTCATTAGTGCATGCTTCTAATTATGGAAGGTCTTTTCTTATATTCAGGTTTTCAAGAAACTCACAACTTTTTTAAAGTCCTTGGGAGTAAAGGCTGTATTTGACACTAGTTGTAGTAGAGACTTAGCACTGATTGAAACTTGTAATGAGTTCATTAGTCGATATAAACAAAGCCAAGCAGCTGATGACGCGAAAACTAAATCCTCACTTCCAATGCTCTCCTCAGCATGTCCAGGTATAGATCTGCCTGAAAAGTTTGGCAATCATTTAATAGCATCATTCTCTCCCTAAAACCCCAACATTCTAATGCACACGAATGTGCATTATGTATGGAAAAGATGACTATCGCAGGTATGACATAATAATATATAGGATTCTTGTGACCAAAAGTGTTGTTTCTGTGCATCTTTCTCTAATTGTAGGTTGGATATGCTATGCTGAAAAACAACTTGGATCCTATATCTTGCCATACATATCCTCAGTGAAGAGTCCTCAGCAATCAATGGGAGCTACTGTTAAGCATCATATATGTCAAACAATGGGTTTCAGGTACTGTCTGTTTGATGTTTTACACATCTAACTTGAGCTTCGTTTTGGTCATGATTGTGCTATGAATGAACATTTCTGCTAGGAGAGGCAACCTAACACTTGTAATCTATTCTGGTAATTGCTATTTGGCTTTTAAATTTCAGATGAATTGCATGAGTAGCAATTCTTTGAAAGTTTCATTCTTTAAGAAAACTTATAGTATCTTGTTAAGTTCAGTGGTTACGACTGAATTACAACATACTGTTTACCGCTACTAAGCTTCCCATCCTTCTAATGCCAGAAAAGAAACTAGAAAGGGAACAGAAATTTGATCATACTGCACACAACACACACACAGACACACACACACACACACATATCAGAAGGAAAATGGAATATAAATGTGTAGTGTTTGTTTGTATGTATGTGTATGATGAAGTCCTTTTCATAGCCTTTATTATACCTCCAAAATAATGAGAATGAGCAAAGGATTGTTAGAATTGCTATCTTTTGACAATTGTTGGTTATAGAGCCTATCTCCACCCTGTTTTTTCTTTTTTTCCTCTATTTAAGTGCAATTAAAAAGTAGGTTTTCATCTATAGGGTGACATCAGCAGGGCCAATCTCCACTTGGGATCTTATGAAAGCTTCTAGCTTTATATCTTTAAACTATTCAAATATTGAAGGAAATGGAGAATGCCAAAACTATATATTATCCTTAATGCTTGAATGTATATTATTCATTTTACTTGATAGGCCGGAGGAGGTTTACCATGTAACTGTGATGCCATGTTATGACAAGAAGCTTGAGGCTGCCAGGGAGGACTTTGTTTCTCAGGTGGGATCTGATGATGGAAGCCATGCAAATGAAGGTGTTTGTATCACAGAGGTTGACTCAGTCTTGACATCTGGAGAACTTTTAGATTTGATACAGGTGAAGTCAGGGTTTCACTTTATTTTAATTTCTATGTGCATTCTAATGTAACAGTTTTACATTGTTTATTTGATGGCTTTTTTTTAAAAGAAAATTTAGTTGGTTAATTTTTGCAGTTGAAAGAGGTTGATTTTAAAGCGTTGGAAGAGTCGCCTCTAGATAGAATGTAAGCACCACAATAATCCTCCTTAAAGCAACCCTAAACCCTACAAATGAAAAATATTGCTATCGTTCTACAGGTTGACAAATGTGGATGATGAAGGACATCTTTATGGGGTCTCTGGAGGCTCTGGAGGTTATGCGGAAACTGTTTTCCGATATGCTGCAAAAGTTCTCTTTGGAAGAGAAATTGATGGCCCACTGGACTTCAGAATTATAAGAAATCCTGATTTCCGAGAATTGACTCTAGAAGTAAGTTGTGCTTTTTAATTTGATAGTATTTTGTTAGCATTAAAGAAGTTCGAACATAAATAAAACATGTACTTGAACCTGAAGAGGGCCCGTTCTGTGATCTCAGTTTATAAGGGCTGCATTCTTGATGAATTAAATCATGGCTTTATTTATTATTTAACACATATGGTTGAAAAAATTCATGGCAGCAACTTCATCGCCACGTTGTTCTTCTACTCTAATATCCTGACAAGCTACAATGTAGGTGGAGGGTAGAACTGTGCTGAAATTTGCCCTATGTTATGGCTTCCAAAACCTGCAAAACATCGTCAGGAAAGTTAAAACACGGAAATGTGATTATCAATATGTGGAGGTCATGGCATGTCCTTCAGGTTTTTGTTTCCTTGTTTCCTTTTATTTTGGATATTGAATTGGTTTTGATACATTCAGTTGTAACTTATTATAAGATAATGGAAATCCAGGTTAGGCATAACAGTTAGGTATGGTTAATATATGTAGGTTGTTTGAATGGTGGAGGTCAAATCAAGCCAAAGCCAGGACAATCTCCAAAGGATTTAATCAAATCATTGGAAGCCATTTACATGGAAAATGTGAGTTTCTGTCTTGAGTAATACATTTATTCTCAAGAATGATTTGTGTCATCATTTGGAAACACCCATTTATAATGTTAAGCTGTATTAAGCAATTTTTTTTTTTGTCTCAGGAAATTCTGTAATTTTGAGCTGTTGGTTCTTTGAATCAAGTAGTGCCTATACCATTAGTATTTATGTACATGTTATCATCTTCCTTGAGCATATTACTGATTTGTGATATTCATCCTGTGATAAACCATGTGGTCAACCTTACATTTACAATTGGTTGGATTCAACTGTATTTAGGTTTTATGCACTTAATTTGGTATTCTTCTAATTTTGGGTTTGTATTGTTCCTCAACCTTAGTTGCTGTATTAGCATTGGTACATTTGTATTTGGTAGAGTAATGAACTCTCCATGGTTCACCTTGATTTGAATGTTTGTTGCGGATTAAATGGTCAATTCCATTCCTAATAGCACTTAGTAAATCTGATAATTCATCAAGCTAAATATTTCATTACAACAACAATTGAAGCATGAACTATGTTTGCAATGCTTTACTGCTAAAAGTGAACTGATTTCAAATGCTACATGAAGCCTAATGTTTGCATGCATATACACTCAAGCTCCCTTTTTAAAAATCTATTTGAATTCTTTAAGAGTTCTGCTTTAATTGATTCTTCTGTATGCCTTCTAGATTTTGGAAGCTGATCCTTTTAAGAACCCTCTGGTGAAACGCCTGTATGATGAGTGGCTTGAGCACCCCGGTTCAGAAAAAGCTAAAAGGCACATGCACACAGGATACCACCCTGTTGTAAAAAGTATCACAGCACAGTTGCACAATTGGTAAAGACTCTCTAGCATCTGGTCCTGTCCAACATGGGAACTTCCTTTTGTTGTCTCTCCATGAGTTTCATGTTCTCAGCCGTGGCACATTGCTGCCGGTCTTTTGCTCCTCTGAAAATTGCATTTGCAGGGAGGCCAATTTTGATAGAGTAAAGAGAGAATTTGTTTGAAGAAAATTGTTTTATCATCACATAGTTATCTTATGTAAATGCTCAGTACTGGACATTAGTTAGACCAAAAAGAAAGAATTAATTTATGCTCTTACTTTCCTTTTTCCCCCCTTGATAGTAGCCTCGGTTTATTTTTTTTTTTTGGTCCAAATGAAGTCCCCTTTGATATGTACATGTTTCTTCTTTTATTCAATTCAGAACATGCTATTCTTGTTTTCTGTATAATCAATCAGGTTTGGGGGCTGCCTCTACCGCTACAATGTTATTCACATGTAAGGATTCTTACTTAATGAAGGAAAGTGACAAAATTCATGTCTTTGCTTTAATTGGGTTGAGATTGATACTGTATATGTATCTTATCATTTATGAAGATCGTTGAACTGTGGGTCTCTAAAGATTTGCACGTTAACTCCTCGAGCAAGCAGCTTGGCAGGTAACCAAAATAGCAGGACGAGCTGCTTTATCAGTCAGAATAACTTGAGGCCTTGAATTGCCAAGGAATTATGAGCTTATTATGCTAAAAAGGTTAAGGGGAGGCATAGGTTAGAAAAATCTGTTCTGCTAAAAGAACAAAAATGGAAAGCAAATAATTAAGGAAAAAGCAAGCGTCCAACCACTGATTTTTTTTTCTTTAAAAGAAATCTTCATAAATGGAAGGAAAGAGGAAGAAAAAGGAAAAAATTCATTCATTTATTGGCAATGCTACTCACCAAAACTTGTATTCAAAGAGTCGGGGCAGTAACCGTCCCACGCTCCCTTGTAACCACGTACGTATAGAAAAGCAGGGACAGCAGTCCCACGTTTTCCCTATAAAACGACGGCTGTCAGCCCCCTCTTCTTCTTTCTTCTCTCTGTCTGACACAAACCTCGCTGCTTCAACCAACGCAAAACAACATCTAGAAATGGTGAGTCTCAGGTTTTTGTCTTCATTTATCTTCTGTTGTTTTCATGACAACGTTATTGAACTGATCAAATATCTTCTGTTCTCGGTTGGAATTGCCTTGTATTTGTTCTCTCTCTCTTTTCCTTGCGAAACAGTGTTTTTTTATTCTTTTTTTCCTTCGATTATTATTATCAACACGAATTCATGAGACGGTATTCGTGATTGATCCCACTGCATGTTGAGTTTTCCTGCTTCTAATCTAATCTGTCTTTGTTGATCCCATTAAATATTCTGTTGCATAATGCACACCAAAATCTTTTATCAAGGAAACCTTGGAAATATCGTGGCCTTTGAAAATGAATGATTTGTGACATTGCATTGGACAGACTACCTCAAAACGCGTTGCGGAAAGGAGGGTTGCAAGGTTTCAGAAGAACATCTCAAGGAGGGGATCCGTAGAAAGTTCAACCAAGAAGGCATATGGCTACCCCGTTGGCCCAATTCTGCTGGGTTTTTTTGTCTTTGTGGTAGTTGGATCATGTATGCTCTGTTTCTGCCTTTGCTTCATACTAGCACAGTATTTTGATAGCAACTCTTCATGTCATTGCTTGTTTTTGCTCTTTGCATTCTTCATTGCTCTGCAAAAAGGTTTCTGCGGCAGAAGATTGATCTGTTTGGGATTTTCGTGCCGGATACCATTTAGTTACACATTTTGCTTGAGGAAGTGATCATTTTTTTTTCTTTTTGGCAGCTCTTTTTCAGATAATCAGAATTGCTACTAGCAAAGGCAAAGGCATGGCTTGAGGAGCTGATGAAGAATAGGATGGGGGAGGTCCTTAAATCATGTAATGAGTTGTTAATTTGGCAAAGTAAAACAATGTCGTAGAAACTGATGTTAAGACATCTTGCTTGCTTTTAATAAATTCTGGCCTCAAGTTCTTGTATGGTTTTCTCATCTCTTGTATTCCTGAAGGCTTACAAGGTTTTCTATTCTATCTTTACAACTCAGATCATACGTAGGAGCTGCAATAGTTTGAACTTCGAATGCTTGATAAAACAGTTTATTCTATAAATTTTGAAACGAAAATTACATTACGACAACATTTCATTGACATTACATTGTAGCCCCAGAACCATAGCGCATCCTGAACATGGATTAACTTGACAAATATCTTCCCTTATTGATGCGCTTAAAGCATTCCATATACACCTGGGGCTAACAATTTTGACTCAAACCAAAACTATGATCCATAATCCGACACGACAAAAAGGAGGGGTAAAGGGGAAAAGGGAAAGGTGAAAAATTGTAAACGAGATGAAATGAATGCTCAACTGACTTGCTACCATGCAATTAGAAAGGTTTATGATGCATTTGCTTTCGGTATGAGCCTGTACTTTCATCTGATCTGCGATTGGTCCGGGCCATGGAGCTTCCTCTATTGGAATCCTGGTAGCAATCTGAACTCTTGGACAACTTCTTGCTGCGAGAACTGAATCCGAGCTCAGTGAACGTTTGTTTATTGTTCTTGGATAAGGATTCATTATGTGGTGAGTTAAAGCCTATCTCATCGAATTCCTACAAGATGTTCATTCAAGCAACTATTACTCATGTAGGGGATGCCTCCTGTAAAAGCACTAACTACTAATGGAGATGAACATCATTAAAAGTTTTAAGATTGTTTGTATACCTTGGACTTTGTCTTGGTATAATAAGGTGTTAAACAGGGATTTAAATCTTCGAGGAACAAGTCATCTGGACTACCAGGAGTTGTCGCATCGGCAGAACTGAATTCCTGAAAATGTTGTTCAATATATTAGTACCAGTAGAAGCACTGAAGTCAAGAGTAATGACCTCCTTGGGTCACATGGCTTTCCTATTTTCCAAGCTATCAAGACTAGAATGAAAAAGAAAATAAACTCAGTTTCAGCGGATAGCAACTTAAGAATGAAACCGGTCCTTGTACTAGTGACAGGATAGGCACTAACAGTATGATATCGTATCTAAATTCTTACCAAAGAATCAGAAGGCTCTTCTCGATCATATCTGGGTGTCCTGGGAGAGCTGCCATGCCGCTGGTGAAATGCCCTGGCAGAATACTTATCTGCCTTCACCTGTTCAATTGTATGTTAACATTAGGAATCCTTGTAATGGTTCTTACTTGATATGGATTATGATAGATATTGCTTAGTAAATTTTATTCCATACATCAAGCAAATTAAGCAAGCAGATAATACCAAATTCATTGCATTCTCTTACATAGAAGGTTAAGACTTTTATTTCAAGGAAAGTCTTAGCAGAAATCCATCCTTTTGAACAAAATTTTATAATAATAATCATTAATTTTAAACATATGTCCATAATTTGAATGCAGTGTTTGTTTGTGAGGATTACCTGAGCAAGATCCTGTGCAAGGCATTGGAGCTGTCCTGTGAGAGAAGTGACCTGTCTTTGGAGAGTTGGGATTAGCTGTTTGGCTTGTGTCAGCTCCGAACCTTGCTTCTCTACAATTTCTTGAAGTTGAGAATTCATGACATCTGGGAACAGTATTGCACTCTTCAATGACTTAATTTCTTCTCTCTGCTTCAAGCACAAATCTTTGAGCTTCTCAACCTGCAAATACCGTCTATATGAACATCTCAGGCGTTCAAAAACAATGGCGTCATTGCCTAGAATTCAACCTGGCAGATTTTGCATTTCCTAAAGATAATTAATTAATTAACTAACACAAAGTCAGGGGCGCAAGGGCTGATCATCACCTCTCTGTTCTTGTCTTGGAGCAGAAGTTTGAGCTCAGCAATCTCCATCTCCTGATCTTTGTTGGCACTCAAGAGCTCCCTCTCACTTCTCAAAACCATGGCCAACGTCCTGGTATTCCCTTTAACCTCTGTCAAGGCCTTCACCTCCTTTTTGTCGGCAGACCCTTTTCCGAACAGCTTCCTCTGCAACGCTGTGAAAGCAGCTCCCTTCCTTTCAGCCTTCTTGAGATCCTCAGCCAGGACATCGGACGGAATGACCAGCTGCCCCTGCCCAATCGTCTTGTTCGTGGATTTCTTGTCCATAAATCTCTTCACCATGCTCGTCAGATTGTTGTCAGCCTTGGTTTTGCTGCGGCTGCCCGGACCTACATCCAACGGCTTTGATTTCACGAGAGCTCGAGAGGAAGACGAGGAGGAAGAGGATTCTGGCCTCCGAGAAGAGGACTTGTTGAGCTCCATAGACGACGAGGGATCAGAGAAATGAGAGGAGGTGGAGGAGCGTGCATCGTACGACTTGTAGCGCGTGGCCATTTACACCAACACGAACAGCAACTCGGCTGCCTTTGCTCTGTTGAGATTGCGGAAGTGTTTTGTTTGGTTGAAACTGGTAAGTTCCAAGGTTGTAAGGACTCAGGAAAGGAAGAAGATTTTTGTTAGAGAATTTTTGAATTTTGATCTGTAATGAAGGCAAGTGCTGACGTGGGCTGCGTGGCGCTGTCTGAATTCAAATTCTTGATTGGCGTGATAGGCGCGGGCAGGGCCTTTATGGAACTCCTCTGCCTTGTTTTAAATTTTTGGCCTTAACTTAACGTTGATTTTTGCATTTTTATCTCATTTTAATCTCAGATTTTGATCTAAACAAATATTTAAAGATAAAAAGAGAATGATTAATTGAAAATAAGTCAAAAATTTCAATTTCTATGCTTTGTCTTGTCTTTCCCGATTTAATCATTTGATCTAATGTAAAAAAAATTTAAATGTTCTCCATAAATGAATTTCAAACACAATATTTATATCATTGAAATAATAATAGCACTAGTTTAAACAACGATAATTACATTTATTATAGCAAGACCTTGTTCCTATCTATTGGAGTTGTAATAAAAAGTATTGTCCAATTTAAATTATGTATGAAATTACCAATTAGGCTTATTAATTAAGACAAAAAGGCTTGTCTATTATATTTTAGTTGATTGGCAAAATGCTTATTGACATAAAATTGCCTTGGGGAAATTTTACAGAGTAATGGGGAACATATGAATGAGTGGAAACAAAATTCTACTAGTACTAGAAAGGTATAGTAAATCAAATCAGGAGTAACCAGACATTTCACTGGTGTGAGTGTTCTCTGTTTGCCTGAACGGTCGGGGTGGTAAGTACTCTAGCAGGATTTCCTACTGCTGTACTATGTGGTGGCACCTCCTTTAGAACTAGTGAACCTGCACCGATTTTAGCCCCTTCTCCGACTCTGATATTGCCCAGAATTTTGGTTCCCGCTCCTATCAGGACTCCATTACCGATTTTGGGATGCCTGTCTCCCAAAACTTTTCCTGTACCACCTAATGTGACATTGTGAAGAATGGTGACATGGTCCCCGATCACTGCCGTTTCTCCGATCACAATTCCGGTGGCATGATCGAGTACTATTCCCCGTCCAATCTTCGCCGCTGGGTGGATGTCTACTGCAAAAACCTCGGAAACCCGACTCTGTATTAGCAGCGCCAAGCTTAGCCTACCCTGCGACCACAGTTTGTGTGCCGCTCTATGAGCTTGGCAAGCTTGGAACCCCTTGAAGTGTAGGAAGCAGTGGACATAACTGATGCAAGCAGGGTCACGCTGTCTTGTAGCCTTTGTATCATCACTGATGGCTCTCTTGATCTCGTGATCCTGAGCAAAAGCTTCCAAGAAAACCTTGAAAACTGCATCCCTGGAAAGAGTCGAATTGCTCAGTTTCATCGCCAGGTGGTTCGCCAACGCAATTTCCAGAGAACTGTGTGACAGTACCAAAGAATAATAATAATTCAACAAGATAGGCTCCTGTTTTGCATCAGATTGAGCTTCCTCCCTAATTTTCACCCACAGATCGTCCTCGTCCTCGTCCTCGTCACAGGGACAGACTGTTGTATCCGGAATTTTCACGCTAACCCAGTTGATTGCTCTGCATGAAACAAGATTTGAGAAACTTGGTCCGCATACTTTGGCAAACCTGCAAAGGGAACAACAGGCTAGGCGTTCGCTGGATCTTAAGCGACACCACTTGTTGGCAGGTTCACCTTTCGGATTGTCGATGCATGCTGCCATTGACTTAGAGTAACTTTGAGAGACGGTGCTTGGCTGAGACTGTTGATCTTAATTAGTTAGCAATAAACTGCCGTGAGGAGAGTAACGATACTGCAAGGATTATATATATTAGCTGGAGCTCCATACATTATCGATTGGATGAAATGACAAGAAACTGCTTGGAAATGAGACGAAACAAATAAAGTAATGCAATGAGACCAAGGTGTGGAAAGAGTCGAGAGAACGATGACGTTTGGAATGACGATGGAGGACTCCTTGTATGGTCTAAAGGATTCAACATTGACGAATGAAAGGAAGCTGCTTGGGCCACAAGCCAAGAGCCAACACGAACAAATTAATCAATATGGAAAACGAAATTTCAAGCAGGGCCGCTTCCATCTTCTCTGTTAAGTGTTTTTTTATTTATTTATCCCCTTTTTTCATTTTTCATTATTGGACTTTGTCGGGCCCTCTATCTCTGTAGGAGAAACAACATGTCATGGGTCTTGAAGTTAAGTTTGAGTCCGAAACTGGCTCGTAATTAGAGTCATAGAGTTACACCTTTGCTTATGCTTTGACTTTGTGGTCAAGAACATGTGGACCGTTTTTTTATTATATTAGAATATAACATTGCATATATATATATATATATATACACATATATCATTTGAATGATTTGTTTTACTTTCATACTAGGTTTCATCCCTCCCTCCAATCCCTTCCACGATCAAATACAAGTTCAATAGCATGAAGAGCTGGACAATGAAAAAAAATGGAGATAATTTCAAATTAAATGATATAAAAAAGGTATAGATTATGCATTTATAGTAATGAATCTACACTCTTTTCATTTTTGCTTTTGATAACATATTATATGTCAAGTAGTTCAACAATCGTTAAAACGTTGTTAATATATACATTAACGATCGTAACATATGAATGAAAATAAAATTCTGTGATAACGATCGTTAGATTATACTTTTGTAGAAACTTCAAGTGAATCTGTAATTAGATGGTAAGACACCCAAGAAATTTTATTACATTGTCTTGCTCCATTGACCCCCCAACCAAATTCAAGTGATATAAATAGTTTTGTTCATGCACAAAACTCTCATTGTCTAAATTCTCATCCTCTCTTCCCCTACAGTCTTCTTCTTGCTTCACTTGTTCTTCTTCCAGCAAGTGCTGCATCATCACATGCACATACACTCTTGAGAAAAAACACTTCATCCTCTCACTCTAAAGATTATGTCTACACCTCCAGGAATGCCACCATCTTCATCTGCAAGCGAGGAGCCTGCAGAAATGAAATCCACTCCGAAGTTAAGTGATGATGATGGTGATCAAGGGTCGATGGCTGCAGCACCAACCTTGGTTGCTATGGAGATATCAATCCAAGGGGTTGATGTCAACAATGAGGTTTCGGAGACCGCAGTGCTGATATCAGGGCCTGCGATCAACGAGAAGCCTCCCGTGGCCAAAGCAGCAGGATCATCAGCTGCACCTCCTAGGAGGAGAAACACTGTAGGTACGCACACATAAACATATATATATATATTTCTTTCTCTTTATATATATATGTCTACTTTAGAAAATCATTTTATTGGCACTAAATTAGAAGGCAACACTTAAAAAGAGATAAAAATTAAAGATTGTTTAAAGCTTTAACCAATAATTAATGACACTTTTAAAGTTATGTATAATTCTTTTTTATTTTTTTTATTGTCTTTGTTTGATTTTCATGAATAAAAAAAGTTTTGGTTTCAATGTAATTTATATTAAAATTTGATTTTTTTTAATAATATATATGTTTAATGATTCTTAATATGAAAAAGTGAACAGAAAAACTCATGAAAAATAAATTTATAATATAAAAGGTAAGAGTATTAAGTGTTTAAAAAAGAAAAATGAATTTATTTTGAGAAATATCAAAGATAAAGAAAGAAAAGAGTATGTTTGTTTTCTTTCATTTGAATGAATTGTGTATTATTCTTTTTAAACAATGATGAACAAGTGTGATTAAACCACAAAAGATGAAGGTTTTGATCATACGATTTTCACTAGGAACTTTTATTAAATAGTTGGAATTGGTACAATTAAATTGTTTTTGTTTAATTAAAGTAAAATTATAAAATTATAAAATAATTTATTTTGTTTCATAGTAGTATCAATTTTTCGTTATGATTGAAAAAATTATTTAATTATAAAGTAAAATTTAAAAATTTGTTGGAGTTAACAGAGTAAGTGGACCCAAGAGAGAGAAGGGGCTGGGGAAGGGGAATGGAAAGAAATCTGTCGCTGTTTCTTTCCTAAACAAAAACACTTGCCTTTTAATCCTAGCTCCCATAGTTAAGAGCTATAAGAACCAGACAGAACACTAAAAAGGGAGAACAGGCGAAACTCAGCTGTTTCTGTTTTTTGTAGATATGAGTTTGTTGAAGGCATAAAATGCTGTCTGGCAGTATGTAAATCAGCTGCCAGTGAATTAGTAGACTATGTTGTACAGATAGAAACAAACTCAACTCATTCAATTCCGAATCCTGATAAAAGATTCAAAAAATCTGAAAGAATTTATGAATTTGAGCAAAACCCAATCAAATTCCATCACCCTTTTTTGTAAGGTTGTTTTACTTACCAAATTTCCTCGTCAAAGTTTTACACTTTCCTGAGAAACTAGGGTTCAGTCTTGCTGTATAAATACCAGGCTCTGCTTTTTGTTGCTAGTAAGCAAAACCGAAACACTTAATTATACAGGTAAACGGGAGCTCGCTCAACTTCTAATGGGTCGTTCTCGCGGGAATTTTCACTCTGCTGATGAGGACCCCACCCAGAGGTTTGCCTTCTTTTCCCATTTTTCTTTTTGAAGAATCATTGTCTTGAATTGTATAATCGTTTCAAAATTATCTGCATTTGAGCTTTGCATGCTGAAGGGCTAAGATTACTTTTCAGAAATTTGACATGTTGGTTTGAGTTTGAACTGTTACATTTTTAGTTAGTTCATTTTTGAGTTGGAAAAAGGCACAAGGGGCTGCTTAAGATGTTTTCTTAGCTGCACAAATACGTTGCAAGATGGAAATTCAACTCACGGAATTCGTTGCTACAAATAATTTGAGAATAAAGTGATAATGTGAACAGAGGCTATGATTAGGAATAATGATCATGTGTTTATTTACTACGACAGTCTCGTATGTAGAATTGCTGTTATGAATTGATTTTTCTCTTGTCTCCTCCAGTTGGTGTTGATAGATTTGATTAATCTCATCTGCCATTTAATTATAAAGGATTGTTTCATTAACTATAAGGTTTCTTTCTTATGGGGAATCCTAAATACTCAGAATCTAATCTCCTTTATTATGGTAATGAATGTTTATGATTACAAAGGACGGAGGTCTGTTGTGTTGCTCTCGTTTTGACAGCTTTCAACATTTTTCCCCTGTGATTGTGTAACAATTAATGGTTACTTGGATTAGCAGCATCTGTTTCTTTATGTTTCTTATTGTGATATAGTCGGTTAATGAGTGTTTTACATATCTCTTTTTGGCATGCTTCATTTAAATACCCATTTTCTTATAACGCAGATCAAGGAGAAAAAAGAATGCATCTGCTGGAGAAAATTTAGAATCTTCATCTTCAGGTACTTTTCCACCATTATGTAGTTTCAAAAAGCAGCCCCTCTCAGAGTGAATTTTGCAGTAGAAGGATTTTTTTATGGTGCAATAATATGACAACCTGAAGAGATGTTTAGCTCATGAACCACCATATCTGTGTTTTTATCTGTGGATGAAAATTTAATACTAGTGCTATCATGGTGACTGTTAAGGGCCATTTTCCAGTGCAATGATAGAAGTCTTTGGCTACAAGTCCAGTAGCTGTTTCAAGAAACAACACTGGCAATTTTATGAGGGAAATAAATTGCTAAATGATTGGAATCTTTCCAGATCATCCCTTCTAGGACCTAGTGGGACCATAAGTGGGTACAAGACCCTCTGAATGTGGAGAGTGTGCAACCAGAGACATAGTAAAGTTGATGCTTCATATCACTTGGTTGATATTCTTTTTTGCAATATTCTATCTTTAGTTGAGACCTGGCTAGAGTTGCTAAGAATTGACCTGTAATTCTGCCCAAAGTGGCTTGGCTATGCATATATTGCATGGGTAAAAGTTCTAATAAATGGTTAGATGCTTATTATTACTATAAGATGCTATATAGAGGGCATATTACTGGTGATTTTGTGATTATTTAAAAATTATAGGCCCTTTATTAAGAAGCCAAAATAATTATGTTCTTCAGAGTACTCTTTTACTCTTTACTATTAAGCCTTTAGAGGTAATTGTCGTTGTTCATTCACAAGCTATTGTGACCTTTTTTCGTTTTATTTTCCATTTATATCCGTTTGGAGCTAGGTCAAGGAACAAATGATGGGAAAAGGGCTTTATACCACTGCAATTATTGCAACAAAGATATCACAGGAAAGATCCGTATCAAGTGTGCTGTGTGTCCTGATTTTGACCTATGTATAGAGTGCTTTTCTGTTGGTGCCGAGGTTACACCTCACAAAAGCAACCATCCTTACCGGGTCATGGTTAGTAAGAGCCTTCTGGAAACATCTTTTTCCCTTCCTGATAACTTACTATGTTGTCAAGTTATTTGCTTGATTTTGTCGTTAATGAATAGGTTTTAGAGGAATTTTTTACTATGCTGGAGAAAATCTGTTAACCAAATCTTTTACATTCATTTAGCAGTGTTGAAGCAATTACTATTTCATGATTTTAGTTTTTCTTCCTTATTTATTCTGCATTACATACCTGTTGTTGTATCTTCCGTTTTGTTATGATTCAGTGCTGACAACAGAGTCCTGATTAACAGGACAATTTATCTTTTCCTCTTATCTGTCCTGACTGGAATGCAGATGATGAAATATTGCTTCTAGAGGTATTTCTATTTTCATCTTCAATGCTAAAACAGTGACGAAAGTTGTGTTTGATCCTTCTTGATTTGTTCAGTACTGCATTTCATTTCATATGTGGAATAATTAAGGTAATCAATCTTGATTCTGTTTTAATTTTCCTAATTCTAGGGAATTGAAATGTATGGCCTCGGAAACTGGGCAGAAGTTGCTGAGCATGTTGGGACAAAGACTAAGGAAAAGTGCATTGAACACTATGATAATGTTTATATGAAGTCCCCATTCTTTCCTCTTCCGGTATGAAAGTTTAAAACTGTCAATTCTCGTTGTAGTTGTGCCTTTTAATGAACATAATTAAGCTTTGACAAATTTATTTCTCTAAAGGACATGTCTCATGTTGTTGGAAAAAATAGAAAAGAGCTTCTTGCAATGGCTAAAGGGCATGGTGAGGACAAGAAAGGTTAGTGTCAATTTTCAGTTATTTTCCTTTTTATAATCCTCAACAATATGTTCTTTTCCTTTTTGCTTGAAATTATCATGTATTTATGTGGTAGAATAATTCTTATCTCTAGACAAGCTAAAAAGAGTGAACATGGTTTGAGGCAAGCTACACGTGTCACAGAATTTTACGTAATTATAGATTGATTCCTTTTCTTAATGCAAATTCTTATCAGTAATTTCTTTGAATGTCTCAGGGTCTTCAATGCTTGGGGAGCTTACAGTGAAAGAAGAATCTCCTTTCTCTCCTTCAAGAGTCAAGTATGACTACCATTATCCTCTCTATTTGTATCATCTTTGTTCACCTTTGCTATTTCTTATGTGAATTTTATTAATATACCCAGAGTTGAAGGTGGGCCTTCGGGCCGATTACTCTCTGGCTTAAATGCAGGTGAGCCTTGATTTATTCATTTTTTTTTTGCCTGCTGGAAGATTCTTCATTTATTCATAGGTAGTTGTGATTTATACAATGTGTACACAATTAATCTCATCATTATGAGCCTTGTGTTCTCTGTCTTGTTTCTGCAAACTTTAGATGTAGAGTCTGGGGTACGTTCTAGCAGCAGCAGTACAACACCAGCAGCTGTTAACAAGGCATCAAACATGGCCCAGGTTAAAGATGGCAATGTTAAAATGGAAGGTCTGATATCATTTACTTTTTCTGAGTTCCCATTTACTATCATTATTCCAGTAATGTATAGCCTATGTGCCACTGAGCCATTTGTAGTTTCATGCATGCTAAGAACTTCTGGTACGGTCAGGCCGGCATGATGACCAATTTTGCATTTATGACCCAATAAATCAAAGTTTAATGTTGTCATCCTAATGAGTCTTCGACTGTCTCTGAGTGCATTCTGAACACTGCTCCTGGTGCTAAGTAAGCTGATTGTTATTGTCTTGTAGATCCTCAAATGGACAGAAAGGGAAAGAAGCCTAATTCTTTGGGAAATGATGGTCTAGTTGAGTTGAGTGGTTACAACCCCAAAAGGCAAGAGTTTGATCCAGAGTATGACAATGATGCTGAGCAGTTACTGGCTGAGATGGAATTTAAAGACACTGACACCGAGGAAGAGCATGAGATTAAGCTGCGAGTGTTGCGTATCTATTCAAAGAGGTAGGTAGCCTCAATATATTTGTTAATTGATTCCCTTTTAGATTTCTCAGAAAAAAAGAAACTTTTTCCATATTAGTTAATAGGAAGATGTTCTTTACCTCATGGCTGAAATACATTTACTGTCAGGCTGGATGAGAGGAAGCGTAGAAAGGATTTCATACTAGAACGAAATTTGTTATATCCCAATCCTTTTGAAAAGGACTTAACTCCTGAGGAGAGGGCACTGTGTCGACGTTATGATGTCTTCATGCGCTTTCTTTCAAAGGAAGAACATGAGGATTTGCTTCAGACTATTGTTTCTGAGCACCGCACTTTAAAAAGAATTGAAGAACTCAAGGTATGATTTATGCCTGGTATTGCTGTGTTATGGCCCACTGATTTGCTTGGCTACTTTCTTCTTCCTTCCTTTCTACCTCATTTAAATATGCAATCTTCATAATATTTTCATTGATTGCTGTTCACGGGAAATAATTATGTACAGGAAGCCCGAGCAGCTGGTTGTCGTACATCGGCTGAGGCAGATCGATATCTCGAACTAAAGAGGAAAAGGGAAGCTGAAGAGAGTTCTCATAGAGCAAAAGATGGTGTCCACGTTAACCCAAGTGGGCAGGGGGGCCCAAACTCATTCATGGCTTCGGAGTCTGTAGCCAAGGACTCAAATTCAAGACCAACAGCGCAGGCTTCTTCAAGCTTTGCTACTGATTTGGACATAATGGGATTTAGCGAAACACAACTACTGTCTGAAGCTGTAAGAGTGTTGTTCTTAATTTCTACATTTTCGTCTGTGTTTTAAACGATAGCATTCATAAGTTACAGTATTGGTTGTTGTTTGTAGCTGTTGACACCCTCAGCCTTGATGCAGGAGTTTGCTTGCAATCTGCATGCACTCTTATACTTGAGTGTAATTTGGTTGGAGTCATTTAACTGATGCCCATTTGTGTTGATTGACATGCTGGTTGTGGCAGGAGAAGCGGCTGTGCAGTGAGATTCGTTTACCTCCACCTCTGTATTTAAGGATGCTACAGATCATTTCGGAAGAGATCTTCAGTGGCAATGTTACCAAGAAATCCGATGCTCATCGCTTGTTCAAGCTGGATCCAAGCAAGACTGATAGAGTTTACGATATGCTGGTCAAGAAGGGGATTGCTCCACCATGACTTCCAATTTGATCTCACATCACATTGTTTAGCTTCTACTGCTTACTAGCAGTAACATTTCCATTTCTTGAACTCTATTTATCTACTAGGACCTTTGTTTGCATTCACCATGTTTATGTTTCAGAACCACAGAAATTATATGAAATAACAGTCTAGTGTTTGTTGCATTAAACATGGAGTAATTTGAAGTATTGTTTACCGTCCTACAGCTCAGCTGTGTCAATCCATGGCCACGAGTTAATGATTACTCCTATCAATCTATAACTTTTGAGAAATATCTATAAATAACTTAGTACCATTTATGGTTTTTTTTTTTTTTCATTATTGGTGTTGATTTAAAACAAATATCAACAATTTTTTTTTTATAGAATCGTGATGTGATGCTAATGAATGAATAATATTTGTTTATTCTAAAATTATAAGATTACGTGTTAAATATCATTAATTGTCAAATTAGTATTACCAAACATGTTACAGAACATTTTATTATTGATGTCAAAAGATTATATATGATTGTTTATTTGTGATGAACTTATAATACATTATGGTCCTTGAGATGACCTTTGTCCATAATATTTTTATAAATGCATATAATTTATTTGTCGTTAATGATGATTTACTTATTTTATAATCATTGCTTTCTCCTTTTTTATGAAGGCAGTAATTTTGCACAGACACTAGAATATATAACTACAACCCATTGCTTTGGTAATTGCTGCCGACATTGCAAACTGAAGGACAGATGCATCGTTTTACACTGTCCTTCGATTTGACGATCATTTCTCAAAATTTTCAAGACTTGCCACCCCAAATTTGACAAATTTGAGTTTAATATTTTATAATAATAAAAGTTAAAATGTGAAAATTTATTTATGCTTTGTTAAAGACTGTTTACGATGAATTGGCGTGAGAGTTCTTATAAATGGAAGCGACCTTTACCAATTTCCCAGGCCACCCCGCTGTACGCCGCACGTGCTCTGTGGTGTTTTGATAGGGTATAAATTCAATTCCAAACCGTGGAGGAATAGGGAAACGTGGTTACACAGAAGAGATGGGTGAGATGGATGATTTTTTTCATCTTCCCGCCGCTTCCTCCCTACTTAGAAAATTTCTGTCAAAGGAGGAAGACGAGATGAATATGAGCAAGAGCGACCTTTCCACTACCTGTCTCCTCAAAAAGGCCTCCATCGTGCGTTCCATTCAAGAGGGAATCGCCAATGGATCAGTACCTGAAGAAATTCTTGATTCTTTGCTACTAATCGAACAAGTCGACCGCAAGCAGGGCCTCCCCGTCTTTGACTCCATGAAGGCTGCCTTTTGCGCGGTTGCTCTCCACTGCACTCTAGCGTCTTTGACCCGCTCTTGGCCCTGCTATTACGACGCGGTTCAGAGGATTTGGAGATCTCGGATTCGAATTTTGGAGGATTCCGCGAGCAGCGAACTTGTTGGGCCTGATTTAGACAAGTGGAGAAAGGAAGTCGAAGCCGCTCTTTGGGATTCCGAAGCGTCTCAGACGTTGTTGCGGATCAATACTCGCGGTGACGCCTTGCGCTGTCTTAGGGTTTACGTTGACGAGGCCCGGTCCTCGATGAAGCCGGCCTTCCTTCGATTGACATTGGCTGCTTCTCCAGCCAGTGGTCGTCCTCACTGTGGCACTGACAAAGGGAAAGGTAGGCTTCTATTCTCTTTTCATTTTTATCTACTAGTATTTGCATAATAAAAGCTTAGATTTTTGTTGGTCTGAGAATGTATAAATGGATTCATCTCTCTGTGTTTATTTTGCTACAAATCATTGTGCTTACATTTACGCAGTTAAGTTTAAAGTGTGGTGATCTTTGTCATAGTGTGTACATTATTTTGCTCCAGTTAGCTAGGTCAAGTGCATATGTTTGGTTCTGCAGGGATTCTAAGAGTGAATCCACAAAGAAGATGCAAGCGTGGTGTTCCCCACAGGCACTATAAAGGACCTGTTGAAATTGCTGACTCAGAGGAGGAGCGACCGTCTTACAGTAAATTTGGCTCCTTATCAACTTCTGAAGTTAACAAAGTGCAAGAGGCACTTAAAACCAGTACAGCTGACTTGCTAGCTGTAGTAACTGATCCCCTCCCCAAAGTCTTAGAAGTGGCTGAAAAGGTTGCATCTGAAAGGGCTGGGAAAACCTTGCATACTGAAGCCATTCAGGGAGATGGAAATAAGAATACAGATGTTCCTGCAACATCTGTCAATCCTACTACGGCATCTGCTCAAGCTAAGAGGGTAGCATCTGACACAGGAGGGGAAAATTTGAGTGCCAAAGCCATAGTGGAAGACCACAGTAAGAAGGGCAAGGGGGTTGCTTCTCCATCTGTCAGTCCTACTAAGGACAAGAGTGATCCTCCTCCATCTGTCAATCCTACTACAAAACCTGCTCAAGCTAAGGAGGGCAATCATGAAAGTCAAGCTTCCATCCATCAGAATGAAGTTCCTAGACCTAGCTTAATGGAAAGGAATGGCACTGCTCGCACGTATCAGGTGTGTATTTGAATGTGCGCCGTATTACTGAAATCAATTTTTGCTTACCAGCCTTGATAATTTTTGTAATCTTGGAATGAGTTTTTACCATTATCTATAATGACTGCATAATAACACGTAGGCAACTTAAAAAGATAAATTACATAGATATAACTTTTTTGCTGCAGTGGGAATCATATGTCTAATCTTACTTGTTGATTATTTTTTTAGTGGGAGGATTCAATTGATGGCTCTTCTCAAGAATTATCTGGTGGTTCAACCAGATGTCGCTTACCCAGTCCCAAGATAAAGCCTGCATCGCCACTGAAGGAGTATGAAATCAAAAGGTGGGTAAGGAAGAGAAAAATAAACAGGTGGAGCTTACATGAAGAAGAAGTTCTGGCAGAGGCTGTGCGCAAGTAAGTGATTAATGTTAAGGAAAAAGTTTTCAAAATCTGTTAAGCGTGTTATACTGGAGGTCCTGCATTCATTATTTTGGTCTATAATCCTCTTATGATACTAGATATATTCTGAATTTTTATTTAGTAGTTGTTGCTGCTTGTTAACAAATATGGGATTAGAATTACTTTTGTTAATTTATAACCTTGTTTCTTATTATTGTTCTTTTCAAAATGAAGGTATGGATCACATTGGTCTCAAATTTTAAGAGCCTATCCTCAAGAGTTTATGAATAGAACTGCAGTAAGTATGTTACAAGTTTATATGTAGCTTTTTTCTTTGGTTCTAAAAATGTGTCCTCTATTGATGTAAGATGCATTATATTTGCTCAGGGTGATCTTAAGGACAAATGGAGAAATTTGACTGGAAAATGATGCTTCTGATCATAGTTGTGCTACTTTTTGTTGGTCTACTGAAGCAGCCTCATTTAGCATTTTGAGTTTTACAGCCATTGTGTAGATATGTAAGGAGTTGACCGTCGTTTTTTTGTAAAGGAATGTAACTGTCACCACTGTAGGACTCTTTGAGAGTGGTGTGTACATCAGGTCTAACATTTTGAGTTTTACGGCCATTGTATAGATATGTAACAAGTTAACCGTTGTTTTTCGTAAATGAATGTAACTGTCACCACTCCAAGACTTTTTGAAAGTGGTCTGTACTGCTGAATACAAATATAAGTAGGTTTAACAAATGGTAAAGGTATATTACTGTAGTGGAATGTTTAAAGCTAACAAGACTCCAGCTATGACTAGAGGCTTTGGAATTAGTGATAGTGATATCTCTATTACAAATGATGTGGTGATGGGATTCGTTAATCATAAGACATTTGGAATAAAAGAAAACTGTTGGATGCACATCCAAAAACCCATTGCTTTTCTCTTTTTTCTTTTAAATAAATCTTAATTTAAATATTTCCATTAGGTTCTACAAAATAATCTCGAAGTGAACCTTTACAGTTGTAACTATACCTGTAATTCATCCCTAATCATGAACTTAGCTACACCGACTTTAAACAGATTATATTCACTCTTGAACCTAACATATTTTGACCTGATTTTGAGCCATTAAATTCTAACTGTTTCTCTATACAGTTGTTATTATCCCAAAAAAAACTAGAGATCATCCTTCACATGTACCTATACCTATTGTATCATGTTCACAGCAACCCAAAGAACCACCTCCAAGCCTCACCCGTCGAACCTCCATGTTGACCAAACCAACCACTCACTCCACAGTTCGGCATCTCTTGTTGGCAGATTCGAACTCTTCCTCCAAAAATGACTCACTCTTGTTACCACCATTGCCTTCATTATCAGAATCTTCTTTCCCCTCGACATAAGCAGCCCCTCCACTTTCCTTACTTCCATCTTTATCATTGTCATGAGGTCTCTTTTCCAAACTCATTGCATTCATGTCTTCTGGATCATCACATGTGGCCGGCCAGGGTAATTCCTGTTCATCTTCTTTAACAGCTTCAAGTTTTGAGGTGGTGAGAGCCTTGTGCTCCATTGATGCAATGCTACCACAGCGAGATGCTTCCACCATAGCCGAGCACGTTGAAGGCTTCATGCTAGGACTGATATTTGAAGATAGATAAGATAGTATGTCTGGCCTCCCATTTATATCGACCCATCTGTTATCAACCCAATCTTTGGAAATTCTGCTATTCTCCCTCTGGACAGTCAAAAACTTATCTTCACCTATTCAGATAATTACCATAATTGATTAATGACGGTATAACAAATGCTACATGGTTAGGTACATAATAAAGCAGAGATGAGTATTTCATTTTTGTTTTTTTTTTCAAAAGAAAAGATCTTTTAAAGGATGAATACATCATGTCTAGCCGTGAAGCATACCAGGGAGGTAAACTTGCAGATCATCATCACCGCAGATGCCAATTCTAGTTGTGACACCTTCCCACCATCCATCACTCCACCACAAGTCAACTGCTGCTCCAATCTCAATTTTAAAAGCTGTAGTAGTATCCTTGGGAGGACAGGGCCGGATTGTCAAGCGGCCTGGACATCTCATTCCAAGTTTATCAGGTGCTGCAACTCTGGAGGCAGGGATCCATTCCTATATGTAAGAACAAATTTAAAAATATATATTTTTTCTTTTCATATCAGCTCCTAGATAGGGGGAGTGACAAAAAAAAAGAGAGAAAAACTCTAGTAAGTATGCCATTCTTGCATTCTCAATTTTCTTTGCACTTCTTATCCTAAATATACCGTTTTCTCCACATTTCTGACAGTGGAAGGAAAGGGTATATATTCCACAAACTTGAGAAATGTATTTTTCTGGAAAACACAAGATCACCGTATCATTGTCATTATTATGCGTCTCATTGGGAAATTTGCTTACCTCTAGATTACCAGACCCATCAGCATCCTGCACATCATCATACTGAACTTTCAAATGCTTCTGAGATGATTTCAAGACCTTGCACCTAAACCAACAGCCTCGAATGCCACTATCATGAGAAAGCAGCTCTATTTTCTCATCCACCTTGAAAGAGAGCGGATGTCGGGGCTGTGACACAATACCCATTGTTTTCCTTGAAAACCTTAATTTCAACTTTGGATATGTTGGTTCACATCTCATAAACTCATATGCAGGGACTGCGACTGAATTTCTGCCACCAGAACCACTTTCAAGTCCAGCTTGCCCCTCACAACTTCTATTTCTCTTAGCAGTTACCCTCAGAGAATCATCAAATGTCAGCGCTTTCTTATCTTCCTCATGAGAATTACGGTTCTTGCCCGTTTGCTTAGGGACAACTGGCCCATCTAAAGAAGAGAGAATTGCTTGATTAGAGTATCCCCGTAATTTGGTAAGAGTGAAGGGCTTGACCTTGTTATTCTTAAGCTGCCTAAAGCACATATGGACAGCCAATTGTGAAGTCTGAGGGACAACAGCTACACATTTCTCATAATGTATAGGAGTCAGGACTGTTGCAAGACCATCAACACACTCTGCACTGATAACTTGAACATTAGGTGTGATGAAGACTTCTCTAGGATGAGGATTCAGCTGAGGAATGACACCTTTGACTTCTCGATTGTGATGAAACCACCGCACTTTCACCTTCTTCTGCCCCTTCTTATCTTCATACATATCTTCCAAGTATCCTAGGTAGTGATTTTCTTCTTCAGCCATTACAAAAACAAAACAGTGAACCTGGCAGAAGGGGAGAGGGAGAGAATAAATCTTGAATACTTGAAAGAGGTTTAAAAATAGAATTTATCCCAATAACCCGTAACAAGCTTGCCACTTCAATATGTTGGTACTTACAGCTATGGTGGTCCCATTCCTGCAAAAAGATGAATAGTGTTTCAGCTGTTTCGCACAAATCCAAGCAATGCCAGACCACTCAATGTCAGAATTTTGCGCTTTCAGTTTCCTACCAACCTGAGTTTGCAATAAAACTTTTCAGTTCTAGAGATAAAGAAGGGGATAAAATCTAGAAACAGCATAAATGCCAACGGGACCTGCATACCATATGATGCGGTAAACAGGTTCGACAACCAAGAGGTCCAGTCATTGATACTTCAAAAGATCCAAAACCTTTTATAGAATCATCCATCTGCAAATCTGCTTTAATAGGATTAGACTTTCTCAAGATTTTCACAGTAGTTGTGGCAAGCATCATTTAAGAACAAATGTTATTAAGCTTTTCATCTATGATTAAAAATACAACAAAAAAATCAGAAACAAAAAAACCAGGCTGCCGACCAGGATATAACGGTAGCCCCTTCTGCCAATTGATTAGTGACACAAATATCAAAAGTTATCGTTTATTCGACATTGTTCTGAGCACTACGTTTAAAATGTAATAATGCGTCAATAAATTATGAGCATATATTCCACTAATTCAATTAAAGTAACCAGCCTCAATTGGAAAACCTTGGTGATATAATCTCAGGTAATTAATTTCTACACAAAAAGGTTTCTCAACTAAACAAATGAAATTGCTGCAACGATGAAAGCATCTCCAACATTTCCAGAGAAAAGTACACAACATCTAGAATGTGATTACTTTAAACTAATGATTGCCTTCTTATGAACAACATAAAACATTAACCAGGAAATGCACCCACAAAAAATGTAGAAGCACTCCACTCTCACTAATTATATATGCCAAGCACATGCATTTTCATTGTATGCATACACAAATGCAGCGTCCATATGAAGTCTTAGATCCTAGATTTTCATACACAAATCGTAGCTTGAGTTGGAAAAGGGTGAATAAATAAATATCTATTTAAGCAAGAAACGAAGCCCTATTTTCGAGATTAGTGTATAAAATTCAGAAAAGGTAAAAAGAAGAATAGAGAGATCTATCAAGACAAGTTAATTTGACGTGTGCCTGTGTGAGAGAGAGACATTGGTAAATGAATAATTTTAAAGAAAATTTAATATGTACCTAAATCCTTAAGCGACAGGACTTTGCAAATATATATTAACTTGAGTCAATCAAAGATATTGAACAAACATACATCATTTGCTTGGATGTAGAATATGAAGGACTACGAACTACAAATTCATTATATCCTTAACAGAGATAGCAACTCCAAGAATGGTCATGCTGGAACAGCCCAAAAGATTGTGCCCATGCAGCTTGAAAAATTTACTGGACTCCCTCTAAGTTTAAAAAAAAAAAAATTATTGAACTTCTAGAATTTTCTTAGCCTTAATATTTCAAATTTTAAATGCTAAACAATATTGTGACACGCTGGCAGCACTGCAGAATCTACCATATTCCTACATATTATCTTCCAAGTGCTGGTCTTTTCCATATGAAGACTATAACTTTCTAGATATAGCCCCAGTAGAACAAGGCATAGCCTAGTGGTAGCCACACCTTTCCTGGTAAGTAGTAAACCAAGTTCAAAACTTCAATATCATAATTTAGGTACTAATGCAACACAACATCATATAATCCAAAAATGTCATCCATTGATAGCTAACAATGACATATAGTTCATAGTATTTCATACTCTCAAATTCGTTTTTCTTCCATAAGGAAACTGTCCCAACAATAGTTCAGGATTTTCATGTCAGGTCCAAATCACAGAACTAAAGAACTGCTACGGCTACTTTTCATCTTTAAAAAAAAAGATTCATCATTTCCGAATGAAGGGAGTAAATAAAGTACCTGGCAGGGGCCGATTCATTGAGACCAATGATTGCAACCATTCAACAACTTCCCGCCTTGCTCGCCATTTAGAACTGGCATTGATGAACCCATGGGAGCCATACGCCTGCAAGAACTCACCGGAAACAACATACATCATATGCCTTATGCTCCTCTCTGTACCTACAACTGCAAGCACTAAAGGGCCCGACGCTTCCTTCAAGTAGAAGTGAACTACACGGTTACCGCGTTCTTGGCATATAATGTGCTCCTCCCAGCCCACAAAACTATAATTATTCTCAGACATTTTGATTGCAGAGAGACCTCAAAGGAGTCAACGTGACTCCCTTTTCTCACATTAGTTGAAACTACCCAGTTTTAAGATTTTGATGTTTGAATAGACCGCTATAGACCCAGCTGTGTAAATACTGAAAAGTAATCGAATGCCTTAGACCCCAAAAACGACGGAATTGGACAATGCTCAGTTGATGAAACTCGCCTTAGACCCAAAAACAACGGAATTGGACGATGCTCAGTTGATGAAACTACTGAAAGATCCTGCACTGCATCAGGGAAAAAGAAAACAAAAACAGGGTGTCAAGAAAAGATAACCGCACAAAACAAGGTATATAAAGGAGAGAATTCGGGTTTTGGAACCAAAATCCAAGCCAATAAACAAACTAGTATGCCTTCCAGCTTTAGCTTGGAAGGCCTAAAGCAGAGAGTTAATAGGCTTGAAAAGGAGGACTCAGACGGCATTAACCAGAAAAGAAACAAGAATTAGTCAGCACAGAACCAAGCCAAAATCACAACCCCACCCTTAAAAAAAGAAAACTTCAGTGGAAACAGGAGGAGTCAAAATCTTTGAAAGCTGAAAAGACTTTGAAGCGGAGAAAGAGGCAAAGAGAGAAAAGAAAAAAGAGCAGGATTTTGGTTATGGGTTGCCTCTTGGTTTGATTGAAGGCTGCGCGGCCCGTTGAGTGAAGAAAGGGAATGAGGAAAGATTACAGGAAGAGAGGGAGATGGCGAAAGATACGGAGAGAGAGAGAGAGAGAGAGAGAAGACAAGAGTCACAGACTGCAGGGGCATTGGGGAGGCCATGACATCTGGAGGGGAAGAAACTCCTGAGAAAAGAAAAGGGGCATAAACGGAATTTAATAAGCAAATAAATTGGTTTTGTGTGTTAGGGATATTCTTGTATGTGAGGCAGGCATGGTACTTAAGTATTAGTAGGATGTCAATGACTGCAAGCACGTCTCACTTCCAACTTTCAACTTTCAACTGCTGAGCCTGAGGTAGCCGCAACCCTGTTAGCTTCCTTCACATTTCAATCATCAGATTACGTTTAGGACTGCTTTGATTCCTTTGTTATACTAGAAATCTGCACAAAGAATGGAATGGAATGAGTCTGACTATCAAATTGGAGGGTCAAAATATGCTTTGAGATAGAGCAAAATTTATGTAGTAGTAGTTTGTGCTTGTTAACACTTGCACTGTATACTTCCACTTCAAATTACATTGAAAGATGGGGAATCGAAATCATGAAATATTTTACTAGTGTAGATGTCTTTCCTGTCGAGACATTATCTCAACCTTAGGTGACTTCCTGACCCTTTTTGCCCGCATTTCTTCAATCGTATATGTCCATCTGTTTTCATTTTCCTGGCACTGTTTTAACACGTGTAAAAGGAAAACATGCACAAAAGGGTCTGGATATCGCTTGGATATTATGCCCCGACCACTAATCTCAACTCACAATGACAGCAAAGACAAAGGGGCTCTGTGACTGATGATGTCTGCATGGCGCTAGACGACAGGCATTCTCTTTAGCCTTGTGTATAGTTCCGGTAGCTTTAGCTTCCACTCGATTTGGCTCTCTTCTTAGCCGCTTTAACAATAAAGCTATAAAAGGATAAGGCGTGAATAAAATGAAACGAATGAAAGTTCAGACCTCACACCAACCACACATTTGAGCACTGTAGAGCTATCCCAAGTCTTACCAAAAGGCTACAGCAGTGGTATTGACAGTAAGGTCCAAACTCAGCAAGCCTCGACGAAAATGAAGACGTCTACGCTCAGACTCCACATCTACCCCGCTGCCCCAAGGCACACCAACCTCACCACCAATTCCCCACTACTTTTCACCCTCTTCAAGCAGCCATTACATTTATCACATTCAAGAGTAACAACCATCATCTCAAGACAAATTCTGGGATATCCTCGGAAAACCAGTGTGATAAAGAAACCAGTGATCTTACTCTCACCGGAATGGGAAGAAACCCCCAAAAGAGAGCTTACTCAAGTTTCTTCAATTGGTTATTCACGGTTTGTGATAGTGGGAGCTGTTTCTATAGGTCTGGCGTTGCTCCTTATGGGAGCGGATGACCAAAAGGCTCTAGCCTTTGGTCCTGAAGGGCCATTAATGGAGGAGTTCTGGGACAATGTGAGGAGATACGCACTTTATGCTCTCACAGTCAGCACAGGGGCTATATACACCATCTTCCAGCCTATTCTGGAGTTGTTGAAGAACCCCATCTCTGCAATTCTTATCTTGGTGATCATAGGGGGCAGTATCTACATTGTTTCCCAAATACTTTCAGCCATGGTTGGAGTCACTGATTTTTCCTATAGCTATGCCTATTAATATGACAATTTTCAGCTGATGATGTTTGTTTCTCTTTGATCCTGCAAACTTTTACTTTCGTGCAATTGTTCCATTAGCACAACCTTAGTTTATCCTTTCGAGATTGCCTTGTCTTTTAGGTAGATTTTTTTTTTCCCTGAAAGCATGAAGATGTTTCTAGGTTGAATTAATCCTATCCGACTGTAGCAAAATTTCTTTTATCAGGATAATCCTACATGTTCTTTTCCATTTGCAAGTTGCAACCATGCTTTGTTTCCTTGCCGGCATTTTGGGTGGGCATGTACCTGGCCCGAGTTAGGATAGGGCTCGGCCTAAACATTTTAAAATTTAACATGTTTCTTTGCAGCCCAATTCATATTCCTCTTCAGGCCTTAATATGGTCCATTTTGTGTAGAAAAAAGCTCAAGGTGAGACACCCTTAAGATCAATCCTGTCAATTTAATGTGGTGCCATTACAAATTTTTAAAGATCTTTTTTTAGAGAACATTTTTAACACTTAAATTGTTCCTTCTCTCTTTAATATACACTCGTGGAATCATGTTGCATAATGTTAACTTACTCAAAATGCATCCACGGGATAAGCAGCAGGATTATCGAAACAAGGTCAATCAAATGTAAGCAAGGAATAACAGGCACTCTTAGCTAAACTCCCTTCGAGGGCATACAAAATTAATGTTGTTGCTCAACTCTCAAGCCCTGTTATGCTTGGTCTCTTCCTTACCATGCAAATCAAGTAGACAAATATTATACAGTACAACAATAAACATTATGCATATGGCCGGGTGAGCCTGAGATTTATAGTTTAAGGCATGGGGCGTTCAGTGTTCTGGCTAAGTTTAGCAGCAGGTGACTGATGTGACAGAGAGAGGGTAGCTAAAGCTATTTGAATATTCGAACGAGAGGCATTGTTCAGGGCCAAGAGCCTCCCCATCATTCACCAGGCAATCGTCATAGTGGAGTCGCCTGAATACCGTGGGGTTGATCAGCCTGACAGAGCTGAACCATCCGCAGCTGACGTGAATGTTGGAGATACTACAACCCAAGTCGGCGCACACGTTCACGATTTCAACACTGTATGATGGAATTCCATTAGGAAGCGGTGCCGTTGAGCCTTGCAATATCACAATGTCATCCTTCGTGCAGGCCGTGCCAATTCTATTAGCATCACCGCCCCCTACGTCCATCAGGTTTCCAAAAATTAAGAATATTGAGACATTTCGATTCGAAATTACTATAGAAGAAACCAAAAGAAATGGAGCTCAACGTGGAAATTGGAAAGCATTGATTAACAGAACACATATCTTCTAATAGTAATTGAATGTGACAGCAATAAAGTATGTTAATCAAGCTTTTTGGGACCAAAACCGAACTCAATGTTATAACATGATAACGCAGGTGACAGCACAAAGATATAAAGACAGATCCTACATATACCAGAGGACTGCAGCAGCTTCCGAGCAACGGCAGAGCTGTTTTTCTTGGAAAAGACCATCCTTTTAATGCTTGAATGACCCACCGCTTCCTCTTGGATTGACTCCACCACTGCACTGCTATTACTTGTCAATAAGTTGTATTCAGAATTAATCAAAATACTACTACTAATGAAGTTGAATTTTTGTTGACGAGTGCTTTACAGACAATCTTTAAGATTACTACATTATTTCTTTCAATACATTGAAAATCATCACATCAAACCCTATGAAATAAATACCGTATGAAAATAAGTGCCAATATCCAATTCCATTCATGATCATCAATAACCAAAAACAAAAGCCACAAATGAAAACTGTAGAGTCCTGTTGCTGTGTTTGAGAATGAAATGGTTTGCACTGCATGTGCATGCATGGTCATCTTGGCGAGAACTTGAAATACCCTTTTGTTATGTTATTTAATTCATTTACTAGGATTGAAGGAGGAGCTAGACAGAATTCAATACGATTCATATGAAGAAACATCAATGTCAATTTCTGGTATTTTTTTCCATCTCTTTGAAGTTGGGACTGAGCAAAAAGCTAAGGCTTCAGAATGCTACTGATCACATATAGTATTTCATACTAATATCACGAAAGAAGACTAAGAGTTTCTTTACATTTTATGCTTATTTAACAGCAAGGAAACATGGAAAAATAGGGAGGGGGCCGGGGGATGAACAGAGAAGGGAGAGAGATAGAAGTTACCAAAGAACAGTAACACCAAAGCCAAAAGCATAGCCACAAAGGTCATGCTTAGTCTTTTCTCATCAACGCTTCCCAGTGCACGTATCATTATGACCCTCTTCGCTTCCTGCTACAAATGTAGCAAAGCCAAGAAAATCAAAACACTGCACTTATGCGTTTGATCAGACCGACTAAAATGGTTCAACCCTGGGCACAAACTTGTAGTAATTAAAGAATATATAGATGAACTTGAGAGCAGTGAGGTTTCAAGTGACTATGGTGATGTAGTTGGGGGAGGCAGATTAACAGAACAAGCAACAAAGAAAAGCAAAAGCAAATCTCATACAGAAAGACCCGGAGCAGCTGCCGCTGAGACGAGTATTTATAACACCACCAGAGGGAGTTCAAAATCACCAGATTGCCCACCCTTTTGCAGGTTGCTAGCTAGTAGGTCAGCGTTATGTTATCTGCTGCTGGTCGTGTGGTCCTCCTTTTGACAACATGGAGAAAATCAAAATATATAAGTATATTGCCGTCGTCGTGCTCCTTTGACTCAAACACTAAATGCTAACTAGAGCTTTTAATTCAAGACGTGCTACTAGTTAAAGGAGGTGCACGGTTGATGGCAAAAAGTACTGGAATGTGTACTCTGTTTCCAAAACATAATTATGGTATTAGGAGGGGCTGAAGTAGAAAGTCAAGATTTCTAATTAAAGGCACAAACGTGCAACGTAGTCAAACACATCTTTGAGAAACTCGGCAAGAAATTAAGCTGCCTTGAGCCTTTACCCTTCACCCCTTTTAGGTTATATCAACCAAATGATGAAATGATTATTCATTTTCCGGTTTTAAGGCCCCATGTCTCACCATCTCGATCCCTCGATGAACCACCACCTGTACAGCTAATTCATGGTTAAAATTTGTGCGGCCTTATCAATAACTTGACACCGCCAAGAAAACAGTTGTCTTCCATTCATGCAGTTAATTAAGACTCGTAATATTAATGGAGCAAGCAAGCATGCATGCGTGTCACCCTTCACCTCTTTTTTGGTTATATATATTCACTCTCTGCAGACATTTCTGCATGCATGACACTTCTTTTATAATGTACATCAATCGCCTTAGAAAGTGATATACTGTAAAAATAATAGCAATAAATAAATGCTATTTATGAAGCCAATGCTCCGTATTAAAACAATTTCATTAATTAGAGTTAATGCAGCAAAGACTTTCACGGGACCGTACCGGCAGAAACTTTGGATTGAAATGGGCTAGATATTACCCTTTTCTTTTTCTTTTTCTTATTTTGGGAAACGTTAAGAACCCAACCTGGACAGTAAAAAGTTTAGTCTTACGTGTTATATATAGGGAAAAGAAGGCCGCCAAAAGCAGCAGGTGCGTCCTTTTGCAAGAGCGGCGTGATTGAATGACTTTGTGTGTTATCTTTCCTCGAACCTAGTCTCCTTAGTCTTTCACCCGCTCCTGTACGTGTACCTCCATGAAACCATGCACCACTGCCACTGCCACTGCCACCTCCATGGCCTCATCACATCATGGAGGTGGAAGGCCCGCGCCCCCACAATGATTTAATTGAGAATAGGACCACAACATAACTGGCAGCATTTTGGGTACTGCATACGACTCCGGCTTCTGCAATCGTGGGTGTGGTTTTGGCAGAGATAAGGATGGTCCAATCGATAACAATTTGACTTTTGAACTGCGTGTTCCTCAACCTTCATCTCAAATCGTCAAACTACTAGTCGTCTACTACTGCTGCTACATTTCATTAATCTTCCATGCTAATTCTACATCGAGAGCTTAATCTGCATTTTCCATGTTCTCCATCTGCCTTACTCGAGCCCAACCCATATTCACTAGTGATTTTGGCCCAATCCCATCGACCAAAATACTTGAATAATACATGCTATCATTTGTTTCCAGTGTCTTTCGTATGCATATATATATATGTATGATTGGACTACATATATAAAAGAAAATCAATTAGTCCATCTCTTCTATGTCAAGTTATTCTACTTATTGTCTTCTAGTGCTCAATGAAAGAAAATGTCTCTTTTAGCTCAAGAGATCTAAGTTACTCGTTAAAATTGTCTTGATTAATTATTGGCCTTAATTTAATAAAGTTATTATCTTGAATCATGTGAGTTTATACTCAACCATGTATTAATGCAATTTATATATATAAGACCCAAAACCTACAAATTTTATGACTCTTTTTTCCGTCCGCCTTATATATATCTTCCATCAATAATGTGAAAGGTTTATCATCCTAATCATTTTCCTTTTATGAGTTCTTGTTGAAACAAATTCATTAATTACATCTCTTTGTTGGACATAACTGTTATCCTTTTTCTATGCTATTCTAATTTATGAAATAGAGACATATTAACAATCGTATTATATAATTTTTTTAAAAAAAGAAAATTTCTTTTTTTATCTTGAATCTCATTAAATTAGCTAATCATGAAAAGTGATTCCATAAATATTCTTTTATAAGAAAGCGAGGAAAGATACATAATAACTAGTAATTATATGTTATATACTAAACAGCCCTTGATTTAAGCCATGTTTAAGGGTGAAAGCTTAGGCAAGAAGGCAGTTGAAATGATTAAATATGACGTCTAGGGCATGGTACTTAAACCACACGCAACTCAATCATGTTTGTTGATGTCATACACGAAAAGAGACGAGTAACCACTCCAAGGAGAGCATAGCCTGTGCTGGCACTCGATCTATATATATATATAATTAGACAGAACCTATATTCAATATACGAAAGCAATCAAATTCAAAGCAATCAATGCTTATAATTAATTTTGAAAAATCGTATGGGATTCTAGGTTTTGCTTGATGCATGTAATACGCAGATTTTGTCCCTTACGGGCTTTGTCCTTCACCTATTAATATATATATAGCTGCTGCACCTTTCCTTGATCATTGCCTAAATTAAAGCTAGCTGAGTTTCTCTGAAAATAGTTTGTCTTCTCTCATAAATAATAGAGCAGATAGAGGGAAGAAAAACATGGCTCTAAGATGGTTTGTTCATTCAGCATGCCATGTTTTGGGGTACCCAAAGGACGACCACCCTAATCACTTGCAGCACTGCAACAACATGGAAAGCTACCAAAAAGAAGGACATAGCGGTGGAGTCATTCGGAGCTCAAAGGTCTCCAACGGTGAGCAGGTGTCGACCCAGACTGCAGAAATGCATCTCTCGGGGTTCCAAATGCCTCTCCACTACCCTCGCTACACAAAAGCTGATTACGAGAAGATGGAGGAGTGGAAGGTGGACATGCTTCTGAGGGAATATGGGCTAAGTTTCAGGGGCAACCTCGATGAGAAGAGAGCATATGCAATGGGGGCATTCTTGTGGCCTGATCAGTATTGATCTTACTTCCTGTTCAAAACTTGGCAGATAAACATATTCGGTGTTTGCAGGGTTGAGAATCTTGAGCTAGCTCCATCCATAAATTATATATCAAGCCGCTGTAGCTGCATGCAGTTAATATCTTTATTAGTGTTAACATATTTGTGTCTGGTGGGGTCTTGTCATAATTAAGGGTGATGGGCGTGGAACCTGAATTTTGTTTAATGGAGTTGTATGATCTTAAGAATAATATTAGAGAGAGAGAGAGAGAGGGATCGAGAGCCTCCATAGATTTAATGATACCTTCACTGTTATCCACATGTACACTTACACGTATCTTTTCCCTCCTTGAGCTTAAATATATCAGTTAATCTCGTAGTTTTTTTCTTTCTAAATATATATATATATATATATATATATATATATATATATATATATATATATATATATATATGATACAGTGGATCATCTAGCTGGAGCTGGCCTGGATTAAATACCCCATGACCACCACAAACATGCAAGACCTTTGAAGAAAGAGGAGTAATTATTACACCAAATCAATACCACACACTAGACACGAATCGTCCTGTGTTGTCAGCACTTTAACTTGGTGAAATGATATCCCACATCAGCACCAAGATGAGTATGATCGTAAGGCGTTGGTGAAATTCATGGTAAGCCTGATAACTTCCTTATATATTTTGAAGGAAGCTAAACTTAAAAGCATTAGCAAGAACACATTAGAATAAGTAATCAACCTTTAATTTTACTCGAGCTTTGTCATGATCAATACTATTCATCATGCCTGGTTTTAGAACTTGGTCTTTCCACTCAACATTAATGTATTTGCTCTTTCTTTTTTATGAAACCACTAGGGAAATATTTAATCTTATGTACACTAAGCTTATATCACTTATCTATCTTAATCCATGATCAAAACAAAAAAAAAAAAAATCAATGACTTTAAACCTTGTTAACAAGAAAGACAAATGAAAAGGACTAGCTAGAAGAAGCATAATTTGGGACACTCAATTGATCAATTTGCGGGATAAATCCAAACCCCAAATTCTTTTTGATTGCTTATAACCAAGGGAGGAAAATTATATATATTAAAATGATTAAGAAGACATTTCTTATAGGCAAGATGTTTGTCCTGGGAAAGAGAGAGGGGAGATGGTGCTTCTCTTTGAATCACTAATTTCAAAAGTGGACCCTTAAATATATAATTATATCTATAGGGTCCACATAACACTTTCAAATTTGCACATAACTTTCTGGACCTTCGAATTAAGTCGGTAAAAGGTGAAGTCATTCTGATACAAGTAACATAGTGGTGACAGCTGCTAGAAGCTTCAAAGAAAGCAGATTCATTTACAGCATCTTCCATTACTTATGCCTCCCATTTCTATGAAGGGTGTATCACATATGAAATACGTACGTATGTATATACATATATGAAATACATTGGCAGAAGTCCTATTTACCTTGCTGCCCTTCACTTTGTTACAATCAAGATGCCTAATTTCGAGATTTCATCAATGCCAAAGCAAATTTGGGACTAGTATGAGAAGGGAGACACCCTTCATGTTCACTCAACAACACCCCTTCAAGTTCAAGCAATTATCGACCCAAGCACACAACATTCTAGCAAAGAAAGACACCATCCAATCATCCCTTCACAGTATTTCGCCTAATTAGGGCTCTTTCCTTTTGGTCACATATAATTATAATTAAACAACAAATCATCATGGATGAATATAAGCAGAAGATGAAGCTCCAAGCTGTTGGCAAATTATACCACAGAGACCACTTCCTTAAAAGAACTTTGCAGCTTGTTGTATCAGTTGCTTTGTTGTCGTTCTTCCTTTGCCACTCTTCGGGCTTCTTTGTGTTTCCCCATTCCTTCAGCGTTTACTTCTCCACGTTCCTTTTCTCGTTCTTCACCCACACCCTTGAGAGGAAGTACATGTTCCTCATCTGCAATGGAATCCTAGCATTTCTAGCCAAAAGCTCGGTGCCTAGCAGCTCTTCACCGTCAGAGTCTGATCTTGGTGCCCAGTTATCGACATCATCGACAAACTTAACCCAAACTAACGAGGTGGTTCCAAGATATTCGGATGATGGTGATAATGATGTACCTCTAGTAGCTGAAAGAGAAGAAGCAGAAGATGCTTACGAAAATGAGGTTGAGGAGCAAGGAGAGCAGGACAATATTGAGCCTTTAGGTAGAGTGGAAGGGAAAGAAGACGATGAAGAAAGAGAAAGTGAAGTTTCTGTGATTGTGGAAGATGGGGAATACAAAGAAGGAGAAAGTGGGTTGGTGATGCAAGAAGATCAGCACAAAGAAGAAGGTGCAGGAGCACCACTAGCAGCAAATGAAGACGTACCAAGCACAGAAGATTTAAACCAGAAATTTGAAGAATTCATAAGGAAAATGAAAGAAGAAATCAGGATTGAAGCTCAACAACAACTGATTGCAGTGTAATGCATATATTCGAAGAAAATAAAAATTATCTGCTAGCAACGTCAGTGATTTGGTCTCTTTTAAGCTGGCCAAAAGCTCCCATCTGCCTTTCATGTTATATGCAGTAATTACTTAATATCTAGATCATTTTCATCAGTCTGTTGCACTTGAATTCTCTCTTTACTGTTACTTTTGCCATTGTGTTTACTTCAAATTGCTGGACTGCAAATTTTTCTGCTTTTGATTTTGCTCCTTTTTCCAAAACAAAAGGGTAGAATGTGAAACAGTAGATCTCCAGGTCCAATTCCGTACGTTGAAAGTATGCAGTGTGGTGTTCTTTTTTTTGAAAAGCATGTCTTTATTCTTCCAATGTCAGATTGTCGTACCAAGTCTTCAGCCTGCCTGGCAAAAGACTTTCATTGACAAGAAGTCTGGTTTAGGTAAAATGCCTCTAGCCTTACAAAAGCTTAGCGCTGCACCATAACACTTGCTGCCTGACATAAATGTGGTGTTCTGTTGGGTGAACTGTTGTAGAGTTTAGTGAAAAATGCTAGAATGGACTACGATCTTTAACACTTGCTTCTATATAAAAATCAGGCAAGTCATACTAATAAGTTTGATTATTTAATTAATACGACTGACAGATTTGAATAATTAAATAAGGCGATAAGATGCTGATGCAATTACTTTAACAGAAGCAGCGTTCCTCCAAGACATTCTCATCTTGAAGATCATTGTTTATTAATTAATTTGTAATTTGTAAAGCTCAACCTGCTCCTTTAGTATCCTTTGCAATCAAAATTTGAGTCATATATAGCTCCTAACATCTTCATGCAAGAAGCCTCGGCAGAGGGAAAAAAACAGTAAAGAACAGAAACGTGATGAGATCTTAATGAGACTTTCTTATCACATGATTTTCTAAGACCCACAAAAGATAAGTATGACTGTATAAGTTTTCATTGGAATTGACATAAAGGAAAGCTAGATGAAAATTTTGAGAAGGAGGGGCGAAAAAATCTCTAATCAGCTGTCCAAACATTTGGTTTTCTTTAATTCGTACCCTATCGATCATTGTTTCATTATAGACAGAAATATTATGACACCAAATGAACCTGACATAACTTTCCACGTGCTTCCATTTCCTTCAAGCTGAGCATCCTCGATTGTAACTGCCACAAGTTCATGATCATAATCATTATAATGGGTTTCAGAAAAAGAAGAAAAAAGCAACTGCAGATGATCCCAGGTGAGGCCTATATTGATCCATCACAAGATTTCAGGCTAATATGAAAACCAATAATTAGATGTGATGATGGAGGAGTAGCTAGCCATGTACACCAAAAATATAAACTTCATGCAGGAAATTTTGAGCTTCTTGAGTCGATATACATCACATACATGTGAGAAAAAACAGACAATAATGAGATGTATAATAATTGATAGCAGATCAGTATTACCCATCTGTCATGTACTACTTTGCACAGTTGCAGACGAACAACCTTCAATGCGGTTCCGACACTCGTGTGGCTAGAAATATGCAGCTTTCATTTTCATTTATAATTGTGATACTTTCTTACCAACACCGTGGACAATGTCAGCACATTGGATGAATCATTTCAAATTTACATACTTGCATAGGCAGACCACATATGGAGGGAGGGAGATGTCTAGAAGGATCCCATAGTGGCGGGCCTCAATGAGAAGCATTGCAACAACGGGAAACATGTTCCATCTGTCTGCAAGTGGAGACAAAAAAGTGAGACCAAATAATTGTCAATTATTCTTGTGTGGAACAAGTTTAGCAGTCAAACCAAAACAACATTTTTATCGCAAAAGAATGCATAATTTCTTTTAGCACCAAAATCAGTACAATTTTGCCATACCTGGCCTGGCCTTCTCCATGGGGAAGGCATGTAATGCGGGTCCAGATAGTGCAGCTTGCGGGCTCCTCAATTGTGCAGAGCCAAGACAATTACTCAGGTCAAGTTGAAAACAAAACAATAGGAGAAATCAAAAGATGAAAGTAGCACAGACGATCCTGCTTTTCAAATGTTCCTGCAGAGACAATATCCTTACAGCTGGCTGCAATAGAAGGCTTTCATGTCAAAGAGGTGCGAAAGTAGAAGCAGTGCTAAGAGTAACTGCAGAATTCACGGAGAGAGAACAACAACTGTCATCAACAAATGGGAAGAAAAAACATATATAAAGATTAAACCGAGAACTCTCAAGTTGTATAGATTTGTCAATTTCTCCTGAAACTGCCTGGGATAGAACTAGTGAAAAGATCGTATAGAACATGATAACCCAACTTTCAGCGGCTTATGACTTTGAGATGCATTGGCAGATCAGTACCCCTATCTTTAGACCTGCAACATTTCCAGCCAGATAAAATACAACTTCATTTTAAATCCAAGAATAGAGCCCTCCATAGGAAGGAAATGCCTCATCCCCTAATAAGATGCCATAGCTCAGCAAGCTTCAACTCGGCAAGTGTCTTGAGACCAACAAACTCTGTATACTGTTCATCTTAATCTTCATTTTTACACAGTGGGTATACTGTTGCCTGGGTTTTAAAATCTCAAGGATTCAAAGGAAAAACAGTGAATATTTTTCAAACATTTCTGGAAGGGATTTATTCAGATATCCTTGGGATTAAGAACCACCATTACATTCCAAGGTCACAATGGAGATAACCACAATTGTTACTAGGATACTACATCTCGCTGGCAAGCCAATCCAGATTTATACAGTATTCTAGACTGATCTTCAAGTGCTCAACAAGTGTACTGTAAAAGCACAACGCGAAACTATTGTTATGATACAATGAGCTCCAAAAGCACAACTCGAAACTTATGCATAGTCTGAAATAAAATAAATATAACTATAGAAATGTACTGTAAGCAAAAAAGAAAAGAAATGGAGATTACACAAAAAATCTTTCACTTGATATGAAAAGAGCAAAGAAGCCAAATGAGAAGGCAGCAGCAGAATAAGTTCAAAACATAACTTAATTTGCTTTATTAGTTTAAAGATGGGTGGGAGGGCTGAAGAAAACATTAATGACATCTTACATTCACGCCACCTTATGAAATTTCACATTTCCTGTGTCCCAGTCTACATGTTTTGCATTCGTTCTTTCATGAAGGAAATTACAATGAACTCGTCAACAGCTGATCAACAATATATTCTCCAGCATATAGTTCTGATTGTCACTTATTCTCAACATAGCATCTCTTCTGTTGGAATGTAGAAATTGAGTGCATGCCGACAATGACCTGATTAGCTTCGTGGTACACTTTCTTTTAATTGGTTATTACTTTCGTTGATGAAGCATCAAGCAGTTCTTTTTACTCCGAAGAGCAGCTTTAACCACTCCATAATTAACTAGCTGGGGAAAGTGTAAAATCCATGGGAGCTCCATCACTCTCTGGCATATCTCTAACCTCATTGAGGAGTCTTGTGAGTTCCTTTGTCAGCTCCCTACGCATATAATCAGAGCGCTCTTTTGTAATTGATGATTCTGTAAATAGAGTTTCGGTTAAGGACTGGAATTCTTGAAACCATTCATCATCATTATCATGAACAGAATGATCATCATAAAACATCAGAGAGCTTTCTCTTCGCCATCTACTAAGAAAATATTTATCAGGAAGTTGAAAGTAGTTCTTATCTATAAATACGCGAAGAGCATGTCGGCATAATATTCCTGAAGACTCAAACTCCTTACAGGAACAGTGAATCTGTTCATCTTCTGGAATCCATATAACAAGACTTTCCCCATCAATCTTCCTGAAATGACGTACAAGATATGATCCATTAGCCATTTCAGATGCAGCATACTGCATGCTCGCTATTAATTCATGTTGTAGAGCATTGAAGGCAAAGGGTGTTAGAATTTGACGTGAATGCTGTTCAATAGGCAAGCATGTTTTCAAATGCATATGCTGCATTTCTTGATGTGGCTGGTTTTGTATATTGGCTGCAACACCAACCTGAAAAATTGAAACCAACTAAATAACAATTAACATATGACAAAACTCAGTTGAAGGATTACAAGAGAACACTCCTAATTAATATACCTGCTCAAAAAATCTACGTAAACTCGTTTGAGCACTGAAAATTCCTTTCAAGAATGCATCTACAGACTTTGAGTAGGTTGTTGTCACCATTCGAGCAAGAAAATAACCTCTCACATATGATTGTGCCCAAGAAGTACGAAGAGAGTAGAGTAAAGTAATGTGTTTATCTGAGCCAAGTCCAAATATGGAAACCATTTGATTCCATCGTAGTTCAAAATCCTCTGTACTCTCCAGACGATATAACGCATCAAATTCTGATTTAAATTCTGCATACTGAGATCCGAGTTGAAGAGGGAACCAGCTAGATACCTTGGGCAGTATGTTCCATATAGACATAACATGTTTAGTGCTTGGCAATTCACTTCTTATAGCATCTCTAAGCCCTGGATCAAGATCGGTTGAAATTGTCTGTGGACATCTCCCTTTCATGAAGCTGATAAATGTCTGCACCAAAAGGGAAAAGGGAAAATTGTAAAGAAGACGATAAATGAAAACCTATTTAATACACAGAGAACTATAGAAGTAAACCTGTAAAGCCCATGCAAAGGAGCGCATTGTTTCATCCTGCAATAGAACGCAACCAAAGAAAATTGGTCGGCCATTGTTGTCAATTCCAATCCATGCCCCGAAAAGCATATCATATGTGATTGATCTATAAGTGGTGTCAAAATAAACAACATCACCATACATGGTATATGAATTAACAGAGTCACCATACGACCAAGCAATGTTCTCAACCTTATCGTTCTCATCTACAGTATAATCATAAACAAAGTCTTGATCTGCCTCTTTTGTTGCCTTACATGCCTCAAGAAGTTCCATCGTATCATTTTCTCTTTTCTCGTTGAGCAAAGCATCATTTTCTTGAACCACTTTCTTCCGGTTTTGAACAAAATTCCTAACATCTCTCTCCAAAAAAGGCAATTGTCCACCTTGAATGCCCTTTTCCAACTCCAAAACCTTCACTATACGATGTATAGGAAACCCAGCTTTTGAAAGTAGCAAAATTCTCTCTTGATCTGCCTCATGAATCTTCCTATATGCAGGCAAGAGGCGCACCTGGTCATCTTCTAAAAGTTCATGATTATGAACATTGCTAAATTGTACAACAAACCATTGTGAAACCCCATCTATTACCTCCTTGGACAAATACATCTTTGCATCACATCCACACCGGACAGATTTCCTATCTCTATGGTGTTCCCCAGTAGGCTTTTTCCTCAGAGGTGCAAAACCAGAACGATAGCAAACAAAATCACGCTTATAAATACCCAATTGGGGGCTCAATCTGGACCTCTCTTTTCTAATTGAAAACCCATTTTTCCTAGCAAAATTCCCATAATACTCAAAGGCATCCTCATCGCTCTTAAACACCATCCCAACATAAGGAGCAACCATGGCTTCAGACTGAACCGACTCATTTTTTACCAGCTGGGATGATATGGATGTTTCTTCAGCATCCCCTTCATAAGTTACATAACATTTCCAGTCCCCACACGGGCATTGCTGCCTCCGTATCCATATGTTCTTTGATGGTACGGAAGTCATTATTTACAGCAAATTTGAAACATAAGCAAGTAAAACGAATGCCACTGCAATCCTAGACTCACCCAAAAGCTAACAGCATAAAACCTTCAAGAGACAATGAGTTAAACAATAATTAAAACAGCTCATTCCAGATAAGAATACACATACAACTAATTCTAAAGCAATCCACTTAAGCTAAGATGCAAATCTCATCAAATGGAAAAAAAAAAGTCACGAATTTGCTGTTTTAAGTCACAGTGAAAGTGAGAAAAAGAAAAGGAAAAAGAAAAAGAAGGGAAACTACAAATATCAAAATGTTAACAGAACTGTAGTTGAACAAATAGAAAAACTTACATAACAAAGTGGTTAAGCAGTGAAGATCAACGTACCACTGAAACTAAAGGAAATTGCTTTAACCCTTTTTCTTTTTCTTCTTCCTCTCCTTGTTCTTCTTCTTCTCCTCCTTCCTCTTCCTCTTCCCCTTCCCCAGCTCGTCCACTCCTTTTTCCATTTCCCTCGTATTATGAAAGATAACCTGAGAATCCACCGTCGGGCCTCTATGGACATGTTGTTGGGCCTAATGGACATAGTTGTTAGCCCAAAAGGTTAGGCCGTGTGATCAATGCAATTCAAAATGCCAGAAAAATGGCTTCAGGCCCACAATCAACCCCCTTTTAATATAGTTTCATTGTGAATGACGATTTCCAAGATTTTTCTGGGAAAACTCTGACTTATTCCAAGTCTATGGTATTGTGCATTCAATCCAATAGTCTAAAGAAACTAATCAATCCCTTTGCACCATCTTCCTGTTTTTTCTCCTATTCTAAACGCTACTGCTCCTATCTTTCAGGATCTTCCATAATTTTTTTTTTTTGCATGTTGATTGTTGTCACATCACCTTTTCCTTTTACAATCAAATTGTAGAAGGTAGCTTTCTTAAGTACGATAAACTTCTTCATTTTCCAATGTCTTTTTTGGTTTTATGTTCATTGGCATGGTTAAGTTCTGTTGATCTTCCTTGCATGGCACCATTTTACTGAATGAAGATACAAGCAGGGATTCAACTTTTTATTTCTTTGCTGTTTTCACTAGAATTCTTGGTTAAATCCTTCAACCTGTTTAATGTATCAGAACCTAAGATTTCTGGTCAAATTGTTAATTCAGAGCTTCCCATGTTACTGCAAATTAACTCTTCAAAATTTGCATTGTGCAAGGACATAGGGAGATATATGCAACTTTGCTGAAGATTCTGATGGCTCGTGAAGATGCTAGCCAGCCTTTGCTTTCGGCTATGACTGATTCTTCACTAAATGAGACAAAGGCCATCCAGAGAAGAAAGCCTCAGCGGCGCTCAATGGCTCCTTCAGAGAAAGGCTCTCAAGAGCAACAGAGGATCCCATCTGCTATAAATCCTGAGTCAGCACTTGTAGCACAAGAGGTTAGGTTCAAGTATGTGCTACTATGGTTGGCTTCCTATCTAGGCATAGGCACCCTTTGGTTCTCCCTCATCAGGAATCAGATTGATGGTAAGAAGACGAATGGGGTTCTCGATGCAATTTACTTCTGTGTTGTGACAATGACCACTGTTGGATATGGGGACCTTGTACCCCATAGCACATTGGCAAAGATACTTGCCTGCATTTACGTCTTCACTGGCATGGCTCTTGTTGGGCTAATTATAAGTAAGGCGGCAGATTACATAGTGGAAAAGCAGGAAATTCTCTTGGTTAGAGCCATGCATATGAATGAAAAGTTTAATGCAGCTGAGATTCTTATGGAGGTTGAAACCGACAAAGTGAAATATAAATTTCTCGTGACTTCACAGCTACTTTTGGTTCTTATAGTTGTGGGAATCAGCTTCTTATCGCTGGTTGAAAAAATGGAATTCATTGATGCCATTTATTGTGTTTGTTCCACTATCACCACTCTTGGCTATGGGGATGAGAGCTTCTCAACAGGAGTGGGACGCATATTTGCTATTTTCTGGATACTCAGCAGTACGGTTTGCTTAGCTCAGTTCTTTCTCTATCTAGCAGAGCTGTACACTGAGAGAAGGCAAAAAGCACTGGTTAAATGGGTTCTTACGAGAAAACTAACATCATCAGACCTTGAGGCAGCAGATCTGGATCATGATGGGGTGGTCAGGTAAGGTTGGCTTGCGACACAAATATGGATTTTTGTTTGCCTTAAAAACATTCTGTACTGACTGAAGTTAGCTAGGCACAATTTTCGTATAATGCTTATGTCTTGTCAATTCCCTCTATCACAGTACAGCAGAGTTCATCTTATATAAGCTGAAGGAAATGGGAAAAATCTGCCAGGAAGACGTTTTGCCATTAATGGAGAGGTTCAAAACTCTCGATGTTGATCACACAGGAACTTTGACTGCATCCGATCTGATTTGACCCTAATCATCTAGAGCTGATGACTCAACCCTTGCGTAATTTGCTAGTGCATCAACATTTGAGATTTTTCCAACAATTCCACGGCTTAGAGAGAGGGAATATTCTTTAACGTGAAACCGTTGTTTCAATCTGCATCTCACTTTTGCAGCTGCATATTAAGGAGCAACATATGCATAGTTTACAAATATAATTTATCAAGCAACTCCATCCTAAATGGAGAATTTATAATGGCACCAGATATACATACAGGTTCTCCTGTTCAAGCTTTTCAGCAATGGAAACAGCTTTGCGTTTTGGCCATCCCTTACGCTGACATCCTTCTGCCTGCTGAATTACACGTGCAAGGGACACATTACTTCTAACAATTCTCTGACTCTCACTTACTTCCCCAAGTTTCCTTCCTCCTGAGTTAGATGCCAATGTCGATTTCCTATAAGCTGCAGCATCTGCCACCCTTGAACCTCTTCTACTAGATTCTAAGTAGTCAGCATGTTCATTATCATTGGCTTCTCTTGGAGAAGCTGGTAGTTCAAAAAAATTTCACTCCTTCCTGCTTCAAGAAAATAACACTCAATGAAAAGCAGATACCTACAATTACGAAGCATAGAGAAAGCATTATTACTGTAACCATCATGTGAAGTAAGATTATCATACCAATTCTAAGTCTGGCTGCTAGGCGACACCAATAACAAGAAATCTTCGTAAATAGAGGGTTAAAAAGGGTTTTACTTTGAGTCTAAATAATATAGAACGCTTGGATGGTGGATCATGAAGCTACCATCTAGATGAGAGTCAGAGCATTGTTAGAAGATGCTAAAATTTCCCGTAAATAGTAACTTAAGTAAGCAGTTGGAAACGATTTTCATCTAAAGTATGGTACAGCTGTATGATCAAGGCATGCAAAAATGAGCATAATGCACACAAGGTTGCACCTGCACCAAAACTGACAGAGAGCAGCTTTCCTTCTTGGTATAAAAACTCTTTTAGACTACTAAGTTGAATCTTCTCAAGCACCTGCTACCAAATTTCTTCGATTCCCTAACCGTTTTTGACTAAATTCTGCCTTCCAGTTACCCTGATCAAATCAGCAGAGACTGTAGATGTTTGTTGAGGAGTTATCCCACCCAAAACATGTCTCTTCCTATCTAAATTTATATCTTTGATGATAGCAGTTTCAAAATCCCCTGACTTTCCAGCATGCAGATTTTCCAACCAAGCATTTGTTGACAAGCCTCTAGTGTTTTTACTCAACTCAACAAGCTCACCACCTTTCCCGGCTACATCTCTTCCCCCACATCACTTAGAGGCAAGGGGCTATGATGAGAACTCATATCAGCAGAAGAAACAGGCAATGTATACTGCTGATCAGGAGCAAAGCAGCAGTTAACCATTGTGATTTGTCATTTGACATCCTCAGTTGTTTTTCAGCCTCAGATAACGTTTTCAAAGCTTGGCGTATTTCTCCATATCTTCTTTGGACACTGGATTGCATAAATCTGTTGTATCAGTTGCAGAAGAAAAATAAATATTTAAACACAAAGAAACAATGAGTATTTCTCTATTTATTTATTTGCTTGTAATCTGTTTGGAAAGATAATGAAGTGCCTGCACATGCTGTAAGTGTGTTACGGTAAATTTTAGATGATTAGCTATGTATGCATGAAGGTTGTTGTAATGAGCATCTATGAACACGATAGCTGTAGCCTTTCAAAAAATAAAAACATGATAGCTGTACACGGTTTGATCCACTGCATATGCATACAAATCCAAATTCTAACCATATGCAACTTTTGGCTTGGATTGACGACAATGCTCCCCTTGCAACAACTTACTATCACCGCAGCAGCAACAACAACAAAATGTTAACTATTGACTGTTTAAAGTTTGATGGGATGTAGGGACTGTAATATTTACAATCCCATTCAAATGTGAAGTCCATAGGCAACTTGATTTGTTTCCTCAAAATTAATTGAAAATTAAGGGAAACATATGTACTATTTCAATTGAAGCCGAGTTTTTTTAAACAAAAATTTGGACTTACTAGTAGCTCTGAAAATGAGCTTTTTTTTTTTTTTTTTTTCATTTTTTAGGCTCAAATTAGCCATGTTTCAGGGGTAAAGTCCACTTCTTCTTGATATGTATAGGCCTTAACTTAGCCGAACTCAATATGCTTTTATGGCTTTTAAGCAAGAGAAATATAATTTTTGAAAAAGCGATATCAATATTTGAATGTTAAAATCACAAGTTTAATATGAAAAAAATAGCACAAATCTAATGGATATATATATATATATATATGTTTATTTATGGCTTTTAAATAAGAAAAATGTAACTTTTGAAAAAACGATATCAACATTTTCCAAGAAGAGAAGAAGCCGAAGGAAAGCTGAAGAAATCTTCCATCTCACCCAACTTTTCCATGGAACCCATTGCTGAAGGGTTTGAATTACTTGAATTGAGTTTATTCCCTCTCAATGGAACCCATTGCTCAAATTACTTGAATTGAGTGATATGTTAAATTGATAAAAGTCAGTTACTTAAAGAATTTATACCGTTTTAACTGGTATTATTGTAAAACATTATATACTATTTCAGATAATAACAGTTAGCTTAATAATGGCATTACATTATGGTTGCACCATTTAACTTGATTTTTGAAATTGAAAATTAAGAGAAACAAGAAATTGGACTGGACCCATTATAACACGGAAAAACGAGCTTTCTTGTCCATTTTTTGGACCCAAATTAGCCATGTTTCAAGGGTAAAGCCCACTTTTTCTTGGAATGGGTAGGGTTTAGCTTAACCGAACTCAACTATTTCAATGCTTTTGTGGCTTACGTAAGAGAAACCATAATGTAACCTTTGTTTGGATGTCAAAATTACAAGTTCAAACTTGAAACTTGTGCAAAAAATGACAGACAAATTTAATGGATACCTATCTTAATTATCAATTACAATAACACTTTTTTCAAAAGTTCTAATTCAGTGTTACTCGTTGCTCAAAAGCTCTGATCCACCCAATCAACTATGGAGGCTTAAGGCATAAGCTTTGAGCCCCTTCCTCCTTTATAATTATATAAACCTATCTATACAAGTTGTCTACTATCTTATTAACATGCAATAAAATCTGTTTGATAGGGAGACATTAAACTGGCAACTCTTACATCACATAGCTAGAATTACATACAATTTTTAAAGATGTTTGAGTTGCTTTCGTATTTTGAAGAGGCAAAGTAAGAAGATTACATCACAGATAAGGCAATATAATTCTAATATAATCTGTTTTTATTTTTATATGATTTATTATTAATTATAAATTTTATATTATATAAAAATACTTTTTATATTTTTTATAAATAAAAAAATAAAATTAACTTTTTTCTATTTTGAACAAAAGAATTTGTGGTTAATAAAAAATTATTTATTAAATACCTTTTATAGTTATTTTAATCAAAATTAGAACTTGTAAAAGTAAATTTACCAAATAGATTTAACTTAATTTTAAAAATTATTGTTTTTTATAAGAACTTTATAATAATTTTTAGACTTAAAAAAAATTAAGTCAAACAGACACTAAATATTGATTAAATACTATTTCACCTGTACAAGACAATAACAATCAGGTTAATAATGGCATTGCCATATATAATAAATATTATGATTATGGCTCCACCATTAACTTGATTTTTGCAATTGAAAATTCAGAGAAGCATATTCTATTTGAATTGTAGCAAAATTTGCTTAAACGAAAAATCGTTGACGGAGAGGGAACTTTCTTTTTTATTTTGTAGACCCAAATTGACCATGTTTCAGGGTAAAGCCCACTTCTTATTGGGATGCGTAGGCTTTAGCTTTAGCTTTAGCTTTAGCTGAACTCAACCTTTGCTTTTTTATTGTTTTTAATGCTTTTTGAGTAAGAGAAATCATCTGTTTGCTTTTTTGGATATTAAAATCACAAGTTTCAACTCGAGACTTGCATAAAATTGACAGACAAATTTAAGATAATTATTTTCTATTCAAAAATCTGATCCACCCCACCGGGTTTCCCAATGGCTATAGAGGGTTAAGCATAAGGTTTGAAACCCTTCCCCTTGGTTTTTGGCTATAGAGGGTTAAGCATAACCGTGTCTATTGCCCTTTGAGGGGGAGAATCAACATGCAAGAAATATGTTTGATAGGCATGAATGTGATCCTTAAAGCTAAACCATGTAAAAAATATCTTGTAAAAACAATTTGCTCACTTCAAGTTACAGGGCAAGGACAAATGAGAGACATAAAACATCATGCAGCTGGAATTGCATTTGCGGGCCGCTGGTCGGATCACAAGTTGCTTAGTTGATTAGAGAAAAAAAAAAAAAAAAAAAAAAGGATGGATTTGTACATGTTAGTGCATGGGCTCTTGGCACAACACAGGTTACCCCAACCTTACAGGGATCTATGATCCGATTGAACTCCTAAATTAAACATTTTCATGGACCAACAAATGAATTGAAGAATCAATCCATCACCTATTTCAGGCCTTTTTTTTTTATTCATTTTTTTTGGTTGAATTGCAAATTTAGAGGTCAGCGGAACAAAGAACATACATACAGAGCAGCCAACTGCATCTATTTATTATTATTCCGAAACATACAATTTTCAACTTCTTATTTTGGAAAGACAAAGTAAAAAGATTAGTGTTTAAACAAGTGCTATCTCATTAATACACAGGAGGAGCAGGTCCGACCCTATGTATGATCACTCAAATTTCTGAGCCTCCTCTGCGTGTTCTGGCCGGGCTGCAACGTAGTCCATGAGTCCTTGACCCGCCTTTTCACCATGAACTTCAGTTGCCAACTGCGAACCACCACCGAAAGCGATTATTGCCACCAAGAAGACAGTTGTAGAAGCAAAAAGAGGCCAAAAGTAGGTGAGAATCGTGAGCAGACGAGGGGCTACATATAACAGAAAGGCGATGATGAATGAGGCAAGGATTGCTATGGTGAAATGATATCTGTATTGGACCAGCTTTTGTTGGATATCCATTGCCTTCTTGGCTAAACAATTATTAATATCAAGGAAGGAAGGAGAATAGTATCGGCCCAACGAGTAACAATTTTGGTTCTCTCCCTCCCCTGGGAAATGCTGGTTTTCGGAGTTCAGAGTTGTTTTTAAACTTTGCTTTGTCCTTCTGTCTTGTTTTTCTTGCAAAGATTCTTCGTGTTTCCTAAATAATCCAACTCTGATTTTGGCTCTTCTTATCTAATTACTTGTATACCCTCTTCACCCTGTTCCTCCCATCGGCAAAGGTTTAAAACTTTAAACCCGAAAAACAGTTGAGGCTTAACTGTCACAACTGCCAAATCCCATCCATAAGAAGCAGTTAGCTAAAGTGCTAAACACTTGAAACCATCATCTTGGAATTCATTCAGAACATCTTTCTTCTGTCCCCCTTTTTTTTTCATTTTTTGTTTCCCCCAAAAGAGGGACAAAAGTTGCGAGCAAAACATGGATCAAACAAAGTAGAAAACCCGAAAGGTGGCTAGGGAAATCGGGCAAAGTGAGGGAGGAAGGGCAGGTTAGTCATTGCCGTGTTTGGTATAGATGCTTTGTCCACTTCTTGGATTGGTCGGTTGCTTTGTCTCTCAATCGAGTGGCTGCTGCTTTATGATGGAAACTAAGCCAAGGTTAGTACTTAGGAAAGGAAAGGCATATCTTTCTTTTCTTATTTTTCTAATATGCGGTGATGGGTTTGGCAGAAAATATTAGCTAATCAAAGAAGGAAAAATGAGTCATCCCATTCCCACCTGGCCTGGTTTATTCTTTTTCTAGGATGTTCACTAATGAAAAAGTATAACTTTGTAGGAGGACAATTGCTCTTCCACTAACTATTCTAGCCATTTATGAGGTTCACTTGCCTAACCGATATGAATCAAATTATTCCTCTTTTCTTATTCATTCTTAGTTCACCTTTTGTAAACAAAGAGTAAGATAGTCCTCATAACTGTTGAAGCTAATCTTCAGTGACCCTCTTTGTCAAATCCCGAGAAAACTAGATCTTCTCACCAAAACAAAAGAAGATAAAAGAGAAATGGATCCAAAAGAGTTACAGCAGGTATCAGCTAAGGCTTAAGCCTTCTGAATTCTGATAGGCCCTGGAACCAAAGTACGGACATCGGGCCTCACAGTGCTTGACCGGCCTGCAAACCAACGGCAGAATGGGCCACACAACCTCAAAGGTGGAGGCCCAGAACAGATCATGTCGAAAGTAAAATGGGCTTCCTTTTTGAAGGCAAAGGACCCATACCCTTTAAGACCTGACCTGACAGAAAGGCAACGAGAGGGATGCTCTGTCTAAACCCAAACTGATCTCGTACTTTGAGTTTGATCTGTTAGCCCACTTAACAGATAGCCTTGACAGCATTTTCTTCTCATTAAAAGATCTCAGGATGTAAATCCTTAACAAGAATTTGCTGTCTGGGTTCAAGGCAACCTAACAGATCAAACAGCACTCAAAAGATTCACCCTTTTGTTTATTGATCAGTTATCATTCATGTCAACGGCTCCATTAAGTTCACATAAGCTGGGACCCGTAACTACAAAAATGCAAGACTGCTTAACTACGAAAGCAATCATACAATAATTTACCTACTCAAACCTATCAGAAACAGAAGAGAAAAAAGAAAAAGAGACACCCCTGAAAAGCTTAGCTTGATCGCAATTCATATCACTTTCAAAGCAAGATTAGTGGACAATTCAATTAAGCTATGATTAACATCAAAACCCCCATTATCTTAATCAAAACCCCATTTGACTGTTTTGGTTCTATTCAAGTTTGGTTATGGTTTTTTCTCTACTTTAAAGGGTTTTCGGGTGTAGGTGGGGGCGGTCGAGTCTTCCCTTTGTCGCCTATCTAATCACCACGTAATATCTTAACAATTGCCAAATGGCTTATTGTGTGTAAAGCCTAAAAACAGCTGGAGCTCCTTGTATTTTTTCTCCCTTTACATATCCAATCATCATTCATACTTTTAAGCAAAGATGAGATGGAGACTGAGGGGTATATTTTCTCATACATACGAATGTGTTTGTTCTTTCAAGCCACTTTTATCACTTTCAGCTCGGAGTCACCAATACCTCATTAACTTAATTTGTTTCAATTCAAACTGAGGTTTGAGTGCCTTCCACTAAGTACGAACAAAACAAGGCCTTGGTTTGTGCAATATTTATCGCTTAAGTAATCGAATTACTCCAAAGGAGGAGCTTTCCATTAACGTAGACAGGATCATGACAAGAGCAAAATTCTCAAGGATTCTGTTCTGATCCTTCCACTGAGACTCAATCCCTTGTTTGCTCCAACAGAAATGGACAAAAGGGAAAAATAGCAAAGAAAAACTTTCTCCTTGTATCTTTTTGGAATTGGGAACTATTGAAACAAATAAAAATATTGCAGGGGCATTCATAGTTTCCCCACTTTAATTGTAATTCTTTCTTTTTCTTCTAGAAAGCGATGCTTTTCCATCCCCTCTTATTTAGTGACAGACATAACGTAAATGAGAAACAGTTGTTTTGGACAATTAATAGCAAAAATTACAATCAAAAACTGAAATATGTACTTCTACTTGTATACATGTGGTTAACATGCAGAACCATGCATGCTTACTCATATGTTAACATGTGGTATGGCATATCCCATTTGAGAAATGAGAATTCCTCCTTAGGAAGGGATTCAAAAGGAAAGGTAGATTATCAATGGTGGGAAAATGATGAAAAGAAAGGGTACCTTTCTGTTCTCACTCCTGTTGTTTTCTTTTTTTTTTTTTTGCTTAATTTTCCTCTTTGGGTACCCTAAGATTTATTTATTGTATGCAAATCGAAAGGCATCTATACGAAAAGAATGACAAGCAAGCATTGCAATTTATAAAAATGAATAGAATAATCTTGTCCCTCTATTATTAGGCCAGTTTTTGAGATTTATCTGTCATACACTAAGATTGCAGCAAATGGCACCAGCTAACACAGTTTCGGTACACTTCCTGTCTCCATCTCTAACCTTGGGGATACGCCAAATGTATTTGTACATAGATTAGGTGTTTTAAGGTTTTATTCTTCTTTTTCCTTTTTTTTTTTTTTTTGGTGATAGGGGATGGAATGAATATAGAGATTAGGTTAGGTGGTAATTAATGATATAGTTCATAAGAATATTGCAAAAGAAAAAATTTGCATTAAAGTCCCTAATAGAATATCATCATAAATCAGAACCGTTGAGAAGAATAATGGTTTTAATCTTAAATTGTTGGATTATCATTTAGTTAAGGAATTAAAATTTTAAATCATTGTCATGATAGTAAAAACAAGTAACCGTTACTGTCAAAAAGGAATGAAAAGAGCCGGCTAGGCCGGCTTTAGAATAAGTGGCTTTCAGTATTTGCTTAAGATTAAGGGAAGGCCATTCCTCTCTTTACGGTCAATTCCTTAAAGGGATGGACTCTCTTAACTTGTCTAGCAGAACCCCTTTATATTATTGCCTAACAAACCAAGTCTTTAGTTGTTGTTGTTGTTCTTGTTTTTGTTGCTGTTGTACTTGGTGTGTTCCTTTTCCCTTTGCCAGGTGACAAAACAGAAGCACAAAAGATGGTGGGTCACGACGAACTACTTGGAGGCGAAGAGCTTTCTCTTGCTCACCCTGACCCTGTTGTGTTAGAGCTCACCCGGTTGCAGAACCAACTCAAAGGTCGTTCAAGTTTGAAACTCTCACAAATTCTCTCTCCCTCTCTCTCACACACACAGACAGCACACTAGCACGTTCATGCTGATGTTGGTTTGGTGATAATGAACTGTTTGCATGCCCCCAGAAGATTGTAATTTGTCTGTCAATGGTTCTTTCTGAAAATTCTACTATTATGTTTTTCTCTTAGTTTAACGTAACTACCTAAGAACCTAGTGTTAACACCTGTGATGTAGAAATCGAATTTTGCTTCAACCTTTTTCTCAATGCTGTTCAAGTTGGAGGTAGCCTGTTGGATTAACGTGCTCAGTGCTTGCTAATAGAACAGAACATGAAAAACCAAGTGTGACAGAAATACCAGCCAAAAGAATCGTTTGGTTTTAATGGTTGTCATCTTCCATTTATATATTTGTTTCCATGTTTTTGTGCATTGAGTTGGAAACATGTTTTGATGTTTATGGTTGTTAGCTCAGAATTTCAAAGTAAGAAACGATGAATACTAACAATTTATAACACCTCGTTTAAGCATTTGGAATGTTATTCCAGAAAAGGACCGGGAGTTGGGAGCTGCTCAGGCTGAAATCAAGGCTCTGAGAGCAACTGAAACACTGAAGGATAAGGCCATAGAAGAGGTAGTGAAAAATTTTGAACGCAAAAAGAATCTGTTGAACTTGGATTTGATACACATGGAAATTTTATTACTAAATCAGAACAAAGTTGTGCAAAGTGCTACTGCTACTTAGTTAACAAGAATATATGCTGCACTTTCAGTATTGCAAGGGCTCTGTTGAATTATTTGAAACTAAGGGATGAAGTTTCTCATCGGCCTACTGAAACTATTTATTTCTTTTTCCAGCTCCAGGGTGAAGTTCATAAGTTGGATGAGAAACATAGGGTCACTGAGAATCTCCTTCAACATAAGGTGCGTCTAGTTCTGGTTCTTTGAGTGTATAACTCTCTACTTTTTTATATGTTTTAACTAGTGGTGCTCTTTTCCTGTTAAATGTAGAATCTAGAAATCAAGAAGCTGACAAATGAGAAGAAAGAAGCACTGGCTGCACAGTTTGCTGCGGAAGCAACTCTTAGAAGAGTGCATGCAAATCAAAAGGATGATGATGATGATGTTCCTATTGAGTCTGTGATTGCTCCTTTTGAGGCAGAGATTAAAATGTATAAAAACGAGGTAGGGTTGTGGGAAACCATGCACTGCTTTGAAAACATGACTCCAATTTTATCACTAGGCTCACTTTCCACTCTCTTTTTGGCAAATCAGGTTGCATTACTCCAGGAGGATAAGAGGGCTTTGGAACGTCTTACCAAGTCAAAAGAGTCAGCTTTGCTTGAAGCAGAGAGGATTCTGCGAAGTGCTTTGGAAAGGGCTTTAATAGTTGAGGAGGTTCAAAACCAGAACTTTGAGTTAAGGAGACAGATTGAGATTTGCCAGGCAAGTTTAGCATCGATCCCATTCTGCATTTGGTCATTAAATAGAGGGATTTCAATAATTTTAGCCAATCAAAAAATCTACCTTATGCAGGAGGAGAACAAAATCCTTGAGAAAACCAATCGCCAAAAGGTCTTGGAAGTTGAAAAGCTTAGCCAAACCATTCAGGAACTTGAAGAGGCCATTTTGGCTGGTGGGGCTGCTGCCAATTCTATCCGTGACTATCAGCGACGAATTTCTGAACTTCACGTAGGTGCCATGCTTGCATGCTGAGTTCTGGTCATGTTTTCTACAAGAATTATGATACTTTGATTCATAGAGTTATTAACTTTGAATGAGTCAATTGTTCAGGAGGAAAAGAGGACACTTGACAGGGAGCTCGCAAGAGTTAAAGTTTCAGCAAACCGTGTAGCAACTGTGGTGGCTAATGAGTGGAAGGATGAGAATGACAAAGTAATGCCTGTCAAGCAATGGCTGGAGGACAGAAGGTTGCTGCAGGTAATTCTTTCATAACAAAGTTCTTGGAAATTCTTCACATACTTATGCAAACAAATGCCTGTGAAATATGAAGAATTTCCTTTTCACTTTTAAGTACAACTTAACATCAATGCACATAACTACAAGATCAGAAATATAAGGATTATGAACCTTAAACTGGTAGTCTCAAACATAATTTATTGATCAACACAATCAAATGATCAAGGTACCATATATGATTAGTTTTTAACTTGTATTATTTAATTGAATTTCTTTATTTACAGGCAGAGATGCAAAGATTGAAGGATAAACTAGCTGTGTCAGAGAGAACAGCAAAGGCAGAAGCACAGCTTAAGGTGAACTTTAACTTGTTGACCAGATAGCTCAATTAAATCTTTGCCTTTTTCGCCTTGAATCTTGTAATACAATATATCTCAAGCTTATTGTAAATGTGCTTTAGGAAAAATTCAAGCTAAGGCTCAAGATCTTGGAAGATGGCTTAAAACATGTATCAAGTTTCTCAGGTAATCCTAATGCATCTTGCGGGTCCCCAAAACCAGAAAAGTCCAGCAACATCCTAGGGTTTTTAACAAGCAGCGGTGGACTAAGGAAGAGGTCTACCTCGCAGCCAAGGGGTTCCACCATCAGTAGAACTTCTATACTGCAGCGGCCTAGTGTTGAAACTGAAACAGCCAATGCTAATAATGGATTAAGACAAGTTAGCAACTTGAAAAAGAAGGGTGCATCAGGAGAAAATATGCTGAGAAAGAATTTGTGGACGTCTAGGTGTAAGGTTGCCGATAGTAGCGAGAAGGAAAATACAGCAATGAAGGTAAACACAGACATTAATATAAGTAAAGATGGCGACACGACAGGTTCGGCTGGAATAAAAAACAAAGAATGTTGCAATGAAGAGACAGAAAACAGAGGAAATGCCGATTGCAATGTTGAAGATACGGTTTCAGGATTTTTGTATGATAGGCTTCAGAAAGAGGTCATCAATTTAAGGAAGTGCTGTGAGGCTAAAGACAGCAGTTTGAATTCTAAAGATGAAGAAATAAAGGTGAAGCACCGGAATTTTCTCTCTCTCTCTCTCTCTCTCTTTCTCTCTTCTCTCTAGATATTCAATGCATGAGTTACTGAATCTAGTAAGATGTAATTCTATGCAGATGCTTATGAAGAAGGTTGAAGCATTCTCAAAAGCCATGGAAGTGGAGTCTAAACGGTTGAAGAGAGAAGCAGTAGCTAAAGAAAAGGAAAATGGATCAGCCAAAATGGATGATTCCAAAAAGCTAAGAAACATCAACTCCTCTAGAAGGTTCGTTCAATCCTAAAAATTTTCCTCCTCGTTATTCTATTATTTTTAACTTCTTAACTCTCGTTTAGATTTTCAATACACAGTGTATATATATGAGAAAGATATTTGATTGCAAATCTTTATGCTTTTACTGATACATTTATCAGTTATCATGAAATTGACATTGTTCATGATCTTGTAACACGTTGGTGGTTTGGATGTAGCAGGCTAAGCAAAACATCTTGAAGATTCCCATGGATGGTAGAAGTGTGTTGAAGAAAAATTTAAATTCATTTTTTTCGTCTTCCACGTCTTCTGATTTCAATGTAAATACTTAATGTTTTGTGCTGATGGTAGCTAGTTAAAATAAAGTTTCTGATTGATGAAATTGGGTTTGTAAAAGAAAAGGGTTGGGCTGTTGGTTGGGGATCTGAACTTGTAACATCCTAGGATGATGTCCAATTGCGTTTCCTGGTGCTTGAGGTTTGCATAAATGATAATCCAATATTATTCCCTTGGTTTCTTTTCTTCCTTTCCTAGAACTGTAATTTCTACTCGAGTGAATTGTGGAATCCGAACTGCAAAAGAATGCAGAAAGAGCAACTTGACAGGGAATACAGAAACAGGGGAAAGGTTAAAGAATTGTCTATGGAGAATCACATCAACACTTGCAATTGCTGGTAAAAGTCAGATTCTCCTCATACTATTAAGAGAACGAGAGCATTTGTTAGTGGCTATCATGAAAACTGTGCCAGTTCCATTGTCCATAGCCCTTGTCTTTGCCTTCTGAAAAGTTTACCATAGCCAATGTTTATGTACAGATAATAAATTTGCTGCCATGGTTCCAAGTTCAAACACAGAAAGCACTTTCGATTGATAGAATCATGACCTGCTTCTACAGCAGAAATCACAAAATATCAGGACGAGACAAGGTACTGCAAGAAAAATACGGCAGAAACCGTCTCCCCGGGTACTATCTGCCTCTTTTACAGAAATATACACTTCTCCAACCAAAAACTGGGCAGGGAGAATTTAACAGGCAGCAATCCTATATTGTTTTAAAGATCAGTCACCTCTGGAACGGCGGGCAAAGATGGCCGTCATTTTCGATCCCCTCGCTTAAAATTCCCTGGGGATCGGACGGCTATTTTCTTAGACTGGAACATCTTTGCATCTCCGAGGAGAAACTCAAGTTGCTGCCTGGTAATCACAATCTTTATATTACGTCCTTGGAAGCTTTCTTTCTTGATAATTTTGAGAGATATTGAATGGTCATGAGGCTGCACCAGATGTGGTGGGAGACAGCCAGCCTTCCCAGGTTCAAGTCTGGTCTTAGGAGGCAATGGCGAACGAGGCAGAGAATGTACCAACTCATAGCCATGGTAAGGGCCACAAGTGACCTTTTTGACTAGCTTTGAGGCTCTAAACTCCTTTTCTCCTTCACTAAAGATAAGAATTTCAGATTTCTCCGCCCGAGAGAGCGAAAGGTTTACGCAGTTCCCCATCCTTGGTTGATAATTTGAGTTAGGACCCTTGTCTACTTTATATCTTTCACGTTCGAGACAGTTTCGACGTGCAAGCCACCACTCCGCTCATTATTTAGTAATCCTTTTTCAAAATTTTAGTGCACATTGCATTACATTAATAGCAAGCATTACTTTGGTATGAGTTTTATACAGGTTAAGGAAATTGCAGGTCAATGATAATATTAATTAGTACAACAAGGTCAAAGAAGCTCCCTGGTCCATTGCATAACGATCAGCCTCTTCGAAAATTAAAATTCAGAGTAGGAAGTCAACTTCCTACTTATATTTGGCTCTATGGCCAGCATTCATCAAGTATGACAAACTCTTTTTAGCATTCGCATTTGACACTCGCTACAAGCATTTTCCTTTCATATTCATGTGCAACACGTCCATGCATACACGTTTTTTTTTTTTTGTCATCATTTGGTAAGTTGAAGCATCTTTCATCCAAACTAATATCCATTGTTCAGAAAGCTTGCTCCATTATCCAAGCCAAGGTGCTGTTGCTTCCGCAATTCAGTTTCTCCATGGACCATTGAGTTTTACCTCCTCAGCCACCAACTAATTCGATAGCTTATCAACAGCCAAATATGCACTTATTCTATGAAGATACTCAAGAATCATAGCATAAACAAAAAGCAATGGAGGGGATCTCAACCTCCTAAACATAGGTGACCTAACTTTATAATACATAAGGGTATAGAAATATATGCCGTCTCAGGGTACAAAATTTTTCCACTATCAAATGAGAGAATGCTAACATTAAAGGAGAAATTTGAGAAATGATACATTCCTAGACATGTAAATGCAAAGAACTGGCCTTGGTACAAACACTTATTGATGAGCACGCTACCTACGCAGCCACTAAGTCAGGTGAACTTCTTGACTCCAGCCATGACTTGGCAGCAACCTGTGTTGTCAAGAACCAGCCAACCTTGTCTGGGGCCTCATGGAATGGAGCATCTAGTTCCTTCAAATGTGACTCAAAGACAGTTGCCAAACCTTTGTCTGAATATTTGTGTTTTCCGTGTCCAGTATTGATTCCAAGCAACGGGGGAAGCTCCTCCCCAGACTCCAGTACTTTTGTCAAATCATTAATCCAAACATGAAGTGAAGTCAGAGCTGCTCCAAGAGACAGACTCTTAAGATTCAAGGACCATTGTGTTGGAGACCTAGACTGTACATCAGCATAAATCTCAAGTGAAAGCCCCAGCTCTAGCAGCTCACAAGCTCTTTCCAACAGATCTAAGTTAACACATAGATCAATTAAACAATTACAGTAAGCCTTCTTTACATCAGAACCAATACAATTGAAGAGTTCAGATGCTTCATTCTTAAAATTTCCTTGACCATCTTGCTCCTCTACCAAAAGTTTTACCACATGACCTAGTTTTGGGTTAGCCTTCTTGATGCAATCAGTCAGCTTAGCAAGTTCTTCTCTAGGTGTCTGCGTCATCACATTTAGAAGACAACCACAAAACCGATCATCTGGAGTTATCCCCAATTCCAAAACTCGATTAAATGTCCTGACAACATCATCAGTATGCTGGGCTTTCCCATAGCATTGGATAAGTGATGTCAAAACAAAAATGTTTGGTTCAAAACCAGCTTCCAACATCTCATCCACAATCCCCTCTGCCTCTGAAACTTTCCCACTACAAGAATATATGGTAATCAAAGATGAATATGTCCAACTGTCAGGCTTACAGGTCCCAGAATTTTTCATGTCTTCAAAAATTTCAACAGCTTCATCTGCATAGCCAACATCAGCACACATGGCCAAGAGAGTGTTGTATAGAATAACAGTCAACTCCAATCCCTTATCCTTCATCTCTTTATATATGTTAAGAGCATCCTCACCATATCGAGCTCTTCCATAGGCTCGTAAGAGGGCAGCATAGGTTGCCCAATTTGGTGAAAATCCATTGTTTGTCATCTCTTTGTAAATCGTCTTGGCCTGCCAAGGCCTCTTGGCTCTTCCCATAGCATCCAACAACGTATTATATATAACCACATTAGGTTTAGCACCTAGGGCCTTCATTTCCTCATAAACATTTAAACAGCCATCATAATTTCCAGATATGCCATATATTTTAATCAAAGTTGAAAAAGTAACAGGATCAATACGCCATTTTTCTGTTCTAGCACGGTCATACAAGTTGAAGGCCATATCAACATTCCCGGCCCGGCCATATGCATCAATCATAGCAGAGTAAGTGACATCATCAGGATCACACCCGTATATAGGCATTTTCTCAAACCACTCGACAGCCTTGTCGGGCAAAGCACACACCCTAGCACAACTAATCAACGTGGAAAAGGTAACGTTATCAGGCTTAACCCCTTTTTGAAGCATTTCATCGAACAGTTTCTCAGCTCCATCCAAATCCTTAGACTTTCTAAAAACCTTCATGGTGACATTATAAAGAATGACCTCTCTACTTGTTTTCTTTAATATCCTTTGAAAATGGTTAAGAGCAAGCAATGCAGTGTGAGGGTTTGACATGTTATTAAGAACAACCACAGCATCTTGTTCCAAAACATCGTTACCTAAACGACTCAAAACACTTAAAACATCATGTTCATTTGGATTGCAGGAATCCAAAGTCTCTGCTACTTTAACCAGAGAAGAGTACCTGGAATCGTAAGACAATTGCCTAAGCCTTGAAGCTCTGGGGCTTCTGGGATTGACCCAGACATAGCTTTTGGAAGAAGAACCGGTTTTGCCATCTGGGGACTGAGAATTGGAATGTTTCGGAGTGTTTTTCGTTTGGGTGATGGGGTCTTGCAAGGAGACATGGCTTATTTGGATAGAGGATTTAGACTGAAACGAGCAGGAAACCAGCCTTAAAGAAGGAGCGGTGCTTCTTGCAGGTCTCGGTTTGGGTGAAGCAGAAAGAGTGTGGCGGTCATGGAAAACAGAAGAAGGTGAAGAGCATAGATGATGATATGCCATTTTCTCTATCTGTTTGTTTAAGCTTTGGCTAACTCATAAACCCACCAGACAAGAGAAGAGAAGAGACGAGACAGTGCAGATTCTATCGAGAGGAAGGAGACTGCCATAATGGCCTTATCAACACGACACGACAGAAACCAGTCGTTGCATAGTCTTTTTTAGTTTTACCATTTTAGCCTCATAAGTTCCATATCGCCTTTGGCTTTGTTCATGTTTCCATCAAAAAGTATCAAAATATCTGCTACAACATTTGATGTCCATGGTTGTCTTTACCTTGGACTTGGTCGGCCTATGAATTTAATAGGCCTGTCAACCCAATGAAGGGCAAAATAGACTATAAGGCATTTTGGGCCAGGATCACTTGTTTCGCTTCAATCACCCTTCATTCATCAGGCTTTGGCCTTAATTTGCTTTTCTATTCTTTTGGTTCGGATTCATAGTTATAATAATAACTATTATCTTGAACGTAATCTATAATATCTATAATATACTTAAAAAGAGAAGAAGCATCAGTTTCAAAAATTGTTTAATAAAGTTAAATAATATTTTTAAAAAAGATCTAAAATTGTTCATGTAAATTATAAAGTTATGAACTTTACACGAATAATATACATGAGTGTCTTATATTTAATCCATATACAATGCACCAGTCACACTTTAATAATAATAAGAAAAAATTGTGAGAAACAACCTTCAAGCTCAATTAAAAAATATCATTTTTTATAATTTTAACTATTTTTTATCAATTTTTGACATGACTTGACAATAATACCCTTTAAATAATTTCAGACAAATTAAAATAGTTTCAATTTTCTCTCTCCTGCCATCCAGATAAAAATTTCAAAATTAAATCTCGATTTCTCTATCTGCTCAAATATGTCTATCTTGTCATCCAATTCGAAGAGATGACATCAAGCTCTTTCTTATTTTATTTTAGTTTTTGGATGGTGGATCTTGGGGTTACTAAGGACGATGAATAGCGATTTTGCTCATTGCTGGCAACGATTTTGCTCAAAGAGAAAGAATAGTTAAAGCATGTTTGTTGGGTTTTATGGTGGTTCACGGTTTTGTTGTGTCTGAGATTAGGATGATTAGTTTTTAAGTATTGTGAGACTGATTTTTAGGTATTGCGTGACTTAATCACTGTGTGACTAGTTTTTAAGCATTACGTAATTGGTTTTAGGCATTACGTGACTGATTTTTAAACATTGCGTGACTGATTTTTAAGCAATGCCTAAGTCACACAATGCCTTACTAACTAGTTACACAATGTCTTACTAACAAGTCACACAATGCCTATCAACTAGTCACGCAATGCCTATCAACTAGTCACGCAATGCCTTATCAAAAACTAGTCACTCAATGTCTTATCAAAAGCTAATCACGCAATATCTATCAACTAGTCACGTAATGCCTTATTAGAAACTAGTCATGTAATACTTTATCAAAAACTAGTTACGCAATACCCAAAGTCAGTCAAGCAATATCCAAAGTTAGTCACACAATGTCTAAAAACTAGTCACGTAATTTTCAAAAATCACCAAAACTACTAAATTCCATTTAACAAGATCAACAATTTCAAACAATACACCATATTCCATTCAACAACATAATTAATGAATATGAATGCTCAAAATGTTCAAAAGTTTTTCTTTATATATAAAAAATCACTCTAAAATGCTTAAAAATGCTCAAAATGCTCATAAGTTTTTTTCGTGCATCAAAAACTACTCCAAAATACTCAAAATGCTTAAACGTGTTTCTTTCTAGTAAAGAATATTTCAGAGATGAATAGTCTGGTGAGAAAAGCTCAAAAAATATAAGTCAGTTTGAGGCGCAAACCTAAACATACTTGACCCATTAATAGGTTTCGGGTTGAATTCTCTTCACTAAAAACAGTTAAAATTATGAGGAGGTCTATTGTTAAAATAAAGTTATGCCTAAGGCTTATTTAAAAAAAAAAAACTCTAATAATAAAACCAAAGTTATTATGATTCTAATGCTTGACGAATTCCTAGTTGCTTATGCAAAAAATAATGCTATCGTACGTCAGGAAAGAATAATACGACGACAATTGCTTGCAATCCATGCAACCAAAACCCCTGCTGCTGCTCTAATATTTCTCGCTTATCATTGTAATCAATTTGGTCGCTTGATGAGAACTTGAGTGGGGGAGCATATACTGTCACAGCCTAATTTTCGAGCCATGACCGGCGCAAGGGTCCAATGGCCTCAGCCCACTAAGTCCAAGCAAACCTACTTAATTGATCTTATACATTAACCCCTATTCCTTTAGAATCCAAAGCTTGGAATGTTCAAATACTGTTTCTTTGAAAACGATTCATAAAAACCCAATCATACAATCATAATGGCATCATCAATCATTATATACGTACATATAATTTGACAAGTAAATCTCAACATTTCACAACAAGTAGTCATATACACGTAATTAGAACTTGACCGTCAGCGGAGTGACTTTGGGCATGATTGCTAACATTTAATGTCAGGGTAAACCTACCGAGCAATGGATAGGGAGGGGCACCTCGTCTTAGGATCCAATCACCTTTGACTCAGAAATACCTAAAACATGAATTTTAAAAACGTGCGTACAAACTCAGTGAGTGAATATAGGAAGAGAACAAGCAACGTTAAGGAAGGTTTAGAAATCATGATACACGTATTTGAAAACAATGCAATTTAGTTCACGTTCTTATTAAAATCCCTCTATCAAACCCCTAGTTATTAAATCATTTCGTAATAAAGGAACCATATTTAGCATGGAATCGGAAAGAAAGGAAATTTTCAGCAATCATCCAAGTAAGGCAGTATAAACAGCACATTTCTCGCTGCAAAAAAAATCAAATTACAAGTAAATGGGAAATTTTCTAGATTCATCATGCTATAAAATCACATATTAAAATTCATGATCTTTCTATTGCATATACATATACTTAAGCATATATCAATTAGTATACCACCACATTGGATCCAGCTCATGTGCATCCCCCCACATCGTGCACATAGCCGGACACCCCATCTAACCCAGCTCATGTGCATCATTACCAGCATGTGCACTGCCCACTCCGCACATGCATGGTTGTAAATATTATGACAGCATTATTACCGGCATGTGCACTACCCTTTAAGCACATACACGGTTGTAAATATCACGATAGCATCATTATCGGCATGTGCATTGCCCTCTACGCACATGCACGGTTGTATCAATTATACAAAATTACTTAACAATATATATATATATATATATATATATATATATATCTTTATATACATATCAACGTCATATAAACGTACATAGATTCATTACAATCATGTTCCACATCATAAAAATATTGCACTAAAGGCTTGTTCCCATGCATTTTGAAGAAAAGATAATTTAAACAGTTCAAGTGATTCGCTCAACGTATGTACATCTACTCAAAACATTTTTGGGCAAGTTCACTCACCGATATTTGTTGAATCTTTACTCGACTCCAACCTCTACTAAAGGTCCAAACGGAACTGTGGGGCCTCGTTGGGACCTATCATCACAACAACATCACAGTCAACCCGATTTGCATAATTATAATTCAAAAAGTTATCCACTAAATCATGTTCTGCTAGTTATTTTTAACTAGCTTCCATCTACCATTAATTGACTATATATTTTCACTATTCTAGTCACACTACAATGAATAACCCACCTCAACTACAAAACACTCACCAATCTAACCATTAGCCATTTTCAACAACTAAAAAGGAATCAACTCTATTTCACTGCTCACCTTGGTAGCTTTACAATTGAATTTCTTTCCCAAAAGCTTTCAAATTATCATGAAAATCTCACTTTCTTTATCTAGAACTTCCAGCTAGTGAGAGAGTGTAATAAGGAAAGGTTTTTTTAGGGTTTTATTGTGAAAAAGTAGAAGAGAGCATAAAGAACTTTGTGAAAGGGTGCACAAAAATATGAAAAATCGGGGTTAATTCCATGAAATATATGAAAATTCAAAGCAAGCTTCCATGGGGAGTTGAGAGAACGTGGGAGAGGAAGCAGAAGGAGAAGAAGTGCTGAAAATTTGAAGAACATTCTAGAAACTTAGATTTTTATGGCTTAAGTTTATCCATTTCTAGCAAAATTAGCAAAATGTCCTTAACTATGTCATTTTGTTTTTCCATTGCCTTTATACAATCTTTTTACTTCTTTGACACTAAGACAAGATCCATAAGGGTCTAGAAATACTCGGGTTCATGAAAACTTAAAAATTTTAGCTCGAGATGTAAAATGACCGTTTTACCCTTTTTGTTTCTTTCCATTTTAATTTAGTCATCCCAACACTCATTTAACTCCAATTTCCTTCTATTAACTTCTTCTACACATGTACAAACAAACTATGAAGTTTGTACTCCAACGCGGTATTTTCATAATATTTAAATATTTATTTGCCCGCGCTATCTTTACTTAATAAAGACACACGACCTCATTAACGATATTTTTCTCCAAAATTCTCTCATTCTTATTTTCCCCTACTTAGATTGACCATATACTCTTTTTTCATGAAAATTTTTGATATTGAATAAAATATTAATATTTTAATATTATTTTATTATAAAAATTTCCTCTTGCCTCTTCTTATCTCCTTGGCATCCAAAATACCTTATTATGCCTCAATTGATTTTCGAATCACTTTTTATCTCACAAAATTTTTTTTAATAAAAATATTATTATTTCCTCGTGTGCGAAATATTTTATCCCAAACTATTCCTTTCATTTTTTATCATTTTAAATATTATAATTAATCTCAATTGACATCTAATAAATTTTATTAGTTATCATATCAAAATACAAGGTATTATATATCCCTTCACCTTCTATAGACTTTAGCTAGATGACGACAATACTTAAACAACTTCCATCTTCTTTTGTTCCTCAAAAACATCTTCATCGGGAGGGGAAGAAAGAGATGGACTGAAACTATAGGAAGCTTGTTCCTTTTTTTTTTCTTTGGTTTAGAATTGTTTAGAGAGTTTTAAATTTAAAATGCTTTTATAATTGTAATTAGAACTTTACTTATTACTCTACGCATATATATATTGACAACTATATCACATATATAATACAAGTTAACAATATATTAGAATAACAAGAGTCATGAAACTGGCGTACATGTTTTACATAATTAAGCAAGCATCGCTAGAACAATCACCGCGGCTCACATTACAGCTCCAGCTATCATAAACTGGCCTACCAAAAGTCCAGCAACATGGGGGTGGAGGTGGTGGGGGTGGTCCATCACAGCAACAAGGTCCCCAAACACACAAACGATGACATCGCATGCAATAAAGTGGTGGCAGTGGAGGTTGTGGTGGGGGTGGTCCATCACAGCAGCAAGGTCCCCAAACACAGACACGATGACATCGCTTGCAACAAATTGGCGTCGGCGGCTTCGGCGGCGGAGTCGGCGTCGGCGGCGTCGGCAGCGTCGGCGTCGGCGGCTGCGTCGGCGTCGGCGGCGTCGGCGTCGGCGGCGTCGGCGTCGGCGGTGTCGGCGTCGGCGGCGTCGGCGTCGGCGGTGTCGGCGTCGGCGGCTGCGTCGGCGGTTTGATGATCTTAATGCACTTGATGAAACCGCCACCCTTGTAGTATAACTTGTCCCTGAGCTGCTCCAGACAGCAAGATACGACGGTGATAGTCACCGTGTTGGCCTTCTTGTCGAATCTTTGGTCTCGTATTTCTGTTGTCCACAAAAGTCATTATCAAATTATCAGAACTTTCTCGACTAGAGCTCGTCATCAAGTAACTATGCTTGCTGTTCAATACTATAAGTAAGCTATAGACAAAATCACAAATACTACAAACAGCCAAATGTGCATATATCCTCAAAGACAAGACAGAAACTCACGAGGGAGCTTGGAGAGTACTTTCTTGACCTTGTTATAGCAGCGACGGCACTGAAGGTCTACCTTCAGCTCCATTGTTGTCACCTACATCCGTACACATATCAGAGTAGTTTTCTATATCCCAGGGAAAAGAAAAGTAACATTTACGGTGAAACAAACCATTAGGAAACGCAGATTTTTTACTGCTTTCAAGCAAGTGGAATGCAACTAAAAATTCAGGTTCTGACGTGGGAAGAATTGGCAGAGAAGTCATTCATGAGCAAACAGGCACAGAATCCAAAAATAAGAATAAACTTTTTACAACAAGTAATAGTCACACACAAGGATGGAGTTAGTGAATTTTTATCGGAAGGTAAAATGTTAAAACAAATAAAAATTAAAAATTTTTAAAATTAATATATTAAACTTAATTATTAATAATTAAAAATTTTAAAACAGAAAATAATTGTGTATAATATGTAAATAAAAAAATAAAAAAAACTTATAATAGTACTCTCAAAAAATTTTATTTGACGATAATAATATTTTTTAAAATATAAATAATTAAATTATTTAAAAGAAACTTATTATCTATTTTATTTTGAAATCTTATCTTTATCGATTAAAAAATTAATGTAATCAACATCTAATATTTTTATTTTATTATATTTAAGTTTATAATACTAAATATTAAACTATAATACATAAAATATAAATAGTTAAATATGATATATAGAATTAATAATTTCTTTCTATACTCAAGATAATTTTCTTTCAACTAAATATAAAACGTAAAACATATTAAAAATATATACTCATGATAATTTTTTCTTATATAACTAAGATTAATAAAAAGTAATATATTAGTGAAATTTTAAACAATAACCAATAACACAACACTTGAACTTATATTTGAGAATTACTTATATAATAATTAATTTTTTAATTTTTAAAAATTAAAATCATTAAAAATAAAATTCACATAACAAAAAAAAATCATGACAAGTAGGAGATATAAAATATATAACAAAAAAAAATATGATTGATGATTCGTAAAAATTTAAAACAGAAAATCTATAAAAACTTAAAATATATAAGCAATTAATTGAAAAAACTAAATAAATATAAATAATAATAGTAATATAAATAAAAAATTAAATAAAAATGTTATCTTTTTATAATTTTACAATATAAAGATAAAAAAAAATGAGTGGAGAAACTTAAAAAATTTAAAAAATTTAAGAATTTGAGTAAAATTAAATAGATTTTGTGAGATCATTTTATTTTTTTTAATTATATTAATTATTTAATAAACAATTGTTTTACAAAATTATTAAAAAATATATAATATAAAAAAAATTAAAAAATTTGGAGAGATCATCCCAAAGGGACGCTCCGCCCCTGGCCACAAAAAAAGTGTTACGGGGAAACAAACAAGGTATAAAAACAAAAAAAAAAAAAGCAATAATGAAGAAATTGGGTGTTTGCTGATAAGTAGTGTTAGAAACAGAGAAAAGAGATAAGATTTAGAAACCTTCTTCTCCTCCATAGTTTCAGCTTGGACTTGAAAATCCCCGAATCTGAACCGAAAAGATAGAATGAAGAAAGGCAAAGCTGATGAAATGAAGAATTAATAAAGTGAGTGAAACTAACCCAAAGCTGCAAAGACCAAGAGGGATGAACTGGTCAATGACCCAGGTTAAGCTTCATTGTTTTCTTACCCCGCCACTCGTACGATGAACATAATTCATTGAATATTGTGGAAAAAGACAAGAAGCATCCGGAAACGTTCACGTCAACTGAAAGCAATGTTTCATCGATTTGCAGCACGTGATCAACGCTGCATATTTATATCAAGTTTCCAATTGCAATATTTTCCAGCCAGCAGGGTGTTTTGGTTGCATCGGTTGCATGCAATTATTGTAAAATTGAACTGCTACACATCATATCAGTCTTTCCTGACGATAGCATTGGAAACCACCATCCTTTTTTCCCCTTGGGCTCCAGCCTTTTTGGCCTTGAATAAGCAGCCACGCTACCCTCGAATATTGTGGGGGATGAACATAATTCATTGAATATTGTGGAAAAAGACAAGAAGCATCCGGAAACGTTCACGTCAACTGAAAGCAATGTTTCATCGATTTGCAGCACGTGATCAACGCTGCATATTTATATCAAGTTTCCAATTGCAATATTTTCCAGCCAGCAGGGTGTTTTGGTTGCATCGGTTGCATGCAATTATTGTAAAATTGAACTGCTACACATCATATCAGTCTTTCCTGACGATAGCATTGGAAACCACCATCCTTTTTTCCCCTTGGGGTTTAGCCTTTTTGGCCTTGAATAAGCAGCTACGCCACCCTCAAGCATTAGAATCTTAATTAGCTTTGGCCTACTATTTTTTTTATATAAATTACTTTATAATTAATGAATATCTTATCGACTGCAATTACTAGCTGCAGGCCACTTCAAACATATCGACCAGTATATAAATGCAAATTAAGGCTTAAGCCTGCTGAATGGTGAATGGTGATTGAAACAGACGGAACTCGAAGGAGACATTATAAAGAAAGTGAGGTACGATTTAGCAACAAGACATAATGGAGAAAATGACTTAATGGATGGATAGCATTAAAGACTGTATAAAAATTTAGATTGGAGAGTGGTTAAGTCGAATCAAAAGGAATCATTAATCGTAGCTTCTATAAATATAATAAAAAGGATGCCCATTGTCGGTGGTCAGCTCACCATCCAAGCAAAGCCCTCCTTCAAGTTGCTACTAGCTACAGTTTAGCTCACCCCCCTTTCCTGCCCCCATCAATCCTCCTCTCTATAGTTTTGCCATCTGTCCTATCTCTTGATGGGAAGAGACGTGTCTGAAATGGTTCCTTAATCCGATGACCATTTGTCAATGAATTCCTTCTCAACATATTCAAGGATATCGAATATACAAGATCTTAGACTTTAGCCGGATGACGAAGATCCTTAACAACTTTCATTTTCTTTTGTTCTTCGAAATCCGGGGAGGGGATCTTGAAAACAGAAAACAGTGAACACAGAAGAAGAAGAAGAGATGGACTGAAACTGGGGAAGCTTGTTCCCCTTTCTTTCTTTTTTACTTCTGTTTGGGTTGCGTATAAATTAAGGTATTAAGCCACACGGCATTAAGCTAAAGTTTCTAGATGACTGGCTGCTTTCCCAAAAAGTGCCTACCAAGCATGAATGAAACTATTTAAAACTTGTAACATATTCTATGACCCCACCCCGTCTCTGGATTTGTCATATCATCTTTAACTGAAAGCCATGGCCTAAAAGAAAAAAAGGACAAAATGAGAGAAAAAGCAAACACACCATGGAAAGGCAAATCATTAACAGATACTTTTTTATTAAATAAAAACTATTGGTAACAAACTTTTTGTAAGTCCGAAATGGCCCATCGATTGTCCACCACCGCCACCAACCTTATTAGTTCTTCTTATATGACCTATGAAATGTCTATCATCAAGAAGGAAAAAGCAATTTCTTGTTTATGGATAACTAAAAAGAAAAATAATTTCACATGGAGTAAAACTGACTCAATATTCAACAGAGACAATTGGAAGATTATCAGTCATGCCATGGAAATTGAGAAATTCTCACAAGTATGTGCCACGTTACATAATTGAGCAAGCTTGGGGGTTTTCTTCGCTAAAACACTCTCCGCGACTCGTATAACAGTACTTGTAGTCGCCGCCACCGAAGCCCCAGCTATCATAAACAGGTCTACCATAAGTCTCGTAACATGGGCGTGGAAGTGGTCCACCATAGTAGCAAGGCTCCCCACCATGGCCATGATAACAGTCTGTGCAACAATAACCAAGTGGGGGATAGGCCATTGGCGGTGGAGGTGCCGGTTCTATAGGCTTTGGTGCTGGGGCTGGCGCTGGTTTTTCAGCTTCCTTAGGCTTTTCAGGCTTCTTTTCGGGCTTGGTTTTTCAGGTTTCTTCTCAGGCTCCTTGGGTTTTGGGGGTGGTGGTGGTGGTGGTGGTGGTTTGATCTCAATGCTCTTGATGGATTAACCACGCTTGCAGCATATCTTGTCCCTGATCTTCTCCGGACTGCAGCATACCACGGTGATCGTCACCGTGTTGGCCTTCTCGTCGTATACCTGCTCTCGTATTTCTCTTGTTCACAAAAGCCATCATCACATATCAACTCATCCATTTCTCACCTAGAGCTCAATCATCAACTAACTATGTTGCTATTCAATACCGTAAACAACCAATGTACATATACATAAAGACAGCCTTTCACAAAAAAAAAAAAAAATATATATATATATATATATATATATATATATATATATATATATATATATATCTATACAAAGACGATGGAAACTTACGAGGGAACTTTCAGAGCACTTTCTTCACTTTCTTGTAACAGTAACAGCATTGAAATGAAATAAAATAATTATTATATGAAAATAAAAATAAAATAAAATAAATATTATGTAATTTAGTATGATAAATAGAGTAGAGTAAGAATAATTATTATGATTTATTATAGTGTTTTGTTGATAATAATAATTTTAGAATAAAAAAATAATAAAAAATAAAAAGATAAAAAAATTTTTTATTATATATAATTATTATTATTATTTTATTTTTTAAATACTAATAATTAATTAAAATATTAATAATTAATAATTTAAATATCAATATTTTAGTATAGTTTAATTATTAATATTTTAATTAATATTCGGTTTGAATCTTTTTCGATCATATTCGGTCGTGAAACCTCCGTCGTCGTCACTTTCGCTGTCGTTGTCGCCACCACGAGCGTTATTTCCGGCGTTGGTGCCACTTAGAGACAGAATGAGAGAGGAAAGAACATGAGAAGAGAGAGAAAGAAGAAGGAAAATGAGAAGAAAAAAATATATATATATATAGGTCTAGAATTGTAATATTTTTAAGTTACTGTCGTAACGTGCGGGTTAGAGAACCTGACCACCAGACGCGAGTGAAAACTCTATAATTAGGAGTCGCCACCAATCTTTTTTACTAGGTGCGATTGGCCACCTATTGACTCGATTCTAATCGACGAAGCCTTAAATCAATTCTAAGTCCGTCGTAGAAAACCTTAAACTGGTCCATGATTTTCTAGATCTAGGCTCGAGAGTACGGTGACTCCCGGGGAAGGATTAGCACCCCCGGGACGCCCGTTCCATGAACGGTACCATTTTTAGATTATCTTATTAGGCTTTAATTTTTAAGTTCATTTTATTTCCTTAGCTATTATTCACTTATTTTATCTCCAATTTTATTAAATTATTTTATTTGATTCTAAAATGAAATGCAAGTTTGAGGCAAGATGAGATGTATGGCGTGAGATAAAAATGTCGGACGAATAACTTTTTATTGAGGATGTTCTCTCGAATCCCCCCATCATACTGGTGGGATCCGAGGTATTCCCTCACCTAAGGAATTATCCAAGAAACTCGCCTTCACAAATTCAACGAATAATTCCTATCATCGGGGTTATCGTACGTTTTTCTTTAAAAAATAATATTTTCTAGAATAATGAACCTAATACGAACAAAGCTTTTTATTAAAGATGTTTCTCGAGTCCTCCCATCATACTGGTAGGACTTGGGGATACCTTTTCACCTAGGAAACTTTTTGAGAAATACCCGCTTTCGCAAGATCCTCGAAAGATCCCATCATTGGGACTTATGCTCGCAAACAAAAATATCTATATGCAATGATATGCATGATGCAATAGAAATATATGATATGCTTTTGAAGTTTATTTTTATTTTATTGTTTGTTTTTATTAGTATTATATTTTTTTATTTTTTTATTATATTTTTTATTTATTTAAAATTAAAAATGTCGAAACCTCAAAATCAAGACCCTCCCATCATACTAGTAGAGCCTTAATTCGGATTCCGAACCTAGAAAAAATTAGCTCGGGATTGCGACTTTTCGCGTCCCGACCGATCATCCCATCATCGATATATTATTTATTATTCCTATGATTAATATTATGATGCCTTGACATTCAATCTATATACTATCATAACCATTAATATGGACCCAAAAACAAAGATTTTATTATAGCAATTAATGTTTTCTTTATCACACTATTTTAACTCTTACTAACAAATATTATCTTTTTATCTATTCCTCTTATACTTTGTTGTATCACTTTTATTTTACTTGTTTTCTTCCTTAATTTCTATTGATTGCTTACTTATTCCTATATCTTTTCTTTTTCTCTTTTTTTTTTCTTTTCATCTTGTTCTCATTTCTTTTGTTTCTAAGCCAAATTTAAGCTACCCCTATATTATTATTTTTACTATTTATTTATTTATTTTATATATATTACAAACATGTACATTCTTCTAGATCCTAATTCCCTTTTTATTTTTTTATTTTTTGTGATTAAGATATTTAAAACATTATATATATATATATATATTAACATCTTTTATTACTAACATCATTATTTCACATTTTTCTATTGATTTTAATCTTTTAAAAAGGATTCTTTTTTTTATATTATGTCTAAACCATTTAAGTTCACTTTATATAGCCAAATGATAAAATTTAATAAGAAAAAATGGGTCAGTCCCCAAAACAACCAATTCATCATAAACCCAAAAAAGAATAAGGCTTTTTACTTGATCGGGCTTGATTAACTCAGACTACAGCTGGACTTGGCCCGCCTTGGAGTGGGACCGTTTGGAGCTTGGTGTGACAGCTCCTAATCAACGAAAACGGCATTGTTAGGGAATGGAAGGGGAGTCTTGGCAAAACGGCGTCATTTTACAAACCTTTAAACACATTTAAGCTCTCTTTTTTTTTTATTTCTTTTCCCCATGTTCCCCTTTGGTTTCTCTCTCTAAATGGCCTACCTCTCTCCTCTTTATCCTTACAGATCGACGACTCTAACTCTTCTCCCTAATCCTTGATATGTAGATGGCCTCCTAGAAAACCTCTAAATCTCTCTCTAAACCACTAGCTACTCACCTTCGATTTGAACTTCCCCAAAGCCGAATCTGGCTTCCCAAAAGCTGAATCTGACTTGAACAGCTGGCGATACCCCCAACTGACTACCCAAATCTGATTTGGACTTCCCCAAAGCCGAATCCGACTTCTACAACCGACGGTACCCCCAATCGATTACCAAAGAATCTATTTCCTCTGCTTCTTTCTTTCACCGATGGCAAGCTTGAGCCTCAACTTTCACTCTCTAAAACCCCTCACCGGCAGCCACTTTCCTATTCCTTTCCTGCCCAAACCGTGCATCACACTCCTCACTGCCGGCTGCCTGGATCTGCTCTCTCTTTGTCTCCTGGATCGGGACTTACCCTCCCTGTCCTCGGTCGACTAGATCTTCCTTTCTAGTCGCTGGTCAATCCTTCCTTGCACCGGTAGTAAACCCAAGCCCCAACTCTATTTCTCTAAAACCAACGGCATCCCAAAAACCCCAAATCCTTACTCTCTCTTTCTCTCTACTACGGCAGCACGAAATCCCCAAACTCAAACACCTCGTCGGTTGCCAAAATCCCCTCTAAATCTCCCCTAAAAAAAACAAACTAAAAATCTCCAAAAAGAGAACACGGCTACCTATTTTCCCTTCTTGTGATTTTTTTTATTTTTTTGTTTCGATTGTGGATGGTTTCTGGCTGCTAGAAAGCTTAGGATGTTTTTTATTGTGGCTGGGTATTTTGGTTGCTAGTTTTTTGCTAGGGATTCTTGCAGGTTGTTGGGGTTATTGTGGTTTGCAGGTTTTTTTTCTTTGAATTTTTTTAATCTTTTGGCTCCCGGATCCCCCCTGATCTCTGTGCTACAGTGCCCCTTTATACTGGGCTGACGGGGGCACTCTCCCATTACTCTGCCAGACGCGAATTTTTCGCGTCTGGCAGAGTGAGGGTGGTGCCTGGCATGGTGCGTCTGCACCCTGCTAGTCGTACCCCCCTCTCTCTCTCTCTCTCTCTCTCTTATTGTTATTATTTTTTTTAATTCATTTTTGTTTATGATTTTTTTTATTTTCTCTCTTTTCTTTCTTTTTTTTTAAATATTTATTTCACCTAAAAAATTAGTGTCTCCAGTTACAAGGGGCATTTTAGTCTTATCATAATTCAGAACTATTCTCTCAGTCATGGAATAGCAAAAACTATAGGGAAGCTCGGTAATAGCTATGTCTGAGCTTTACCTCGTTTTAAAGAATAGCTATTACTGTGTCACGACCCAAAACCTCCCTTGGGCCCATGACAACCGTCGCGACGTCCCAATTGACACTCATTATCCGAAATGCTAATCAGAACCTCGTAAGGCTTACATATAAGTTTCTTGCCTTTTCTTTGAGTAATCGTTTTTAAACATTCTATTTTAAATAATTTCCAGTAGTTTCCTGCTCAAGTAAATCAAAAGACAAAAATATTTTAAAAAGATTTATTGATAAATATCATTATTCAAAATATTGATTAAAATATAGTATTTTTTATATAAAACAATATTTATAGAAACACGTGTAAGAAATCTTTTGTAACGTGTAAGTAAAATAAATTCACACACAAAAATTTACAAAGTTATAATGTACAATAATGGTTACAATGACAATTGCCACAAAATACACCCAGTGTTGGTGCTAGAAACCTATTGTCTGTGTGGTAGATATGTCAATTGGAATCCTCAACAAAATAGGGTATCTACAAGCTACCACAAACCTAAAATGTTTGGAAAGGAGGTGGGTGAGATTTTGCAATCCCAATGAGTAAACAGACATTATCATAAATATCTAAAGGCGAGTAATAGGGAGGCAAGTTTAAATAACAAATCACAAACCATTTCATAATGTTTTCAATTTATTTCTTAAACCATAAAATAATTGTAATTTACCAAAACAGTTGTTAAGGCTTATGTCTTTTATAAAAGAAAACAAGGCTCAAGCCAAAACTAATCCTCGGGGATACCTTGGCAGAGGCATCAAGCCGAGTCCGCCAAGGTTGTTATAACATTTACATGTGAAACACGTTGTTATTTTTAAAACAAGCCGTTCTTTGGCGTTGGTCGAGTTACACATTCACGTGGGGGTTCGACGTGAAGTGAGCTCTAATACTACCTCGGAAGTTACTCTCCTCGCCTCTACAACCTGAGTAACTATATAACTGGGTTTACCGTACCCTTCTAATAGGCAGTCCATGGAAACTCGTCACTGTAGTGACCAACCCACCAATTTTAATAAAATTTCGACAGTATAACGTGGCTTTTATTTATTTATCTAGCCTGCATAGTAAAAACAGCTTACATAAAATTTTCAATACACTTACAAAATATAGCCACATATACTCATATCTCAAAAGCCATTCATAGGAAAATATATAATTTTTAAAACAGTTAACAGCCTCCAATTACTCAATTTCATAATCAACACAATATATCTTTATTTTTCACATTTATTTCTAAAACATCAAAAATCTCGTTTTAATCTCGTTTTCATTTCATAAAATACATAAAGAGCATTTAAAAATAAACTCTAGATAATTTACAATAATAATAAGTTTACTTACCGTTTGTACAAACTAATTGCTTTTTAGGTGTCCCGATAACTACTTGTCGGGTACGATTTCCTTGCCTTTACCGAAAGGCTCTCTTCCTAGACACATTGCAAAAAATTTACTCAATTCATCACATTAATGCTAAATCACTATATATTTGACTTAAATCCTATACTAATGCATAGTATGAAATGCAATAGCCGAAAATGGCTTAAACGCGATATTAACTTATTTTTGGCACTTTACCCGATAAATTGCTAACGCGCTCCATTTTAACTCTAAATTGTCCCATTCTCTCTCCAACCTTTCTAACCATTAATTATCAGTCAATATTCCTCTAAAATCACCAAAATCAACTCCTCTCTTCCATGAAAAATTCGGCCAAAAATGGGACATTAACTCGGTAAATTTTCTACTTTGTTTTTCTATCACATTTAACCATTTTTCATTATTTTCTCTTCATTTCTCTTAGAATAAAAATCAAATCATCATCATTGTACCTCAATGCAGATTCAGCCAAGGGTGGGTATTTCCGACGTTGGTGCCACTTAGAGACAGAATGAGAGAGGAAAGAACATGAGAAGAGAGAGAAAGAAGAAGGAAAATGAGAAGAAAAAAAAAATATATATATATAGGTCTAGAATTATAATATTTTTAAATTACTGTCGTAACGTGCGGGTCCGAGAACCTGACCACCAGACGCGAGTGAAAGCTCTATAATTAGGAGTCGCCACCAATCTTTTTTACTAGGTACAATTGGCCACCTATTGACTCGATTCTAATCGACGAAGCCTTAAATTAATTGAAAACCTATGACAAGTAGGAGATATAACATATATAACAAAAAAAGGGAATATGATTGATGATTCGTAAAAATTTAAAACAGAAAATCTATAGAAACTTAAAATATATAAGCAATTAATTGAAAAAACTAAATAAATATAAATAATAATAGTAATATAAATAAAAATTTTATCTTTTTATAATTTAACAATATAAAGATGAAAAAAAGATGAGTGGAGAAACTTAAAAAATTAAAAAAATTTAAGAATTTGAGTAAAATTAAATAGATTTTCCAAGATCATTTTATTATTATTTTTAATTATATTAATTATTTAATAAAAAATTATTTTACAAAATTATTAAAAAATATATAATATATAAAAAATTTTAAAAAATTTGGAAAGATCATCCGAAAGGGACGCTCCGCCCCTGGCCACAAAAAAAGTGTTACGGGGAAACAAACAAGGTATAAAAACAAAAAAAAAAGCAATAATGAAGAAATTGGGTGTTTGTTGATAAGTAGTGTTAGAGACAGAGAAAAGAGATAAGATTTAGAAACCTTCTTCTCCTCCATAGTTTCAGCTTGGACTTGAAAATCCCCGAATCTGAACCGAAAAGATAGAATGAAGAAAGGCAAAGCTGATGAAATGAAGAATTAATAAAGTGAGTGAAACTAACCCAAAGCTGCAAAGACCAAGAGGGATGAACTGGTCAATGACCCAGGTTAAGCTTCATTGTTTTTTTACCGCGCCACTCGTATGATGAACATAATTCATTGAATATTGTGGAAAAAGACAAGAAGCATCCGGAAACGTTCACGTCAACTGAAAGCAATGTTTCATCGATTTGCAGCACGTGATCAACGCTGCATATTTATATCAAGTTTCCAATTGCAATATTTTCCAGCCAGCAGGGTGTTTTGGTTGCATCGGTTGCATGCAATTATTGTAAAATTGAACTGCTACACATCATATCAGTCTTCCCTGACGATAGCATTGAAACCACCATCCTTTTTTCCCCTTGGGCTCCAGCCTTTTTGGCCTTGAATAAGCAGCCACGCTACCCTCGAGCATTAGAATCTTAATTAGCTTTGGCCTACTATTACAATCTTTTTATCTATTCCTCTTATACTTTGTTGTATCACTTTTATTTTACTTGTTCTCTTCCTTAATTTCTATTGATTGCTTACTTATTCCTATATCTTTTCTTTTTCTCTTTTTTTTTTTCTTTTGATCTTGTTCTCATTTCTTTTGTTTCTAAGCCAGATTTAAGCTACCCCTATATTATTATTTTTACTATTTATTTATTTATTTTATATATATTACAAACATGTACATTCTTCTAGATCCTAATTCCCTTTTTATTTTTTTATTTTTTGTGATTAAGATATTTAAAACATTATATATATATATATATATTAACATCTTTTATTACTAACATCATTATTTCACATTTTTCTATTGATTTTAATCTTTTAAAAAGGATTCTTTTTTTTATATTATGTCTAAACCATTTAAGTTCACTTTATACAGCCAAATGATAAAATTTAATAAGAAAAAATGGGTCAGTCCCCAAAACAACCAATTCATCATAAACCCAAAAAAGAATAAGGCTTTTTACTTGATCGGGCTTGATTAACCCAGACTACAGCTGGACTTGGCCCGCCTTGGAGTGGGACTGTTTGGAGCTTGGTGTGACAGCTCCTAATCAACGAAAACGACATTGTTAGGGGATGGAAGGGGAGTCTTGGCAAAACGACGTCGTTTTACAAACCTTTAAACACATTTAAGCTCTCTTTTTTTATTTCTTTTCCCCATGTTCCCCTTTGGTTTCTCTCTCTAAATGGCCTGCCTCTCTCCTCTTTATCCTAACAGATCGACGACTCTAACTCTTCTCCCTAATCCTTGATCTGTAGATGGCCTCCTAGAAAACCTCTAAATCTCTCTCTAAACCACTGGCTACTCACCTTCGATTTGAACTTTCCCAAAGCCGAATCTGGCTTCCCCAAAGTTGAATTCGACTTCAATAGCTGGCGGTACCCCCAACCGACTACCCAACTCTGATTTGGACTTCCCCAAAGCCGAATCCGACTTCTACAGCCGACGATACCCTCAATCAATTATCAAAGAATCTCTTTCCTCTGCTTCTTTCTTTCACCGACGGCAAGCTTGAGCCTCAACTTTCTCTCTCTAAAACCCCTCATCGGCACCCACTTTCCTATTCCTTTCCTGCTCAAACCGTGCATCACACTTCTCACCGCCGGCTGCCTGGATCTGCTCTCTCTTTACCGCCTGGATCGGGCCTTGCCCTCCCTGTCCTCGGTCGGCTAGATCTTCCTTTCTAGTCGCTGGTCAATCCTTCCTTGCACCGGTAGTCAACCCAAGCCCCAACTCTATTTTCTAAAACCAACAGCATCCCAAAAACCCCAAATCCTTACTCTCTCTTTCTCTCTACTACGGCAGCATGAAATCCCCGAACTCAAATACCTTGCCGGTTGCCGAAATCCACTCTAAATCTCCCCTAAAAAAAACAAACTAAAAATCTCCAAAAAGAGAACACGGCTACCTATTTTCCCTTTTTGTGATTTTTTTATTTTTTTGTTTCGATTGTGGATGGTTTCTGGCTGCTAGAAAGCTTAGGATGTTTTTTATTGTGGCTGGGTATTTTGGTTGCTAGTTTTTTGCTAGGGATTCTTGCAGGTTGTTAGGGTTATTGTGGTTTGCAGGTTTTTTTCTCTGAATTTTTTTAATCTTTTGGCTCCCGGATCCTCCTTGATCTTTGTGCTACAGTGCCCCTTTATACTGGGCTGACGGGGGCACTCTCCCACTACTCTGCCAAACGTAAATTTTTCGCGTTTGGCAGAGTGAGGGTGGTGCCTGGCAGGGTGCGTCCACACCCTGCTAGTCGTACCTCTCTCTCTCTTTCTCTCTCTCCTATTGTTATTATTTTTTTTAATTCATTTCTGTTTATGATTTTTTTTATTTTCTCTATTTTCTTTCTTTTTTTTAAATATTTATTTCACCTAAAAAATTAGTGTCTCCAGTTACAAGGGGCATTTTAGTCTTATCATAATTCAGAACTATTCTCTCAGTCATGGAATAGCAAAAACTATAGGGAAGCTCGGGTATAGCTATGCTTGAGTTTTACCTCGTTTTAAAGAGTAGCTATTACTGTGTGACGACCCAGAACCTCCCTCGGGCCCATGACAACCGTCGCGACGTCTCAATTGACACTCATTATCCGAAATGCTAATCAGAACCCCGCAAGGCTTACATATAAGTTTCTTGCCTTTTCTTTGAGCAATCGTTTTTAAACATTCCATTTTAAACAATTTCCAGTAGTTTCCTGCTCAAGTAAATCAAAAGACAAAAATATTTTAAAAGGATTTATAGATAAATATCACTATTCAAAATATTGATTAAAATATAGCATTTTTATATAAAACAATATTTATAGAAACACGTGTAAGAAATCTTTTGTAACGTGTAAGTAAAATAAATTCACACATACAAAAATTTACAAAGTTATAATGTACAATAATGGTTACAATGACAATTGGCCCAAAATACACCCAGTGTTGGTGCTAGAAACCTACTGTCTGTGTGGTAGAGATGTCAACTAGAATCCTCAACAAAATAGGGTATCTACAAGCTACCACAGACCTGAAATGTATGGAAAGGAGGTGGGTGAGATTTTGCAATCACAATGAGTAAACAGACATTATCATAAATATCTAAAGGCGAGTAATAGGGAGGTAAGTTTAAATAACAAATCACAAACCATTTCATAATATTTTCAATTTATTTCTTAAACCATAAAATAATTGTAATTTACCAAAACAGTTGTTAAGGCTTATGTCTTTTATAAAAGAAAACAAGGCTCAAGCCAAAACTAATCCTCGGGGATACCTTGGCCGAGGCATCTAGCCGAGTCCGTCAAGGTTATTATAACATTTACATGTGAAACACATTGTTATTTTTAAAACAAGCCGTTCTTTGGCGTTGGTCGAGTTACATATTCACATGGGGGTTCGAAGTGAAGTGAGCTCTAATACTACCCCGAGAGTTACCTTCCTCGCCTCTACAACCTGAGTAACTATATATCTGGGTTTACCGTACCCCGTTAATAGGCAGTCCATGGAAACCCGTCACTGTGGTGACCAACCCACCAATTTTAATAAATTTTCGACAGTATAACGTGGCTTTTATTTATTTATTTAGCCTGCATAGTAAAAACAGCTTACATAAATTTTTCAATACACTTACAAAATATAGCTACATATACTCATATCTCATAAGCCATTCATAGGAAAATATATAATTTTTAAAACAGTTAACAGCCTCCAATTACTCAATTTCATAATCAACACAATATATCTTTATTTTTCACATTTATTTCTAAAACATCAAAAATCTCGTTTTAATCTCGTTTTCATTTCATAAAATATATAAAGAGCATTTAAAAATAAACTCTAGATAATTTACAATAATAATAAGTTTACTCACCATTTGTACAAACTAATTGCTTTTTAGGTGCCCCGATAACTACTCGTCGGGTACGATTTTCTTGCCTTTACCGAAAGGCTCTCCTCCTAGACACATTGCAAAAATTTACTCAATTCATCACATTAATGCTAAATTACTATATATTTGACTTAAATCCTATACTAATGCATGGTATGAAATGCAATAGCCAAAAATGGCTTAAACGCGATATTAACTTATTTTTGGCACTTTACCCGATAAATTGCTAACGTGCTCCATTTTAGCTCTAAATTGTCCCATTCTCTCTCCAACCTTTCTAACCATTAATTATCAGCCAATATTCCTCTAAAATCACCAAAATCAGCTCCTCTCTTCCATGAAAAATTGGGCCAAAAATGGGACATTAACTCGGTAAATTTTTTACTTTGTTTTTCTATCACATTTAACCATTTTTCATCATTTTCTCTTCATTTCTCTTAGAATAAAAATCAGATCATCATCATTGTACCTCAATGCAGATTCAGCCAAGGGTGGGTATTGTGAAAATTTAATGCTTTTTTGCCCAATTTAATTTCTAAACACATTTAACTAACTAAAACTATCAATTTAACTAAAAATCAAAACCTAAAAATATCAAAATCTCTCCCCTAGAATTTCATCCAGCCCTTGAAAGGTAGAAATCAAGCATGCTAAATGGAAACAAAGGCATAAGAAAGGTAAAAATCAAGCTAAAGTCGAAAAATCTTACCATTAGACGCGTAAACGGGCAAAAAATATGAATTCCTCTTTGAATTTTCTTGTTTCTCTTTGGTTTTTCTTTTTCTTTTCTTCCTTTCCTCTCTATTTTCTCTCTTGTTCTCCCTTATGGCCGGCCAGTACTTAAAATGGGGTTTAAATGGGCTGATTTTTCATTAAAATAATATTATATCATTTAAAAAAATGCCATGTGTCACTTTCCCATTGGCCCATTTTTAAAATTTCATCTATTTGTTTTCAAATTTTCACCATACACTTGTCCCACATATCCATAGCTTAGATAAAATTCTCAGACTTATCCAAAGTCTCGATAGAGTAATTTTTAAAATTTACACTTTTTTCCCGTAAAAGTGAAAAATTACATTTTTGCCCAAAAAAATTAAAAAATTGCCCATAGACATATTTTTCATCCCTTATACTCATATCATTATCTAATTTGCCAAATTTGATCTAAATTCTCTCAAAATCTCAAATTTTGTCCCCTACATTCTAGAAATTACCAGAATTAAACTTTTTCATTTCCTATCATTAAATTATACTCCAAATAGTTAATCTTGGTCAAAAATTTCACTCCATTATCAAATTATTATCTTAGGTGGCAAAATGACGATTTTACCCCTGAACATCAAAATTTTCAATTTTACCTCTAATGAACCATCGAACTCCGAACAATCATTTTTAGTCATTCCTTAACTATAAAATATTAAATTTCATCCTACGATTCCTATTTGAACTAGTTTAAGGTTAAATCAACTCAAGTGTACCGTTAGGTATGATACCGGGTTTCGTCTATTCTTAAGTGCTTTTCTAGCATAATAACATGCTACTCAGTGCATGTATATCATGACATGTGTTTATAGGATTGAGTTTTGCATACTAGGTAATAGTTATTCCTTGTGGCGGTGCGGTATCAAACGGAGGTAAGCAGATAACGTGGGAATAGACAGAGAATAGCTTAGCTATTTCCTGTACCAAACGTGCTATGAAGGTCTATCTTCAGCACCATTAGTCGTCACCTACATCCGTGTACACATAACAGAGTGGTTTTCCATATTTCATGAGGAAAAGAAGAGTAAAATACTATGATGAAGCATGAAAGAGATAAATTATTCATCTATCACCATTAGCAAACAAAGAACTTTTCTGCTTTACAGACAAGGGGAATGGAAGTACAAGATTCAGGTTTTGACATGGAAGAAAGGGCACATGAGACATTCAAGAGCATACAGCCACAGAACCAAAAAATAGATTTAACTTTGCACAAATGCACTACAGGGAAACAAGGGACAAAAAAAACAATTAAACGCAATAACAAAGGAAATGGGCGTTAGCTGTTTAAGTGTTGTATGCAACTATAGAGAAAAGAGATAAAGATTTAGAGCCTTTGGTCTAGTTTTTTTTTTTAGTTTAAAAATTATTATGAAGTTTATAAAAAAATAATTATTTTTAAAATTAAGTTAAATCTGTTTAATAAATTTATTTTTATAAATTTTTTTTATAAATAAGCTGTTTGATAAAATAATTTATATAAGTTTTAATTTTGATTAAAATTATCATAAAATGTATTTAATAAATAATTTTTTATTAATTATAAATACTTTATTTATAATGAAAAAAAGTTAATTTTATTTTTTTTATTTATAAAAAGTATAAAAAGTATTTTTATAAAACATAAAAGTTATAATTAATAATAAATCATATAAAATTAAAAACAAATAATGTTAAAATTATTTTGAATAGATAAAAATATTTTTGAAAGAAAAAGAAAATTTGTTTTAAAAAAAGACGAGCTTTGAAAAAAAAGAAAAAAAAGCTCTTCTTTAGAGCTTTTTCTAAAGTTTTTTTTTATTTTACTTTCTTAAAAACATTATTTATTTTTTAAAAAACTTTTTCAAATTCTTATTTGGTCTTATTTTTATTTTTAACAAATAAATAAATTAAAAAAAATAAAATTAAACAAGCACTTAGATACCCTCTTCTTCGCCATAGCATCAGCGTGGACCTGGAATATCCCAAATCTGAACTGACAATATAGAAAAAAGCAACGCAAGACTGACCAAATGAGGAGTTGATATGTGAGTGGAACAGCCCAAAAGCCGAGACGGATTGAGGACTCAAGAGCCTTATAAATCAAGCTTAATTGCTTCTTTAAGGCAGCCTAGGTGTCTGGTTTCATGCACTAACACCCAATAGGTAAAGGACACGTGGAATGTACGTAGAAATTCATATGCTCAGTGGGAGTGTCGTTATACGAGGGGCTGCTTTTGATTGCTGACCTTCCAACCCTCCCTCCTTCCTCAGCATGTGCTGGGGTTGATTGACAATTTGACACATCTCACCTTCCCCTCACAACTTAAATCAAAATTATATCCTAAGGTACAACATTTATTGTTACGTGCAATTATGGGGCATCTACCCCCACATGCCAACCGTACACGTGTCCCAAGAACTGGTGGCTCGCATCTTGCTACATTTGTCCGTTCTTCAAATTCTCTCACCTGTCCATTGGGCAACCTAAACTATTGTTTGGGACCCACCTTCTTACTTTCATTTTTATGATCATAGGCAACACGACTTGATTGAACAGTCTGCACCATATGCCTGACTGCACCAGAAGTCAGGGTGATGCAAATCTGTGGATGCCCAAGGAGGGGATGATGCCATTCGTGAAGCTTAATTTCAAGTACTCCAACTAACCCTACTGATCCTAATCAATTTAGCTTCGCGGCAGTAAAATAGTAGCATGGGAACGGGATAATTTTGGAGTTAGCAGGTTATGAATAATTTACATGGATAATTAACCTATGGAAGTACACGCATGATCCAAACATGTGTACGTGCAAGCCATGTGTAAATGGGAAACTCTTACCAGGGAGTAACGCTGACATTGTGCAAGAATGAATATGGACACATACATTGCAGACCTTTGACTTTTCTGGCAGCTCCTTTCCTATAAAAAATTATTAGGTCCAATGTTCCTAAGTTCCAACGGAGCTCTTGTCGATCCCTAGATTGGATACCAAAACTCGGAGCGCCTAGGCAGGTCTGTGGACACTCCTGTAGTGAAGTTCATGCTGTCTCTGACTATCGGGATTCCTTATTGATAAGTCAAATTGAATTTTAAGCCAAATCTTATGACTTTTTGAAGATGCTATCTATTTCCTTTTCAACCTTTTGAAAATCGTAAATTACGTTAATGTTTTGGTTGTACCTCGTTACCTCCTTTCCTCTGCCAAAGCAAAGATGTTGGTCCAAGCTTGAGGCTCAAACGAGGCAAAGGGCTCATTGTGTCATCAGGCCATACCGGGCCGAACTAAAGATGTAATGAGAAAGGTTGAATTAAATTTTGCAGTGGGCTCAGGAAAAGCTCGTCCATTCTCCAATCGAGAAATGGACTTCATGATGCACGCTAGGCTTTCTTAACTTTTGTTCAAGACCAAAACTCTCAAACATCGATGTCGGCCGAGCCCAAACGACTACTACCATGATGAGAGGTCAAAATTGAAAATATATTACCACTAAGATAAAAAAGTGATAAGCTTTTATTAAATATACTATTGATAAAACGATAACAACACAAGGAATCATGAAAAGGAACATACATACAGTGATCAACCAACGACAAAGCCAAAGCACAACTTTTATTGATCTTTCTTCTACTGCGAAACCTGACACACGCTCACGTCAACACATGCAAAAAGGAAACTTCATACAATCTTCTTCTTCTTCTTCTTGTTGCAGGCAGTAGCATCTTACATTATTATACAACTTGATCTTTCTTCGTAGTGACACCGGCTTATAGAACAGCTTGTGCACCTACCGCAAGAACATCCACTGTAACCAGTGCAGGAAAAGTTACCGCACCGCTTGCACGACCCGCCGTTGCAGCCGCTGCAAGAAGAGCTGCCGCACCCTTTACAAGACCAGCTACCGTATCCACTACAAGACCAGCCGTTGCAGCCGCTGCAAGAAGAGCTGCCGCACCCTTTACAAGACCAGCCGTTGCACCCGCCACAGGATGAGCTGCCGCACCCTTTACACGCCCAGTTGTTGCACCCACCGCAAGATCGGCCGTTGCAAGAAGAGCTGCCGCAACCTTTACAGTGCCAGTTGCCGTGCCCACTACAAGACCAAGACAAGCCGTTGCATCCGCTACAGGAAGAGCTGCCACACCCTTTACAAGGCTTGCTGCTACAATTGCTACAATACCAGCTGATCCACCCATGACCTGAGCAGCTTTTGCACCCACTACCGCCACACCCACCACACCAAACTCTTTTCCCACAATTCTCATTGCATGCGAGTTTGAATGGAACACCTTTACTCTTCTCGCACGGCCCTTCTCGATGCCACATATGGCATTCCTTACAAAATATCCCTACTATGTTAATCGTTTGGTATTCTTTCTTCTCAGGCTCTTTAGTTTTATCCTTGCCAGATTTATCTTTCTCTGTAGTTTTTGTATCCTTATCAGTACCAGGTTTATCTTTAGGTTTAATCTCAATGCTTTTAATGCAACAACCGGCCTTGTCGCATATCTTGCTCCTGATAGACTCAGGATTGCTAGATACCACACTGATCGTCACAGTGTTTGCCTTCTCATCGTATTTCTGATCTCTTATTTCTGTTCAAACATCACGCGTAGACTAAATCGGTTTCCTTCAAAAATTTTTCTTTGCATGGATAAACAGACAGAATGAATAAAAGAAGGGATCAGACTTGCCTGGAAATTTACAGAGCACTTTCTTGACCTTCTTATAGCAGCGGTAGCACTGGAGGTCTACTTTCAACACCATTGTTGTAGCCTGTAAGAATGCTATTATCAATCAATATAGAATGGGTAGGTGGATAAAAATTAATTGTATGACCTCTGGCTATGATTACATACAACAAATCAAGAGTGTCATGGTGTTGTCCATGTAAGAAAACATTTTTTTTATAATATTTTATACTACTTTAAATCTATGTCTTTAATTAACTCTTATAATTACTACTTATCTTTCTGATGTTTTATTTATGACAATGATACATCTATCGTACTATTTGTCATGCATTGCATACTGTCAAATCATTTTGTTATTTGGCAAAACAAAATTGAATCTGAATAAGTTCATGAAACATAAAAAAATAGCAGTACTCTTGGTAAAGATAGACAACACATGGAAAATACTACTACTAGAGCCAAAAAGTACATAAACAAGATGTTCACACCTCTGCCATGGCAGTGGATGATCGATGAAATCTAGTAATAAGACAGGTGGTTTCTTATCAAAGAAAGATAAAAAGTCTTGGTCAAAGAAAGACTAAAGAGAGAAAATTAAGAGATGGTGGTGTCTTATGAAAACTAAGCTAGCTAGCGTCTTAAATAGACCGAGAGCTCTGCTTCCGTGCACTGATACACAGCCAATGAGAATCCAGCATAGGACGCTGATCAAGATTGTCATTATACGTTAGGATTTTGCACCTTGATAATCTTGAATCTATCAGGCGTCGAATCTTAATTTGGTTCTGAATGTGCTGGATTGATTGGCACTTCTTACCCTTTCGACAAATTGACCAAACTAAAATATCTTGTCGCAATTAACGAACCCAAGTTAATGTTCATTATTTTTCACGCCGCCACTCGTACGACGAACATGCTTGATTGAGTATTGTGGAAAAAGCCAAACCAACAAAAGACAAGTAGCATCCCGAAACGTTCACGTCAACTAAAAGCGATGTTTCATCGATTTGGAGCAGGTGATCAGTCGCTGCATATTTGTATCAAGTTTCGAATTGCAATATTTTCCAGCCAGCAGAGAACCGACATCAAACTCTTATCACCATGTTTACACTTTGTTCTGAATCTCTATATCTACAGAAGGTGAAGGCAGAGCCAACGTGGATGCTTCCCCACTAAAGTTCTGATCAAGCAACCAATTTGATTACAACATATGTGGTACATGTTAGAGCAGTAGCAGGGTGTTTTGGTTGCATCGGTTGCAAGCAATTATTGTAAAATTGGACTGATACACATCGTATCATTCTTTCCTGACGATAGCATTGCAACCACCATCCTTTTTTCCCCTTGGGCTCCAGCCGTTTTGGCCTTGCATAAGCAACTACGCTACCCTCAAGCATTAGAATCTTAATTAGCTTTGGCCTACTATTTTTTTTTTATAAATTACTTTATAATTAATGAATATCTTATCGACTACAATTCCTAGCTGCAGGCCACTTCAAACATATCGACCAGTATATAAATGCAAATTAAGGCTTAAGCCTGCTGAATGGTGATTGAAACAGACGGGACCGGAAGGAGACATTATAAAGAAAGTGAGGTACGATTTAGCAACAAGACAAAATGGAGAAAATGACTTAATGGGTGGATAGCATTAAGGACTGTATAAAAATTTAGATCGGAGAATAGTTAAGTCGAATCAAAAGGAATCATTAATCGTAGCTTCTATAAATATAATAAAAAGGATGCCCATTGTCGTTGGTCAGCTCAGCACCCAAGCAAAGCCCTCCTTCAAGTTGCTACTAGCTAGCTTCGCATACACATTAAATAGACTTGGAGACTAATTAGGTTCATATGACTGAATTTAAAAAATTAACAATAAAGAAATAAAGATTCAATGCTTTTGCTGATTCATCATCGTTTCAGCATGATAATTTTTCTTGATTTCTTCGTACATGCAAATAGAACTTCCTTTTTTTGAGGGGTTGGGCGGTGGGGGACAGTTCACATGAAACTTACTACTAGTTATACATAAAAGGAAGTAATTTATCTCAAATCTTCTAAATTTTGTGCTTTTTGCGGCGTTGAAATGTAGAAAACAATAAAGAAAGTTGGGTTTTGTGGCTAATGTTGAAAGCAATAAAGGAAAATAAAATCCCTCTATAATTTAGAATTTTCTTGATGATTTGAGACAATTTGGGTCCTGTCAATGCTTGGGTGCAGAACCGAAACAAGTGATCCTGGCCGAAAATGCCTTTTGTACTATATTTTTCCCTTGATCGGGTTGGCAGGCCTTTAAAATTCACGGGCCAACCAAGTCCATGTAAAGAAGAACCATGGACATTGTTATAGTGAGCTACACCACACGATGATTAATCACATCTATATCCTTCGAGTGAAAAAACAAAAACAAAAACAAAAGAAACTTTGATTTCTCCCTTTTATTTGTTGGCCAACGAGCGTAGCACATTGTTCCTCGGGAACACAAATCCTCTGCCCCCCTTTCCTGCCCCCATCCGTGCCTCCTCTCTATAGTTTTGCCATCTGTCGTATCCCTTAATGGGATGTTAAAAACGGTAGTGCCAAAAGATTGAATATGATCTGCTTTGCGGGAAGAGACGTGTCTGAAATGGTTCCTTAATCCGATGACCATTTGTCAATGAATTCCTTCTCAACATATTCAAGGATATCGAATATACAAGATCTTAGACTTTAGCCGGATGACGAAGATCCTTAACAACTTTCATTTTCTTTTGTTCTTCGAAATCCGGGGAGGGGATCTTGAAAACAGAAAACAGTGAACACAGAAGAAGAAGAAGAAGAGATGGACTGAAACTGGGGAAGCTTGTTCCCCTTTCTTTCTTTTTTACTTCTGTTTGGGTTGCGTATAAATTAAGGTATTAAGCCACACGGCATTAAGCTAAAGTTTCTAGATGACTGGCTGCTTTCCCAAAAAGTGCCTACCAAGCATGAATGAAACTATTTAAAACTTGTAACATATTCTATGACCCCACCCCGTCTCTGGATTTGTCATATCATCTTTAACTGAAAGCCATGGCCTAAAAGAAAAAAAGGACAAAATGAGAGAAAAAGCAAACACACCATGGAAAGGCAAATCATTAACAGATACTTTTTTATTAAGTAAAAAATATTGGTAACAAACTTTTTGTAAGTCTGAAATGACCCATCGATTGTCCACCACCACCACCAACACCAACCTTATTAGTTTTTCTTATATGACCTATGAAATGTCTATAGTCGGGAAGGAAAAAGCAATTTCTTGTTTATGGATAACTAAAAAGAAAAATAATTTCACATGCAGTAAAACTGACTGAATATTCAACAGAGACAACTGGAAGATTATCAGTCATGTCATGGAAATTGACGATGCTCACTAATATGTGCCACGTTGCAGAATTGAGCAAGCTTGGGGGTTTTCTTCGCTAAAACACTCTCCGCGACTCGTACAACAGTACTTGTAGTCGCCGCTACCGGAGCCCCAGCTATCATACACTGGTCTTGCCATAAGTCTCGTAACATGGGCGCGGAGGTGGTCCACCATAGTAGCAAGGCCCCCCACCATGGCCATGATAACAGTCTGTGCAACAATAACCAAGTGACGGTGACACAGGAGCATATAAAATTGTATTTAATTTTTATTAATTTAATTAATTTAAGATTTATTTTTTTTATTTTATTTAGATTAAGATTTTTTTTTATTTTAATATTTTTAAGAATTAATATTTAATTAGGATAGTCATGTTCTATTTAGAAATAGAATACTTATTTTATTTAAATTTTTTATTAATTATTGTAATTGTATTAGATAATTAGGAGTAGAGTTTTATTAGAATTTGGACCTATAATATTATAAATAAGACCCTTAGGTTTAGTTATGAGACATTCAGAGTTGAGAGTTAATAAATAATATTTTCTTAAATATAAATGCTTATTTTTCTAGATTCTTTTAAAGAGTAAGAGGTTTTATTATCTTTGACCTAGTCAACCAAAGTGAGATTTTGACTATTTTTCACCTTAATGGAGTTTTTAACCTTACCAAGATTAATGATTCACCTTAGTGGGGTTTTCAACCTTACCACGATTAGTGTCTTTTATAACGCCCAGGTATCTTTACAACGTCCCGGCATCAATTTGGTATAAGAGCGGGAAGATTATTATTCGCTGCATAAGTTCAAGTTCACTGTCGAGTTTCGATACTCCCTATTCGGTTAATTTTATTGCTTTATAGTTATATCATTATCCTTTTTTTTTCTACATCACCATAACATCATCACCATAAAATAAAATGCCACCAAGATGTCAAAATTGTCAAAGAGATGATCACGAGATTGAGATTGCAAAACTACGTCAGCAAATTCAAGAATTACAAGAGCAACTCGCAAGACGTGATGCTCAAATCAACAATAGCAGCTCTAGTGATGAAGAGAATGACACCAACCCATTTCATCAAAATTCGTCATCTGATGAATAAGTCCTATTCGTCTCCTGAGAACTGCTGCTGTCAGAGATTTGAGAATCAAAGTCGACATTCCTGAGTTTGAAGGAAGACTTCATCTTGATGACTGGCTCTACACAATAGAAAGAGTTTTTGAGCTCAAAGATATTCCCGATGAAAAACGTGTGAAGCTGGTGGCAATTAAATTGAAGAAACATGCTTCTATTTGGTGGAAAAATATCAAAAGACAACGAGAAAGAGAAAGCCACAATAAGATCAGAACATGGAATAAGATGCTTCGAGAACTCAAGCATAAGTTCCTTCCTGAGCATTATCGACAAAATTTTTTTATCAAATTTCATAACTTGAGGTAAAAAACAATGTCGGTAGAAGAATATACAATGGAGTTCGAACAACTTCACATGAAGTGTGATGTCCATGAACCTGAAGAACAAACTGTAGCTCGTTATCTTGGGGGTCTCAATGTTGAAATTACAAATGTTGTTCACCAACAACCATATTGGAACCTAAATGATGTCATTAGATTAGCATTAAAGGTTGAAAAACAAGATCACGAAAAAGGTCAATGAGTTCATCGAGACAACAAGAATCTATCTCAAACGATGAAAGTCAGAGTTCAGTAACCATTCTGCCTCCAAAGGTAAACTCTTCCAAAACTGTAAGTAGTAACGATAAAGAGACTACTTTTACTCGTGCTTCTAATGTCAATAAAAAGTGCTTCAAATGCCAAGGATTTGGATATATTGCTTCTGATTGTCCGAATCGAAGAATTATTTTCTTAGTAGAAGAAGAAGATTATGTGAATTGGGAAAAATTAGAACCAGTCTATGATGAGTATGATGACGAAGAGATAGAAGAAGTTTCTGCTGACCATGGAGAAGCTCTTATTGTTCATCGTAACCTTAACACTGCCATGATGACTAAATATGAAAGCTGACCTCGTCACAACATACTCTATACAAGGTGCACATCCCAAGGGAAGGTTTGTAATGTCATTATTGATAGTGGAAGTTGTGAGAATGTTGTTGCCAACTACATAGTGAAAAAGTTGAAACTTCTAACTGAAATACATTCTCATCTGTACAAGCTACAATGACTGAGAAAAGGAAACGAAGTAAGGGTAACAAAGCGTTGTTGTGTTCAATTCTCTATTGAAAATAAGCATGAAGATGAAGTCTGGTGTGATGTTATCCCAATGGACGCATGCCACTTGTTTTTAGGACGGCCATGGCAATATGATCGTCAAGCTCACTATGATGGATACAAGAATACTTATTCCTTCATCAAGGATGGAGTAAAAATTATGCTGACTCTATTAAAACCAGAAGACCGACCAAAGAGATAAGAGGAAGATAAAGCACTCATCACTGTGCCTAGCTTAAGCAAAGCTTATTATGAGTCAAACCATTTATGTCTCTTATTAGTCACTAAGGAGAATAAAATGTCTTCATCCTTATCCAATGATGGTCAAACAAAATTGGTCAACCAAAGTTCGGGAAACTTATCGAGAAGCTTTGTGGACAACCATGTCGTTAACAAGACTACAGTTAAGAATGATTTTCCTATCCCTCGATTGGATGACATGTTCATTAGCCCTAAAGTGTTTTTGAAGATTGATTTAAAGAAAGGATATCAACAAATTCAAATACGACTTTGGGATGAATGGAAAACAACTTTCAAAGCAATGGATGAATTGATCAAATGGTTGGTACGGACTATGACAATATATGGATCCAGACATCAACATGGAGTATGTCTAGGCCTACTCGTCAGAGCCGAGTTTTTTGACCTGAGGAAAATGACGCAAGAGCATCTAGGATTATATTTAGTTTTTGCTAATTTAGTTGATTTAGGATTTATTTTTTTTTATTTAGATTAGGATTCTTTTCTTATTTTTATTTTAATACTTTTAAGAATTAGTATTTAATTAGGATAGTCATGTTCTATTTAGGAATAGAACACCTATTTTATTTAAATATCTTATTAATTATTCTAATTGTATTAGATAACTAGGAGTAGAGTTTTATTAAAATTTGGGTCTATAATACTATAAATTGGACCCTTAGACTTAGTTATGAGATATTCAGAGTTGAGAGTTAATAAATAATATTTTCTTAAGCATGAATGCTTATTTCTTTAGACTCTTTTAAAGAGTAAGAGGTTTTAGCATCTTTGGCCTAACTAACCAAAGTGAGATTTTAGCTATTTTTCACCTTAGTGGGGTTTTCAACCTTGCCAAGATTGGTGATTCACCTTAGTGGGGTTTTCAACCTTGCCACGATTGGTGTCTTTTATAACACTCAGGTATCTTTACAACGCCCCGACGTCAGGCGGATAGGCCATTGGCAGTGGAGGTGCCGGTTCTATAGGCTTTGGTGCTGGGGCTGAGGCTGGTTTTTCAGCTTCCTTAGGCTTTTCAGGCTTCTTTTCGGGCTCTTTAGTCTTCTCAGCTTCTTTTGGTTTTTTAGGTTTCTTCTCAGGTTCCTTGGGCTTCTCAGGTTCTTTGGTTTTTTAGATTTCTTCTCGGGTTCTTTAGGCTTTTCAGGTTTCTTCTCGGGTTCTTTAGGCTTTTCAGGTTTCTTCTCAGGCTCCTTGGGTTTTGGGGGTGGTGGTGGTGGTTTGATCTCAATGCTCTTGATGGATCAACCATGCTTGCAACATATCTTGTCCCTGATCTTCTCCGGACTGCAGCATTCCACGGTGATCGCCACCGTGTTGGCCTTCTCGTTGTATACCTGGTCTCGTATATCTCTTGTTCAGAAAAGCCATCATCAAATATCAACTCAGACCATTTCTCACCTAGAGCTCAATCATCAACTAACTATGTTGCTATTCAATACTGTAAACAACCAATGTACATATACATAAAGACAGCCTTTCACAAAAAAATATATATATATATAGACAAAGACGATGGAAACTTACGAGGGAACTTATAGAGCACTTTCTTCACCTTCTTGTAGCAGCGACAGCACTGAAGGTCTACCTTCAGCACCATAGTCGTCAACTACATCCGTACACATAACAGAGTGGTTTTCCATATTTCAGGCAGAAAAGAAGAGTAAAATGCTATGATGAAACATGAAAGAGATAAATTATTCATCTATCACCATTAGCAAACAAAGAACTTTTCCATATTTCCATAGGCTCGTAAGAGGGTAGCATAGGTCGCCCAATTCGGTGAAAATCCATTGTTTGTCATCTCTTTGTAAATAGTCTTGGCCTGCCAAGGCCTCTTGGCTCTTCCCATAGCATCCAACAACGTATTATATATAGCCAAATTAGGTTTAGCAGCTAGGGCCTTCATTTCCTCATAAACATTTAAACAGCCATCATAATTTCCAGATATGCCATATATTTTAATCAAAGTTGTAAAAGTAACAGGATCAATACGCCATTTTTCTGTTCTAGCACGGTCATACAAGTTGAAGGCCATATCAACATTCCCGGCCCGGCCATATGCATCAATCATAGCAGAGTAAGTGTCATCATCAGGATCACACCCGTATGTAGGCATTTTCTGAAACCACTCGACAGCCTTATCGGGCAAAGCACACACCCTAGCACAACTAATCAACGTGGAAAAGGTAACGTTATCAGGCTTAACCCCTTTTTGAAGCATTTCATCGAACAGTTTCTCAGCTCCATCCAAATCCTTAGACTTTCTAAAAACCTTCATGGTGACATTATAAAGAATGATCTCTCTACTTGTTTTCTTTAATATCCTTTGAAAATGGTTAAGAGCAAGCAATGTAGTGTGAGGGTTTGACATGTTATTAAGAACAACCACAGCATCTTGTTCCAAAACATCGTTACCTAAACGACTCAAAACACTTAAAACATCATGTTCATTTGGTTTGCAGGAATCCAAAGAATCTGCTACTTTAACCAGAGAAGAGTACCTGGAATCGTAAGACAATTGCCTGAGCCTTGAAGCTCTGGGGCTTCTGGGATTGACCCAGACATAGCTCTTGGTAGAAGAACCGGTTTTGCCATCTGGGGACTGAGAATTGGAATGTTTCGGAGTGTTTTTCGTTTGGGTGATGGGGTCTTGCAAGGAGACATGGCTAATTTGGATAGAGGATTTAGACTGAAACAAGCAGGAAACCTGCTTTAAAGAAGGAGCGGTGCTTCTTGCAGGTCTCGTTTTGGGTGAAGCAGAAAGAGTGTGGCGATCACGGAAAACATAAGAAGGTGAAGAGCATAGATGATGATATGCCATTTTCTCTATCTGTTTGTGTAAGCTTTGGCTAACTCAAACACTCACCAGACAAGAGAGGAGAAGAGACGAGAACGGGCAGATTCTATCGAGAGGAAGGAGACTGCCAGAATGGCCTTATCAACACGACACAACAGAAACCCGTCGTTGCATGGTTTGTTCTAGTTTTACCATTTTAACCTTATAAGTTCCCGATTGCCTTTTGCCTTGTTCATGTTTCCAACAAAAGGTATCAAAATATCTGCCACAACATTCAATGTCCACGGTTGTTTTTTACTTGGACTTGGTCGGGCTATGAATTTAAAAGGCCTGTCAACCCAATCAAGGGCAAAATAGATCATAAGGCATTTTGGGCCAGGATCACTTGTTTCACTACAATCACCCTTCACTCATCAGGCTTTGGCCTTAATTTGCTTTTCTTTTCTTTTGGTTCGGATTCGCAGTTATAATAACTATATATCTTGAACATAATCTATAATATCTGTAATATACTTAAAAGAAGCCTCAGTTTCAAAAAGTGCTTAAAAAAATTAAGCAATATTTGTAAAAAAAATATGAAATTGTTTATGTGAATTATAAAAATATGAATTCTACTCGAATCATATACGTAAGTATTTTATATTTAATCCATATGTAATGCACCGGTCATACTCTAATAATAATAAAACTAAAGTTATTATGATTCTAATGCTTGAGAGAAGTCCTAGCTGCTTATGCAAAAAATGGTGGTGGTTGTTTATGCTATCGTACGCCAGGAAAGAATAATATGACGACAATTGCTTGCAATCCATGCAACCAAAACCCCTGCTGCTGCCCTAATATTTCTCACATATCATTGTAATCAATTTGGTCGCTTGATGAGAACTTGAGTTGGGGAGCATATACCTTCACCTTCTGTAGACTTTATCTGGATGACGACAATACTTAAACAACTTCCATCTTCTTTTGTTCCTCAAAAACATCTTTATCGGGAGGGGAAGGAAGAGATGGACTGAAACTATAGGAAGCTTGTTCCCTTTTTTTGTTCTTTGGTTTAGAATTGTGCAGAGAGTCTTAAATTTAAGATGCTTTTATAATTGTAATTAGAACTTTACATTTTGCTCTACGCATATATATATTGACAACTATATCACATATATAATACAAGTTAACAATACATTAGAATAAAAACAGTCATGAAACTGGCGCACATGTTTTACATAATTAAGCAAGCATCGCTAGAACAATCACCGCGGCTCACATTACAGCTCCAGCTATCACAAACTGGCCTACCAAAACTCCAGCAACATCGGCATGGAGGTGGTCGGGTTGGTCCATCACAGCAGCAAGGTCCCCAAACACACAAACGATGACATCGCATGCAACAAAATGGTAGCAGTGGAGGTTGTGGTGGGGGTGGTCCATCACAGCAGCAAGGTCCCCAAACACAGACACGATTGCATCGCATGCAACAAAATGGTAGCAGTGGAGGTTGTGGTGGGGGTTGTGGTGGACGCGGTTCAGGTTGTGGTTTAGGTTGTGGTGGCGGTTGAGGTTGAGGTTGTGGTTGTGGTTGTGGTTGTGGTGGCGGTGGTGGTCGCGGTTTCGGTGGCGATGGCGGTGAAGGCCTGGGTGGGGGTGGCGATGGTTTGATGATCTTAATGCCCTTGATGGAACCGCCACCCTTGCGGCATAACTTGTCCCTGAACTTCTCCGGACAGCAACATACGACGGTGATAGTCACCGTGTTGGCCTTCTCGTCGAATCTCTGGTCTCGTATTTCTCTTGTCCACAAAAGTCATCATAAAATTATCAAAACTTTCTCGACTAGAGCTCAGTCATCAACATACTATGCTTGCTGTTCAATACTATAAATAGATAAAATCACAAATACTACAAACAACCAAATGTGCAAATATCCGCAAAGACAAGACAGAAACTCACGAGGGAACTTAGAGAGTAGTTTCTTGACCTTGTTGTAGCAGCGACGGCACTGAAGGTCTACCTTCAGCTCCATTGTTGTCACCTACATCCGTACACATATCAGAGTGGTTTTCCATATCTCAGGGAAAGGAAAAGTAACATGTACGGTGAAACAAACCATTAGGAAACATAGATTTTTTGCTACTGTCAGACAAGTGGAATGCAAGTACAAGATTCAGGTTCTGACATGAGAAGAATTGGCAGAGAAGCCATTCAAGAGCAAACAGCCACAGAACCCAAAAATAAGAATAAACTTTTTACAAAAAGTAATAGCCACAGAAATGTGTTACGGGGAAACGGACAAGGGATAAAAAAAAAAAGCAATAATTAAGAAATTGGGTGCTTGCTGATAAGTAGTGTTAGAAACAGATAAAAGAGATAAGATTTAGAAACCTTCTTCTCCTCCATTGTTTCAGCTTGGACTTGGAAATCCCGAATCTGAACCGAAAAGATAGAATGAAGCAAGGCAAAGCTGATGAAATGAAGAATTAATATAGTGAGTGAAACTGACCGTAAGCTACAAAGACCAAGAGGGATGAACTGGTTAATGACCCAAGTTAAGCTTCATTGTTTTTCATGGCCCGAGAATGTGGTACGCTCAATGGCCACCAAATAAAAGGGTGAAATCAAAGGTTTTTTTGGTTTTTGTTTTTTCACTCAAAGGATATAGATGTGACCGACTATCGTGTGGCGCAGCTCACTTTAACAATATCCATGGCTATGCTTTACATGGACTTGGTTAGCCTGTGAATTTTAAAGGCCTGCCAACCCAATCAAGGGAAAAATATAATACAAAAGGCATTTCGGGCCAGGATCACTTGTTTCGGTTCTGCACCCAAGCATTGACAGGACCCAAATTGCCTCAAATTATCAAGAAAATTCTAAATTATAAAGGGATTTTGTTTTCCTTTATTGCTTTCTATATCAGCCACAAAACCCAACTTTCTTTATTGTTTTCTGCATTTCAATGCCACAAAAGCACAAAATTTAAAAGATTTGAGATAAATTACTTCCTTTTATGTATAACTAGTAGTAAAGTTTCATGTGAACTGTCCCCCACCGGCCAACCCCTCAAAAAAAAGTTCTATTTGAATGTACGAAGAAATCAAGAAAAATTATCATGCTGAAACGATGATGAATCAGCAAAAGCATTGAATCTTTATTTCTTTATTGTTAATTTTTTAAATTCAGTCATATGAACCTAAATTAGTCTCCAAGTCTATTTAATGTGTATTCGAAGCTAGCTAGTAGCAACTCGAAGGAAGGCTTCCTTGGATGCTGAGCTGACCACCAACAATGGGTATCCTTTTTATTATATTAGACTATGACCCGTGCGATGCACACGGGTCTCTTTTTATTTGTTTTTTTTTTATTTGTTTTTTTTATTTTTTTTTCTATACCCTTCGTGTGAGTAAAGGAGGAAACTCTTTTGGGATTTCTTTTTAAATATGTTATAAATTTATAGAAGCTACGATTAATGATTCCTTTTTATTCGACTTAACTATTCTCCGATCTAAATTTTTATACAGTCCTTAATGCCATCCACTCACTAAGTCACTTTCTCCATTATGTCTTGTTGCTAAATCATACCTCACTTTCTTTATAATTTCTCCTTCGAGTCCCGTCTGTTTCAATCACCATTCACCAGGCTTAAGTCTTAATTTGCATATATGTACTGGTCGATATGTTTGAAGTGGCCTGCAGCTAGGAATTGCAGTCGATAAAATATTCATTAATTATAAAGTAATATATAAAAAAAATAAGTAGGCCAAAACTAATTAAGATTCTAATGCTTGAGGGTAGCCTAGTTGCTTATGCAAGGCCAAAACGGTTGGCGCCTAAGGGGAAAAAAGGATGGTGGCTGTCAATGCCATCGTCAGGAAAGAATAATATGATGTGTATCAGTCCCAATTTACAATAATTGCCTGCAACCGATGCAACCAAAACACCCTGCTACTGCTCTAACATGTCTCACATATGCCGTAATCAAATTTGGTTGCTTTATCAGAACTTAAGTGGGGAAGCATCCACGTTGGCCCAGCCTTTCACCTTCTGCAGATATAGAGATTCAGAACACAGTGTAAACATGGAGATAAGTGTTTGATGTCGGTTGTCTGCTGGCTGGAAAATATTGCAATTCGAAACTTGATATGAATATGCAGCGCCTGATCACCTGCTGCAAATCGATGAAACGTTGCTTTCATTTCACGTGAACGTTTCCGGATGCTACTTGTCTTTTGTTGGTTTGGCTTTTTCCACAATATTCAATCAAGCAATCGTATGAATATGATCTGCTTTGTGGGAAGAGACGTGTCTGAAATGGTTCCTTAATCCGATGACCATTTGTCAATGAATTCCTTCTCAACATATACATATATTTTTACGGCAAGGATATCCAATATACGATATCTTAGACTTTAGCCGGATGACGAAAATCCTTAACAACTTTCATTTTCTTTTGTTCTTCGAAATCCGGGAGGGGATCTTGAAAACAGAAAACAGTGAACACAGAAGAAGAAGAAGAAGAGATGGACTGAAAGTAGGGAAGCTTGTTCCTCTTTCTTTCTTTCTTTCCTTTTTACTACTGTTTGGGTTGCGTGTAAATGAAGGCATTACGTCACACGGCATTAAGCTACAGTTTCTAGATGACTGGCTGCTTTTCCGAAACGAATCTACCAACCATTCATGAAACTATTTAAAACTTGTAAAATATTCTGTGACCATGTGTCTGGATTTGTATATATCATCTTTTAACTGAAAGACATAGCCTAAAAAGATAAAGCACAAAGTGAGAGAAAAAGCAAACACACCATGGAAATGCAAATCATTAACAGATACTTTTTTATTTATTAAATAAATAAAAAAGGGCCACAAACTTTTTGTAAGTCTGAAATGACCCATCGGTTGTCCACCACCACCAACCTTATTAGTTTTTCTTATATGACCTACGAAATGTCTATAGTCGAGAAGGAAAAAGCAATTTCTTGTTTATGGATAACTAAAAAGAAAAACAATTTCACATGGGAGTAAAACTGACTCAATATTCAACAGAGACAACTAGAAGATTATCAGTGATGTCATGGAAATTGACGATGCTCATTTAGTATGTGCCACGTTACATAATTGAGCAAGCTTGGGGGTTTTCTTCGCTTAAACACTCTCCGCGACTCGTATAACAGTACTTGTAGTCGCCGCCACTGCAGCCCCAGCTATCATAAACTGGTCTACCATAAGTCTCGTAACATGGGCGTGGCGGTGGTCCACCATAGTAGCAAGGTCCCCCACCACGGCCATGATAACAGTCTGTGCAACAATAACCAAGTGGGGGATAGGCCATTGGCGGTGGAGGTGCCGGTTCTATAGGCTTTGGTGCTGGGGCTGGTGCTGGTGCTGGTGCAGGTGCGGGTGCTGGGGCTGGGGCTGGGGCTGGGGCTGGGGCTGGGGGTTTTTCAGCTTCCTTAGGCTTTTCAGGCTTCTTTTCGGGCACTTTAGGCTTCTCAGCTTCTTTTGGTTTTTCAGGTTTCTTGTCAGGCTCCTTGAGCTTCTTCTCAGGTTCTTTGGGTTTTTCAGGTTTCTTCTCCGGTTCTTTAGGCTTTTCAGGTTTTTTCTCGGCTTCTTTAGGTTTTTCAGGTTTCTTCTCCGGCTCCTTGGGTTTTGGGGGTGGTGGTGGTGGTGGTTTGATCTCAATGCTCTTGATGGATCCGCCACCCTTGCAGCATATCTTGTCCCTGATCTTCTCCGGACTGCAGCATACCACGGTGATCGTCACCGTGTTGGCCTTCTCGTTGTATACCTGGTCTTGTATTTCTCTTGTTCACAAAAGCCATCATCAAATATCAACTCAGTCCATTTCTCACCTAGAGCTCAATCATCAACTTATTATGTTGCTATTCAATACTGTAAACAACCAATGTACATATACATAAAGACAGCCGTTCAAAAAAAAAAAAAACATATGCGCAAAGACGATGGAATCTTACGAGGGATCTTAGAGAGTACTTTCTTCACCTTCTTGTAGCAGCGACAGCACTGAAGGTCTACCTTCAGCACCATAGTCGTCACCTACATCCGTACACATAACAGAGTGGTTTTCCATATTTTAGGCGGAAAAGAAGAGTAAAATACTATGATGAACCATGAAAGAGATAAATTATTCATCTATCACCATTAGCAAACAAAGAACTTTTCTGCATTACAGACAAGGGGAATGGAAGTACAACATTCAGGTTCTGACATGGAAGAATGGGCAGATGAGACATTCAAGAGCATACAGCCACAAAACCAAAAAATAGATTTAACTTTCACAAATGCGTTACAGGGAAACAGGGGACCAAAAAAACAATTCAAAGCAATAACAAAGGAAATGGGCGTTAGCTGTTTAAGTACTGTATGAAACTATAGAGAAAAGAGATAAGATTTGGATACCTTCTTCTCCGCCATAGCTTCAGCTTGGACCTGGAATATCCCAGATCTGAACTGAAAAGATAGAATAAAGCAACGCAAGACTGATCAAATGAAGAATTAATATGTGAGTGGAACAGGCCAAAAGCCGGGAGGGATTCAGAACTCAAGAGCCTTATAAATTAAGCTGAATTGCTTCTTTAAGGCAGCCTAGGTGTCTGGTTTCGTGCACTAACACCCAATAGGTAGAGGACACGTGGGATGTACGTAGAAATTCATATGATCACTAGGAGCGTCCTTATACGAGGGGTTGCTTTTGATTGCTGACCTTCCAATCCTCCCTCCCTTCCTGAACATGTGCTGGCGTTGATGGACACATCTCACCTTCCCATTACAACTTAAATCAAAATTATATCCTAAGGAACAACATTTATTGTTAGGTGCAATTATGAGGCATGTACCCCCACATGCCAACCGTACACGTGTCCCAAGACCTGGTGACTCGCATCTTGCTACATTTGTCCATTCTTCAGGTTCTCTCACCTATCCATTGAGCACCCTAAACTACTGTTAGGGACCCATTTTCTTACTTTCATTTTTATGACCATAGGCAACACGACTTGATTGAACAGTCTTCACCATATGCCTGACTGCACACTGAGTCAGGGTGACGCAAATCTGTGGACGGCCAAGGAGGGGATGATGCCATTCATGAAGCTTAATTTCAAGTACTCCAACTAACCGTACTGATCCTAATCAATTTAGCTTCGTGGCAGCAAATAGTAGCATGGGAACGGGATAATTTTGAACTTAGTTGGTTATGAATAATTTATATGGATAATTAACCTATGGAAGTACACGCATGATCCAAACATGTGTAAGTGCAAGCCATGTGTAAATGGGAAATTAACTCTTACCAGGGAGTAACGCTGGCATTGTGCAAGAATGATTATGAACACATACATTGCAGGCCTTTGACTTTACTGGCAGCTCCTTTCCTATAAAAAATTATTAGGTCCAATGGTCCTAAGTTCCAACCGAGTTCTTGTCGATCCCTAGCAGGGAAATGGATTGGACACCAAAACTCGGAGCGCCTAGGCAGGCCTGTGGGCACTCCTGTAGTGATGTTCATGCTCTCTGACTATTGGGACTCCTTATTGATAAGTCAAATTGAATTTTAAGCCGAATCTTATGACTTTTTGAAGATACTATCTATTTCCTTTTCAACCTTTTGAGAATCGTAAATTATGTTAATGTTTTGGTTGTACCTCGTTACCTCCTTTCCTCTGCCAAAGCAAAGATGTTGGTCCAAGCTTGAGACTCAAACCAGGCAAAGGGTTCATTGTGTCATCAGGCCATACCGGGCCGAACTAAAGATGTAATGAGAAAGGTTGAATTAAATTTCGCAGTGGGCTCAGGAAAAGCTCGTCCATTCTCCAATCGAGAAATGGACTTCATGATGCACGCTAGGCTTTCTTAACTTTTGTTCAAGACCAAAACTCTCAAACATCCATGTCGGCCGAGCCCAAACGACTCCTACTATGATAAGAGGTCAAAATTGAAAATATATTGCCACTAAGATAAAAAAGTGGTAAGCTTTTATTAAATATATTATTGATAAAATGACAACAACACAAGGAATCATGGAAAGGAATATACATACAGTGATCAACCAACAACAAAGCCAAAGCACAACTTTTATTGATCTTTCTTCTACTTCGAAACCTGACACACGCTCACGTCAACACATGCAGAAAGGAAACTTCAAACAATCTTCTTCTTCTTCTTCGTCTTGTTGCAGGCAGTAGCATCTTACATTATTATACAACTTGATCTTTCTTCGTAGTGACAACGGCTTAGAGAACAGCTTGTGCACCTACCGCAAGAACATCCACTACAACCACTGCAGGAAAAGTTACCGCACCGCTTGCATGACCCGCCGTTGCAGCCGCTGCAAGAAGAGCTGCCGCACCCTTTACAAGACCAGCTACTGTATCCACTACAAGACCAGCCGTTGCAGCCGCTGCAAGAAGAGCTGCCGCACCCTTTACAAGACCAGCTACTGTATCCACTACAAGACCAGCCGTTGCACCCGCCACAGGATGAGCTGCCGCACCCTTTACACGCCCAGTTGTTGCACCCACCGCAAGATCGGCCGTTGCAAGAAGAGCTGCCGCAACCTTTACAGTGCCAGTTGCCGTGCCCACTACAAGACCAAGACAAGCCGTTGCATCCGCTACAGGAAGAGCTGCCACACCCTTTACAAGGCTTGCTGCTACAATTGCTACAATACCAGCTGATCCACCCATGACCTGAGCAGCTTTTGCACCCACTACCGCCACACCCACCACACCAAACTCTTTTCCCACAATTCTCATTGCATGCGAGTCTGAATGGAACACCCTTACTCTTCTCGCACGGCCCTTCTCGATGCCACATATGGCATTCCTTACAAAATATCCCTACTATATTAATCGTTTGGTATTCTTTCTTCTCAGGCTCTTTAGTTTTATCCTTGCCAGATTTATCTTTCTCTGTAGTTTTTGTAACCTTATCAGTACCAGGTTTATCTTTAGGTTTAATCTCAATGCTTTTAATGCAACAACCGGCCTTGTCGCATATCTTGCTCCTGATAGACTCAGGATTTCTAGATACCACACTGATCGTCACAGTGTTTGCCTTGTCATCGTATTTCTGATCTCTTATTTCTGTTCAAACATCACACGTAGACATAATCGGTTTCCTTCCAAAATTTTTCTTTGCATGGATAAACAGACAGAATGAGTAAAAGAAGGGATCAGACTTGCCTGGAAATTTACAGAGCACTTTCTTGACCTTCTTATAGCAGCGGTAGCACTGGAGGTCTACTTTCAACACCATTGTTGTAGCCTGTAATAATGCTATTATGAATCAATATACAATGCATAGGTGGATAAAAATTAATTGTATGACCTCTGGCTATGATTACATACAACAAATCAAGAGTGTCATGGTGTTGTCCATTTAAGAAAACATTTTTTTAATATTTTATACTACTTTAAATCTATGCCTTTAATTAACTCTTATAATTACAACTTATCTTTCTGATGTTTTTATTTATGACAATGATACATCTATCGTACTATTTGTCATGCATTGCAGACTGTCAAATCATTTTGTTATTTGGCAAAACATAATTGAATCTGAATAAGTTCATGAAACATAAAAAAATAGCAGTACTCTTGGTAAAGATAGACAACACATGGAAAATACTACTACTCGAGCATAAAAGTACATAAACAAGATGTTCACACCTCTGCCATGGCAGTGGATGATCGATGAAATCTAGTAATAAGACGGGTGGTTTCTTATCAAAGAAAGATAAATAGTCTTGGTGAAACAGAGACTAAAGAGAGAAAATTAAGAGATGGTGGTGTCTTATGAAAACTAAGCTAGCTAGCGTCTTAAATAGACCGAGGGCTCTGGTTCCATGCGCTTATACACGGCCAATGAGAATCCAGCATAGGACGCTGATCAAGATTGTCATTATATGTTAGGATTTTGCACCTTGATAATATTGAATCTATCGGACGTCGAATCTTAATTTGGTTCTGAATGTGCTGGATTGATTGGCACTTCTTACCCTTTCGTCAAATTGACCAAACTAAAATATCTTATCACAACTAACGAAGTCAAGTTTAATTGGAGCTACCCATCTTAAGCACCTAACAACCAACGTTGTTTATAGTAGGAAGAAGGATTCTTATGGAGGTTTGTCATTAATTTGATGATAATCATGCGAGGTTGTCAACGCATTGAAGGATTTTATTCCCCGGTCTTTCTTAATTCCTTATGGGGTGACTTTCATGGAGGCATCTTGACGTTCTATCCATAATCAAACTTAAAAAGGAAAAAACAAAAAAATAATACTACTAATATATATATATATATATATATATATATATATATATATATATACTTTGTCAGAATGCTTCTGTTTTTTTGTTATATTTAGTTTGGTATTTGGACATGCATCGTCCCCACGTGTATTTTGTAAGAGGGTAAAAATCGGCCACCGAAGGCATCACATGCTAAACTAAGCTGTTCTTTGTCATATTCCGCTCTCAAACCTGCCTAAAAAAACTAAAGTTCCTTGAAATGTTCCGGCCAAGAAATTATTTTTCTGTATGATATTCTTGCTTGTTTGTTTTCAATAATAATTGTAGTGGGTCGAAAGATTTTTGCCCAAAGCTTGAAAACCCAAAACTTTTGAGTTCAGCCTCTTTCCTTGTCCCTTGGTTTGGTTCTGGTATCCCTTAAGTGTTAGTCTCAACTGGCCCAGCAATGGGTCCTCTATCGGCCCAAAAGAGTTCCGAATGGTTTCAACTCTAAAGCGTTAACTCTATAGCCTGGCCTGTTGGTAGGCAATGGATTTCTGTTACTGTTTCTGTCAAAGCAAGAAAGCAACGGATTAGGGACATAACCAAAAAACAATGGCTATAGATTACGCACGAAAGAAATGGGGATACGATCATTGACCCGAAAGAGACAGGGAAGTAAAGGCTAAAATAATAGGTGCGAAAGAGGATGGCTATGTTTCCTTTATTTCCCGTTTCAGTTCTCTAAGTGCAGCCAACCCAGCAAGCAGCGGTCGGCCACATTCTAATGAGTTTTAGTTGTTGTACCAGAACCTAGCTTTGCAATGAATTTCGATTGCCTCTCATACATGAAAAATAGGAGAAAAGAAGAAGAAGGAGAAGCAAGCATATTTGGTATGTTGACATCACCATAATCACCATAAGATTAGGAGCGGCATGCAGGCGAAGTTAATGAATAAATTATTTCGGTATCTGTAGAGTATAGCGTAAATGGTTTTTTCTTTCAAGCTACCTACCAGGACCACTTGTGCTAGTATTCTACAATTTCTCGTAACTAACTGTCAAGGCTTTTACTTTCGAGATTCTAACATCAGGCTTCAGAATCACCTTTTTGATCCAGGGAAAGTGCTTGCATCTCCGTTTCGTTTCCCAGTCTAGTAAAATTTTCTACCTTCATTCCAATCTCAGAAGCAATTATTAGTTGAGGATCAATTACTTTTTGAATGGCCCTAGCTACATTTATATGTCAGCACTGAATATATATGATTGCTTGCGCTGTCATTTCATTATTGTTACTACAATTACTAGTATATGGTTTCTAATCATCAGATCTCTATCTGTGTTTAGAAATCCAATTAGCTGTTAGCGTGCTGCTGAACCCACCAGTGTACTGAGACTTTGGCCGTGGGATGTGGGCTGTGGCCTGTGGAAGATTCTCTTGTTTGAGGTGAGCGTCAACTTGTTTACGTGAAGACAGAAAATGAAATCCATCATCCTTTTTCTTTTCTTTACTTTTCCGGCCCATCTTTTTCTCATACCACTTTGATTTCATTGGAGACTGGAAGAATGACGATAACGCTTATCATCACAAATGTCATTCATTGAATGGTTCTCCACTGGAAGGTCCCCACCCTGATTCTTTCCCTTCGCTTGCTTTTTCCAAGATCCTGAATTCAGAATTCCTGATATGATAGCGTTCCCTGGCGGACCATAAATTGGGGTTTTCGTGTCTGCGATCACTCTTGGGCTTGGAAGTTGGAATCCGAAACCGTGGGCTCCATTTCAAATTATTGTTCATATTTTACATTGTTCTACTTACGTATACATCATGTCCTCTGACAAGCCTGTTTCTTTCTATGCACTACAACAAGTTGCCTCTCCATTACATTTCACTATTCACGGATCAATCACCCTGTAATCCTGCTTGATTAAACTTAGCACTATACCTTAATGAAGATGGATTTTTTTTATCAAACCAAGAATTTCATCGTGGGGTCCTGATTCTAGCTTTGTTTGTCTGAGATCGATGGAAAAGAAAACCTTATCAGGATCTTTTCGGACTTTAATCAGCACCAAAAAGTATGAAATCATCTCAGCATGGAACCAGCAACCAATATTCAAAAGGTTCATACTTTACATACACTGCTTTAAGACCACTTTAATTAACTCTTGGTTAGACCAGGTAATCTCAATCTGAGGGGCTTCGGTTTTGTCCTTAATTGTAGTAATTTTCGAGTGCATGGGATTAAACTTTTGCAGATACTAAAATTTGAAAGTGAGGAGAAATGAAATACAAGTGTATCTGATCTGTGTATGATTATGATATGACCCAAACCGTCCTTTGCTTTATGAGCACAGTACCACCGAGGGTCCTATACTGGGAGCAAATTTAATAGGAAGACAAGGGCAAGTTATGGTATGCTGAGTCAGCTAAAGGACATGTGTCAACCGTGCATTAAACAACTCCACGTCAGATCTGCAGACACGCTATTTAAATCTATTCTTTCTCCTGAGACCCTGACTAAGAGAGAGAGAGAAAGGAGGTTAATTAGGAAGAAAGAAAGAAAGAAAGAGAAGCAAAGGGCGAGTGTGAACAAGTTATAAAGTTCATTGTTTGCATATCTAACTGCATCTGCTGATACAAGTTCTGAAGTTGAGTACTTTCGGAATCATCGCAGAAATGGGTGAAGTAAGTGTTTCTTTGGACCCCTAACTATTAAATGAACTGTTATGTCTTTGTTGGTTGTTGCAATATTCTTTTATGCATGTAAAACGGCTTCTTACTTCCATTATTATCCAACTAAAATGACAGCCAATTTTTGGTCTGATCTTGTTGAATCGCCTCTTCTTCTAACCCTTCAGTTTTGTGAGGTTTATGTAATTATGGTTGTTTGGTCTTTACCTTTTTCTTTTCTTTGGCTTGACGTATAGTCTGAGTTAGAATTATTTTATACGCTTGCTCGTCAATTGTCTGACATGGCTGAGAGCTGATAGTTTCATTACATGTTCTTTGCATGGTAACCAAAGGAGAACAGAGAAGAAAACAAAGGTAAGGAGAAGAAAGAAGAAGCCAAGGATGAAAAGAAGGAAGACGAGAAAAAAGAAGAAAAGAAGGAAGAAGAGCCTCCAGAGATTGTACTCAAGGTTGATATGCACTGTGAAGCTTGTGCTAGAAAAGTTGCAAGAGCCCTGAAAGGATTTGAAGGTCATTATTCTTCCTTTTTTACAACCTTTATTTAGCTCACATAAACCTCCTCATTTTTCACAGAAGATACTTAGAAGAAAGGGGAAAAAATGATATTAACCATTAAAATCAATGAGTAATTCCTTATGAAGCCAAAAAATGGCCAAATCTAACTTACCAGGAGAAAATGGAAAAAGTTTTGATATTATATATATATTATGTGTTAGTTAATACTATTTTAGTTTGATAATAACAGGAGTGGAGGAGGTATCCACAGATAGCAAGGCAAGTAAGGTAGTGGTGAAGGGAAAGACAGCAGATCCCATCAAGGTTTGTGAAAGGCTACAAAAGAAAAGCGGTAGAAAAGTGGAGCTAATTTCACCTTTGCCAAAACCACCAGAAGAGAAGAAGGAAGAAAACAAAGAACCCAAAGAAGAAAAAAAGGAAGAGGTAACAAAACAACAAATAGTTTTTCATAGTTAGGGTATCAAACATAATGATGAGTAATCATATTGTGCACCACTATCTCATATAGTAGTATTAATGAATTTACAGTGGAAAAAGAGGAGTGATAAATACTCGCAGTGCCCATTTTTGACCAACTAAAGTTGGTTTTTGCTTAGACCTTTTTTAATGTCATAGAGATTGGAACACAATCCCTTTTGGGCTTTGGAGTTTGAACTACCTATACTGTGAGACCTGTGAGTGGTGTGCTGTTTCCGTGCTGACATTGATAGTAACAAAACAAGTCGGCCACGGCCACAGGCACATATTACAAGAAGGAAGGAGACTGTTAAGGGTTTAGACCCCACGGTTCCGCAACAAGCGTGTACTGCTCAGAGTCTGCAGGCTGCACCCATGGGGTCAAGCCCTCACGGGTTCAGACTTGATTAAGTTAATTTACTCCTGCATTCATTAGAATTTTGAAACCAACAACATTAAATTATTCGTATAATTAGTAATATTCAGTTACTATCTTGGTGTTTTATCTGCAGAAACAGCTGACTAGTAAAAGTTGTAGTTTAAGACAAATGGGATTTTTGTTTCTGGTAATAGGAGAGTAGTAGGTGGATTATATGAAGAACAAGAATATCTATACAATATATGGTGTAGTGTTTGGTGGTATTCTGCTCATGGTCAGCAAGGTGTTCGAGGCGCTTTGTCCTGTTTTTGCAACTCTCCATCTCATAGGGTGTTGAGCCTGTTGGATTCTTATGTCAACTCGTGCATATCTACCTTGGTGCATACACCTAATTAAGTGAAAAATAGTAACGGAACATGCAATGTCAGTCTTAGAGATTTTTTAGCTTAATTTCATTCATATAATCAGAAGAGCTTTAATTAATTACAGTGGATTGTGACCATTTGCTGGTTTAATCTCTTTGGCAGCCTCCTGCTGCGATAACAGTAGTGATGAAGGTTCGTATGCACTGCGAGGCATGTGCTCAAGTTCTGCAGAAGCGAATCCGAAAGATCCAAGGTACTACAATGTGCAATTCTTTTCTGCTATTTTGCAATCCGATTTCTGGATTATGTCAAGGTTTTAACTTTTCAACATTCATATCTATGTTTCTTACCCCAGCCACGAAGTCATGTAGTAGAGTAAATATTATCCTCGGAAATATAAAATGAAATGATGGGCTATCAGATAAACACCAAGGCTATCAACTATCATCATTTGAACAAAAAAAATACACAATGAATTGCCAAAAGCATCTCACAACAAGAATATTATAATTTAAAGGGTAATACTATCCAATATATGAAACTTCACTGTTTTCAACTGGTAACATTTTCATATCAGAATTAAGTTAAGAAATAAATGTGATATTGGGTGATTTGCGATTATAAAATTGAAGCTATTGCTTGGAATTAATATAGGTGTAGAGTCAGTGGAAACAGATGTGGGAAATGATCAAGTAATAGTAAAAGGCGTTGTAGATCCCACGAAGCTGGTTGATGATGTATACAAGAAAACCAAAAAGCAAGCGTCCATAGTGAAGGATGAGGAAAAGAAGGAAGAAGAGAAGAAAGAAGAGAAGAAGGAAGAGAAAGAAGGAGAGAAGAAAGAAGGTGAAGAAGGCAAAGGAGAAGAAGATACCAAGAGTGATATCAAGCGAAGTGAATACTATCCATCCAAGTTTTACTCGGAGTATGCATATCATCCTGAAATTTTCAGTGATGAGAATCCAAATGCTTGCTCTGTCATGTAACCAGCAATTTCAGTTTTATATTGTATTCTAGTTAGTCAACTGGCCCAATATCCATGCAATTTTCCAGGTAGTATCTATCTGATAATAAGATCTTGCCAGACCAAAAAAGTGCTTGTGCTATCCTTGACATATCCTATGTAATTATGGGTTTTGTTTCTTGTCATCTTTGAGTTCAGAACGATGTATTGGAGTACAGTTCAAGTGATCTTGAAGAAGTTGGCTGTAATAAGTTGACTTGTGTTAAGTTGCTTTCTCTTTATTCACATACTATAGCATACAAAATTTTGTAATCTTCAGAGATATTTGTTATCAGGTTTTCTTAGCCATTCAAAACTCAAAATAAACATGCTCCAGCAGTCTAAAATAATGGGAATCATTTCGTTTCCTGAGCAAACAATATCACACTCTCCTTGATTTTTATACTTCATTGGAGAACATCTATTGGAAGATAGATAGCTAGGTGATCACTGTCTAGCAGATCATATGTGGCAAAACATGAAAAGAAAACAAGTTTGTACTTGATGCTTTTGAATATTCAGTAGTGAAAAAGAATCACATTAGTGCACTGGGAAAGATGCTTTTCCTAATGATCACCTTGGCAATCGACATTAAGTTTGCTAGGTGGTGACTATTGCCGCTAGAATCTACTGAAAAGGTCTCTTTTATAGAAAGCAACAGCGTTGTCTCTAATGTTGGTCAGACGTCTTACATAGCTTTAGGAGAAAATACATATGCCCCAAGTTGGTGTTCTACAGTTCTACAATATTGAACTAAAACCTGGAAATATTGTTTGGTGTGAGAGCGCAATTGAGTTAATATTCTTGACGATATTTGGTGAAAATTGATGTTGTCAAGGAGCCTGCATTTCCACTCATGGTGCGTACTTGACAGCCACTCAAACCCAACATTGGCAAATTCGGCAAGGTCTTAGGACTTGTGGCGGATAGCAGAGGGAGAATTCTACACACAAATCCGTATATGAACACTCGATGCTCCTCGTACCATTTGAGAAGGCAACACTATATGAGCCACTCATGCGGGATACCCTTGGTCCATACCAACTCGAAGGTCTGTATCTGTCAAAACTACAAAGACTTAAACTCGGAACGTGTAGTTTCACATGCTGGGTGGAGCTTGAAAGATAGAATTAAACTTAATAATATAGTGTACAGAATGATGGTAAATTGTTTAACCGCTGCTGAAATGTGGATATATATGCATTATGGAATAATTGGAGATTTCAAGTTGACATTATCGGTTGGACTTTATTTTGTGGAGGTTGCACTACCTGCCGATATATCCTCACTGCAATGTGCAAAGCAATGCCCTGACAAAATGGCACGCTGGGCTGCAACTGGTAAACCGGTATACGAATGGAATCGAACTGCACCACGGGGCCATTGGGTGGGCAGTACCTTTTTTATGCTAATCGAAAATCTAAGGCTCAGGCCTAAGGCCTAACACACGAAAGGTAGAGCAGAGTCGTGAGGTCACAGTCAATGTGACTATTGTCTCTTTGAGCATATGGTGGGGTGGTACCATGTACTGTCATTGGTGAAAAAAAGAAAAGATTAACAATAGCAGAAAGCAAAGAGATTTACATCTCTCTCTGTCACGATTAATTAGTGGAAGAGGGGACCCCTTTAGATTGCAATCGTTCTGATAGTAATTAAGAAGGCCCAGTAGTCCCCTTAAGGCTTCAAGTTGGGTGCATCAGAACTAGGCCCACAACCTCGAGGTCCAGGGCTCTTTTCCCTTCATAAAATGAACTGAAAATGAACCAGGATGTTTTTCCCTGTGGATCTGTCTTCCCAGTCGTTGAACCGTGCGCATAGAGTATCATCACTAACAATTTAACACAATTGATTGATAGCGAATTAAGCTTTCTCACTTGCCGCATTCGAAAACATACGAGCCCATATCTTCTAAAGTTAACTTTTTCTTTTCCTTTTTGTCATCGAATGGAGTAAACATATAATGGCATTGCTGCAGTGTATGACATGGCCAAGGGGAATTCCTGGTGGCTTCAGCCAAATGCAGGACCAAGAATTAAGGGCATAATCTACTGAAATTACAGAAAGAACGTGCATGGTACATCTAGATATACTAGCATGCTTATACAGGTGAGAAGGCATTATGATAAGGTTTACGAGACAATTAACATCTATATAGAGGATACTGTTTTCAAAGTTATTGCCAAAGTGAACACGAATGAATCATGAAACAAGCCTTCTACTAAAAGTTGAAGACCTGGTCGCAATCTTTCACAAATCAACATGATGTAATGCAAGTTGGAAAATTTTTCTATGCAATTAATTCAGCTATATAGAGTCTTCCTGTCTCATCAAGTGACGGTTAGAAGGTGAACCCAAGAGCCCCACCTTATTTGGTATGATGTGGTGGAGGCCGGGTCTTCTTCAATCTAATCTGGAAATTTTTGGCCACATATCAGGTTTCGTTTGGTGTGAATGTAAGTTGGTTTTGTTGGAAAAAAAAAAATACATGAGGGGGCATTGATGGGATCATGGGAAGGGAATGAGGCAACGACTCTAGTTTTTCTAGTGTCTTTCCTTTTCTTTTCTTTTCCTCTATTCTAAATTTCTCTATCTTGTAATTTCTCTTAAGAAACTTAGTCAAAACGTTAAGAAGCTCTTTACAGGAGTGCCTGCATGCATCTGCCAAGTGCACAATTGTTCTTCTTTTCCTGCTATGGTAAAGGGGACTATCTTGATTCTTGATCAGTAAGAACTTACAAAAGGAATTAAAGGACTGTGCACGACCTAATTTTGGACTAATTTGGTGGAAAAACCTCAACAATTAAAGCAAATTAATGCTAAGGAAATTATAGTGAGTCCTTACCCTTACTTTAGCCGGCAGAAAAGGCTTCAACAGAATGGCTTCAAAATCCATCCTGTGTTTTTGAATTAGTCTGAATTTTCACAGACAACCTTCAGTTTTTAAGGGAAAAAAAATACAAAAAACCTTTACAATTCTCTTCTTACTTGATTGGTCGATCACTTTTTGATGACCTGATTGAGAAGGTCCTCCCACATTCTATGGCCATAGGATGGTGAGTTGTCGAGGCCTGTAACTTTTTTGCAAGTAACGGCTTACCTTACCTCGTTCATGCATCAATGTCTCCAGGGAAAGACATGCTCCATGCACTCAAATGGCGTCCAATCTAGATCGAGGTACTTGTTTTTGCACGTTTATGTACTGTAAAAGATGAACATCATTTGAATCTGATCCGCATATCGGAGTTAATGTTATTTAATCATTTCCAACTCATTAGTTTTCTAGAAACTGATAAAAGTTATCTGGTTTAATTTTGTACAACATTTTGTGTTTATTCAACAGAAACTATCATGAATATCACCAACAACGACACCATGGTACAATTAATGCTTGCAAAGGATGCCACGGGAAGGTTGAAATTGATGGTGACCAAGCATGGTGCAGAAAATGCATAAAATCAATTGTCAATTGTATATGAGCCAAGGTAAGAATATTTCATACATATATATATATATATATATATGTATGTATCTATGTATGTATCTAGTTTTGGTTTCATTGGTTGGGGGCACATGCAATGCGGAGTGGAGGAATAAGGACCTTTTAGAGGGGAGGGTCAACTCCAGCGGAGAACTCAGCAACATAAAGAGCAAAGTCTAGGGTCCCTCCACCCATGGGGAGATGATCGGTCTGCAGTCCTCCGTCTGCTATTTCGTGGATTCACCTCCACCCTTCCCAAAGTCTCCGCTCTACCCCACCACATTCAAAGATATAAAAGGAATGCTATTCGGCTTTCATGTTTCTATCAAATGCACGCCTCTTCATTCCAAAGTACTTCCCCCCCACCTTGCAATAGACCATGTCCTCATCACTAAAGAACATTCAGCAAACTTAATGCTGCTGCACAAAAAAAGAGAAAGAAAAACACTTCAAGTTGCAATAAATCAAATATACATAGTGTTTAATGCTGATGCATATGCTTTTCTGATATATCTATTACGACTTGATGAGACTATTAATTGGTTGGAGTTAGAGGGAAGTTTTATTTTTTCTGCTGTCAAATTGGACCCTCAGCCAACCCACCATGGGTGATGGATAAAATTAACCCAATTTCAAAGATGCAAAGAAATTTTATGCTCTACATTATATATAGTGATAAAAATGCACCATGCCGCCATGTTTGCAACAGCTAGGTAAGGATTTAAGGATGGCGGAGGTTTGTAGATTTGGTCTTTGCACTTTTGGAAAGTCGGAACACTGATCAGTATGTCACCACGTGTTTTCGCAGCTGACGGGCTTGAATCCTAAGTGAATGATTGTCCAATCAAAAACAGCTTTCCAAAGTAAATCAGTTTTTGCCAAGTGGATTCCACTCTCCTTGTCTCTTTCCCCAACCAGACATGAGTAGGGCACGAGGTGTTTGTCCTCCGTGGCTACCAACTGTTGGGAGAGTAACGGCGTCCCCCGAGTAGAGCAAACTGATGCTGATCACGGCGTTACGTTACGGAAGCACATCCGACGTGGACGGTCTCGTGTGGGTCCCGGGCTTTGAAAAACCACATGTAAAGACAGGTTGGGTTTTGCTCAGAACAAGACGAGAGTGTGTCGGACGATGGAAAGCACGTGTCTCCTCCCAAAGTCCAAACCTTCCACTTCCATATAATTAGAATTAGTAGTAATAATGGATGGATGAATACGGGGTCAAAAATATTAACCACTTTCCACTTAGTGAAATTTTACTAGTTAAAGCAAACTGTGTAAGCAGAGATTTACCACTTGACCCTCGTCTTTGAATTGACAAAACTGCCACTAATCTTGTAGAAAAACATAATCCTAGTACCATTAACTGGTATTATTGATTAATTTAAGGGGAAAGCATATATGTTTTGTCTTATGCTTTGTCAGTATGGTGAAGAATTGGGGCCTTGGGGGTCTGACCTTGCTAGCTGGCCAGCTAGAGAAGTACAAATACTAGCAGTAAGTAAATCAGATGATAAGATGTAGGTGCAGTTCTTCAGAAAAATATGTGTATAATCAAGTGTTTGAGAGTAAGTAGTAACCCGTGGAGGCTGCATCTAGATTGAACAACAGGAGTTAGTTGTCTATTGTCTAGAAATATTTTAATATAAATTAAGGAGGTGATTGGTGAATTGGTTCGATCCGGGTTTTCATTTTGGATTATGTTGTTGTATGTTCTGGCAAGTATATTTAAACATATATATATATATATATATAATTGAATAGATAAAAGCTTTAGATAATGCCATTTTTGTAAAATAAGAAGAAGAAAGGGCGTTTCTGTCATAACATCTCACTCCCCCGAGTCCCAACTACCCAGCGCAGGCAGAAGCAGTGGCCCGTCCCCCTTGGTCCTTCCTTATATAACCACCTCGCTATTGACACATTTTTTTGACAGAAAAGACCAAACTCGAACTTGCTTTACTTCACCGCTGCTTCTCTTGGGCTCTTTCACTTTTCTTCCCGTCTTGTTAAACTAAAGATAAGAAGGACAACTCTACTTGCTCTTACCATTACCCGTTCCTGCTTCAATGGCCACAAAGAACAGTGAGGACCCAGAGAAACCAAATGGGAACGCCGCCGAGGACGATAGGAGTCCAGTGGAGGAGGTGGCGTTGGTGGTGCCCGAAACCGATGACCCAACTCTGCCAGTGATGACCTTTCGTGCATGGTTTCTTGGTTTGACATCATGCATGCTCCTAATCTTTCTCAACACTTTCTTCACCTACCGCACGCAACCACTCACCATCTCTGCAATCCTCATGCAAATCTCTGTCTTGCCCATTGGCAAGTTCATGGCCAGGACTCTGCCAACCAGGGAGTACAGTCTTCTGGGGCGGAGCTTTAGCCTCAATCCTGGGCCTTTCAACATGAAGGAGCATGTCATCATCACCATCTTCGCCAATTGTGGGGTGTCTTTTGGTGGGGGTGATGCTTACTCCATTGGTGCCATTACTGTCATGAAGGCTTATTATAAACAGAGCTTGAATTTTCTATGTGGCCTCCTTATCGTCTTGACTACTCAGGTTATTTATTAACACTTCTTTTGCTACTTTTTTTCATTTGTCCCTTAATTATTAATCAATCTCGGCTCATCTCACTCCCTTTTTTATGTTATTTTATTATTATTGTGGTTTGTAATTACTATAGCATACGGCAAGACTGATAGTATTTTAAAATTGGTTTAATTAACTGAATCTTTGACTCTTGATAGTGATGAGGTTGTCTGAAACTTGCATCAACAAGTGAAATTGATGTTACTACCAAAGTTGTTGCAATTATAACTTTTTGAGGGGATTTTTCATTAGAAGATATATGCAGGTCGTCACTGTACACTTCATTCCAACTATGAGTGGGGAGAGGGGGGGGGGGGTTTCATTTTAAAGAAAGCCTCTCCCAGAATTCAGTTATTTCCCCCCTCAATTTATACTTCTTATGGAGCTGATAGAGAAACTGTCAATTGCAGGGACTCTGAAATGCTTAAATTTTCTGGACCTTGTCTCACAATTAAAAATGACAGTCTATTTGGCTGTTTCAACTATAAATTTAGTGTATTTGGTTCATCTAATAGTAATATTGTTGATCATGATGATATGCAGATTTTGGGGTATGGATGGGCTGGTATGCTTCGGAGGTACCTGGTTGATCCTGCAGAAATGTGGTGGCCTTCAAACCTGGCTCAGGTTTCTCTATTTAGGTCTGTCCTTTACGATCATTACCCTTCTTTTACCTTATCATGATTTCTGCTTGGCCGCTAGGAAATTTCTTAGAAAGAGATAAGAAAAATGGTCTAGCTTTAGAATCTTAGACTTTTCGTTCACTGGGTCCCGAGGTAACAGAAACCTCTCCTTTTCCCGTGAACTACCAAAACTATGCAATTATCTGACTTTGGCTTGGAAGACTTAACCTACATATTGAGTAGAGCTACAAGTTTTGTTATTTCCATACTGATATTCTCAGCGTCAAAATGGATGGTGACGGTTTATTCTTGTATAAGTTTGAATTCTACTGCTGCCCCAACATTTCATCACTCAAAAGCTTTTGACATAGTGATATCAGATGCATAAATAAACAGTGCAAGCATCTGTGAGTTGGGCTTTGGATGATGCCTTTTGGTTGAATGAATAAGTTAAACATATCTGAGTAATCAAAAACAAGAATGCAACTGTGCAATTATCCCTCTTAAACTCTATTGGAAGAAAAGGTGAATCCTTTTCTTATATCATAACAAAGTGCATGTTCATTCAAGGAGAATTTGTTTCAACAGCTGTCAATTGTCATAATATTCTCTCTGAGGACACGAGGCATAACACCAAGAGTATAAAAGTATTGACAACTGGATGCTGCACAATTTACTTGATATTCTTGCATCTGTGATTAAGATTTTGCTTCTGATTCTATTCTGAAGATCATGGATAAATCTAGTCTTTGTGTGAAGGAACTCATTAAGAAGATGTGATGCCTGGTTTTAGTTTTATTTCCACCAAGATATATTTGATCATCTCAATCACTTTGTAATTTTCCATTCTCAACTTTTTTGTTGCAGAGCACTCCATGAAAAGGACACAAACAAGAAAGGCTTGACTCGAATGAAATTTTTTCTTGTTGCACTTGTGGCAAGCTTTGCTTATTATTCTTTCCCTGGCTATTTATTCCCAGTCTTGACATTCTTCTCATGGGTCTGTTGGGTGTGGCCCCATAGTATCACAGCTCAGCAAATCGGGTCTGGTTACCATGGACTTGGCATTGGTGCCTTCACCCTTGACTGGGCTGGGATCTCAGCTTACCATGGCAGTCCACTGGTTACACCCTGGTCCTCAATTCTCAACGTGGGGATTGGCTTTGTCATGTTTATCTACATCATTGTCCCTCTTTGTTATTGGAAGTTTGACACTTTTGATGCTCGCAAATTCCCAATATTCTCGAATCAGCTGTTTACTTCCAGTGGGCATAAATATGATACAACTAAGATTTTGACACCAGAGTATGATCTAAATATTTCTGCTTATAACAGTTATGGGAAACTCTATCTTAGCCCTCTTTTTGCCCTATCTATCGGATCAGGATTTGCAAGATTCACAGCAACCCTCACTCATGTGGCATTGTTTCATGGCAGGTACACTTTGTGCTTTTTTAAGACTTTTGAGTAATGTCATCAGTGGCTATTTGAATAATGCTAAAGTTTTCTTAACTATAATTTATACTTTACTCATATTTGCAAGTATGTTCTTCAACCTTTTGTAATAAGATATTGATAGGAGAGATTACAAAGAGTCCTTGAGTCTGTATGCTTTTGTCATCAGAAATTTCTCATTCAGGTCAACTAAACATTGTCAATTTCTTTTATCTAGTGATATTCTGAAGCAGAGCCGATCAGCAATGAAGAATGTGAAGCTGGACATCCATGCAAGGCTGATGAAAAGATACAAACAAGTGCCTGAATGGTGGTTTTTCATTTTATTGATCGGAAGTATTGCTCTATCACTCTTGATGTCTTTTGTATATAAGGAGGAGGTACAGCTGCCATGGTGGGGTATGCTCTTTGCGTTTGGCCTGGCTTGGATTGTCACCCTTCCTATTGGAGTCATTCAAGCAACTACCAACCAGGTAAATTCTGCTTCTCTTTTGTTGAGACTTTGCTGGAGTGAAATAAACTGGATTATATAGTTTCTAAAATCAGGTTACTTGCTGAAACTTTGCAGCAACCGGGATATGACATTATAGCCCAGTTCATAATTGGTTATGTATTACCTGGAAAGCCCATTGCCAACCTGCTTTTCAAGATTTATGGGCGCATCAGCACTATTCATGCTCTTTCTTTCTTATCTGATCTTAAACTCGGGCACTACATGAAAATCCCTCCACGCTGCATGTACACAGCTCAGGTAGCTTCTGTCAAGGAGCTTTACATTAAGACTTCTAAAGATCTACCTCTCATGTAGTGTCAAATGATTGAACCTGTTTTTATTCTTTCCCAGCTTGTGGGAACTCTAGTTGCAGGTACTGTCAACCTTGCAGTTGCATGGTGGATGTTAGATAGCATTGACAACATCTGTGATGTAGAAGGAAAGCATCCTGAAAGCCCATGGACTTGTCCTAAATATCGAGTCACCTTTGATGCTTCTGTTATCTGGGGTCTAATTGGACCAAAGAGACTTTTCGGACCAGGAGGGCTGTACCGCAACTTAGTATGGTTGTTCCTCATTGGAGCGGTGTTGCCTGTTCCTGTCTGGGTACTAAGCAAGATCTTCCCTGAAAAGAAATGGATTCCCTTGATTAACATACCAGTTATATCATATGGTTTTGCCGGAATGCCACCTGCAACTCCCACCAACATTGCAAGCTGGCTCATTACTGGAACCATTTTCAACTATTTCGTGTTTAGGTACCACAAGAGCTGGTGGCAGAAATATAACTACGTTCTATCTGCAGCATTAGATGCTGGAACTGCCTTCATGGGTGTTTTACTGTTCTTCGCTTTGCAAAATGAGGGCCATAACGTGAAATGGTGGGGCACTGAGGTTGATCATTGTCCTCTGGCATCATGTCCTACAGCACCGGGTATCACAGTTGAAGGATGTCCGGTTTTTAAATAGACGTGAAAGTCAAAGAAGAAATGGTTTAAAAATTTTGAGACTACCACATAGCTGTTACAGACAAAATTTTTATGACCATTGATGTACATGCTTTTCTCCTCTCATTGAAGAGGAGGTAATGCTTTTCTTTTATGCCTGATAGCAGAAATTTGCTTTTTCTTCACATGGCTTGTTACTAGCATCTCTTGGCTGTTGCAAGATGAATAAGAAGCTATCCCTGCTGCCTCCGGGAGACTCGCATAATTGTCCTTTGCACTTATAATACTTGTATATAAATAGTGAGTAAAACACTACCAGAAGAAAGATAAAACACCCACAACAAACTAAATTGAAACTATCGTACAACTCAAACCAAAAACAAAGCAAAATTTTGATTTTCTCAGGGATAGATAAGCCATTGGAGATATACAAGGGGCTTAGGAAATGGATGGCCTGCTAGAAAGCAGAAGATAAATTAAAAAAAATAAACCACATTTCTCTTAACTTTCTAGTGCAAGGGCAGAAAACTGGCGCAACAAGAACAAGAATCACTATGAGGGGATCAATGATCACAAAATATTTCCTTAGGTAAAAATAGAATATCCTTTAAGTTTTCACATGGTGACACCTTCCTAAGCTACTGAAAGTCATCGGCACAACTTCTACACCGTGATAATTATATTAACCACATATGCTCAATGGAGACTTCAAGGTCCACATAGTCATCGCCATCTAAGACTACCGCTGCACAGGCTTGTAGAGCACCACGGTCACATACTTGGCCAAAAATCGATGAGTTGAACCAAGTGCCACCACAGGTTGGCCAATCTTCCCCTTTTGAATGTAAAGATGATTCAGAATTACATGTTTAGGTCTTGACATAGGAGGTGGAATCTCCATGTGAGCTGCAGGCAGATTAAGCAGTGGCAGTTGTAGGTGCGGAGGAACTAGCGGTGGCTCCTTAGCAAAATCTTCAGTTCCAAGTGGCAAGTTACTATAACTCGACTCTGGAGACTGAGGAGGTTCAAAACTTGATATGCTTTCAAGATCTTCTGGAACATAATCCTGCATAGTATTCTTCACAATTAGCATATTTCTAATTAAAGCCTTTGTGAAAGCTAAGCATCAATCAAGGTGAAGAAGCAAAGGGAAAAACATGACACTAATACAAGCAAGAATGCACATTAGTACTCCTGTACATCCACAAAAGTACATTTAAAGTGCCACTCGCATATGATGTTGATTATAGCCAAACCTGTGTGATGAATATAGCACTTTAACAATACATAAAAAACTGAATGTCAGCTAAGTGAGAGTATGCTTTTAATCAATGTGGAACAAAAGTAATTAAATCAGTCCACTGGTACTTGCTTTCAGTTTTTCACTAACGCTTCTAGAAAACAAGTGAATGCCAAATTGAAGGACAAAACAAACTATGCCGTTAAAGACACTATCTAAAATATCCTTCTAGAGCATTCCTCCTGTTCTGTTGAAGACCATTTGAACCCATAAATGTGCATCTAAAACTAGAGAATTGTACAAAAGGTTCAAATATCTAAAAAGATACTTGCAACGTAGTCAAGCCAAAGGTGGCAAGTCCTTTACATACTAATGCTCCCTCCTCAACCCTCCTCTGTCTCTCTCTCCACACTTTTCTGGCTGCTGAAGAAAGGCAAGCTGATATTCTGTATGTTACATCCCCACCAACAAATGCACATAAAAAGAAGATGCCCTAGGAATCCAAAAGGAAGTAGAAAAAGGAAGATGACTACAAATATTTGTTTTTTACTTTGTCTGTTTAATGCTATTGCTTTGTTTGAGCCCCAGACACAACAACAATACCAAGCTTGACGAGAACAATTTTATCAGTATCATCAGAAAACACCACCAAGGGATGACTTTATTCCAAGCTGAAAGTGCTAAGGCCACGAGTAAAGGAAAACAGGGATTGTGAGAGAAATAAGCAGTTTCTCCAAAGCATGAACCTTGAGAGAGTTGAATCAATGTATCTTAGCATGTAAAGCTAATTTGAGACAGACAGCTGAATTGAAAGGAGTTCAGAAGAATAAAACTCATCTCATCAGCACTAGAGAGAATTTATTCATGCATGCCTACATATAGAAAGAGAAGCACTCATATTCTATAAAAACAATAGTTGGGAATGCTATAAACTACAAATATCAAACTAATAAAATGCTAGTGCACATTTACCAGAAGAAGATGAAAGAATTTACCTGCAAGTCCAAAATGTTGTTAGCATTACCCACATCATCTTGTGCCCATGGCAAGTCAGGAGCATACCTCCATTGTCCATCAACAATGAACCTATACTGATAAACACCTGACGGTAATACTTTCATAATAGTGAAGTCCTTTCCGCATCTCTGCAAAGGAATTCTGATCAAGATGGCAAATAAGTTATATTTCTGACCTGCAAAGCAGTTCATGAAGAGCTAACTATATTTCTTTTAATAAAAAATGTATAAGGCATTGAATATGAGGAACCTTGTCTTCCAATTATCCCATGACCCCTCCACAGCTACTTCTTTGCCACCATAGCCCCATGTAATCATTGTTGGAATTCCCTTCTCAGTGCAGGTATCCTCATATCCTATTGTAGCCTGCAACCATGATTGGCTTGGTGTGTGTATTTCATCAGGTCTCTGTAAAGGAACAATGGGAACCTGGGATAAGAAAAGGCAAAGCAAGATCAAATTGACACTGTTTTCAGAGGAAATGATATCACAATGAACAACAGGCATGTTCCAGCTACTAAAAAATTGGAAAGAATGACTAATATGCATGTTCCTAGACTAACATACTGGAAAAGAGTTCACTATAAAATATATACAAGTTTCACAAGTTCCTATTTGTCTGGTGATGATCCATGGACAGACCAAAATGAGATTAACAAAAAAACCAGATTTCAGAAATCTGCCAAAGTGACGTGTGATGGGCTTAGGCTTAAGAAAATTAAGGCATGATTTGAATTAAGAGAAGAAAAAGGTTTTGGGATTTAGGACTAGAAAGGGAAAGCAAGGGGCCGATGAGCAAAAATATGTTGCTAGAACTCCAAAAAGGAGCCCAAACTGAAGGAATGTATGAGAACTACAAGCAGAAAATGGTGAGAAGGCTATGAAGTGTTTTAGGGGACGTATAAGAATATTCCTTGACTTGCAGGATATTAGGACTACTACAAAGTAAGAAGTTCCCACAAAAACAAGTAAAAACCAAAATTGAAAAACCAAGAGAATTATCAAACTCTAAATTCCTAGACTCTGAGGTAAATTCTTCAAAAGTCCTTAATTTGCAATATTGCAAGAAACTACATATTGGCCCCTATCCCTGGACCCCTGCACATTAAAACTTCCTAAACTGCTAACCAAGGCTGCATCAAAGACAACATATAAATTAGTCTGATTTCATCCATCATGCAACCTCAGTCTAAAAGCTACAACAGGAAATTTCATTTCAAAAGAGCATCAACATAAAAATTTGCCACTTTCTGCCAGAGAGAGCATAGACAGTAGCATACCCATGATCAAGTGACCACATTTTATGGCCATTCACGCCCAAAAGGAATCAGTTTAAGCTTATCTCATATTAAACACATACAATTTCCTCATAAGAAGATTTTTCTCTACCTGAGGGCCTTTACAACGCCTATGAATTCTTGCACAAGTTATATGAAACAAGCATTATGACAACCCAATAGGATCTCCTTAAATTGACAAACAAAGGGATCTCGCTAAGACTCTCCAACCAAATTGCAACAAAAAAAACCAAACTTTCCTGCAGCAAGAACACAGACCCAGCATGGAATTTTTCAAAGGATATCAGAGACAACCTAGGAGTGAATCCCTGATAAATTGAAGCAATGATTCCAGACGCCATGCAACAAAAATAAAACACACTTCATGAAATCCGAATCCCCGAAATCCAACCAACAAAAGTCAGAAAAAAGAAAATTGCTTGCTTTTAGAAAAATTAAAAAAAGCGTACCTGAGGAGTAAACATGAGAGGAGAGTGGGTGGCTGTGGGGCTGTGAGGAGGGGAGTGACCCATGGGTGCAGCCATGGCTTCGTGAACACTGTTACCTCCTTCTTCTTCAACCCCTGATGTGCTGCTACTCCCATCTTCTCTTCCATTCACATTCCCCATTTTTTAAGTAATACTTTTTTATTATTAATTATTATTTCACTATTGATTATCGATTTATCACTTGTTATTTTCTTTCCTTTTTATATGAATGACTAATTAAGTGCGGTGATTATCTATCAATAAGAGCATAAGACTCTAATAAAAAGCAAAAGCGGAGAGAACTCAAATCCCCACCACTCACAGAATCTCAACATTGATTCATGATTCCCTAATTACAACCGATACCAACCCCATTCCCTTTTAGATAAAACAACACCCAGATGCCCAATTCGGAGAATTTTGTAAAAATTTAAAGGAAAGAAAAAGGAAGAAGAAGAAGAAGCAGTGTATCTTTTTGCCAAAAGAAAAAAGGAAAAAAAGAGAATTCTCCTATGTGTCTGGGAGACTAGGAAGTGTTGTGTTGATGATGTAGTGGGAGTGAGGGGTGGAAGGAATCAGGAATGGGGAGGGATGGACGGATGGACGGACGATGGTCACGTCATCTTTTGACAAAGTCTTCTTTGCTCTGTTTTCCTTTTGGTGTTGGGGGCTATGAAATTAGCCTCCCTCTTGTCTCTGTTTGTTGCCCAACGCCTAATGCCTGGCTTACTTCCCAATCTCTGTTTGAGCCCCCACCCCTGCTTTATATCATTGCACTTCAATTTTTAATTCCTTCTTTCCCTTTCCCTTTTTCTATTTATTTATAATAACAATAATAATACCACTTTGTAGTTTTCCTTTCTTGTTTGCTTCACATAGGATTTTATATAGATATATTTGTATAAAGTTTTTGGATTGTGGGAAGCGATGGGTTCTCTCCCTTTTCTCAACAAAATCTCAATATTATAATTTCGATACTTTTTCTTAATGAAAAAGAGATACTATACCAGAAGAAAAACCAAGATTTTTGTGGGAAAAATTTCCTCTTTTCTGTAACCAAAAAAAAGAACATCAGCTATAGGGGCTCATGGTTTTCTTAAATGTTGTATAAAAAGTGAAAAAAATAGTACAATTCAAGGTGTTGTGGGCTTTTTATGTTTGAAAATGGGCACAAAAATTGTGTAGAAGACGTATGCACCACATAAAAAATGATGTGTGGAAGACCTATCAGCATCAAGAGGCCCAAGTCGTAGCCCCGTTAGTTACAGATGACAAAAGTGGAATTAGGTGGAATGGAAGCCGTCCAACACTCCCAACTCCTGTCCGAATGTGGTACAAAAGCTTTGAAAGTTGAAATTTTTCTTTGCGGCAATAAAGCAAGCACATAATAGCCAAAGAGCCATAGCCCACCAGGTCCACTACGTTCTTCAAAGTGCAGACTCCCAACCCAAGCAGGCACTTAACAGAGGCAGTCCCGTGAGTCACCAGTGTCTGCTTTCTACTTTCCACTTCCTACTTCCTACCATCTCTCCCTTTCTCTTTCTCTTTTTAGTTTGCTTTCTAGTTTTTCATCTCTGGGTATGTTTTTCTGTTTTTCTTTTTTTACAAAGGAATGTTCAACACACTGTTTATATTTACTGGGTTTAAGGTTTTGTATGATGCTGATGCTGCTGCTCAACCCCTGCATTTGTTTGAACCCATTCATCTATTGCCCCATTCTGACAAAAGTGTAAGAGAATGATAATGGTTAACGAATGAATCATGCAAACAGAAGATGACATGGGAGAAAGGCCCACTTCGGCTTCACATACCGACCTATTAATATTGCCTTTCCTAGTCATGCAAATCATGGCTTTTTTTGTTTTCTTCTACATGCTCATTGACTCTTGTATCTCCTCACATCTGAATTGCATCAATGCCCTTTCCTTTTCAATGTTTCAATAGCTCTTAAAAGTTGTGTTTTTGTTAGCTTATTGAGTAGTACTATTAGTTAGTATTTGTTATTTGGCCAAATGCCATAGTTAGTGGATGAACTAGTGATTCTAATGCCATTGATAGCCACCTGCTTTGCAGTTTGTTTTCCTCCTGCCTTGCTTGTTTTAACCTGGGATTTTCCCTGAAGTTTCCCTCACAAATATCATTTAGTTTGTGGTCCCAAGCACCAATTCATATGCTGTTGACAAATCACTAGCAAATAAAATGCATCTCCAGTGTTGACAGTATCTTTTGATGACCTGGTTCTCTTTCTGGGAGACAATTTACCCAGCATCATCTGCTATATAAGCAATAAGTTACCTGTTTACTGCTGTTAAGTCTTGTTTACATATTTACTTATTTAGTTACAAGATAACTTTTGCAAGCCAGGACAATGTACAGTTCTAGATTCACAGAAATCCTAGTGAAACTGTCTTAAATGTTGCTGCATAGATGTCGAGTACTTATCTTTAATACAATTCATTGATCATTATATGGCCACTCACTTAGATAACTTTATCTGAACTTTTTTATGCAATTCAAATCTAGGTGAGCAGGCTTGTGATAAAAATTTACTGCTTTGAAGCTCTCCTCAACATGCAAAGCATCAGAAGTGCCATCTTGAGGCATGTGAGCATGAGGGAGTCAACTGGAGAATGGAGCTTTTTCACTTGCGGAGGAAACATGTTCAAGCTACTCAGACACCAGATATGTACATCAACAGGTGCTAGCAATGCTCAAATAATGGATCGAGTGATTGGATTGGTTAAGAAGTACGATAAAATCGATGCCAGTAAGGTGATAGACTGCTATTCCTAACTTGGTTTGCTTATTATCTTCTCAACTATTTGTCTCATAGTTGTTTAGGATGGAATCTCAATCTCATTGATTGTGGGAACCATTTATAAATTGTACAAGTTATATATAGCTGTTTGTAAATTCTTATGCTATTGTTGTTTTGAGCTATGAACAAGAATCTAACTTTCTGCCTATCAAATAGGTAACTGAAACAGCTGATTTTCAAAAAGATTTGTGCCTGGATAGCTTAGATAGGGTTGAGCTTGTTATGGCATTCGAGGAAGAATTCTCCTTTGAAATCCCAGATGAGAAAGCGGATAAGCTTACTTGCTGTGCTGATGTTGCAAAATACATAGTTTCTAGATCAGGGTCAGACATTACAAAGTCCTGACTGTTTTGGATGCTTTCAGGTCCCTCTTGAAGAATGTATTTGTCATTATGAAGTATGTGTGTGAATTTGTGTGTCAGTTGACCTTGAGGTTGCTTTATGGTTGCCAAATATGTAAAGGGATACTCCTTGAGCATCGCGTTTGTGCCATGTTTTGATTGTTTCATTTCAACCTTGAAATAACTCGTTTAATACATGTAAGTTTATTTGATTCTGACAACTCAAAAGCTCGATATAGGACAAAATATTGTTATGTATTTACATGAGAATATGTATATTACAAGCATGTATTGGAAGGAGACTGCAGCTTTGAAACTCAATACTGTGACTGAAGCGCCATCTAAATGAGCCATTTGCCATATCCCAGTGTATCAACCAGGTATCACTCATGCTATATGTTTGTCACTGCTTAGCCCTTCCGATGCAGGCTTTCAAAGGTTTAGATGTTATATGCTGGAACCTTATCCTCCCAGCTGTGTAAGTGCGGATGCCATTCCCAACTGATGAAAATCTTAGCCCCTTGTGTTTCTTGACGAATGCTGGTCGGCACATGGAGTTCTTTGGTATCCGAAGGACTTTAACTGCACATATCTTTGGCAAATTGGGAATTCCATGGAGGTGGGAAGGAAGATCGATGAGAAAATCTCCATATTCATCAGTGACAGCTTGTGCTGAACCCGATATTCTCTTACAAGGAGTTTGGCATTTAACAGCCACCAAAGCACCTGTGGAGAATTTAGAAATCGAGCAAAATGATGATCAATGTTGAAGAGAAGACAATCAACTCATGATGTTCCACTTAAAAGGCAAGTGTCTTGTGGAATTAAGTTGATTACTCAACTTGATCTCTTTGTCGTGTTGTTAAAAGATGGAACTCAACACGTTCCAGGGTTTGGCACAAGGGGTTAGTACATCAATCCCACCACGAAATGGAAAAAAAAAAAAATAATATGGTCCATTGTCAACTTCAATTTGATGATGGTCTCACATTCAATTAACTAATTGGACGTTTCTTTGTAGACTTTATGGACTAATTAATACAATTAAGCTGTCCAATTCATGCAATAAATATAATGATTAATGTGAAAGATGTTGTTCGCTCCTAATTAATAAAATGGGGGTTCATTCCGATATTATTCCTATGTACCACCATGTATATGCTACAATAATGAAATGAAATCGACAATAATCATGGCATTAATCTCTAAACGACAGCCGTCCAGACAATTGGCCTGAATCTGTCTGCCTCTGACCAAGTGGGGACGCAGCAAAGAAACTCATAGCACCATTTAGTTGAGATCGAAGATTGTTGTCCCTTATAATATTTCTGTCTTGTTTTTTAAATGTTGCTTGGTTTTGCAGTTTGGAAACACGGTTGTGACTTTTCACCGATACTTTCTATGACGTCCAAGTTTCTTTGATCTCAAGCTTGTTTGATATTGCAACTGCTAAAACCGAGGATCCAACGCAACCAAAACAACACTTAAAAGTTTAACATTATTGTAATTCACGGATCTTTGTTTGAAGATATTAATTTTGCCTAAGACAAGCACTTATTATGTATATAATATGCTTCGTATATATTGGAATATCTGAAGGAAATAAGTGCATTAGGTTGGAAAAAATTAGGTAACTTGACACATTAAGCATGGTGGCTGATTATAGGATTAAATGAATGCCGAAAAGCCTGTTGTAAAGGCAAATTAACTGCAATCGATCCTAGAGGGGGTTGTACCACAATTGGAATTTGGAAAGAAAGGAGTTCCAGGGTTAACGAGGTTGGTTTTCCAAAGATTTGGACTATATATGTTTTAGAACTAAAACTCACTCTTTCAACCTGAGAGTCATGAATATAATTAAAGTCACAAACTGTCATGAGAGGAGGCTTTCCCTCGGTGCTTGCTGTAGTTTTCTGATACATGTTTGTATTGTTTTCCTTAGTACTAACACGAATGTATTTGAATTTTTATATACATGTTCATCAAATGATCTAAAGGGGTTCTAACTTCCACAAAGAAGATCAATAGTTGAGAGGGAGAATAGATAATCAACGTTATAAATATATAGGTTTGTATCTGCAGAGTTTGAGAGTTTCGTTTCATAAACATGAAAGAAAAGCAAAGCAGATCGTAATGAATAATGATGATGAACGAATGATACGAAACCTGATATGGGCCATGCACGAAGTTGAGGTTCAGCATGCAGGCAAGCTTCGCAAAGGACGGTACCGGTAACCAGGACGGTTGATAGCTTCTCCTCCCCATATCCAGCCATTTGCATCATCTCCTCTCTGCTTGACGACTCGTATAATAATGGATGCTCATCTGATTCTGCCATTGAAGACTGAATGAGCAACAACATGACCACCACCCCGAGTGTCTTGCAGTAGCAAAAGTAGCTCACCATCTCCTTTCTGCCTTTTGTAATACTGGTTCTCTGACTAGAGCCAATTGGGAATAATAACGAAAGAGAGCTTCATCTCCTGTTTTATAATTAAGCTAAGGTTGTCCAAAGCGCAACAATCCCAATTTACGATCCTACCCTTATTGTTGACCAACAAGAAGATGGTCAAATATTTTCTATTCATATATATATTGGTCTAGTTTGTGCCACCTAAAATGTCTAATGCTATATCAAATTATTTAAATTTGGTCATCTAAGAAATTGACTATTATATATATATTACACATTGGATTAGGAGAGTGAAATTAATAATTAAATAATATTGGGTAACTTAATTAAAGTAGTATGTAATTCCAATTAAAATCTTGTTTACAAAAATAGTAGAATCTATTAATATATTTTATGAAATTTCACGTCAAATTGAATTTATAAATATGAACGTTGCATATCTTAATAAATGAATCTTATAAAAAGAAAATAATGATCTTGTGACAAAATAGTATTAAATCTAATCTAAATTTAATTCATGATATCATGTCAAGCATTTCAATAAGTGAAATAAATAGGGTATGTCATAAATTTAGATATGAGAAAATGTTACGAAATCATATATCAGATAAGTAAGGGAATGATCTTAAACTTATAAACATCAATATTGTATACCGTTACTCATATGATATCTTAAATTTAGATATTTGAGAAGACGAAAGATAAAAGCAAGGGTGCTTTGGTCACGTAAAGAAGAAGCGGGCGAAAACAAACGTCAGAGCCAAAGATGGATTGGTGCAAAAGGTGTACATGGCAGAAGCGGGGAAGTTGGTAAAGGAGGGAAGTTATATGTTGGTTGGTTGCCTACTCTTGTCATCTACGTATTCTTTTGATACAGTTTTTAAGCTAAAACAAGAAATCAGCTTGGCCGAGAAGAACAAGCTGCCCCTCTCCCTCCTGAATTACCATTTTCAAGGCTGCCCCAACCATCCCCCATCTGCATTTCCTGTTCGAATTTTTCTTAAAAACTTTTACAAAATTAAGTTGCTAATTCTAGTTATGGCTTATGGGTCGCTTATCTATTCTCACATGCCCCAAGTTTGCTACAAGACGAAAAGTACTCGCATGTGGCACTCGTGTAAGTGGGGTTGGGGAAACTAATGGAGTTGATAACCTGACATATCATCTGCTTGAAGCAGACTGGGATGAATCTGTGCCATTGCCATTTGCCAAGCATAAAAACAGATGATACTTATTATAATCCTAAAACTGAAAGATTGCTTGTCATGTTAGCTATTTTGTGCTAAATTTGTAGATTATTTTAGTTTATACATGGTTAATCAAACTCTCTCTCTTTTTATGTATATATATATGTATATATATATGTATGCATATAATAATATCAAAGATTAAACTTTATTAATTAATTTTTTGTTAAGTCGGATTAGAGAGAACCGATTTTCTTGATGTGTTGGGCAATATTAAGAATATAGTAATTGGAATATCAAAAGGGTTCTGCCTTGTAAAGGATCTAAAGTAGCCTATGAATATGACTTATAATCATGTGAGATATCACAACCTTATAATTATAGCTGTATATGGGTTCAGATATTTATTGGTTGGACAAAGACAGCATGCCCGATTCATTTTGCCTTTAATTTTTATTTCAATTCTTATTGGACCAGCTGATTGCTATTTTTCGTTTATATTTCTATTTCTATTTATTTTTATTTAAAAAAATGGGCTCTTGATAATACAGATGAATGAGCCCACTTAATATTTCAAGGGCCGATGGCTGGCAACCCAAAAATAGAACGCTTTCTGATGGATCTCGAAATCAGGTCCAATAAGCACACCTGCTCTTCAGCACAAGAGCTCATGGAAGTGGGCCCAGTCCACTATCATCGAACTGCAACGTGGCGATTAAGGTGGATATGGAGTTCACGCGGGGATCATGACCGTTTAATGTGGGCAAGCAAGCGCAGCCCTGTTTGCGTTGACCTGTGCCATCCATCGGATCTGCTGGTTGGCCGATTGACCCACCGATTTCAATGAAAATGGGTTGATTAGATGATGATCAGGAACCCTTTCCCGCCCCTCACCACCAAAGCGTTGATCATTTACAGCGTCATCATCAAATCGTAAGGGTGACGAGATAGGGTCGTTGAGCAGTAGCATCATCATATTTCATTTTAAGCCCCACGCGACTTCAAGGCAGTGCTTCGTACGCTTCCGTATTTGGTTTTCTTTTTCTGAAATTACTGCGTACATGTTTTTTTTTTTTTTTTAATTCAGGTACTACTGATTGAGTTATTGCTAGGGTTAGAGATGGATGCATTCAGTCCCAAATGTCATTGAATAGTTACGTAATCTCAAATTGGATAAGTATAGAGACTTATGAATGTAAATTTTATACATTTTATCATATTAATTTTTTTAAAATATAATAATAATTTTATAACAAAAATGATATTTATTTAATTCGAACTCAATTTTAGTGTCACACTAAATATAACGAGTGGAGTAGGTAAGGTGACTCCACGAAGGAATTCACGTCTCGCATTAAAAAAATAAGAAAAAAAATTTAAATTATAAATAGAAACACCGCATACCATCCGATTAATGCTGTGAAGAGAAAATAATCAACTCACACGCGAGGAGCCGAACCATCCGGTCCTGCAAAACTCCAAAGCCTAATTAAGTGCATCGAAGGGCTAGTGAATGTCCACGTGGTAAGATATTATCTAGAAACCAACGGTTCAAAATCATCCGCGTGTCTAGCACAATGGAATATATACGACCCAAGTGAAAAACACTTATTTATTTATTCATTTATTATGATTATTATACTAGTATTATTGCTAGGAAAAATAGTTGTGCGAGTCTAGTAGTAACAATAGCAGCATTCGCTCATTTTCTCCGCCGCTGAGGGCTGACCGGATTCCCTCTGAAATTCACCTGCTGTCAGTTCTAGTCCACCCATCTCCATCGAAGAAGACTGGGGTTGAAGAGGAACGTCTTAGGCAAACGCAGTTTAGCTTCCCTTTTCTGGCCAAGCTAATTCCTATAGGTTAGGCTTAGCTACCTTCAGATTAAGTCAAACGCAGCAGCAATTGCCAACAGGAGTGTAAGATACTACTGCGACTACTTGGTAGTAACAGAAAACCATCTGATCTGATCATCTGTATTGATGGCTGACTCGGACAACGACTCAGGAGGGCATAACAACAGTAATGCAAACAACGAGTTATCACCAAGAGAGCAAGATAGGTTTTTGCCCATAGCTAACGTGAGCAGGATCATGAAGAAAGCCTTGCCAGCCAACGCCAAGATCTCGAAGGATGCTAAAGAGACTGTGCAAGAGTGTGTCTCCGAGTTCATCAGCTTCATCACCGGGGAAGCCTCCGATAAGTGCCAGAGAGAGAAGAGGAAGACCATCAACGGGGACGATCTTTTGTGGGCCATGACCACGCTAGGTTTTGAGGACTATGTTGAGCCTTTGAAGGTTTATCTGCACAAGTTCAGGGAGATGGAGGGAGAGAGGACTGCCCTCGGAAGGCAACCGACTGATCAGAGAGATGGCTCTTCCGCTGATGACAGCACTAACGCTGCCGCTGGGGGTGCTTTTGCTGGACCTGCCATGTATGGTGGGATGCAGTCAACCATGATGTTGATGGGGCATCATCATCATCAATCCCATATGTATGGATCTGGCACTAGCAGTGGATCCTCCTCCGGCAGGCCTAGGTAGATTAATTAAGCACTGCTAATTCGCAACAGTTTGTTCATATGTCTTTTACTCATGCATGATTTCATTCCGAACTTTTCCTAGTGTTTTTCATGCCTTTGATTGGAGAGAATATGCGTGGAGATAGATTATTCCCTTTCACTTTTGTGGAGTTGGAGGAGGAGAAAATATACAACATATATATATATGTATACTAATATCAGCCGCTTGAACATTACATTTATATCTTATGTACTGTTATCCCATAAATTCAATGCAGTTATAGTTTAATTCAAGTCTTGTATGACTATGCAGTATAGTCATATTCTTTGAGGTTGTTCATGCCCGTGTTTAGTGATTGGTACTGCACATTTGAGTCTGTGATATGGAAAGTATGATCGTTGGAACGAAAAGTTTTGTTGGTTTTGGATGGAATGGATAACGTTGGTCTTCTGTTCTGATTTTGTGGCAGCCAAGTAATCTGCTCCTCAAGATTTTTTAGTTATTTGTCTCTGTCTGCTTAAAAATCTAGACAAGCTGCTGGGAAAGAGACTGAGAGCTCATCCTACCATGATCTGTGGATATAATATCCACCTCTCAGATTTAAATATGCCTTTCTCCCTGGATTTGTTTTCATTTTGCTGCTACTTTTCTCCACGCGCCTATCCATTTAGTTGACCCTAAATGCTGACCACGCACTAATCCGGTCATCTTACTCTGGGAACTGATCTGTTGCTTTGTCTTGAGTACATATCATCTATAATTGTTTTTGTTATAATTTTACAGTTATTCATTTGTAGCCATTCAAAGTGTAGGCTGTATCAGATATTTGCATGGAGCTCACATGAATGCCGCATCGATCCGTGAGTGGTTGGAATTTTGTATCAACTCCTTTCATCTCATGTCTCATGGGAAATATAGTCCTACTGGTGTTTTTAATATATGTTTTTCAGATTAGATTTGTTGTGGGGGCGGGGCAAGTGGAAAGAGAAGAAGTAGAAGAAAATAATACAAAACCTGATGGTACTGGCCTGTGTCCCTCAGGCTCGTTATATGTGCTTGGTGGACAGCAGCCTTGATCTGTCATAAGTTGAAATATATATGAGATACGGTGGTGGTTGCAAGTTAATCAAAATGTATTCCAACAATTGAGGGAAACCTGGCGAAATTGAGCACTCATGGTGAATCAAGAATGCTAGCTAGCTCTTGCTTTCTACTTATTGTTACATTGCATCTGCGATCTGACAAAGAATCCCCTTTCATTAGAAGGGATACACAGGTGCATGCATGGCATGCACATATATTCTTGTGGAACACAAAACAAATAGAATTCAATTGAACTGTGAAGCGGTGTGGCTACCATGCTTAGTTGCTCACTCATACCCCAATTCCATGGTCCATAGCACCATCTTTCCCTTTTTATAACCCATGTCACCTAGTGTTCTGTTTGCTTGATGGAGCAAACAGGCCTATTAGCTCAGTTGGTTAGAGCGTCGTGCTAATAACGCGAAGGTCGCAGGTTCGAGACCTGCATGGGCCAAGTGTCTTTGCTATAGAATAGCACGCGGCAGGTACTTCATTTTGAATTAGTTTTTGGCTCGCATTGAATAGCAAGCAGCAGGTACTTCATTTTGAATAGAAAGTTGGAAAAGCCAAAAGTAGACTAACAAGACTACAGCATCAGAGGGTGCAGACTGTAGGACTCAAACGTCATTTTGAAAAGAAAGTTGGAAAAGCCAGAAGTAAACTAACACGCCTAGCTAATTAGCCATACCCCAGTGGCTGGATTATTTCAGGACCAAAGTAATCATATAATAAGGTTGGAGAGAAACACCAAACTTAAAGCAAACCACTTGAGATGCTAACTGAACCCTTAACAGTTTACCACTAAGTTACAATCAGAATGAAGCATACATGATAATTTATGGATAACAAAATGAAATAAATTGCCAGAAATTAAAGTAATCTCTTATACATAACCCATCACAAAAGCGTAATTTGCAAATATCTTTGATCAATTTCCAGAAACAAACAAGACATAAATTCTTGAACTAATGGGAACATTAATTCATTACAGCTTTGCTTTCAAAAGAAGCAACATTAGACATTGAAAGAATAGCTCACTTAGCTGTGTAGCAGGAGGGGAATAATATAAAGAGGAAGAACCTTAACTCAATGTTGGCTGTCACAGAGCAGAATTATGTCCGTATAAATAAAGTATGTATTTAAGAATTTTAGAAGTTCAATCCTTGCCCAATTTTAGGAGCCATTACCAGGAATTACCGGCCACCGAAGTCACGAGTGTTGAAGTACATGTAGTTCTTCTCATACGAGAATAGTGATGAGGTAGGCACGGGAACAAACCCAGAATATTTTCTATCTTCCTTTGCTTTGCATATGTCAACAATACAGTTTGAAAGCTCATTTGTCTGGACAAATGGCTGCGCTGCGTATTCTTCAAATGGCATCCACTGCAGAAAATTAGAAATAACAATGAGAGGTTTTATCAAATGCGGGCTATATATTTACCATCAGACTTTTCTTAACTTTGTTGATAGTTTAACAAGCTGTTCAAAAAGTACTAACCAAAGAAACTATAAAATCAAACCTAAAGCGGTTGACATGAACCGCACATACTTAATTATAACTCGACATCAATTATATCTGTTTTATTTGTTAAGGGGAAAGGGAAAAAACTTTCAAGTTTTAACTTCATTGTTCTCACTATGACGGGCTGCCTCTATCTCAGATTCCTGCTTCTGGATTTCAAACGAAAGTGGTTCCATCAGGCACATGAAGAATATGTCTGACTTTTCAAAGAATGACTTGTGGCTTTGTCTGTAAATAATGGAAGCAAAGGGAGTGAAACAAGAATCACTTGTTACCAAGAAAAAAAAAATTCATTTAGTTGGCTGATAGAAGAAATTAGTTTTTCAATTGATCTCCGATTTGAAAAGTAGTCAGTCAGGATTTGTGAGGAATATTGAATCACAGAAATGCTATATCAAATGGAACTGCATACCAAGCTACTGTGGTGCAGGAAGTGGACAGTGTTTACTTGTGCTCCTTAAGAGTGTTATTACCAACATATGAGAGACATGATTTCCCTAGGGACCTCGGTGAAGCATTAATGCCATTTATAAATATGATACACCTTCTCAGGTTGATAAGGTGCAATAACTTGTATTACTAGTATGTATAAATTGAATAACTGTTACTTACTGCTGTCTCTTCTTTCACTTCTCTAACTGCAGCTGTGCAGAGATCTCCACCCTGGATATGAATTTGTTTAAGAAGGGTAAATACATGCCATAGTATTATATCTAGAACCTTCTGATGCACTTACCTCATTCACAACTCCTGTAGGGAACTTCCACACACCTGTACCCCGAAATCGTCCAGTGTTCTCTTGCACCACTAAAACCTGGGATTGAGATATGCAAACCCAAAAATTTGAGAATAATAACCTTGATTGAAGTCCAACAGCAGTATAAATAATACAGCTTTTCTCAATAAGCACATCTCAGAGAAAGAGAGAGAGAGAGAGAGAGAGTGAGAGTGAGTATGCAAGAAAGAATTACTAGCAGCTCCAGCATTAAAATTAGTTAAATATTGAAGATGGTGATAGATAGTGCAGAAAGGAGCGGGGAACCCAGCCTCTAATCTCAGAAATACATAGGAGAAAGTAGAGGAGACAAGGAAGGGCTAGGGATGCCTTTCCTCTCTCGTGCATCAACATATACTATGCATAGAAAATTGCAGGCTGGTTTGAGTATACATAACATCGTATGAACCATCTCCAACATGATTGAGCAAGGGGACACTAGTAAATCCATGTATACTTTGTTACCATCTATACAGTAATTAATTACTCAACCAACAATGCATATCAAAGCAAGAAACAAGAGTTTTTGTTATTGTTATTATTGTTATTAAAAAAATATTAGCACAATTTTGGAGCACACTTAATCAAAAACTTGATGGTTTACCAACTCTTTTTCCCTTCCAAAGAAGACTTTTGGTGATAAGGTGAATCATTAAAGAAAAATAACTGACATTTTTTTTCTTTCCCTTTGAACTAAAATCACTGTTCAATTACAATTATGCTAATTTTTTTTTTCATTCTGGTATAAATGAGTACAAGTAAAAACGGTCACAATGATATATCTTATGCAAATTCCCTATGAGTACAAGTACCTCCCTCTTTTCATTCATGACAAATACACCAATGCCTATCCGGTGCGATGCATTTGCTGGAAGAGTACGTGTACCTCCAGGAATCCAATAAGCAAGCATCAAGTAATTTGGCTAGGCATGGTGAAACCAAAATCCTTCCTGAGCAGCAATACAATGTTAACAGTAGCATATTCCAGGGATGAATGGAAAAAATAATATAACCGGCAACTACCAAGTTAGCATTCAACAGAGCTTTCTAGAAATCAGCTTGATTAGGTTCTAGAAGACAATAAATCACCTTGACAGCAGCTTCAACAAGATTGACATGCTGAATAGGCAATTTGATCCAAACAACCTTTTTACCCTGCAAAACATGTTCTTGTATGATTCACTAGAAACAGAGAACAGTATGAGAGACAAAAGTGCGCATGATAAGGAACCATCTATGACCAGAAGCAAAAAAATTCAAGGTGTAGAATGATGAGTACTGGCTGTAAGCGCAGGTGTGATTTTGCAGAAATGACAAATCAGAAAGGATTTTTACCTTTGCAAGGACACCAAACCATATTGAACAGAAGGTAGTAATCAATCGAGCATCTCATTTCATTATAAGCATGCAATAAATGCAACAGTTGACACGATAAGAAGGAAGGAAAGGACCAATAAGACAAACAATGAAAGAGAATAGCATAAAGAAAGGCATCACGATTCATGAGGTAAGTGCTATGGCGGACGCTTTCTGTGGGCTGTGGGAGAAAAGTCCAGACTTGGCAGTATAAACATAAAATGGCATTAGCAGAAAGAGTAGAGCAACAAGGAAACCGGGTGACGCCACTGTGCAATTGAAGCTCTAAGAATCGAAGCAAAGGCTGCAGGGTCCATCCGCTCGCTTTAATTTAACAATTACTCCTCCATACCTACCGTTGGCCGCATTAAGCTGTTTAAATTCTTGAACTCGTTCTTCATTTCAGCAATAACAATAGCAGTTGTTGAATTCGCAGATGCTGACATGGCTAATACTTCTAAGCTTCGTTTAATTTGTCTTAGGGTCTTACGAAGCAACAAACCATTTCATTCACAAACACAGAAACAGGCCATTAGAGTTTTCACTTGTGTCTTTTGTTTTTGGTTATTGATGATCATGAATGGAATTGGATATTGGCACTTATTTTCATACGGTATTAATTCCATAGGGTTTTGATGTGATGATTTTCAATGTGTTGAAAGAAATAATATAGTAATCTTAAAGATTGTCTGTAAAGCACTCGTCAACAAAAATTCAACTTCATTAGTAGTAGTATTTTGATTAATTCTGAATACAACTTAAGTAATAGCAATGCAGTGATGGAGCCAATTCAAGAGGAAGCGGTGGGTCAACCGAGCATTAAAAGGATGGTCTTTTCCAAGAAAAACAGTTCTGCCGTTGTCCGGAAGCTGCTGCACTCCTCTGTTGTATATAGGATCTGTCTTTATGTCGTTGTGCTGCCACCTCCCTATCGTGTTCTAACATTCATGAGTTCGGTTATGGTCCCAAAAAGCTTGATTAACATACTTTATTGCTGTCATACCATAATCACATACTTTAAAATCCTTGCAGAACCAAACACATGCACTGGATTTTTATTCAAGATGTAACCCTATTGTTCCAAACATTATCCTATTCAAATCTTAATTTTTTTGAGTTCTATACATCAACTTGAGCAAGGTAATTAGAACAAATAATACACCACACCACTATGACAAAAATCACCCTACTTTTAAATTTAACTGTGTTATTGTAAGCACAGTGGTATGTAGTAAAATGAATACCAAATGATGAATCATTTCATACATTCTCAAACAAACAAAAATCAAAGCTTTTATAACCCTAATACTAATATATAAAGACTTTTTTTAAAAAATACTAATATATAAAGATGAAAAGAGAACAAAAGCCTACCTTTCCCTTTGTCAATGAAATGATAAGGACGATCACTGGCTTGAATATGAGCCAATCGAAGGAGGGCTGGCTTCATCACTATTTAGGTCTCTTGAACATAAACCCTAAGACATTGCAAGGCGTGATCATGAGTATTGATCCGTAACAACCTCTGAGAGGCCTCGAAATCCCAAAGAATGGCTTCGAAGTCCTTTTCCCACTTGGATAATTCAGGACTAATGAGCTAGCTATCCCCAAAATCCTCTAAACTCTGAATTCAGCATTTCCAAATTCTTTGAAATGCATCATAAAAACAGGGCCAAGGTCGGGTCAATGACGCAAGGGTACAATGGAGCACGACGGCGCAAAAGGCCTCCTTCATGGAGTTGGTGGGGTGAATTCCATCTTGCAGTTGACACCTTCGATAAGTAGCAGGGAATTGAAGATTCCCTCAAGGACGAATTCGTCAGAGATTCCCTCTGTAATGGCAAGCAGGAAGGAGGCTTTTCTCAACAGTCAGATATAATATTCGCTCCCGTCGCTCGTATTCATCCTTGAGAGAAACTTTTTAAGAAAAGTGGATGTTGAAGGGAAGCTAAAGAAATCCATGGAACCTATGGAACCTTAAGTTTGTAAGTTGAATTTTGAATGAAGAAACTATTTGCTACACCGTTGTAACTTAGGAAAGGCACGTGAGGTGAACTTGTTTTTCGAAATTGAAAATTAAAAGACTATTTGCTTTGTCCACTTCTTGGATTGGTCCTGATAACTGTTGAAAGTAATCTTAAGTGACCATATTTGTCAAATCCTGAGAAAACTAGATCTTCTCACCAAAACAAAAGAAGAAAAATGAGAAATAAATCCATAAAGAGTTAAGCCTTTTGAATTCTGATAGGCCTTGAAACTAACATGGGGACACTAGGCGTCAAAGTGTTTGATCGGCCTTCAAAACAACAGCATCAAACCCATCTACTAGATATGAAGTAGCATGAGCCATCACAACCTAAAAGGTGGAGATGTTTATAACAGTTGAATGCCAAAAGTAAAATGGGCTTCTTTTTTTAAGAGAAATAGGACTCATATTTGTTAAGACTAGACCTGACAGAAAGGCACAAACAGAGATTCTATGTCTCAACCCAAACAATCTCGTACTTTGACTTTGATCTCTTAGCACCACCAAGTTTGTGTAACAGGTTGCCTTTGACATCATTTTCTTCTCCATTAAAAGATCTAAGGATGCGAATCCTGAAAAGAATTTACTGTTTGAGTTCAAGGCGACTCGACTATGTCGATTGCTTGGTGAATGATGGGGAGGCTCTTGGCCTTAGACAATGCCTCTCATTCGAATATTCAAATAACTTTAGCTATCCTCTCTCTGTCTTATCATTCGCTTGTTGCTAAACTCAGCCAGAACACTGAATGCTTTATGCCATAACTATATATCTCAAGCTCACCAGGCTATATACATAATGTTTACATTACTGTATAATATTTGTCTACTTGATACGCATGGTAAAAAAGAGACCAAGCATAACAGAGCATAAGAGTTGAGCTACAAAATTAATTTTGTAAGCCCTTAAAGAGTTTTTAGCTAAGAGTGCCTGTTATCCCTTGCTTACACTTGATTGATCTGGTTTCCATGATCTTGCTGCTTATCCCTTGGATATTTTTTGATTAAGTTAACATTATGCAACATAATTCGATAGGTATATATTAAAGAGAGAAAGAACAAGTTCAATGTTAAAAAATGTTCCCTAAAAAAATCTAAAAAAATTATAATGGCGCCACATCAAATGGACAGGATTGATCTCAAGGGTCTCCCACTCTTGGGCCTTTTTCTCCACAAAATGGACCGTATTAAAACCTGAAGAGGAATATATACCCAATTTCTTTTCAAAAAAAAAAACAACTGTTAACCCAGTCTACTCAACACATCTACACAATTCCTTTACAGAAAAACAACTGTTAAGTGTCAACTCAAACTAACTGTTAACCCAGTCTAGTAAACATATCTACCTAAAATGTTAAATGAGTCGACACAAGTATTTATCTGAAGCATCATTCTCCATTTATGTTCCTCCATTTATCCTTGAGATCACCTTGAACAAATATAATATATTATAATAAAATGTACATAGGCCAAGGAAAATAGCTGTAAATAAACATGTCAAATACTTACAGCAATTCTGTTCACAAACACGAAAGGAAAGGTTCTTAAAATTTGTTTCCAATGCTTTCCATACCTACAACAATAAGCAGCATGGTGATAAACTATGTGAAACCTCCAGTATAAGTTGAAAAAACTAAAATAGAAAAATTATAACGACCCAAGTTCAACCACTGATCTAACTGCTTTTAAGTCTAAGCCACGTGACCCTCAAAAGTTTAAGCTCAAGTTGCTAGTAGTGATAGACTTAAATTGTTATCCACCCATCCAAATCCTTAATGTCTTCATCGAGGCCACATATCACATTCACGGGACCAAGATGTCACCAAAGCAATGTGAAAGCCCATATTGGACTGACATAGGTTCTGATGTCATTTGTAATACTCCAAGTCTAAGCACTGACCTAGTAACTTTTTGAACCTAAACCACGTGGCCCTCAAAAGCTTAAATTCAAATTGCTAGTAGTGGTAAACTTGGATTGCTATATAAGTCTTAATAATTACATTCACATCAGATGTACGATGTTGGGTATCATAATCTCACCCACTTAAATCCTTGATGTCCTTATCAAGACCACACATCACATCCATGGGATCAAAATCTCACCAGAGCAATGTGAAAACCCACATCGGACTGATATAGGCTCTGATACTATTTGTAACGATCCAAGTCCAGTTACTGATCTAGCTGTTTTTTTGACTTAAATCACGAGACCCTCAAAAGTTTAAGTTCAAGTTACTAGTAGTGGTGATATAGGTCTTAATAATCACATTCACATCAAATGTAAGACGTGTCACAATCCAACCCACTTAAATCCTTGATATCCTCATTAAAGTCACACATCACATCTACGAGACCAAGATTTCATTAGAGCAATGTGAAAGCCTTCACCAAAGCAATGTGAACGCTCATATCGGACTGACGTAGGTTCTGATACCATTTATAACAATCCAAGTTCACTACTACTAACAACTTGCACTTAAGCTTTTGAGGGCCATGTGGTTTAGGTTTAAAAAGCTATTGGGCCAGTGATTGGACTTGGGTTGTTACAAAAATAATCACTTACAAGCGCATAGCCATTTGCAGAACTTTTGCTTCATGTTTGCTCTACATGTTTCTTTTTCTCCTTTTCTTCAGTGACAATACAGAACCAACAAATATTCCTTGAGAAGAGTCATTAATTGAATCTTTTCATTAAAAAAAGATAATCAACAAGCAAAATTAGACAAATGATTTCCATTGCAATATAAACGTTATATCTCTACAATTTATCTTTTTAAGTTACCAACGTATTATTATGCATTCATTATGGATAATGGTAAAAGCTCATTACAAGATTGCAAAAATTGCCAAGGCTATTGATTTCAGTAATGCAATAAATGTAATGGTGTGCACATACAAATACACACCTCATAAGTGCAAGCAGTGGCATTCTTAGGTACTCCATTCTAATGGATGGAAGTTTGACCTTTGTGATTGCCCTTCTTAGCTGGAGCAGGATTTACAATAGAATTGAAAGATGGAGGAGGATGGCTCTTGTCCTTAGTAGGATTGACAGATGAAGAAAGAACCTTTTTACCTTTTCTACTGTGGCCTTCTACCCTTTTAGCTTGAGTAGGATTGACAGATGTTGCAGGAACATCCTCTTCCTTATCCTTATTGCCATATTCTATATTGGTTTCGGTATGCAATTTTTTCCTTTCCATGTTAGTTGCAACCTTTTTAGCCACTTCTAAGACTTTGGCGAGGTGACCAGTTACTGAAGCTAACAATTTAGCAATGGAGGACTTAAGTGCTTCTTGCACTTCGTTAACTTCAGCAGTTAATGAAGCAAATTTGCTACAAAACGGTTGCTCCAAGTCAACAATTTTAATCAGTCTTTTATAGTGCCTGTGGGAAACAAACTTGCATCTTTTTGGATTCTCCTTCAAAATTCTTGCAGAACCAAACACATGCACTGAATTTGTATTCAAGAGGTAACCTTATTGTTCCAAACACTATCCTATTCAAACCTTAATTGTTGTTGAGTTCTATACATCAACTTGAACAAGGTAATTAGAGGAATTAATACACCACTATGACAAAGATTACCATACTTTAAATTTAACTATGTTATTGTAAGCACAACGATATGTAGTAAAATGAATATAGAAAGATGAGTCATTTCATACATTCTCAGACAAACAAAAATCAAAGCTTTTATAACCCTAATACCAATATATAAAGACCTTTTAAAAAAAAGAATACTAATATATAAAGATGAAGAGAGAACAAAAGCCTACCTTTCCCTTCGTTAGTGAAACAACGAGGGTGACCACTAGCTTGAGCAGTAGCCAATTGAAGGAAGGCCAGCTTCATCAGGGCTTAGGTCTCCTAAACATAAACCCTAAGACATTGCAAGGCGTCATCATGAGTATTGATCCGCAACAACCCTTGAGAGGCCTCAGAATCCCAAAGAGCAACTTCGAGGTCTTTTCCCCACTTGGATAATTCAGGACTAACGAGATGGCTTTCCCCAAAATCCTCTAAACTTAGAATCTGAAATTTCCAGATCCTTTGAAATGCATTGTAAAAACAGGGCTAGGGCTGGCTCAGTGTCGCAAGGGTACAATGGAGCACGACGGTGCAAAAGGCCTCCTTCATGGAGTTTGAGGGGGGGAATTTCATTTTGCGGTCCATAGCTTCGATAAGTAGCAACGAATCAATGATCCCTTCCGGGACTGTTTTGTTAGCAACTTCCTCCTCAATGGAGCGAACGAGAGATGACTTTCTCAATAGCCACTTAAAGCATTTGCTGTTGTCGCTAGTTTCCATGTCAGGGTCAGTTACTTGTTTTTTGAAAGTTAAAATTAAGGGATTGTTTGCTCTATCCACCTCTTGGATTGGTCGATTGCTTTGTCTAGCTATGATTAACATCAAAACCCCCTAATATCTTAATGAAAACCCCATATGACTGTTTTGGTTTTATTCAGGTTTGGCTATGGTTTTGTATCTATTTTAAAGGGTTTTTGGGTGTAGGTGGGGGCGGTAGAGTCTTCCCTTTGTCGCCTATCTAATAACCACATAATATCTTAACAACTGCCAAATGGGTTATTGTGTGTAAAGCCTAAGAACAGCTGGAGCTGCATGTATGTTTTTTTCTCTCTACATATCCAATCATCAATCATACTTTTAAGCAAAGATGAGATGGAGACTGAGGGGTATATTTTCTCATACATACGAATGTGTTTGTTCTTTCAAGCCACTTTTATCACTTTCAGCTCGGAGTCATCAGTACCTCATTAACTTAATTTGCTTCAATTCAAACTGTGGTTTGAGTGGCTCCCACTAAGTACAAACAAAACAAGGCCTTGGTTTCAGCAATATTTAGCGCTTAAGTAATCGAATTATTCCAATGGAGGAGCTTTCCATCAACGTAGACAGGATCATGACATGAGCAAAATTCTCAAGGATTCTGTTCTGATCCTTCCACTGAGGCTCAATCCTCTGTTTGCTCCAACAGAAATGGACAAAAGGGAAAATAGCAAAGAAAACTTTCTCTTTTTGGAGTTGGGAATTATTGAAACAGGTAAAGATATTGCGTGAAGAAAGATGATACAAACAGAGGGGAGAATGGTAGTCATACTTGACTCTTGGAGGAGAAAAGAAGATTCTTCTTTCACTGTAAGCTCCCCAAGCATACAAGACCCTGAGACATTCAAAGAATTTGCATTAAGAAAAGGCATCAATCTATAATTATGTAAAATTCTGTGGCACGTGTAGCCTGCCTTGAACCATGTTCACTCTTTTTAGCTTCTCTAGAAAAGGCATCACTCAAACACGTAAATATAGGATACTTTCAAGCAAAAAGGAAAAGAACACATCCTTGAGGATTATGAAAAGGAGAATAACTGAAAATTGACACTAACCTTTCTTGTCCTCACCACGCCCTTTAGCCATTGCAAGAAGCTCTCTTCTGTTTTTTCCAACAACATGACACACATCCTCTAAAGAAATCAATTTGTCAAAGCTTAATTGTGTTCATTAGAAGGCACAGCTGAAAAGAGAATTGACAGTTTTAAACTTTCATACCGCAAGAGGAACGTATGGGGACTTCATATAAACATTATCATAGTGTTCAATGCACTTTTCCTTAGTCTTTGTCCCAACATGCTCGACAACTTTTGCCCAGATTCCGAGGCCACACATTTCAATTCCCTCGAATTAGGAAAATTAAAACAGAATCAAGATTGATTTCCTTAATTATTCCACATATGAAATGAAATGTACTACTGAACAAATCAAGAAGGATCAAACGCAACTTTCTTCACTGCTTTAGCATTGAACATGAAAGTACAAGTACCTCTGGAAGCAATATTTCATCATCTGCATTCCAGTCAGGACAGATAAAGAGGAAACGATAAATTGTCCTGTTAACCAAGACTCTGTTGTCAGCACTGAATCATAACAAAATCGGACATACAACAACAGGTATGTAATGCAGAATATATGAGCAAGAAAAACTAAAATCTTGAAATTATAGGAATTGCTTCAACACTGCTAAATGGATGTAAAAGATTTGGTTAACAGATTTTCTCCAGCACAGGAAAAACATTCATCAAAAACCTGTTCACTAACGACAAAATGGAGCAAAAAACTTGACAATATAGTAAGTTATCAGCAAGGGAAAAAGATGTTTCCAGAAGGCTTTTCCCATGACACCCGTAAGGATGGTTCATTTTGTGAGGTGTAACCTCGGCACCAGCAGAAAAGCACTCTATACATTGGTCCAAATCAGGACACACAGCACACTTGATGCGGATGTCTTTGTTGCAATAATTGCAGTGGCATAAAGCCCTTTTCCCATCTTTGGTCCTTGGCCTAGCTCCAAACGGATATAAATGGAAATTAAACGGAAAAAAAGGTCACAATAGCTTGTGAATGAACAATGACAATTACCTCTACAGGCTTAATAGTAAAGAGTAAAAGAGTACTTTGAAGAACATAATTATTTTAGCTTCTTAATAAAGGGCCTATGATTTTTAAAACAATCACAAAATCACCAGTAATATGCCCTCCAGATAGCATCTTATACTTATAGCAATAATAAGCATCTAACCGTTTATTAGTACTTTTACCCATGCAATATATGCATACCCAAGCTACTTTGGGCAGAATTACAGGTCTATTCTTAGCAACCCTAGTACTTCATGTTCCTCATATTGAATAAACTCTCTTCCTCGATATTTCATGTTCCTCATATTGAATAAGCTGTAGGAAAACTCTTCCTTGTACAGCTACAGCATCAGAGGGTGCAGACTGTAGACTCAAACTTCATTATGAATAGAAAGTTGGAAAAGCCAGAAGTAAACGATAATTCACCACACGCCGACCCCCCAAGAAAACCAGAAAGGTGATAGCTGTAATCTTAAAAACCGAATGAGAGTTGAAAGACGAACTACACGTCGCCTAGCTAATTAGCCATGCCCCGGTCCCAGTGGTTGGGTTATTTCAGGACCCAATTAATCATATAATAAGGTTGGAAAGGAACATCAAACTTAAAGCAAACCACTTATGTCCAGATGCTAACCGAACCTTTAACAGTTTAACACTAAGTTACAATCAAACTGAAACATACATGATAATTTATGGATAACAAAATGAAATCAATTGCCAGAAATTAAAGTAATATTGCTTTCATCCTTATACATAATACATCACAAAAGCGAACTTTGCAAATATCTTTGATCAAATGCCAGAAACATACAAGACATAAATTCTTGAACTAATGGTAACATTAATTTATTACAGCTTTGCTTTCGAAAGAAGTAACATTAGACATTGAATGAATAATTCACTTAGCTGTATAGCAGGAGGGAAATAATATAAAGAGGAAGAACCTGACAGAGCAGCATTATGCCCGTACAAATAAAGAATGTATTTATGAATTTTAGAAGTTGAATCCTTGCCCATGCATAATTTTAGGAGCCATAACCAGGAATTACTGGCCATTGAGGTCACGATAGTTAAAGTACATGTAGTTCTTCTCATCCGAGAATGGTGATGAGGTAGGCACTGGAACAAACCCAGAATATTTTCCATCTTCCTTTGCTTTGCATATGTCAACAATATATTTTGAAAGCTCATTTGTCTGGACAAATGGCTGCGCTGCATATTCTTCAAATGGCATCCACTGCAGAAAATTAGAAATAACAATGAGAGGTTTTATCAAATGCGGACTATTTACCTGCATAATCCATCAGACTTTTCTTAATTTTGTTGATAGTTTAACAAGTTGTTCAAAAAGTACTAACCAAAGAAAATATAAAATCAAACCTAAAGCGGTTCAGATGAACAGCACATACTTATAACTCGACATTAATTATATCTGTTTTATTTGTTAAGGGGAAAAGGAAAAAACTTTCAAGTTTTAACTTCATTGTTCTCACTATGACTGCGAATTACCTGAGCTGCCTCTATCTCAGATTCCTGCTTCTGGATTTCAAAAGAAAGTGGTTCCATCAGGCACATGAAGAATATATCTGACTTTTCAAAGAATGACTTGTGGCTTTGTCTGTAAAGAATGGAAGCAAAGGGAGTGAACAAGAATCACTTACTACCAAGAGAAAGAAAAAATTCATTTAGTTGGCTGATAGGAGGAGTTAGTTTTTCAATTGATCTCCGATTTGTGAAGTAGTCAGTCAGGATTTGAGGAATATCAAATCACGGAAATGCTATTTCAAATGGAACTGCAAACCAAGCTACTGTGGTGCAGGAAGTGGATATTGTTTACTTGTGCTCCTTAAAAGTGTTATTACAAACATATGAGAGACATGATTTCCGTAGGGACCTCAGTGAAGCATTCATGTCATTCAAGGAGAAACTACCTAAGTATAATTTAGAAAGGTCAATTTCAACCTAAACGGGAAGAGCACATGCTTGTGTTTTGGTTTTAAGTAGCAACGCTTACACAGATTTCATACCTGAATGCTAGTACTTCAATAAATTTTGTATCAATCTGAATCAGCAAAAAGACCCAAAATGTTTCAAATCATTTATAAATACAATACACCTTCTCAGGTTGATAAGGGGCAATAACTTGTATTGCATGTACATATAAATTGAATAACTGTTACTTACTGCTGTCTCTTCTTTCACTTCCCTAACTGCAGCTGTGCAGAGATCTTCGCCCTGGAGATGAATTTGTTTAAGCAGGGTAAATTCATGCCATAGTATTATATCTAGAATCTCCTGATGCACTTACCTCATTCACAACTCCTGTAGGGAACTTCCACACACCTGTACCCCGAAATCGTCCAGTGTTCTCTTGCACCACTAAAACCTGGGATTGAGATATGCAAACCAAAAATTTGAGAATAATAACCTTGATTGAAGTCCAACAGCAGTTTGAATAATACAGCTTTTTCTCAATAAGCACATCTCAGAGAAAGAGAGAGATAGTGAGAGTGAGTATGCAAGAAATAATTAGTAGCAGCTCCAGCGTTAAAATTAGTTAAATATTGAAGATGGTGATAGATAGTACAGAAAGAAGGGGGGAACCCAGCCGCTCAGAAATACATATGAGAAAGTAGAGGAGTAAAGGAAGGGCTAGGGATGCCTTTCCCCTCTCATGCATCAACATATACCATGCATAGAAAATTGCAGGCTGGTTTGAGCATATATAACATCATATGAACCATCTCCAACATGATTGAGCAAAGGGACATTAGTAAATCTATGTATACTTTGTTGCCATCTATACTGCAATTAATTACTCAACCAACAATGCATATCAAAGTAAGAAAGAAGAGTTTTTGTTATGGTTATTATTGTTTTTAAAAAAAGATTAGCACAATTTTGGAGCACACTTAATCAAAAAGTTTATGGTTTACGAACTCTTTTTCTCTTCCAAAGAAGACTTTTGGTGATTAGCAGTGAATCATTAAAGAAAAATAACTGACATTTTTTTTCTTTCCCTTTGAACTAAAAGTACTGTGCAAACACAATTATGCTAATTTTTTTAGGAGCGCTTTCATTCTGGTATGAATGTGTACAAGTAAAAACGGTCACAGTGATATATCTTATGCAAATTCCCTATCTATTTATCGAAGTTTAGAAGCCTTAATTAAAATGACAAGCTACAGGGAAGTACCTCTCTCTTTTCATTCATGACAAATGCACCAACGCCTACCCGGTGCGAGGCATTTGCTGGAAGAGTATGTGTACCTCCAGGAATCCAATAAGCAAGCATCAAGTAATTGGGCTCAGCATGGTGAAACCAAAATCCTTCCTGAGCAGCAACACAATGTTAACAGAAGCATATTCCAGGGATGAATGGAAGAAAAAATAAAACTGGCTACCACAAAGTTAGCATTCAACAGAGCTTTCTAGAAATCAGCTTGATTAGGTTCTAAAAGACAATAAATCACCTTGACAGCAGCTTCAACAAGATTGACATGCTGAATAGGCAATTTGATCCAAACACCCTTTTTACCCTGCAAAACATGTTCTTGCATGATTCACTAGAAACAGAGAACAGTATGAGAGACAAAAGTGCACATGATAAGGAACCATATATGCCCAGAAGCAAAAAAATTCAAGCTGTAGAATGATGTGTACTGGCTGTAAGCCCAGGTGTGATTTTGCAGAAATGACAAATCAGCAAGGATTTTTACCTTTGAAAGGACACCAGACCATATAAAACAGAAGGTAGTAATCAATCGAGCATCTCATTTCATTATAAGCATGCAATAAATGCAACAGTTGACATGATAAGAAGGAAGGAAAGGACCAGTGAGACTAACAATGAAAGAGAATGGTAGTATAAAGAAAGGCATCACGATTCATGAGGAAAGTGCTATGGCGGACGCTTTCTGTGGGCTGTGGCAGAAACTCCGGACTTGGCAGTACAAACATTAAATGGCATTGGCAGAAAAAAGTAGAGTAAGAAGAAAACCTGGTGACGCCACTGTGCAATTGAAGCTCTAAGACTCGAAGCAAAGGCTGCAGGGTCCATCGGCTCACTCATTTCAACAATTACTCCGCCATACCTATCGTTGACCGCATTAAGCTGTTTAAATTCTTGAACTTGTTCTTCATTTTCAGCAATTACATTCACAGGCGTTGAATTCGCAGATGCTGACATGGCTCTGTATCTGATACTATACCCAGCTGCAACAAGACAAACACTTTCCACATGATCATGCTCCATCTAATGAAGATGCAAAGCTAATGAAGACAATTACTAGTAACTGGGAAATGTTTACCAAGTTTTCGACAAGAAAGTTTTTCTTCTATTGAAGAGAAATTAGCATGGTTACCTGTTGAAGAAGACACCTTTACTGCAGGCCAAGTTGGGATCTTTGCTGAAAATCCCAACAAAGACCATAGATTTCCGTTTGTAATGGTACAACCAAGCAATGCAATCCTTCTTAACATCATCCTAAGGAATTATATACAATACAATTACTTCCAGTCTAGTAGTTAATAAGAAATATTATTATTCTGACTGATTGACCTTGTCTTTCTCGTGGATGAGACTTTGAATTGAATCGGGGTGCCGCGTTAGCTGTTGAATGAGTCAGAAATGCATGGCGAATGGCCGACCAGTATGCAACACGGCACGTCTTGATATAGTAATAAAATTACCACTGTGATTAATGATAATAATCTGGTCGTCCAAGTTTTTTCCGATACCACAGACATGGAGAAGAAGACGAAAGACTGTTGATCAAATCAACCAAAGGGTATTAATTTATCGTGGGGTATCTTGGGAATTTTATTTCTTTTTCCTAACTCAGGTCTCAAGATTGCGACTTTGAACATGGAACAGGAGGGGAAGCTGAGAGGCTGACACGTAGGCAAGGGGGACAAACCGTAAATATCCACAAAACAAAGGTTAAGAGCCGTAATTTTCTGAGACGCTCAAGCCAAGCCGGGGATTTTTGTTTTACCCTTTTTACTTCCATTTACTAACACATTTCACCCACCCTCCAACCCAAACCCTCGAATCCACGCCGCACCCTTTTTTTTTTTTTTTAATAAATTTTTAAAAAAAATTCTACTGATAGTAATATTTTGTACTAGGAATTAGTAATATTTGAAGTTTTTACCGTGAAGATGGAGCTTTTCAACGGCGGCCGGGAAACGTTCCCTCATCATGTGGCGCCATTCCCTGATTTAACGGCTATTGGTATGATTGAATCAGCGGAGGACTCAATGATGGGAGATCATCGTCCAAATCTGCCGCCGCAGAAGCTGCGGCCGATCAGGTACAACGGGAGGTCCCCGGCGAGCTCTCAGGCGGAGGATACTTCGGAGTTCGCGGAGGTAGTTGAACTTGTGGGTGACGAGGTGTGTCCGGTGAACGGAGACTCCGGTGAGTACTTGGAACCTCCTGTCAAAGCCGAAGTTGGTGACGTGGTGGATACTGGCGGGGGAGATGGGCCGCCGAACTCGGAGCACGGGGGGGACTCTTCAAGGTATGTAAAATGCGTATTGCTACTTGATGATTATCCTATTCATTAAAAAAGTACAGCTTAGATTCGGGACATCTGTTTAGTATTTATTTAATTTGAAATAATTACTGCGTTAAGAACTTGGAGTATAATTAGTGTAAGGTAATTAGCTACGAAACTGACTTTTCTTTCTTTTTCTTAGTCCGTTTTAACTGGGGAGCTATCACTTTACGTGAATCTTTTTTCTTCATACCAAGTTGTAAACTTTAGTTCAAATTCAACGTTTTACGTGGTCGGATTTACATGTGAACGGCACTGGCCTCTATTTTAGTAAAGTACATGGGAAAAGACTATTCAATTCAGTGTTGCATTTCTTCAGCTTGTTGGGCGGTTTATGGACGGCACGAGTCTTGTCGTGTTCAACTTCCTAGTTTTGTTAATGTCGGTGAGTGTTGGTTGGGGGGTCAACCAGTTCAAGGGTGCAAAAAATGGGATCGCTAGTTGGCTTGGATCTTTATACTAACTTTAATGATCTTACTTTAAAAAGTGTTATTCTGACAAACTTTACAATCCCATCAATCATTTGTCATCACTTTCTGTCTGTGTTATGGAAGACTCTTGAGTTGTTTCTTCAAGTCCTGCTTTTCATGATGGTATTATTGTTCCAACTTTGTGAATGTGTGCATTTCAGATTAGTGTGTGAAAATCTAATATAACTTTGTTGAAGGTGGAAACTTGATTCGAGTTTGAGATACAGTACGGTATCAATGCAGAGAGTTTGAAGCCTGTTTTAGCACTTTCTTGATCATAACTATTAATCGAACTAAATGTCTTTTGACATTTTCCTTGTTTCAGCAGCTCATCTTCAGATAGTGATGATAATGATATGTCGACAACTTTGAATGAACCTTTAAATAGGAAGAGGAAGCGAAAAAAAAGTAAAAAGATTGAGCTTTTCTTGGAAAAATTGGTCATGAAAGTGATGGAGAAGCAGGAACTGATGCATAAGCAGTTGATAGAGACGATTGAAAAGAGGGAAAGGGAGAGAATAATTAGAGAGGAAGCATGGAAGCAGCAGGAGATGGAAAGGATAAAAAGGGATGAGGAGGCAAGAGCTCAAGAGACATCTCGCAGCATAGCTCTCATTTCCTTTATAAAGAATGTGCTAGGCCATGACATTGAGATACCCGTACAATCAACAATTTCATGCATGGAGGAAACTGGGGGCAAAGAAATGAGTGAAGGCCACATTCAAAAGGACATGATTAGTCTGTGTGATCCAATTAATAGATGGCAAGAAGGGAAAATGCAAGCCAATGGGGGTGAAAATCATGTTCATGAAGACATTGGCATCAACTGTGATCCAAGTAATCGAAGATGGCCGGATGCTGAAGTGCAAGCCCTTATAATGCTTCGAAGTGCTTTGGAACATAAATTTCGTGTTACAGGCTCCAAGTGCTCCATATGGGATGAGATATCTGTTGGGATGTATAACATGGGCTACTGTCGAAGTGCAAAGAAGTGTAAAGAGAAATGGGAAAACATCAATAAGTACTTCAGAAAGTCCATGGGAAGTGGCAAGAAGCATCTCGAAAATAGTAAGAGATGCGCATATTTTCATGAACTGGACATGCTGTACAAGAATGGACTTGTTAGTCCAGCAAACCATGTGAACTGGACCAAAGATGAGAATGAGGACAGGGGTGAATGTCAGTAAATTAGGATTGCTTTAACTTTTATTAAGGTGGGTTGTGAGTGCAGGGACATCAAAGCATGAAAAGCTAGGAAATGTTGATAGATGAATTAGGACTGGTTTTGGGGATTCCTATGACTGCAGTGACCCCAAAAGCGGGTTCTGAGAATGTGATAGGGGCCTGATATCATTGCATTTTAGACTTTTGATTTAATATCCATTTTTTGTTACAAACTATCTCTGAGTCATTGATATATATCCTCTTGTTCTGTTAATTGTTGACTGTTTATAGAAGATGGTTATGTATATAGTTAGTTGCTAGTCCTAAATCATCTAGCAAAAGATGGATCGCTGCTTTTGATTTACATTTTCCCTTCTGTTAGTTGATTCTTACCCTCACGTTATCTGTTTTCAGGAGTTTTGCTTCTTCGTTTCTTTTTGATGCCCATTTCTTGTTGACAACTTTTTCTGCAGAGAAGCCAACAAAATTGCATTCCAGGCCTGTTAGTTTTATATTATTCCTTTAAAAATAGCAGCAGTAGACTCCCCTTTCCGCGCGAACATGCACAATTTTTTCTTTTATTTACCATGTAACGGCGGTCCATTACAAAGGTGTCAGACCTCCACTATATCGAGTAGAAAGTAACGGTATGCATGGCTTTAAGTACCAAAACATTTATCGAATTCATATAATGTAGTAGTAGTAGTTAATTTCTAATAAACAACCAAAGAAAATCTGTGTATGGCAGATTAATATGTCGACGACCATGGCATTGTCATCGGCTACAAATTAATAAAGAAGAATAATGAAAAGAAAGAAACAAAATGGGGAAAGAAGGAAACATCGATCATTTGCAGGCGTGAGAGAAGTAGATGAAAATGGCAACCAACGCCAAAACGAAGATGAGGAGCATGTAAGCAGAAGGAGGATGCAATGGTCCCATTCCGAGCGGAGCCAAGAAAAGCACAGCGGCTACCATCAGCATCATGACTATGGAGCCAATGCTGCACCCGTACTCTTCCATATTTCTGGTACTTAATTAATAATATGTTGGAGACCACAGAAGTATATATATATAAGTATAGAAGAAGCGAAGAGAGCAAATGAATAGACAAAAACACCAAAGTCAAAACTTTCCTTGAATTAGCAAATCGAAAGGGGCATTAGAGTTCCATAAATAGAGTTGTTTCGCATTGCATATTGGTGTCGCTTTGGCAAGAGTTACAACGATTGGGGCAACGCAACGACATACGCAGGCAGCAGCATCCGACGTGATGTTTTTTGGCCCCCTCGCCCGCATGCAACTGCAAGGGGAAGGAAAATTGATCATCGCGTTTTCGAAGGACGTGTCGGAGTACGTGGCCACGTGTCTTGCTGGCTTTTATTTTATTAGTGAATATATTTTAAACAAATTCAAATTTGCACGTGAAATTCTTTTCCTCATTAGAGTTAAGTCTGATCACCAATAATCCTGTGCATTTTCTAATTAGATATGATGCTAATACTCGTACTGCCTCGTTCGCATCGCCTCGCCACGTGGTTTCGACCGTTTCAGCACTATATATGTTGACATTTGCCAGGTGCTCTCCTTCCTACCCTCTTAATTACAATTAAGACCGCGCAGGATTTACTCCTTAAAACTGTCTTCGTGCGAGAGAGGGAGGGGGAGGAGTAAGAAACGAGCCAGAAAGAGATGGAACGTGGAGGCTTCCATGGCTACCGCAAGCTCCCCAACAACACTACTTCCGGTAAAGTATATATACTTGAACAGACAAATAGCTTGAGAAACTGGTGAAATTATTGCTGACTCTTCTTGGATGCTGTTTTCTTCTTCGTTTTTTAATTATCAACATGCATGGTGGAATGTATGGTTTGAGATGATTCGACCGGCCCTCTCATTCCTGTTTCCTCTTTTCTGGTGGTGTGGGAGGGACCTTAAGTACTCTAGCTAGTGTATATTGGGATTATCTCTTGCATGCAAATAAAAACTTTGGTTTCAGCCTTTGTCCTGGATTTGTCACCAGTTCATCAGAAGTCATACATATAAAACTCATACCAACTCTTTTAATGCTCAAATATATGTATATGTATTTGCAGATGTCTCTTCAGCTTTCATTGTTGTTGTTTCTTTCATAGGCTACGGCAGCGGTAGAGTTTGCACTCTCTCTTTTTTATGTGCTTGTCAGTGGTCAATGATCTCCTGAGAATGCCAATGCCTTGCCCATTACTCCAATCTTGTTATTTTCGCCGAGCTCTTCTGCTCTTAACTTTTAGTAGCATCAGTATCGTCGGGTTGCATGCCACTGCTAACTGCTTTCTTTCTCTCCATTGTAACATACAGTACTCTGTTTCTTTCTCTCTCTCTCTCGATTCTTGAAATCCTTTCCCTTCTTCCTTCAAGCCGTTTCCTTGTGTTCCTCCCCGTCCTCTCATATTTTCAATGGTCCATGTAAATGTGTTTAGTGGTTTGGTCGAGCTGATGAATATCATCGAAATAGCTGACGAAATTGGAGACACAAGCCTGTGTACAAGTGGCATGCCATATTTGACCCCACAAAAACAAGTGGCACCCATGCATTCTCCGGCATCAGGATTCAGTCAGGACCCCACTGTTTTTGTTGTTGAAAGACCTGAGTCTCTTTTTCTTAACAAACGAACAAAGCCATGCAGACCGGTTCAAATTTTGAAAAGTCATCAAACTTTTCCAGCTTAACCAATTCTAAATCCTGGTGGGCCTTTTGCGTGCGTATACACAACTGAAAACGCGTGACAAGAATACACGATCGATCCTTGTGAGTCAGTGCCATCGACGTAAGTCGTTTGTGGGTCTAACACTAGCTAACGCGTTGAGCGGGGCTTAAGTGCAGGTTTCCAAAGTCCATTCTAGCTATATTACAGAGACTAAAGTACAATTGAGTATGAGGCCAATTTGTGTGTTTTGTTCTGTCTTAGTTTTCTCGTGCCCTCGTGCCCTTTTATGCGGAGAAAAGAAGTCCACTTACGGCTATATATGGGCTTAGTTCAACCGAAACTTTAACCCATTGGGTCGGCTCACCTGGTTGCGAAGAACCAGGTCACGCCTTGTCTTCTGTGGCTTGACTTGTGCCCTTTCAAATGTTACATATTTTTCTCAGACCCCATAAAAGAAAACACAAGTGTAACTAAAGAGAATTGCATGCACTTACAAAAGATTTTTTGGTTTTTTTTTATTTGAAACTAAGTTAGCACAACATGCATTGTTTGTTCCAGGACTGAAGGTACCAGAGATGAACATGAGAATGGCTGAAGTCAACCATACAAACAACCACCACTCAAACTCTGATGACAATGAGTGCACTGTGAGAGAACAAGACCGCTTCATGCCAATTGCAAACGTTATCAGGATCATGCGCAAGATCCTCCCCCCACACGCCAAAATCTCTGACGACGCCAAGGAAACAATCCAAGAATGTGTGTCCGAGTACATCAGCTTCATCACTGGCGAAGCCAATGAGCGCTGCCAACGTGAGCAGCGCAAGACTATCACTGCTGAGGATGTGCTTTGGGCGATGAGCAAGCTAGGCTTCGATGACTACATCGAACCTCTGACAGTATACCTTCACCGCTACCGCGAGCTGGAGGGTGAACGTGGTTCGATCAGAGGTGAGCCACTGGGGAAGAGAGCAGTTGATTATGGAGCTCTGAGTGTTGCTGCTTTTGCACCGGCGTTCCACATGGGGCATCACCATGGGTTCTTTGGGGGTGGAGGAGCCATGGGAGGATATCTCAAGGATGCATCCAATGCAGGGTCATCACAGGCTGCAGTGGCAAACGGGGAACCATTCGGGCACCATAAATGAGGCAGCAAAGGGCGAGGAAAGCTTGCAGCTGGCTGGGCTAGCTAACCATGTCACTAACTCACTCAAGTTTTATAAAATTTAAGATGTTTTAATGCTTTTCACTAGAACATGATGATCCGTATGCTCTTTTAAAACATTTCTAGTAATTCTTAGCCTTATTACCATCTAATTCCCTCTTTTTCTTGTTTGTGACTTAATCGAACAAGGTAAATTAAAGGATATAAGCACCAAATAAGTATAACTTTAATGGAGGTTTTTGCAAAATATAAATTTTCGTTTTTGGGCCTCCTTCATGGGATCTTCTTAATTGGGGCCTACGTAGCTTAAGTTCAGAGATTTAACCCCAAACTGGCTCTCTCTCTCTCTTTTACCAACTACGGGCCGTAAAGTGAAATTGTTATTAACAGTTTTTACCAAGCTTGCTTTTGGGTGTGTCACCCGCTCTGAGTAATTAGCCGAGTTGGGTTAAGTGTTCGTCCCTCGCCACGTGCCATACGCCCCACACGAATTCGCAGCTTCTAAAATCTCAACTCCTTAAAATATCCTACCACTACAACCACGTCATCATCTCTTTTTTTTTTGTCATCTTTACTATATTTCACCCTCATTTCTTCTTTTTGTTGGATTCTTACCCTCTCATTTCTTCTACTTTTCATTCCTATCCACCATCTTTCTTGTTTTGGCAAAACAACTTTCTTTTTGTGTAATTCTTTTTTTAGTAATTATGTTGTTACCAAAATTTTTACTTTGAGCTAAACAAACAAATAATGCTTTATGTTAAGTTTTTCATATTTTTATGTAAAAATATTTAGAAAGTAGATTACATACTATATATATATATATATTTATATTTATGTGTATTGTATAAAAGTAAATCCAATTAACAAAGCACCAAAATGTTTCAAAATCTTCTATCGGGACTTCTTGTCGTTCATGTGACACATAAAAATAAAAATCTAAACGTGTCACTTAAAGAAAATAAATACATGATCAAATGGGAGAGTTTTTGTGGACTTCCCTATTATATATTGATAATAAATTCTTTAATTGTTTATTTATTTGACATTAAAAAGCATCAAAATCCTCAAAACAGAAGTTGGTAGCTGCATTGATCTTAATAAAAAAGGAAATTCATTTCATTTAGAAATTTTAAACTCAAGTATGAATGAACTATCATTTGTGAAATAATAAAAAGAAGTAATATTTTTAAAAAATTCTTAAACTATTTAATAAAATTTAAATAAGTTTGTATTTTTTATTTTATTTAATTAAGTTTTTATGTTTTTTTATTTTTAATCAATAAATTTTTATAATTAATGATTATTTATCAAAGTGTTAATTATCATTTTATACTAAATGATGTTAATGTGACATGTTGACATGTTATAACAGATGATGAGTATATTAATGTGAAATGATGACGTGATTATGTGATATTTTTTACTTTTTTTATTAACGTTGCATGATATAAAAAAGATACGTGATATTTCAATTAATGGTAGTTAGTCAATTGTTTATTGTAAAGACTTTTTTATTTAAAATAAAATATAAAAATTTAATTAAATATAATAAAAAATAAAAATTTATTTAAAATTTTTTGAATAATTCAGTAGTGACTTTTCAAAATATTATGTGTAAAAATGTGTGAACTATTACGAATAACTAAATTAGGGGGCAAAATGAGAAATGGAATAAAAATACAAGGACTAGGAGTTGCAAAAACACGAAAAGATGAAGTCAGCATTTGGGGGAATTTAAGTTGCATTTAGAGCTCATTTCGGGTCCGTGTTCGAAAAGCCCCCAACCCCGAGAGAATTGAAAGAAGGGAGGAAAGAAAGAAAAGAAACCCAGAAAAACAATATAAAAAATTGAAAAAAAAAAGAGAGAGGAAGAGAAAACACCCCCGAGTCCAAAGTCGAAACAAAACAAAAACCCAAAAACCCTCTTTTTCTCTTTCTATCTATCTCTGTTTCGTTGTCGAGTGAGTCGATGAGCTGAGCGAGAGAGAGAGAGCTGCTGCTTGCCTTGTCAATAAGAACTACGAATTCGTCAGGAATGGCGCAGAAGCTGGAACAGCAGCTCAAGGAGGTGGGATCCAAGCTGGAGTCTCCTCCCTCCACCAAGGACGCTCTTCTCAAGCTCTTAAAGGCACGCATTCTTCTTCTTTTTTCCCCCCTAATTTCTTCCTTTTTCCCTTATCTCCTTATCAAATTATTATAAACTATTCTCTTTTCTGGATAATTTAGGCTTTCTTTCTTTCTTCACAAAAAATATATATCCTATATATATATTTTGAGTTTTTTATCCTTTTTTTTCCTGTTAGTCCTCTCTGTTTTGCTCTCCTGGAAAGCTACGGTAAGTAGAAGAAGCGACAGAATCCCCAGTTGTCCTTTGCTTCTTGTAGTTTTTTTTTTTTTTTGGTGTTATATTGAATTACGTAATTTGAGTGAGCTTCGTCGTTGCTCTAGGGTTAATTCAAACTAAGCTTTTTCTTAAGGATTTAGATTTTAAGGGTATAATGGAGCGCTTTGATTAATTAGCCTACTTAGTTTCTCGATGGGAGTTTCAAGAATTTGGTTGAATTAGGGTTGTTTCACAATTCACGAGGTTTCTCGTACGTAACATATTTTTTCACATAATTCAAGCTAACTTGAGTTTCCACTTGTATTTTATGGCCTTAATTTGCTAGATGATATGCTATCTATTGAGGTCAGACATTTTTTTTATTAAATTCGAGGTATGGCACTTGGGTTAAGATGTTCTGTTGTTCTCGGGTCAATTAGTTGTGTCTTCAAAGGAGGTTCCCCAAGGTAGTGAATCAGGACCTATGTCAGCTGCAATGTGCTATGAGTAGACTGTGTTTGACTTTTTGCTTTTCAAAATTTGAGTCTGAATTGTGCACAATTATGAGTGCAACAAATGCAGAAACAGAGTCTTAAAATGTCACACATGCATGACAATGATAGATAACCTGTTCCAGACGTCGGGTACATTAGTATGCCATAAATTTTTAGTTTTGACTGTTCATCACGGATACACCACCCACCCCCATTTTGCATAAGAGGGCAAAAAAAGTGTACTAGGAGGCTGGTCTTATTTTGCCATTCTTTCTACTTAGTTTCAGTTACTTGTGCAATACTGGGGTATTGCTTGCTTTACTTTTCACATGATTAAACAATCAAGTGGTCCTTGCTTTAATTTATGTATGGTTGATTAAGTTTCCATTGATAAAACAAATGCCTATCAACGAACAAGTTGTTAGGTTGACTCGAAGCAGTGGCAAATAGCTATTAAAGGGTTTCTTGTCTTAACTGAACACATGGCCGAGTGATTTCGTTGAATATGAATTGATTTATTTTTGTAGGACATGGTGCTTAGGGATTTCCAATGGTGAACTTATTATGTTGTTAATGAGCTGAGGAGGCATCTTGTTATGCATGAAAAAAAATGGCTCTTCTTTCATGTTGGTTGAGTGGAGTGGAAAACTAAGATGTTTTTTACCCTTGAGTTTGTTTGAATTAAGGATTAAAGGCATGACCATGAGAATGGTAAAATATATATTGGCATCTAATGATGCTGTAAAGAAGCCATTACCAGTGCTGACCAGGGAGTATGTAAAGATAGAGTTTCTCTATATTTTGAAGTCTATTATGAATAAAATGTTGGATCTCATTGAACTGTTTAACTTTAACATGTTAGGCTATTATGGATGTTAGATTGGCTTTTGCTGTTAACTAAAAATCACACAAGTTTTTCTGTCATCCTTTTTTCTTTCTTGTCTTTCACTGGGGGGTTGGTGTGTGCTAAATCCTATAATTTTACAGAATCCACCAAGTTCGTAGGTCAATTGTAGCTCACCCATTGGAAACTGTCACTCATTTTTTTTATTATGGCCTGAGGCTGTGTGGACTAGACATTTATTTAATACTATGTGTAGGAATTAGAGAAGTTTTTTATGCTAAAATCACCCCTATGTTCTCAATGTGTTGCCTGTTGTTTTTCTCTGTTTTCTTTTATGCTTAGCCTATTTTTATTGATATTTCTCAAATCATTCTTTATCATGTTATTGGCACATTTCTGGCATGACAAATGGGTGTGTTGTAAGATTTACTGTTTCATAATGCTTGCACATCTTGTTAGATGCTTGAACTTGTGAATTTATGGATTTTGTGCTTATCAAAATCAGCTGCAGACATTGACTTTTATTATTTAGTATATATTGTGAGTATTTTGTCCTCTAATCTGCAGCAAGCTGCTACATGTCTTTCTGAGCTTGATCAGTCACCACCATCATCAATAATGGAATCAATGCAGCCTTTTCTTAATGCAATTGTCAAGCCAGAATTGCTGAAGCATCAAGATAGGGATGCCAAACTTCTAGTTGCAACCTGTATTTGTGAGATAACTCGGATTACTGCACCTGAAGCGCCTTATAGCGATGATGTTCTAAAGGTGCTTTTCTTTCATAAAGGTTGACTGTTTGTGGTCTTGATTTTCTTATAAACTAATAAATTTTCAACTGAACTCCTGTGTGATTGATGAGTGGCATGCTTGCAGGATATTTTTCACTTGATTGTTGGCACTTTTCATGGATTGAGCGATACTAGTGGTCCATCATTTGGAAGGAGAGTTGTCATTTTGGAGACTCTTGCAAAATATAGATCGTGTGTTGTGATGTTGGATCTTGAATGTGATGATCTGGTGAATGAAATGTTCAGTACATTTTTTGCTGTTGTCAGGTGTGTTACGTATTTATTTTCTTTGAGTAAAGTGCTTGTATCGACATTTACTCATTACTACCATTTACCTAAAAGTTTTGTGTTGCGTGCATACATAAACGCTTTAATTAATGTTGAATGGTAGAAATTTGACATGGCTGTTATTTATATGGAATGGTACAATGTAATATCATTCTTAGTTTTTGGCTTCAATGTGATGGCCAAGATATGCCTGCAATCTCGTAGTACTTGTATGTTTCTGGACCATACAATAATACATCTGTAGATATGTGCATATCTGTCTTCTTGTTGGGTTGTTGTGTGAAAGTTTCAACTCCCCTTGGATTGTGTTTGCACTGAGCAGATGTGGAAGACATACAGTGGTCAATAGTTGTGTATAGCTTTCTTTTTTTGGTTATATTCTATAATTATCGTGGACTGAAGGAGCGATTTTTACTACATATTGCAGGGATGATCATCCAGAAAGTGTTCTATCATCAATGCAAACAATCATGATCGTTGTGTTAGAAGAGAGTGAAGATATTCGAGATGATCTTTTACTTATTATATTATCTGCATTAGGTCGAAATAAAAGTGTAAGAATTTCTTGTTTGATCTGCTTATTGCTTACGTGTAATGTAGCTGCCTTTATGCACTCCTTAGAAGTTATAGTTCTTAATTGGAAGGGCATTTATTTATGGAATCTATAATCTCAGGATGTTACTCCAGCTGCAAGGAGACTTGCTATGAATGTCATAGAGCAGTGTTCAGGAAAACTTGAAGCTGGCATAAAACAGTTTCTTATATCATTGATGTCAGGAGATAATCAGTCAGTAAACAGTGAAATTGACTACCATGAAGTTATCTATGATGTTTATTGTTGTGCTCCTCAGATACTATCAGGAGTTGTCCCATACCTCACAGGAGAGCTGTTGGTAATTACATATTAACAATAATTCTTATCATGCTTTTGAGGTTGTAATGTTTGTAGTTCTGGAGCATTTAAGTCCATCTTTTTGGTGATAAGAGACTTTCTTTACTTTATTATTTATCAATGGATTTGTCATAGTTTTAATCTTATTCTGGGAAGATGAGGTCAAAGATTATTGAAGTTTGATAACAAATTTCTGACATGTATAAGTAACAATATGTGCAGACTGATCAATTAGACACTCGTTTGAGAGCTGTGGGATTGGTTGGGGACCTCTTTGCTCTGCCAGGCTCTACCATCTCTGAAGCATTTCAGCCAATATTTTCGGAGTTTTTGAAAAGGTTGACTGATAGGGTTGTTAGTGTTCGAATGTCTGTCCTTGAACATGTTAAGAGCTGTCTGTTGTCGTATCCTTCCAGATCCGAGGCTCCTGAAATTATCTGTAAGTGTCTTTTTTTTTTTTAAAACATAGTTATTTCAGTGTTACTTTGCTAATTTGGATCTTGTTCTACATTTCTAGCTGCTCTCTGTGACCGGCTGTTAGACTATGATGAAAATGTTCGAAAGCAAGTTGTGGCTGTGATTTGTGATGTTGCTTGTCATTCCCTTGTTTCCATTCCTATAGAGACTGTAAAACTAGTTGCAGAGCGTCTTCGAGACAAATCTGTATGTTCATTTTTCCTGTACTTCTTTGATTGCTTTTGTTACCCCTTATCTATCCAGTGTTCATTACCTATGGCATTAAACTTTTTTCTCTTGTTTGGAATTTACAGAAGCTTGTTAAGAAATATACTATGGAAAGACTGGCAGAGATATTCAGAGTTTATTGTGCTAGCTGCTCTGATGGCTCAATCAATCCTGATGAATTTGATTGGATACCGGGGAGGATTTTGAGGTGTTTTTATGACAAAGATTTTAGGCAAGTCATTTTCGATTTCTTGCAACCTATGATTAATTTTGCACTTGTTTAAGTTTTATCTCATCATTTATCTTTGTTTTTCTGTATTATTCAAAGTTTAGGGGCTATTAAGTAATTCGTTTAGATCTCTCAAATATTAGGAAAAATTGGTAGATATAAGAAGAGATCATATAACCGTAGCTTTGGAAGTATTCTGTATCTTCAACTCTTCATTAATATTTTCCATATATGTTGTGAATTAAAGCCATGAAAAGAAATTAAAAATTCTTATTTTATAAAATTGCCTTTATTGTTTTTTTTTCCATGTGTGTGCAAGTAGTTATTAGAATGAATTAGTACTCCATAAAATTATTAGTACCTTAGTGAAAATTTTTTTCCTATCAGCAAAATGCTTGAAACAATGTGGTGCCGAGTAGAAGATTGAAAGTGTTTTCTGATATGACTCTTTGTTGGGTGTGTATCTGGCACAATCAGCATTTTTAATGTGTAGATCTGCCTTGCAGGTCAGAAACAATTGAATCTGTTTTATGTGGGTTCCTCTTTCCGACTGAGTTCTCAATCAGAGATAAAGTTAAATGTTGGATAAGAGTTTTCTCAGGGTTTGACAAAATTGAGGTGAAGGCACTTGAGAGGATGCTGGAGCAGAAGCAAAGGTATCTTGTACATGCTTTGGTGTGCGGCTTTTGAGTAACTTTCCCTCTTCAATTGTGTATTTAATGGATTGTAAACTGATTTTCAGGGGATTTCCTGTTGGATTGCAGGTTACAGCAAGAGATGCAGAAGTATCTCTCTCTCAGGCAGATGCATCAGGTTTGAAGTTTTGATTGCTGAACTAGTATCCTAAGCAGAAGAAGTTAAGCTTCTATGGAATGTGTCAAAACTTAAATACTGGTTCTTACTCAAATGCAGGATAGTGATGCTCCTGAAATACAAAAGAAAGTTTTATTTGGCTTCCGAATCATGTCCCGCCCTTTTTCTGATCCTGTGAAGGCTGAAGAGTGTTTTCAGATTCTTGATCAGTTGAAAGATGCTAACATCTGGAAGATTTTAATGAATCTACTGGATCCAAATACCAGCTTCCATCAAGCTTCTAGTGGTCGGGTAGGTTATAAGATGTTGACAAATGGAAATTAAATGGGATGTTTGCAGAGAATGTTTTTGGATTTTGAACTATTCAAGTAGGCATGAAGTATCAAACCAAAACCACTTGTGGAAAATTGGGCGTTTGCTATTTAAAAATTAGAAAGTTTTAATGGATTTTTTACCTAGGAAGTCTTACTAACAATAATATGAGACTAGAAAATTTAAAAGCAAACTAACTAATTCACCTTCACTGCTTTTGTTTCTCAAGTTTCTGTATCTATACAGCTTTTCTGGCCATCCCCTAAGCATCATTGTTATTTATGCTAGGACGACCATCATTCCTGGAATGGCAACAAGCTGATGCTGCTGTCTGTTATTACCCACACTATCCCTTCTGGTGCCATAATTGCCACCATCACTAATTGACAACAACTCTTTAGTTAGCTTCCTTAGGTGCATCAGCAAAGTGCAGATCCCCTTAACATGAATGCTCAAAAAACATTATCTCAACTGGTTACTGTTGCAATTTGTAGCTTCTTAAAGAAAAAAAGTAAGAAAAAATAAATTTACTGCTTCTGCCACTGCCTCTGGTGAATCGTTCCACAATCTAGGTCATCTTAGCTTTGGTAACCCATTATCTTATCCAAGAAAGCATCTCTTTCGCCTTTCAGTTCTAATATTGTGGTTAAGTGGTAGCTTCTATTCTACCAGTATCTTTGTCAATTGACTCTTTTGGTACTTCAACAATAAAGTTTTCTTATGCCACTTTTGCTGCCCCACAATACTGGTGGCCGCCCTTTCTCATAGCCCACCTTGTATTTTATCTTCTTTGTGAGCAGTGTAGCTCAGAAGTGAACTTCTCTTTGATTTTAGGGGAAATGAATTGTGATGAGTAATTTGAACCATGAAATCTATTTTTTTTACTGTACCATTTATCTATGCTATATTTTTGTAATTTGCAGGATGATTTGCTTAAAATACTCGGTGAGAAGCATCGGCTCTATGATTTTCTGAGTACTCTCTCTTTGAAGTGTTCTTATCTACTTTTTAACAAGGAGCATGTGAAAGAAATCCTTCTGGAGGCTGCTGTACAGAAGTCTACTGGAAATACACAATACACACAATCTTGCATGAATTTACTTGTGGTAATAATTGGTCTTTCTATGGAAACTTGTTTTTCTGGTTGTGAGCAAGTGCACTTGTGCATGTGTGTTTGGTCTGCTTTTGTGTCATTCTTTTTCTATTTTCAGGTTTACAATGTTATTGAGAGTTTTCAATATTAGTGTCTTCTACAATAGGCCCTGTAATAGTTGCTTACGTTCTTTTTCTCTCAGAAACAGATTCAAGTTATGTTTTTAAATATCTGTTGGTGACTTTGCAGATTCTTGCACGCTTCTGTCCGTTGCTGCTGGGTGGAGCTGAAGAAGAACTGGTTAATTTTCTGAAAGATGACAATGAAATAATAATAGAAGGCATTTTGCATGTTTTGGCTAAGGCTGGTGGTACCATCCGAGAACAACTTGCGGTGTTGTCAAGGTGCAACTTTGGAATTCTCAACTTGGTAGAGTCAGTTCTTCATCCATTTTCTTACTATCTTCCTAACGGTTGTTTGCAGTTCAATTGACCTTATATTGGAGAGGCTCTGTTTAGAAGGTAGTCGAAGACAAGCCAAGTATGCTGTGCATGCACTAGCAGCAATAACAAAGGATGATGGGCTCAAGTCCCTCTCAGTTCTGTATAAGGTTATGCAGTACTTCATGCATCATCAGTTTATCTATTGAAAATGTGTTAATTTTCATAAAAATGTATTAAGTAGCAATTTCTTGATATATGTGCCTAACCTGCGGTGTCTTGCTTAATTTGCAGAGGCTTGTAGACATGCTGGAGGAAAAGACGCATTTGCCTGCTGTACTACAATCTTTGGGTTGTATAGCTCAGACTGCGATGCCTGTTTTTGAAACTAGAGAGAGTGAAATTGAAGAATTTATTAAGAGCAAAATTTTGAGATGCAGTAATGTATGCCTTGTGAGATACATTGTATTCTTCAACAATTTTCTATATGTGACATACTTATTAATTTTCATGCATAAACCTTCTTGATTGCTTCAGAAAGCAGATGGCAGTGCAAAAGAATGTTGGGATGACAAAAGCGAAATTTGTCTGTTGAAGGTTGTGGATAGTTGTAATTTTGTTATGTTTCTTCATTTAAGATAAAAGCAATGTCATTATTATCAGTATCTCATAGAACACGGAGTCCACGGTTTCATTTTCAAGTTTTTTTTTCTTAATTTTTTTAGATGGATCTCTCATCCTGCAATCTCATTTTTGTACCGCAGGTATTTGGGATAAAAACATTGGTCAAAAGTTACTTGCCTGTTAAAGATGCTCATCTTCGTCCCGGTATCGATGACCTTCTAGTACTCCTTGGAAACATACTTTCTTTTGGTGAAATATCAGAAGATATAGAATCAAGGTACCATCGCTTACATTGGGAGGTTTCTTTTTTCTCCTAACTAATATTTTGTGTGGCTATTTAAAATCTTTGTCGATTATGCTCAATTTGTTAGAATGTGTTGCTCATTGAAGCTCAAATTTTACTGTCTTACAGTTCAGTTGATAAGGCCCATTTAAGGCTTGCTGCAGCCAAGGCAGTTCTTCGTCTGTCGCGGACCTGGGATCATAAGATCCCTCTTGATGTTTTCCACCTAACCTTGAGGACCCCAGAGGTGAATTCATTTACATAATATAAATTATTGTTCTTGTTTCCTTTAACTTTTCTTGTTCACCTTTCCTTTTCTCTTATGTTCATTGCTTGTCTTCTAGATCTCTTTCCCTCAGGCTAGGAAACTATTCCTCAGCAAAGTTCATCAGTATATAAAGGATCGGCTCTTGGATGCAAAATATGCTTGTGCTTTCTTATTTAGCATCACTGGATCGAAACTGCTTGAGTGTGATGAGGTTTCCATGCTGCACTTGAGTTTTTCAGTGTAGTTCGTGTCCAATTAAATTCGTGGTTCCATTATGGCAAGATTTGTGAAAGTTGTTTTTTTCCATTGTGTTCAAAATGGCAGGAAAAACAGAATTTAGCCGATATCTTTCAAATGTGTCAGCAGGCGAAAGCACGGCAGGTTGCTATACAAGCTGATACAAATTCCTCAACCACATATCCTGAATACATCCTGCCTTATTTGGTCCATGCTCTTGCTCATCATTCATGTCCCAACACAGATGAATGCAAGGATGTCAAAGCATTTGAATTAATATATCGGTATATCAATTTGCTTTAATTCTATCTTGAATATGTTTTGAGATATAATTTCAGATGTTATGGTTAAAATGGTGTTATCCCACATTGGTCAAGTTTGGGGGTTGCTTTGACCTTGTACTGAAGAGAGGCTTCTTTGACCAAGGCATCTTACTTTGGACCAATTGATAACAAACAACTTGAGCTCTTACCATGCAAAGGGATCCAATGTGAAACTAATTGGCAATAGGTTAGGAGGCCCAACCTGAAAATAAGGTCATACAAAACCTCAAATTTAACTGCTTGGGTTAAGACATTTGAATTACATCAAATAGATTAAAAATAAAAGAGGTAATAAACTTTTTATTTTTCATATTCTGATGGATTAGCCGACTTTGTATTGCCTATTACTCTGAATCCTCAACACTAAAATTTATCTGTTTGCACTGTTATTTGAACAGACTTTGGTAAAATTGTTTTTCATTGCTGCAATCTAAAATGATAAATTTTGTAGTGATGAGGTTGGACTGTTCTAAATGATTGCATTTTTTGTTGTAGGTGGAAATGATTACTTGGTAATTTGTCTTTATTGAGAACATTTATAGTCATTGAGCTGTTTATTCTGTATTTTTCAGGCAATTGTACATGACTATTTTTATGTTGGTGAATAAAGATGAAGATACCAAGTCAGAAGCTGGCGCAAACAAGGAGAAGGAGAGTATTTCTATGATTTTCTCTATCTTTCAGAGTATCAAGCGCTCTGAAGACCTTCTTGATGCAACAAAATCAAAGGTTCAGTGCGAAGATTATTTTTATATTTTAATAGTTTCTATTGCCCAACTTTTACTATGTCTTAGTATAACTAGTTGATAGGTTAACAGATTTGCCTGTGAGAAAAGTTAAAGCCCCCCCTCTCAAAAACGAAAAAGAAATGAAAAGAAAAAGATGCTAATTTGAATAATATTGATTTTTTTCAGAATTCACATGCTATCTGTGACCTTGGACTTTCCGTCATGAAGCGCCTAGCTTATAAGGAGGAGGATTTGCAAGGGCTTATACAGTCAGTCTCTCTGCCCCCACTCCTGTATAAACCATATGAAAAGAAAGAAGGTGAAGATTCTCAGGTAAGACGTTAAATATATTTCTCTAATTTTATCATACTTTTGCTGCTTCCTCCATGGAAATATGCAGTGTCAAATTATCTGAAGCTCTCTCACTGCAATTGGGCAGTGATAAGAAAAACTGTGCCTAGCTGTGGGGCTTTCAATTTACAATTTTTAACTCGAGAGACTGGATGTCATCTATTTATTAAGTAATGTATGTAAGACCCAGATTTATTTGTAGTGAACCTGATTGTCAGATATCATGAACCCAGTTCAAACAAGTTTTATGCTTCAACCATGCAACCTTGTGGTGCAGGCAATACTGATTTGTTCATTTGCTGCATACTTGGGCTATACTTTTTGTACCATATTGTTGATTATTGCTCTTGTATGTTTTTGATAGGCTGGTGAAGGGCAAACATGGTTAGCTGATGAGAATATCCTGTCTCACTTTGAATCCCTTAAGTTGGAATGTGATGGAACAGTATGATTTGCTCCCTTTCATTCATCTGTAGGGTACTATCTGGTGGTGTTATGTTGTTCACTAACTTTTCCTGCTTTGATCACATTAGGCTCATATGGAGATTGCTGAGGATGAGTCTCTCAAAGACAGCGAAATAGACGGCAATGAAGTGCCACTCAGAAAAATGATTAAGCGATTAAAATCTAAAGGAGCCAAGGATGGAAAGGCAAAAAAGAACAAATCTCCCTCAGCAGAAGCAAAAGATGCTGAAAATGATGTTGATATTTTGAAAATGGTAAGGGAAATAAATTTGGATAGTCTAGTGATGCCCAGTAAGTTCGAATCAAGCAATGGTCATAAACATTTTCCTACCAAGAAAGCAAAATTGGAGCAGGAGCATCAGAAAGGTAAAAAGAGAAAAATCACTGGTGCAGATTCTGTGCCAGTGCCTAAACGAAGGAGGTCATTGCCTGCTCACGGTGCTTTCAAAATTTCAAGAAGTGCTTCTACGGTCCCTTCGAGAGATTCAGGAGATGACTGGCATCAAGTTAAAGATTCCTCATTTCAATCTACTGAAATGAAAGTAGTTGAACTCCATGATTCAAAAGATAAAATGCCTACACACCAAAAATTGAATGAGAACACTGAATCGGACTATTTGGTATCATGCATTCGGAGGAAAAGAAGCGTCTCATCAAAAGGTAAAGGCAAAGGCTCTGATTGGGTTCATAGTGATGAGGAAAATGAAGATGGAGCTGATGATGAAAATGTGGAGGTGTGCTTTTTCTACTGGGTTAAATTTGCTATCAGGGATTCACACATTTAATGTTCTCATGGTTGTCACTGTTGTGAATAGCTGTTTTATATTTCCATGCAGAAATTGGGCACCACCATTGGTACTAAGTCTGTGGCTGGATCTAGCAAGAAACAGAAGAGGAGGAGCATTTCAGGATTAGCAAAGGTCATTTTTTTTTCACATCTTTTTAAATCAACTATAAGGCTTGTTAATTGATGCTGTTGTATGAAATATACAAAATGGCTAAGCCTTTGGATTCACAGCTACTGCAAAGTAAGGATGTGAACGTAAATCCTAGTGGCATTTATAAGGTGGTTTCCTTTGGTGCTGCCCCACAGTATTCTGCCCCTGGAACCTCCACCCACCTGCCTCCCCTCCCCCTTTCTCATCCTGGCTTTATGGCTTGGCATTGCCATGCAATTATCTAGTTTGTATGGTGCGCATAAATTATGCAGAAACTCTTAGAAGTTTGTGAAAATATGAGTGAGGTTGTAATCTAATTGATGTCTTCTGTTTTGCTCTACTAATTTAAGAAAATGATACTAGATATCTAACAAAGCTATAGCAGCCCATGCTTATATGTAGAGCTCGCTTTTCCTCTTTCATCTTCACTCTCGTTCTGCTTCGAACATTTTAATTTCAAGTGATTGTGCTAAAATTACTTATGTTACAATATTTGTGTCATTGTTGCCCTATTAGTGTTTTCTTAACACATTTAGAAATGGCTTTTTTGTCATTGTTCCAATCATCTTGGTTACTTGAAGTGTTAAGCTCTTTGTTCAATTATCTGATCTACTTTGTTCCCCTTGTTCAGTGCTCAACAAAGGAAGGTGGAATTGATATTGCAGACTTGATTGGTCACAGAATAAAAGTATGGTGGCCCATGGATAAGCAGTAAGTCTCCAAAACTTTTACTGTTCTATGCAGCATAATCCAACGGTATTGCTGTGACGTATTCTGTGAAATAGATGATTGTCAGCCTCAATCTCTTTCATTGTAATTCACACTTTATTTATGCTGCATTCATGTGTTTGAGAATTCACACGAGGCTTCATCTCTTAGGATTCTTTCTTTAAACTTGGAGTTTTGAAAATGAGTTTGTGCTCTTGGTAGATCTGATATGGCCATTTCAGCTTGCTCCTTGGCAAATCTGCAAATTCTTCCTCTTTCTAGTTGTTGTACTGAGGGCCAAAGTTTTATTTGAAACAGTGTTCTGGTCTTCCAGCAGCTTGAGGTTTTGATATCATTTTTCATATTCTAATGAACTTTTGTGTTTATCTGGTTAACTTAAAAGTTTCCCTCTAAGTATGAATTATATGGTGTGCATGATTGCACTCTGTAATATTTCTTGTTCCATCCAAATTCCCTCCACATTGTCATACCTGTTAGCATTATTTAATTTGAAAAGGTGCTATCTCATTTTGCGTTACATCATTCTTCATGACTCTATGCTTGTACTGCCGTGTAGGCTTCCCTTCCATCTTGTTTGAATGTTAGAGACGTTATTATGAACCTACTAAGGTTTTAATTTTGTTTAAAGAATACATCTTTTAGGCAAAAAGATCCAATTGTGGAGGTACTCATTGATTCTATCTTTATTGCTGTAAACGACAGGTTTTATGCAGGCACGGTTAAGTCTTATGACCCTATAAAACGGAAGCATGTGGTAAGCTGCAACTTCTTGCCTGCAGGAAAGCATGTTTGTGCCACCTGATGCGAATTACTAAATCTTTTTTTTTTCTTCTGTGGCTCTTTTCTTATTAGGTATTGTACGATGATGGAGATGTGGAAGTACTCCGTCTGGAAAGAGAGCGCTGGGAGCTCATTGACACTGGCCGCAAGTCTGGAAAGGTTAAGACTTCATGTCTTGCATTTTTTCTGAAGCTAAAATCATTTTGGTTTTCGTTTAAGCTTGATTCTGATATCTCTTTCCCTTGCACTTTCTACAGAAGGCAAATTCAATGAAAGGCAGCAAGGGTGCTCGGAAGGAATTGTATGTGCTATCTATTAATGCAGTATTTAGATAATTCTCTTTTGAATCTCACTTGGGTGTGTAGTTGTTTGTGTCTTCGTTTCCACTTGGTCAAAAAAATAAAATAAAATAAAATAAAGTGAAAAGAAAAAGATAAGCTACCCGTATAGAGAGAGAACTGTTGTCTAAGTTAATTGTAACATGAGTATCACTTTGTGATTATGGCATATGTTTTGAGGATGACTTGTTCTCACATTTAGACATTAACTTTCATGTTGCTTCATGACTTGATTGTTTTACAATTTCCAGGTCTCCTGGGCAGAAAAGTAAGAGCTCAGGTGGTTCACGTCAGAATAAGAGTTCATTAAAGATGTGCGTAACCACTATCAATATGAAGTTGTTTGCCTTTCATTGAATTGTGGATTAATTGATATTTGATTTGCAGAGTTAAAGGGAAAAGAACTCCGAAGAAAAACTTGAAGCACCCTTTAAGAGGTGCATTGAATAGTAACTTCACTGAAGCTGACGCTGAAGAGAAGACTGATGCATCAAAATCTAAACCCACTGCTGTGAATAAAATTCATAAGATAAACTCAGGTATTGTTCATTAAATTTTCAAAACTATTCCGGAAGCGGTTTTGATTTCTGCAGAATTTGCTCTGCGCTTGAAAGTTAGCCTGCTTTATATCTTCTTTATCATCAAATAGAAGTGTGATGTAACCTGATTTAATGTCATTTAGATTGAATTTTTCGCAATGAACATCTTTTATGGTTGAAAGCAACATTATTTCTGGTGAGTGTAGGATGTATCAATTGAAAAATCGAGGAACAAGTGTGAGATGCTGGGTCCTTATTTCTCCTTCCCCTTCCATTTCATTTCTTTAGATTTATTTTGCTCTTCTTTTCCTAGGTGATTCTGAAGGAGCACACACCGAAATGGTAGATGAGAACCTAACAGATAGGGAAGAATCTGAGAAGGAAGTGGCTTCAGTTTCTCAGGAGAGATGTTCAGAAGATATGAAGGGAAGCCCAAATCAAGCTGAGCAGTCTGATGAAGTAAAATCTGATGCTGATGGGAATCTTTCTGAAGATGTAGATAGTATTTCAGGAAAAGCTCAAAAAGGGGAAGAGGAAGAGAAATCTCATTCAGAAGAGAAAGTAGCTGGTGATTCAACTGAAGACTTGAGAGAGGATGCTAGTAAAGCAACTGATACGGAACCCAAAGAGACTCAAGAAAGTGATAATAGTGAGAGTAGATCTCCAATTCTGAAGAAATTCCGGAAAGGATCTTCGATGCTGTCAGATACTGTGGATTCTGGGATTTCTGACGATGAGCCCCTGGTAATTACATCTAGCCGTGTTTATAGTGTTATAAATGTTATTGACCGGCAATTGATGTTCTTCTTGTATTTTAATTTGATTTTCTTTTTGAACAAACGCAGAGCAAGTGGAAGCGTAAAGCTGGGAAATCAGGTTCAAAGCGAGTGCAGTAGGAAGTTGAGCACCTCAATAGCAGCCTCCACTATAAAACTGGGAAACAAGAGGTGGTGTGTGAGATCAAGTCAGCTGCTGAGAAAAAAGCTAACAGATTGCAGAAGATGAGGGAGGGAGGGAGGGCCATCTGACAATGTAAACAAAACTAATAAAATCTCTGGGTTGAGCAGTTGTAGAGAATGTAAAATAACTGTAGGCATTCCCACAATTTGGGGGCAAAGGACAAAGGAATGGTGCTGTAGCCAGCAGATGGGTAGAAGATTTGCAAAAATGTGTTTCACTCTCACTCAGGGGGTGTAGTGTAGATGTAGTGCCTGCTTAACCCGCCATGGGCGACAGATAGATAGGCCACATGTACAGTCTAGTTATATTTTGGGGATAGTTTGACTAGTATCTTTCAACACCTAACATCCATATCAAATTGATTATTGTTTCACCATACTCTGTTGGCTGTGGCCAGTGGCGACACCTAATTGTATTTTTATTTTATTGTGAAGTATATTTATGTGTGAATTCACGGTCATCCCGCATGGACGTGGGTTGCGGGCTGAGGCAATGGGAAGTAGTCGTAGGAAGGGACCATGGCCAGGCTCACATCTGTTATGACCCGGTCATGGTCATTTATTTCACTGGTAGATTCAAAGGGATTGGGCAGTCAAAACTATATTTTTTGGTTTTGTTGTTTTAGTTAGTATTGGTAGTAGACTGATTGGCTGACTGACTGGTGGTATACTCTACATAGGAATATTTATCCAAAAACATCATCTTCAAAGTTGAAAAGCGAGTGGAGTAGGTGGCGAACGCAAAAAGGAAAGATAAGATATTATATTGAAATTTGGAGAGGAATGACTGAGAAAAGGTCGTGAAAGAGCGAGTCAGGGTCAAAGAAACTTAAAAGGAAAGGCCGACCTGGCCCAGTCAACTCCTGACCAACACGTGCCTGTCTGTAATGTTCATTGTTCACGTTTAACAATGTTATTATTGTTACCTCCAGACCAAAATGGAGTTTAGATCACAAAATCATTTATGCGTCTGTGTCTGTGTCAGTGGGTTAATTTGTCTCTGCTGTTGTGTTGGGCCAACCGAGTAAATTTTGGCTTCTTTGTCTCCCTGATTAAGGCCTAAATTACAGATTTTCTTTCTTTTGTTTATGCTCTTACGGCTCTAGCTATTAGCACTAGAGTTTCTCTTTAACGGGGCTGCCTTCCTTGTCTGCAAGTTTAAGCAGAAAAGCTTCATCCGCCCCCGCATGCCAGCCACTAACCCATTGCCCACACCATCTTCAACAGGAATCACAGGTCTCCTCTCTCTCTCTCTCTCCTTCGCTGGATCTGGTATTTGGCATCTATTTTGATGCTTTTCTTCATTTCTGTTTCTCTCTTTCACAACCCCAATTAATTATTTCATTGATTTGACGACTTCTTCTTGTCTGTTGCTCCTTTTTCATGATTTTAGCATAGCATAGCCTTGCCTTTCCAAAGCCCTTTGATTTTTGGGTTTCTGGAGTCTGGACTGTCTTAAAAAGTTTCTTCTTTTTCAGTAATTCATTATCATCTACTATATGCTATGCGTATCCTTTTGGCTTTGTCTGGAAACTATGGATTTGTCATTTCTGGTTTTCACCTGTTCTTTTTTCTCAGATAATTCCTTTTTTCATTGACAAATTCAACGTCATTTTTTTCATGGATCATTTCTGTTGGTTGGAATTTTGGGTCTTTGCAGTGACTTATTCTTTTCAAAAGTGTATGCTTTTGTAGAGCTAAAAAATGGGAGAGCTTTTGGGACTGCTAAAAGTGGTAGTTGTGCAAGGTAAAAGGTTGGTCATCCGGGATTTCAAGAGCAGTGATCCTTATGTTGTAGTCAAGCTCGGTGATCAGGTTTGTTTAGGCTCCTTTCATTTTTTTCTTTTACCATATTTGTCAATGTCCTATCTTTTGTTAGTTTTCCTCAAGTACACAGCGTTGCTGTTGTAGTGTCCTGTACAAATGTTCGTATACTACAATTCTCAGTGATCCTTTATCCTGAGAGAATTTGCATAACTCATGTTTTGCGTTGTCAATGCTATCTCTCTTTAATTCGTCCCACTATCCTGCATCAGTAATTGTTTTGTGTCGCTCTATGTATTTCGAACTGATGTTAGAAGAAAACATAGGGACACAAAGAACTATGTTATTTGCTTTTTCCTCTCTCATGTTTTTATCAGCCATAAAGGGAGATGGATTCTCTATGGTTTCTAGCAAAATGGGCCAAGTTTTAGTGCCAATTCCTTGTGAAAAAGGCTTTGCAACTGAAGGCTGGCAGCATTTTTATGCCCCAACTATTTTTCCCTTCTCCTTTGCTTTTGATTGCTTGTATCAGATTCTTGTGTTTCATTGACTTTTGCTTTCTTTTTTTAGTTTCTCTCACCACTGAAAATTTTCAACCAACTTGGGTCTTTTACTCCAGGTGGCAAAGACTAAGGTTATCAACAGTTGCCTTAATCCAGTCTGGAATGAAGAGCTAACATTCTCCCTCACTGATCCTGTTGGAGTTTTAAATTTGGTAAGTTTACGATATTTGTACAGTATCTTGTTCAAAAATGTTTGATTGCTTATCTGATCAAAACCTATTATAGGAAGTATTTTTTGTTCATTATTATAGGATTTATAATTCTTTTGATCTGCTACATTTAATTTGTTCTGTCATTTGCCAGGTTTATGAAGTTATTGATCTGTAGTTGTCCTATTAAAGCTGGGTTGATTAGAATCCTTGTATTTACATACCGTGCATTTACCTTTCCTTTTCTTTTGAAGCATTTGCTTGTGGTTTACGATTTGCTTTGTGGTCTGCCAATGGCTACACCTAAGTTTATCCCATTTGCCTATGTTTGTTAGAGTTACATCTATATTTTCTGAGTTTGGCTGAGTCAAATGTTATTAGGCCATATAGAAGTTAAAGAATTTGAGAAATTTATTGCCTGAAGATTCCTCTACATGGTAAGAGATATTGGAAGTATTGGCATCTTGTTAGTTTTCACATGCTTTGGACTACATATTTAAAAGTTTTCAACTGTTTTCTTAGTTTCAATGTGAAGCAGACAACGACCTCCAGCTTGTAGAAAATGTTATATTGTTTTTAATTTCATTTATAAAGCAGACAGGAATATTTCTCTCATAACTCGTGAGTTTATGCTTGTAGCTGATGTTATTGTTTGCCTTCTTACTTTCTTTAAAAAAAACATTATTACTATATGGCTGATGAAGTACTTTGGAAGATGCTAATGACATTGTTAGTAAAAACAGATTTTGATGAAGAATTCACAAAAAATGCTTTTTCCACAGGAAGTATTTGACAAAGACCGTTTCAAGGCAGATGACAAGATGGGACATGCTTATCTAAACCTTCAGCCACTTGTCTCTGCTGCTAGAATGAGCCATGTTCTGCAAGTTTCTTCTGGTGAGATGCCGCTAAGGAAGGTTGTCCCTGACAGTGATAATTGTCTTGTTAGAGACAGTTCTATTTGTTGCATAAATGGTGAAGTGGTTCAGAGCGTTTGGTTAAGGCTTTGTGCAGTTGAGTCTGGGGAGATAGAACTAAAGGTCAGGTTAATAGAGACTTCTGATGGTCCTTCAAGATAGTTGAGCCATCTGCTGATGTGCAGATGCTCGTGAGATAGTGTTGGGGTGCTGGTGCGTGGGTTTTATCCTGTATCTTTTGTACCAAGAAGTGGGGGAGTGGATGGTTCTACAGAATTTACAGTCAGTCTAGGCATACTTCTCTAAGTATAGGGAGACAGAGTTGAATGTCTCCGGAGTCTTAGTTTTCCCAGGCAGTTTTAAAAGTAGATTAGAAGTATCAGGCCATCAGCTTAAGGTACTGTGCATAAAATAGGTGGTTTGAAACAGTTTCTAATGGAATGGAAAGCCGTTTGTTCTATCCTGATTATATTTTATGGGATGGCAACGGGCAATGGACTCGTAACTGCACAAACTGTAATAGTATATGCATGTCTGCAATTGGTTTTACTAAATTGAGAAAAATCTATTATTTTTCGGTTTGTTTAAATGCTCAAGTTTTATATCAATGGGAAGGCCTAAGGAGGTTTCAAAATGTAAGGTGAGAGTGCAGTTTTTTGCTCCAATATCAAGAGATTTTGCAATGCACCTTAATACTTACTAACGGAAAGGAAAAATGATTCAAGGACTCATGAAAATTACTCGTAAGCCCAAACCAAAGGTGCAAGAAAAATGGAGAGGTTGGATGATGGTAAAAGGAAGTAAGGCCCGAACCCAACAGTGTTAATCTGGTAAGCCTTTTTCGGATTAGCATGAAGCCCAAACCACATAGCCGAAACGGTGTTGCCCCGTAAATTGAGGCAGCAAAGGTTCCTTCCCGTCCACTGTTGATACTTGATAGTTCCATTCCGTCATCAGATTCATACAGTCATATCTAACTGCATACAAGACAACATCTTTGTCTGTTTGAGTCGGCATCAAAAAAGCTTTGAGTGCTAGCTGCGTCCATGAGTTTGTTGAAGTTGAAGGCGGTCCCTGACCCTGACTCGAATCCTAACGACAACGCTAAAAAGACCCAAACGATCGATCTTGGAAACGGGAGTGAAGTAGTTTACGTGCCCAGGTTTGTAGCCTACGACGATGGCTGGGAATTCTTCAATTACCTCGACAAACACATTCCTTGGACAAGGCCCACCCTACGCGTCTTTGGTCGATCTTGCCTCCAGGTTTTTCTATTTTTATGTGTTATAAATTCCATATTTTGCTCTAATTTTAGATCTCTCCCGAGTCCCGTCCTTGTTTCAATTCCTCCTTTTTCTCTTACTTTCTTTTGAGGTGTGGGGTCTTCAGTTTTCTTGATTTCTCAGCTGAAGCAATCTTTACATGTTTTTAGCCACTGATTCCTGATTAGTGGTACAGCGGTTGTGGATGAAGAAAGAGGTGTTTCTTCTTGTACTATTGATAGCCTGCCTCTGCCAGTTTATTTTCTTCAAATGATTTGATTGTTTGTGTTTTCTAATCTACTTCTAGTAAATAACAAGTTCTGCCTGCTTGCCTGCCTTGCAATGGCAATGGCAGTTGAAGAGTAGCAGTATATTCCTGTTGGTTGTGACTATCTTCTGCCTTTTCTTGTATTTCTCTATGCCAGCCTCACCTGTTGCCTTGAAATTGTTACCAACAAATCACTGCTATCATCTTTCATCTTTTAACTATTCATGACTTGATGATGACCACAATTTTGTTGTAGTGATGGATAAAGTTCACTGATTCATATTGCCTGAGTGAAAAGCATGTTTTCTAAGCATAAATGGATGGTAATGGTACCTTTAGTTATTGACATGTATGCTTTCCAGTAATAACTGATGCTTGTCTTTTCCTCTCTCGAATTCTATACATGCAGCCAAGAGACACATGTTATGTTGCGACTGCAGGATTGCCTGACTTGATTTATAGTGGATATCAGCCACATGCTTATTCTTGGGATGACTTCCCCCCACTTAAGGACATCTTGGATGCCGTAAGAATGCGGTCATCACCTCACTAAATATCATTATCAGCAATTTTTTCCTTCTCTAATGCAATATAATGTCTTTGATTATTTCCTCAAGGTCCATAAAATGCTACCTGGGACTAGATTTAATAGCTTGCTTTTAAATCGGTATAAAGGGAGTAATGACTACGCAGGCTGGCATGCTGATGATGAGAAGCTTTATGGATCAACCCCAGAAATTGCTTCTGTTTCCTTTGGATGTGAACGTGAATTTTTCTTGAAGAAGAAAAGCCGTAAGTCGTCCCAAGGTACAGAAGCTTATCCTCCTCCAATTTTGTAGAGGCTTGTACTAGTTTTGTTAAAAACGCAATGCGCACGTATATGTTGACATTCTCATTTTGGATTCCTTTTCTTTTTATTTATGAATAGCATAGCCGTGGAGCTTTCATTGATTTTATTTATGATTGTTTTTGTTGTGAGTGCTAGAAAGATCTGATGAAGGACCTCCATCGAAGAGGCTTAAGAAAAGCAACAACGTTGATCAGCACTGCTTTAGACTAAAGCATGGATCACTGTTGGTCATGAGAGGGTACACTCAGCGTGACTGGCTACACTCTGTGCCTAAGCGTGCCAAGGCAGAGACAACTCGAATTAACCTCACCTTTAGGCATGTTCTTTGATGTCAGGATTGGAGGAAAATGGTTATATATGCCCATGCCCTGCTGTTAAAATTTTGTATCAATAACTCACAATGAAATTTTGGGTAGGAAGGAACTAAACCTGCACTTTGTAATCAAGGTCTGTAATGTATGGTATAGTTCTGGTTGTATGAACAGGGGAATACTTAAGAACATGACAAGGGTATTAATTAAGGCGTTCAAACCTTGAAGACGCCCATCAGTATCTTATGCACCAGCATTGCCCGTTGCCTGTGTCACCATAAGTATTCAAGTTATTGAATTTTTCATTCAAAAAGGGAAGCAAGCAATGGGGAAGATAGGTCTTGTCGGTAATTTAGCGGATGGTATTCAAGAAAAATAGAATTTAATTAGGTATTGTATTTGAGTTTCTTGGTTGACTAAGTTGAACAAAGAAGGAAAAATATAAAATAACGATGATGCAAGCAAGACACGCAGGGATTAGATAGCGCCGCAAACTGGATAGAGGCGAGGAGGCTTGTTGCAGCAATCATAAGAAACAAGACAAGTGGAACACTACTACCACTTTTGGACCCAAACGTGCATACGTGTGCATTTACGCTTTCCAACGTGGTTGTTGCTGTGCTCTCTCTTCTTCTGTTCTGGCAGAGCCAAAGTCAGGCTGGCTAGCTCGGTCTTGGTTCGTTGCTTTGCTTTGTCCTACCTAAGACTCCAGTCTTTGCTCAAATCTTTCCTTTGTTCAAATTAAATTCATTTCCTTGACTTGTGTCTCCATCTTGCCTTGGGTAATAATCTGGACTGTCTGTTTTTCTAATTCTCTGTCTTTTTCTTTTCCTTAAAAGTTTCAAACAGAATTCTTCGCATGTGATGTTAATCTTACAGACTGCAGAGAGGTGATTGTGGTTTGAAGCTTTGAGCGCTTAACGCCATGGCTCCTCCAGCTTCCTCCTCTTCTTCTTCTTCTTCAGATTCCGTAATCAGACCTCGAGGTTGTTTCTTCTTTCAGTATTTTCGTTTCTTCTCTGCCGTCAGTTCATCAGTTTACTTAGTGCTACACTCTTTTGAGCCAATTACTTATCGCTCGCGCATCGAAGTTGAAACAAAATTATTTTTCTAATATTTTTGTTTCTATCGAAAGGAATTTGCTTGCTTCTGCCTAACTTGTTATTTTTCGGAGGGTATATGTATTACTAATTGGAGCATCCCTCCCCACTTATTTACAAGACTACAACTGAGATTACAAGATTATATTGTTCATGATCATGAATCATAATAGGAGTAATTTCTACTACTTGCCTTTACAATATTCTAGTAGTAATTTACATTGACCTCGTTTTAACTTTGTTCGTGCAGATGTTTGTATTGTAGGTGTTGCACGAACACCAATGGGTGCTTTCCTTGGCTCCCTTTCCTCTTTCTCTGCTACCCAACTTGGATCCATCGCCATCCACTGTAAACTCCTAAACCCACAATTCTTTACTCCTTGTGTTTAAGTTCGCTTCTTATTAATGCCTTCTTTAACACAAATATGCAGCTGCCCTTAAAAGGGCAAACCTTGATCCATCACTTGTGCAGGAGGTTTTCTTTGGGAATGTTCTTAGTGCAAACTTAGGCCAAGCTCCTGCTAGACAGGCTGCATTAGGTGCCGGTATTCCTAATTCCATCATTTGCACCACTGTTAACAAAGTTTGTGCATCTGGAATGAAGGGTAAATCCTCTTTCTGGACAAAAAGAATGCTGATGCTTCTTGCTAAGTACGGGCATGCATAATTTCTTATGATTTGTCCCTCCTTTTATTCCTTCCTATCCCAGCGGTGATGCTTGCATCACAAACTATCCAATTAGGCATCAATGATGTTGTCATTGCTGGTGGCATGGAAAGCATGTCAAATGCACCCAAGTATTTGGCAGAGGCAAGGTGTGCATCCATGTTTTTTTCCGAGTCTTGAATTGTTGCATGCTGTCTTTTTGCCTTTTCTGATACTCATGGATTTGAGCAAGTACATTTGATCTTGCAAATATTGATGTTATTTTAATAATTAAACGGTAATTTTGTAACTGATTTAAAAGTTATTCTGACATACAACCTAATTGATGACATTGAACTGAAATTGAAGACCTTGTACCCACCAGGGGCATTAGGTGGCTAGTCATTCAATTTTAGCTTGAACAATTGTTTTTATGAAGATTTGCTGCATAGGAATAGTGTTGGTGCTTGGTTGGATAGATATCTGAGTAAACCTACATTTCCACCACAGAAAATCATTGGTTGGGTTAAAAAGATGGTGTTTCCTTTTTGATTTGTTTGGTTATCATTGCATTAAATGATCTCTATGTTGTTCATAAGTCATTGAAAGTTCTATCTCCAATTTTTGGGCAGAAAGGGATCTCGTCTAGGACATGATACCATTATTGATGGCATGCTCAAAGATGGGTTATGGGATGTATACAATGACTTTGGAATGGGAGTATGTGCAGAAATATGTGCTGACCAACATAACATTACACGAGAAGAGCAGGTACTGTTTCTTCACAATCCATATGTTCAACGCTTCCTATTGTCTTTGGTATTTTTAAAGGTAGAGTTGATTATTGTCGTTTTTGTAACTTATACTATTCTCCTCATACAAAGTTTTGGGGTCACGTCCCATTAAGAAGTTGCTCCTTTAATGGTCTTTAAACCGTGGGTTAAGATATTTTTTAATGTGTTTTTATGTTTTGGTTGTATTCTCATTAATATTGTTTAGTGTTTACTAATGCATGCTAATGTTCTCCCATATGTTATACCTGTCCTCTCTTGCAGGATTCTTATGCTATTCAAAGCTTTGAGCGTGGCATTGCTGCTCAAAACAATGGCCTCTTGGCTTGGGAAATAGTTCCAGTGTGGTTTCTGATCTCACTAAAAAATTTGGGGAAAATCGATAGTTTATGGTATTTTGTAACATAAATTCCCATATTTGTACGTGCAGGTTGAAGTTTCGGGGAGAAGAGGGAAACCATTCACAATTATAGATAGGGATGAAGGTTTAGGAAAGGTATAAGAGAAGGTTGTACTTGGCATTTGATATTCCATTGAACAGATGTTCTTTGCTGTGTTTTTAACCTTTGGTTGTCCTATCTAAATATCTAATCACATGGAAGGTTTTGGAACCCTATTTTTCATGGTAAGATGTTTTTGTCACCTACCCCCTTTCCAAGATAATATAATATAATATATATATGTATGTATGTATGTATATATGCATGCATGCATGCATGCATGTTTGTTTGTAATATTGTCTCTTTATGTTTATAAAGTTGGCTTGAGCAAGTGCCGTAAAAATAATGGGGAAAACTAGTGAAGATGTTGGCTTCTTGTTTCACCTTTTTGTATTTCCCTTGGTTGGGAGGTCCATGCATTACCCTTCATTTGATTCTAGACATTCGTTGTAACCAAACCCTTCTTCTTCTTCTTCTCTCTAACTTGTCCTATCCAAATTACAACAAACTGTACCCATTGTGAAGAACAAGGTTCTGTAATAGCAATAGCATTTCCAGGTTCACTTAGTATATAAGACCCATCAAATTGATGGTTATCAATTATTTTGGATGCAACAGTCCAATTATAGCTGTTTTAGTCCCAAATAATACCTGATGTCCATGCTTAATCTGTGGTGGTCTAATACTGTAATACATGCTTTGGTGCTGATCTTTTCACTTTTTATCTCTACCTTTTCTAGTTTGATGCTGCAAAATTGAGGAAGCTTAGACCAAGCTTTAAGGAAGAGGGAGGATCTGTTACTGCTGGCAATGCTTCTAGCATTAGGTCTCTCCTCGCTGTCCCCTCCCATCCCTTTTTAATGTGTTCCTATACTTGCAATGTATTAATGTGATTGCGATTGCATTCAGCCCCTATCTTCTTTGTAATAAAAAATTTGGTCTTGCAAATTGGAATGATATGCTATGAGTTTGAGCCATATCTTCTCACTTTTACAAACAAAATATAAGTTTTGCTACGATAAAATCGCTGTTGCATGTTTCTTTAATATATTGGTGATTAAGGGTATTCCTTACTAGTTATGGGCTGGTCTGTTATGTTGGGTAGTGATGGTGCAGCGGCGATAGTGCTAGTAAGTGGGGAGAAAGCAACCAAGCTTGGTTTGCAAGTAGTTGCTAAGATCAGAGGATATGCTGATGCTGCTCAGGTACTGCAGATAATATTTGTTTGTATTTCCTGGTTTTGGCTTATTTTTAGATAAGTAAAGCTGATGGAGCTTGTCTTGGCAGGCACCTGAATTGTTTACAACGGCTCCAGCCCTTGCCATACCAAAAGCTATTTCAGCTGCTGGTTTGGAGGCTTCTCAAATTGATTACTATGAAATAAATGAAGCTTTTTCAGTAAGAAAATAGGCTAATACTTTTTGATAGTGTTAGTATCATAGTAATATTCTTCTTTTTTTTTTTTCCTTTTTTGTTTCAGAAAATCAGTTGGTTCATTACGAGTCCATGTTTTGTTTAATTTTTTGCAGGTTGTGGCTCTTGCCAATCAAAAACTGCTTGGCCTTAATCCTGTAAATCTTCAACCATCCTCTCAATTTTTAATCGAATAGTTCACTGATGATAATTGACTTTTTTTTTTCAAGATTTCTTTAGCCTGGCTCATCATGCATTTTTGGCTCTTATAATGCATTATATGATTTTTCAATGTCTTAGCTTGTGCTTTCTGGGATGCAGGAAAAGGTTAATGTTCATGGTGGAGCGGTATCGTTGGGACATCCATTAGGGTGTAGTGGAGCTCGTATATTAGTCACATTGTTGGGGGTAAATCATAGGAGCTTATTTATGTTTTTGGCCACCCTAATTTCTTTCTAATGATTTGAAATACATTTGAATACCCCACCCCTCTCTCTCTTTCTTCAAATAAGTTGAATGGTGTATAGCTGCTGAGGCCCCTGTGCTCTCTCTCTCTCTCTCTCACACACACACACACACACACACACAAACACATGCAACCCCACCTTCTCACATCCTAGTAACATGAATCGGTAGATGATGCATTGATGCTTTTTATTGCAGGTGATGAGACAGAAGAATGGAAAGTTCGGGGTTGGTGGAATCTGCAATGGAGGAGGAGGAGCATCTGCCCTTGTTTTTGAGCTCATGTAAGCCTTATATATATATATATTTGGTAAGATGTATGCCCATTACACCTAATAACTTTCTTGTCCAATTAGAATTTTATCAACATTGTTCTTAATATGTTTCAGAGTTGTTACTCTAGTTCTTGAGCTAAACCAAAGAAATTTCATAGCAGGTTTGCACCAGATTATTAATAAATGTATCGTGGTTTGGTTCAATAATTTTAAGTAGATTCTACTGCTTGACTGCTCCATGGTATTTGATGTTGCCTTGCCCTGAATAACTTCCTGTTAAACTCTTTTTTCACTTTACTATAAATTCAGAAAAGAAGAGCCTTGTCACAACTTAGTAAAACGAGATGTCCAAGTCCTCATTAGAGAACCTGGTCTTTTACTAAGTTCCTTAGCAAGAATCTGTATACTATTCTGACCTGTTAAATTTTGTAAACACAAGTCTTTGCTATGGTGTTAATGGGAAGTGCCATTGATGAAGAATCTTGCATTTTGCAGGCCGGTTACGAAGGTGGGACCTTCATTGTTATGAAACCGATGCATATATTGCTGTGAAATTTAGCGGTTCTTTGTTTTTTTGTTTCTCAACTTTAAAAGAAATAAAGCAAGTTGTATCATGTCTTATGGGAGTAGACAAGTGCTGCTTCTTTTCCGAAATGTTGATGTTTGATCTTAATAAATTGATATTTGGTTATCAGATAATTCCGAAAGAATATAGTAGTATGTAATGTGATGTATCTGAATCCAGTTAGGGAAGAAATCTTGTTGGGACAGGGAATAATGTGGGTGAAGCCAGCTGCTGCATTAGAAACAGTCAAACGTTACTACTCATTTCCTTTCTTATTTGGTGAAAAAACGTTAGACATTTCATTTCGAGTATCAACGACTTTCAGTCAATAACCCCAATAGAAATTTTATATTTTGTAATTTGTGTGCGAGGCTGAGGTCTGAGGGTGGTGGCATTCTCCTCAAATTTAATATTAAGATTAACCGTTGAAATGCCGTAAACAATGGTGGCTCTCTGTCCAAAATTAGTACAGGAATGACACCTCTAATTTTGGGCCTGTTTTCTTATGTTCTCGACAGCACAGCACAAGACCAGATTAGACCAGTACCTGCACCTCATCAACTTCAAACTTCAACACTGGCAGTCGATGCAACAGGCGTTACTATTAATTTAAGATACTGTGTAACTGATCGCATTTTTAAAAAAAGATATAAAATAATAATTTTAATTAACATAAATCTAATTATTTAATTTAATAGATATACCTTACTGTTATTTCTTCTGCTTGTTTTATGTACTTATCATTTCAAACATAAACATCTTTTCAGTTTTTTTTTTTCAAGTCACAAAATAAGATTGTGTCATCTACATATTGCAAATGTGTAAGAGACAAATTATTTTTTCTAATCATGACTCCTTAAAGATAAAATAGTATAACCAAAACTAGCTTTTAATTTTCTAAATATAAAATAGTATCGAAACAAATTATGGCCAAAGTGCAAACAAGTTCACAGATAAAATAGTATAACCAAAATTAGTTTTTAAACTCTTAAAGATAAAATAGTATCGAAACAAACCGTGGCTAAAGTGCAAACAAATTCACTTCCAATTAAGCTCCCGAAAAAAATCAAAAATTTTTTTTCATTGCCCATTTTTAGTTCTAAGATGTTATCTCGTTGTTTCCGCTCCATTACACTTGTTCCATCAAACTTCATTCCCGTCACTCTGTCACATGTCATATCCAAACCACGAAACCTTTTTCATGGAATCATAGCAATTTTCAATTTCGTTTCGACTCCATTAAGCCTAGATAGAAAGTACTTGAAAATGATATCTTCTTTTAAAATATGAATTGCACTAACATTGCACGTAAATTACACGTGATAATAAATATAAATAAAAATAAATATATTTGATTTACAAGAAAAATTATATAACTAAAACTAGTTTTTAAAACTCTTAAAGATAAAATAGTATCGAAACAAACCTAAATAGAAAGGTATAACATAAAAAGTTTTAGTTCCTGCAAATCATTTCCTATCTCAACTGTAAATAAGCTACCATATTTGCTATTATGCTTGGTTTGCCATTTATTATAAATGTGAACATAAAGAGCTCTAACAAACATTATAAAACCAAAGCTATTATCAATGTAGCATTGATAGTTAAAAAATGTTTCAGCAACTTCAAGAAAACGAAAATCAAATTAAGGGTGAACTGTTTTGTCTTCAAACACTCTTTCAATATGATCTTGCCATTCAATATCTGGAATCAGTGCTAGTAATATCAAAGTGTCCATTGGGCTTAATTTTATACTTCTTCATAAACTTATCACAACCTTAATGTAGGTCCACAAGTAGGGATGGTTCATTAAAAATAACTTATAATTATTGAAAGAAATAATTACAAAATCATACAACTATACAACTACTAAAAGAAAAATAATATGAAAGATAAAAATAGTTTAAAAGATACATACATTACCAAAACAGCTTGTAATCGGTAAAATAGAACATCATATGTTGCAAATCCAAAAGAATGATATTCATCTTAGAACCACATAATTGATGAACGATACCAATCACCTTCGCTAGTACTTTCATATAACTGCTTTTATTTTCACAACTCATTGCTTCACCCTTAATTTCGACCTCCTTGTTAGCATAAATTTGATTAATGGTAACATATGGACGAATAACTCTATGACTCATATCATTAACTAGTGAGGTAATAATAACTCTTTTAAAAAAAAAGATATCAATATATATTTTTATATTTTATATATAATAAACTTATAAAATTTGTAGCATACGTCATAATATTAGCACTTATTCTAATAACTTCCAACAACAAGAATTCTTCAATGCAATAGGCGTTATTATTAATCAAAGATTAAATTGGGATAACTTCTAAATATACTAATTTTCTTTTTAGTTTGAAAGAAATATACTAATACTATTTAGTTTTTCATTATGATTGAATTGTTTGTGTTGCTTGGTGTGTTTATTACAATCTAAGTGTGTTATCTGGTTTCTTGTGGATGTATGTTTTTAAAATATATTGTTTGTATAAAATCATTTCTCCGAACTAGAATTATTGCATTAATATTGCACGTAAATTACACATAATAATAAATTTAAATAAAAAGATATATATTTGATTTACGAGAAAAATTATATAACTGAAAGTAGTTTTTAAACTGTTAAAAATAAAATAGTATCGAAATAAACTTAAACAAAAATATACAATATAAAAAGTTAAATAAATTTTTAATTTAATTAGTAAATGATTTAGTTGTGATAATATTCAATTAACGTTTAAAAAATATAGAAAATATAATATACTTAATAAAATAACTCTAAATTTATGAACAAGAATCTTGTTTATTAAGTCAAATATAAACTATACAAAACCGTAAATCCAATTGTAGTCCCACCTTAATTTGATAATGTTATCTTAGTGCATATCAATTAACCATATTAGTCATTCATGATAATTTTGTTGGGACAGGGAATAATGTGGGTGAAGCCAGCTGCTGCATTAGAAACAGTCAAATGTTATTACTTATTTCCTTTCTTATTTGGTGAAAAAACGTTAGACATTTCATTCCGAGTATTATCGACTTTCAACCAATAACCCTAACAGAAACTTTCTATTTTGTAATTTGTGTGCGAGGCTGAGATATGAGGATGGTAGCATTCTCCTCAAATTTAATATTAAGGTTAATCGTTGAAATGCCGCAAACAATGGTGACTCTCCCTCCAAAAATAGTACAGGAACGGCACCTCTAATTTTGGGTCTATTTTCTTATGTTCTTGACAGCACAGCACAAGACCAGACTAGACCAGGACCCGCACTTCGTCAACTTCAAACTTCAAGGCTTCCTTTTCCTTTCACCAATTTGTTTTCTAATAAGCAACTTCACTTTCGTCTCACAGCCTCAATTTCTGCTTCCTCCAACGTATCCGCATCAGGTTCCTTTTGCAAATCATTTTCATTGCCATGAACAATGCCATCTTCATTCTTAAGCCACCTGACTTGTTTAATTCAATTGTTCTTTCTTTCTTTATGTTTTCTTTTAAAAAAAAATGAATGGGATGTAGGTAATATATTAGATTCAACTGATATCAGCTAAATTAATGCATGCATCTGCGATCTCCCAGTTGAACAAAAAAGGTTTCCTTTTGATATTATAGTTCATATTGCAGAAGCAGAACAGAGATTATGGCTCATATTTGGATTTGCTTTTATGGTTCATATAGCTCACGGCTTTGCAATGTATCTGAATTCAAGAGTCTTCTCATTCTTGAATCGATATTCTAGTACTAGTTTTATGTATGTTGTTGTTTTCCATACGATAAGCTGTATAATGCAGGAGGATAATGATCATGGCAATCCAACTGCTCTTGCGCAGGTCAGCTTTCGAGGAAATTCATTGATCAATTGGCTACCAAAGACAAAAATGGTTAATATCCGCCGCGTAAACAGCGAACGCCTTCCCAAGTCCTTAGGTTCACCAAGGGCAGAGGTAGGAGAGATTGATACCAGGGTGCCGTTCCAATCTGTCAAAGCTGCTGTTAGTCTATTTGGGGAAGTAGCTGTTTCCAGGGAGAGACGCACTCCTAGAAAATCAAGACTTTCTGCAGAGGTAGGTAACCAAATACCCACGTCTGATCAATGCTTTTCCATCTAAATGGCCGGCCGGTTAATATATACCTATATATAGCATGCAGAAGCAGAAGCTATATATATAATTGTATGCAGTCCTAATCTGCTTATGTTGTTTGCCAGAATGTGATAGACAAGGAGACGCAGCTTCTCTTGGCGCAGAAAGAAATTAACAATATAAAGCAAAAGCTGGAGAGTGACGAAAGCACAAAGGCCAAGGCAGATTTTGATCTTGAAAGCGCAAAGAGAACATTGCAGGATTTGACCAGCAAACTTGAAACAATAACCCAGTCCAAGCGATCCGCAATTGAAGCTACAGAGGCAGTGAAGGAACAAGCCAGGCAACTTGAACTCCAAAAATCAAAGAACCATCAAGAAAGCAATGCACGTAAAATGGAATTGGAGTATGCGAGAGAGCAATATATGGCCGTTGCCACGGAGCTTGATGCCGCGAAGCAAGAGCTCAATGAAATCAGGCAAGATTTTGATGCAGCCTTGGAAGCAAAGTTGGCCGCATTCCAACAGGCAGCAGAAGCACAGCGTTGCTCTAAAATGCATGCTGAAAGGGTTAGTGAGCTCTCGAAAGAAATCTCGGGCATGAAGGAAGCAATTCAACAAGTAAAGTTAGCCACCCAACAGGTGTACCAGGAACAGGCAAATATCGCGGAAGAGAAAGATGCCCTGCAAAAATCTTACAAGAAGGCCAAGGAGGAAACGGAAAACAAATTGATATCCTCGAGGAAAGAATATGATCCTGAGCTGACGAAATATCTGGAGGAGAAGCTCATGGAAACAACAGCGGAGGTCGAAGCCTTGCAAGAAGAGATGAAAAAAGCCCATGCTTTAGAAATGGATTCTGTGAGAGTTATAACTGGTGAGCTTAATGAAGCTACAACAACACTGCAACAAGTAGCGGATGAAGAATGCTCTCTTCGGAATTTAGTGAGCTCCCTTGGGCTGGAATTGGAAGAGGTGAAGAGAGAACGACAAGCTGAAATGGACAAAGAAGCAAAAACTGTTGCTGAACAAAATGAATTAAGGGAGCACAATTTCAGACTCCAACAGCTGTCATCAGAAATTGAAAATGCAAGGCGAGAAGAACAAGAGATGAAGAAAAGTACTGAAGAGCTGAAAATAGAAGCTGAAACCGCCAAAGTAGCGGCGGAGGAGGTACAGCAAAAGCTAGAACGTGCTTTGGAACAGGCTGAAGAAGCAAAAGCAGCAGAGAAAAAGGCTGTTGATGAAATGCAGGTTTTGTCTGCAAAAGAGGACATTGGTAACACGGAATCCAGTGGCAAGATTATAATCTCCATGGAGGAATTTGAATCTTTGAATAGGAAAGTGGTTGAATCTGGAGATATGGCAGACAGGCAAATAGCTGACGCAATGGCTGAGCTGGAAGCAATTAATGCCAGAAAAAGTGAGACAGAAAAAAGGTTGGAAGCAAGTTTGAAAGCAATGGAGGAAATCAAGGCTGCAACCGAGCTGGCCGAGAAGTCAGCGACGATGGCAGAGGCGGCACAGGGCGTGATTGAGGGTGAGCTTAAAAGACGGCGTCAACAAGAACAAATGGTTGCACCTTAAAGCCTAGCTTAAAAGCTGCTGCACCCTAAACAATCTGTTTCCCCTCACACTTTCCTCCCTTGGTGGGAACAAATTAAACAAAACAAAACATGTCAATTAATTATCCAGCAATTTGGGTTTGCGTAAGCATTTGCCTCTTTAGTTCTATTATATCTTATAAATGACAATAATCTACCACTTAAAGCAATAATTTGAGTAAGGGTGAACTAGATTTTTCTGATCAAGTCATCTTTGACTAAAAACCGTGAAACTAAATAATACAATAGTATTCCTAACTCCACATACATCGTACTGACTTTTTTCCTCCCAGACTCACCTAAAGAGGATGTGAGCTGCTACTCTTACTTTCAATCATATCCTATTCCCGGAATGGTAGAATTAAACCACATCCTGATTGGGAATCAAGAGTCTCAATCATCATCGATTTTGATGCCACTAATCGACCGGGACAACCCATTCCCATTCTCAAACTTGTGCAACTCAGACTCTAGAGTTTTAGCAATCTCTGTTCCTTCAGCAGCGGGCTCGGGCAGATCCACATGAAAAGATCCCTGTTTGATGGGTTGAGCGGGTTCAGTGACCAAGGACTGCTGCTTTACGTAGTTGTAGAGCTGTTGATGGAAAGGATGATCCAACGAAAAGCAGTTTTCATTTTCTGAATGGCGAGATGACCCAGACCCTTCCTTTCCACAGAAATGTGGCATTGATGCTAAATCCATTATCTATAGATAAGATATACAGCCAACATAATTAGTATTTTTTTTTAAGCAGAAAAAATGGTTCTGAAATTACATTTCCCCTGATGATTCACTGTTTAGTTGAAAAGATACGAGCAAATATAAGGGAATTAGTTATTTGTCATTTGACTTCTCAAGTACCGGATTTACTAGTGAAGCAGTGGAACAGCAAGATGATGCGAATGAAGAAATGAAACGAAAAAAGGGATACATGCTGTTTCTGTATGTAAGCTCTGCAATCTAGCTATAACGGTGACTATTGAATCTCACAGTTAAAATATATTGGCTTTCTTCAATGACTAAAATGGGAACCCCATTGCCACAAACAAAAAGAAATGGGAACAAAAGAACTACAGAAATTGCATCCCTGCTTGAAATTTCAGTACAGTAGAAGAAAAGAAAAGTGAGAGTAGTATAAGGCTCAGATAGTTAATAGAAAAAAAATTAAAAAAACATCTTCCGGGGCCAGCACCACCTCAGCCCACTCTGCTATGGCAGAGAGAGAGGGGTAGACAGGGAAAGGAATGATTATTTTGAGTATCTCCAAAGTATCTAAACACACAAACGGGCAGGTTTTAGAACACCCATGTTTTTCAATATTTGAAGGAATTATGAGAAAACACCTTACCTTCAACAGCTCATCTCGCCCACAACCTGGCAACACTTGAATTTTTTTCCTTGTCCTCTCTTGCAAAAGGGGCTTGACAACCTGCTCAGAACTCAAAGGTTACATCAATCCATGTCAAAACCATTTACCGGAAAAAAGGATACATATTCGAAGCTTACCTTCCAGCAAGCAGAGAAAATATATGGAGCATTTACAATGTAATATGTATTTGTCTTCTCCGGGTAGTTCAAGTCATCAATAGTTGAGATGATTGTCAATAACTGTGTTAACACAACAAATAAAATAATCATACTGATGCATGAGGCATACAGTCAAATCAAATATTTAAAAGTTTGGATGGTCGAATCTTCAGAATTGGAAATAGTCAGTTTAACATTGAGTTTTTCTTCTTTTTGCTATGTTAAGCCTTTTTCAGCAGCTTAGTTCTCAGCCTTTCAGGATTCAAATATTGAATCTTTCAAGGTTCTTTACCAAAATTATCAGTGTCAGAGATTAAAGATAAGATAATTACATATGCATATAGGTTGCAAATCTGCTACCCAAGTCCAAGTAGAACAAAATATGGCAGCTAAAGTTGAGGCAATACCTTTATATGGGTCAGTGCTGAAAGCTTCAGGCCAGTCATATCTAATACTTTTATACAGGTGGTTATGGGTCGCCCATGCTTCTTTGATGCAGAAGGCTAAAACAGTGTATAAATGTCAAACAAATGAGCAGAAAAGGCAAGAAATAAAAAACTTCCAAACTCTATTACTCACCAGAATTACACGATCTCGATATTCATTGATTTGAATATGTGACTGCACATAGTAGTGAACCTATAAATAAAATAAAAGAAGCAAATAAATACCACGCATTAGTTGTCTTTCTGATCAATGATCGAATACTTGTAATGCACACTACCATAAAACTTACAGATGCTTTATCAAATGTGCTAAGTCCCACACCAATAGCAAAGACCGGAAGCCCCTGGAGATGGAAAATTAAAAATTAAATAGCATACCAGAGAGGATATGCGATTCCCATCATAAATTCACTATAATCAAGTGTCTTTGTGTCTGCATGAAGCACAACATAGTATGATTGAAAATGTAAACCCAATAAACCAGATTAAATTTGAAAAATTATGAGCACCTCTCTTGAGTAGCCAGACATTCCTATGAGCTGTGAATCACGCACTGCTCTGTAAAGTTCAGTAGGAAATATGGGTTTCTGTAGAAAAGATTTACATTGAATAAAAATAAAAATACTGTTCGCTGACTCAAAGCATAGACAAGCATCAACCTAGTAGTTTACTAGGAAAAGCAACCAGTTGCAACCTAGATGAAACTACTGAGAATACACAAACTTACTGTTAATATATTGTCAATGTCATTCTGCACCCTCCAAAGCAAGCTGTCCACCAACTGAAACATGATACAGCAATCAATTCCATCATACCAAGATGACATTGTTATCAACTTCCACAACAAAAACAACAGTTTTTTTCTATTTTTATTGCTTTCCAAACCCAAGAGGAAATTGGGGTACACATGATTTGGCCTCATCTAACTCCAATTAACTAACCATTTTATGAGCTTTGACAACACTCCACTCTCTTGCTTTTAGAAAGCGCGCCAATGTTTCAGCTCGGTAGCCTTGATGAACATTCTGCATATTGGGAAACAATTACTACAAACAAATGCAAAAATTGTTGCAGAATAATTATCCAAAACATCCAGTGAAGCGATAATGAAACATCTTGTTCCCTACAGCATTTTGTAAGCTGCCCTCAAATATAAAATGCCTTAGTTATGCATAAACTTATCAAGCATCCTACAAAGTTCCTTAATTGCATCAAAGTAGAGAACTATCAATGGCAATATATTCTTGATTACCTCACAACATCAATACGTTTTTGAGGCAAAAGAATTCTCTTGTAATTACATTCATCATCTAACCTGCCTAGCTTCCTACTTCTGATGAAACGATATTGATAGGATGCTTGATGCAGTTACATTTGATGGGACAATGGAATTCAGAAAAAGAAGAGCCAAGACCCCAATTACTGGTAACAGTAAAAAACGAGGAGGAGAGATGAAGCATTTGTTGAAAAAGTTAAGATCAGAGTCCCCATTAAGCTCACATTTCAACTAAAAATAAAGATGCGTGTAAGAAAGCAAAGGACATAGAGCAGGGAGATAGCATAGCAACTAGATTACGCAAAAGAGCAGATCAGATGTAGGCAGTAACACAGATATATGTACAGCCACTAATGATGAGAAAACAAAGACAGAATTCACGCGTTTACCTGGAAAGGAAAAGATTTTAGCCAATAAAGAAAGATAGCTGAACACATTTGACTGGCGTTGAATAACATATGATATGAGAGATCAGAGGGGAAAAGAAAAAGTGAAATGCGTACCTCAAATGTCTTCTTGAGAGGCTCATCAACTGCCATAAAAGCAACTATAATCAGCAATTTCGTATCGCTTACCTTTCCCAGGATAAAGAAAAAGATAGTAAATCAAAATCAGAATATTGAAAAAAGAGAAGAGACCTCGATCCATTAATGCCTGCAACTGAACGATCGCTTCCTGAGAAACGATCCCCATCTCTCAATTGCCCACAATGTCGTCGATTTGTTGTTTCCGTGAATTACTATTATCCTATGGAAGCAGGTAGTTCTAAATTGTACTACTAGTAAATTATTGTCAATTAAAACTGTGATTATTGATTGAATTTGTTGGTAGACAGAAGCAAATATTACTAATAAAACCACAACGAGTTGAAAGTCTCTGGCAACGTAGATTAGTAGTAGTCAATGGTGAAAAATAAAGGAAAGGAAGTAAGAAGGAATCAACGACAGGATTAGACCCAAGTTATAATTATCAGAAGAAGAGTCAAGGAAGGAAGTCGGGCCTCCCGTAAACACCTCCAAGGCCCACCTACACCTACTACAGTACCACCACAGCCCGTTGCACTATGCATTAACTTATTACTCAATGACGAATCAAAGATCAACTACTAACTAGTTTTGTTGTGCCAACCGACTCTGCACTGCCCGTGAGGCTGTGACAACTACTAAAACAAAACCTCTAGCGGAAGCTTCAATCACCTTTCAAGCATTTGCCTCCTTTTCTTTTCCTTTTCCAGTTTCAGCAGTCTTATTACCAATATCACCATTGAGATTAAGGGTATATATTTCATTTTTGGCTTGCTGTTGCTGCTCTTGGACTCACTCACTGCTGCCTGCTTTCTCCTAATTATTATAAGATTAAGTCCTATCGATGAGACAATGAGTTTTATTAGCAGCAGTCATTTCTTTTCTTAAAGTTAAAGATAAGTAAGTAGCATTACATAGCCACTTGCTTGTTTCCAAGTTTTAACGTTGTTTTCCTCTTTCGTATTACTTTTTTTTTTTTATCAACTCTCCTTTTTCTTGTTGGATGGATGCCTTAGAAGTCAGATCCATGCATGTCCTTTCCTTTTCTTTTTGGAGGAGAAGGAGATGTTGCATTTTGTGCTGGTTCATGGATGGGTTCTAAAGTGTGGGTGGCTTGCCCTTAACGACATGTCAAGGCATCGACCGTAAATACGATAGTATCATCATCATCTAAAGGAAAAGAAGATGGGAATATTGTTTTCACTTTGCACCAAAAAGAGAAAAAGAAAGATAAAAAGAAGAAGAAGAAGAAGAAGAAGATGGAATGCCCTGTCAACCCCCACTTATCAAGTATTATTATATATGGTCATCTGTTATTGTCACATTTGCTTTAGGGACCATGCATTATGCAGAGTGAATATCCTAAGACCAAGAAAGGCATTCCAGGATATCCCTGTGCCCGTATGTTTTTTCTCTCGCTATCCCTGAACGGATTTTAATTTCAAAAGCAGGCCCAAGTCCACCCCCAGGACGGGCTGGATTATAGACCCCAAAAACATATATATGCCATGGGAGTGCAAATGCAATACAGGCCTGGATGTAGGATGAGTAAAAACTCCATGGAACAATTTCTTGCTTGGATGAATGAGTTAGTCAAATTTTGCGGAGGCTAATCAACAGAATTTAAGAAAAAATTATAAAGTATTGGTGGGGTGATTGATTCCCTGGGGCATATGCGGATATCCTTGAAAGTTTCGTATCATCGAATGCAGACTAGTATTACATTTTCAGTACGAAATGTGAATGCGTGATGCTATTTGACTATACTTATATATAAAATTGCATTATTCCATTAGACCTGACATTGTTTTCCTTCTTATAAGTTAGAATATCCTTATTATAGCATCCGATAATTACTTGTAAGAGAGAACACTAATTAATATATTGTAAGCACAAGTATGAATTGACAAAAATGTTTGTAGACAATATTCTAACCCAAGATATTTGTTTATTAGTACAATTATACAATGTATGGTATTGGTATATATATGTATATCAAATAAAAGTGCATTTTTTTCAAAAAAGGCAGACCAAAGATGCGTTGACAAAATGCTAGCAATTTATAACAAAAGAGTGACAGCAGCTTAGAGATATTGATTGATTGATAGCCTACATGTGCGAAAAGTCAAAGCAGAATTAGAAGAAATTAAATTAACCCCACAGGGCCAGGGCCAGGGCCAGGGCCAAAGGCATTTGATATTTCAAAGAGTTTGGAGGTTAGAACTAGCTAGTTATAAGCTTTGGTCCTTATTCTTAGTTCTTGCTTCCCTAGACGTTTCTGCTCTCTACTAGCTACTTCCATCAAGGAAGCGGGTCAAATTAGCTATAGAGAGCCTCTCCAAGTCTTCCCGATCGATCCCTTTCATATTTTCTCCAGATGTCGACACCCTGGACGGAAACCAACGTCGCTGCCGCTCAAACTTGCCGGTTCTCCAGCAGTGCAAGCGAGATAGAGGAAGAGGAAGAGGAAGATGGAAATTTTTCAAGTGAATTGTTTGAGATAAACCATGGGGAGGGTTTGGCGTCGATCAAAGAAGAAGATGCGAGCAGTTTGTTTTCTTTTGATGTTAATAACGCAGAGGATATCGTATACGTAGCGGTGGGTAAGAGCGAGTCAAGCATAGATGCCCTGTCTTGGACGCTGTCCCATTTTGTCAGTACATCCAGCGTCCTCTATCTCATACACGTGTTTCCGGAGATTCACCACATTCCTTCTCCATGTATGTAAGCAAAGCTCTCACTGGATCTCAGGCACCCTCACATCTTCTTTTTTCTTTCTTTTCTTAGTCTTCAAATTATATAAATTTCTTTCTTTTGAGTTAGGATGGACAAACTATAGTATACACTTACGTATGGTGATGTTACTTAATCTTGAACATCATCTTTTCCTTCTACTTTCGTACTATATATGCATTTAGTTTAGCAAACGAAAAGTGATAGGTCAAGGACTGAAGAAATTAATGAGTTAATAATCTGAGCCAAAAATTGTACTGCGGAACTTTTCTAGATTTGGTCAAGCTGATCTTCAGCATAATCCATAACAAAACATGTAGTTGTAGTTGCATTGAGGATGGCAAATTAAGCCGCCCTTCTGCAAAGAATTAGTAACGAATTGTAAATGATTTATTCATAAAAAGAAAAGGAAAATAAAAGAAATGAGCCATGTCTGTCTGTTTTGATCATAGTGGGAATGCTGCCAAAGAGCAAAGTAAGTCCAGCACAAGTGGAGAACTACATGGCGCAAGAAAGAGGGAAGAGGAGAGAACTCCTTCAAAAGTTTCTTAATATCTGCTCCGCTTCCAAGGTACGAAACAAGGACATATACATATATATATATTATCTCGTGTTTACATCAAACGAAGTCGATCCTTTTCTGTTGAAAACTAATGAACAAAGTATATGACTGGTAAACAGGTTAAGGTGGATACCATGCTTATTGAAAGTGATATGGTTGCAAAGGCCATACTGGATCTAATTCCTATTCTAAACATCAGAAAGCTAGTGGTTGGAACCAGCAATTGCAGTCCGAGGTATATCATTACGGTTAAATAAGAAGAATGCATGCAAATTTGCTTAGCACCCTTATCAGTAATATTTTATTTCTTTGGATGGGTAGGAAATTGAAGTCGAGGAGGGGCTTTGGGATAGCTGATCAGATATTCCAGAATGCACCAGATACTTGCGAGGTTAAGGTGGTATGTGAAGGAAAAGAGGTAATAATTAGCCAAATGATTGGACCGCCGTCTCCATCAGCTGGCAACGAAGACAACTTCAAGGCCTTGCAGAAAGCTGATCACAACAATGATTCTTTTTCGTGCATGTGTTTCAGACCCAAATTCTAGACTGCTGTAGAGTGCATTATGATATGGCGACTGAAAATCTGTTCGATCCACGCTCACCACATTACTGTGCATGGCACCCTGCTGCAAACAGGGTACTGTTCCTATTGAGTTTTATTTCGATCCTGCAAACAGGGTCTGCTCCTATTGAGTTTTATCTGTCTAGCAGATAATATATGACGTTAATGGGTCTTTAGAGTAGCGGTGCATTACATATATAAATGCTAGTGTACAATACTTTCAATGGTTACAATGACTGCATATAAAATGGGAAGCAGCTAGTTGATATTCAGAATTACAATATCAGATACCGCAGTCTTGAATGTGTGCTTTAAGTTTGGATCTACAGCAGCTAAGAACCTTTTAAAAGAGAAAAAGTATTTACATAAGGAATAATTTTGTCTGCTAGGTTTGGAAATCATATCTGCATTGCTCTATAATCTATATCCATCCATGTTTCCAGTACTCAAGGTCTGGGGCAGAAGAACCCCCCTCATTGAAGCGCATGGTAAAAAGGTGTGGTCCATGAAATAATTAAGGAATACAGACTTAAAATGTTTAAATAGGCAGCAACAACAAACATACATTTTCTCATCATATCCATCAACAAGAAAACTTTATCCTCATCACCACCAACCCCTGAGATGTTCAGAATATTTCTTCCCGCTAAATAGAAACAAACTGCGTATCGCAATTAATACCAACTATTGCTAAAAGAAATCAAACTCCAGATAATTGTCAGAACCTTTCTGATCATAAGCAGCTGCAACATTGGCTGCAACCTTTTCACTTGTTGATGCTGGTGGAGCTGGTACACGTTCAAGCTCAACTGGCTTTGGAATCTCAGGTGGGGTAGCACATCGAATCAATGCCCAATTCACACCTTCAAAGAAGGGATGTTGCTTAATCTCAGTTGCCCCTCGTTTATATGCCAATCTATGTTGTGGTTCCTTTACAAGCAGCCCCCTTATGAGGTCTCTTGCTGCAAAACTGACAACTGGTGATTCTGGAAACCGAAGAGGCTGTCCTACGACATTAAACAACGTCGCCCGGTTCCCAGATCCCTTAAAAGGAGTTTTACCATACAAGAGTTCATAGAGGAAGATTCCAAAAGTCCACCAATCAACAGCACTTCCATGACCCTCACCCTTGATGATCTCAGGTGCCAAGTATTCATGGGTCCCAACAAATGACATTGAACGGGCATCGGTTGGCTCTGCTATGAGCTCAGGTAACGGGCTGACTTGATTTCCAATTTCATTTTTGGGCTTGCGGTCTTTCTTGGACTTGCTAGAAAAGAGACGGGGAGAAAAGCATGTTGTTGGAGCAACGCATGATGGCTGAATGCAGGAAGGTTCAATGCAAGCAGGTTGGACACAGTAAACAGGGTTCTTCCTTAATGGCTCTGATTCAAGAGAAGATGTCTTGACAAGAGTTGGGCTGACAGCGCAACGAAGGGAAAGATCAAAATCAGAGAGCATTATATGACCATCTTCTCTCACAAGAACATTTTCTGGCTTAAGGTCACGATAGATGATACCAAGCATATGGAGATATTCCAATGCTAGCAAGACCTCTGCTACATAAAACCTGTAAATAAGAATCAAAGTCAAAATTACTATAAAGTTTATAGAAATATAAACAAATTTCAAACACATGGCACCTGTGTTTCTGTTCATAAATGCAATTATAGAAAAACGGTAATAAAAAGAACTTGTGTTTGACTGAACTTCCATAAAATCAATGCCTTTCAAAGGGATGCACATTCGGTATAATATCAGCATACAAGATTTGAAGGGCGACATTAAAGTTTTAAGCTTTCATAACAAACTCTACTAGCCACTTGGCACGGTAGAAGTTAAGGACTTGCTTAGCTGTTCCCAGAGACAAAAAGTAGAGAGTAGGTCAAAGCACTGAAAGAACAAATTTTCTAGAACATGGATATTGGAGAGGAAGCAAATTAACCCTATGGTTCTAACTGACTCGGCACACCATACAGCATTAAGCTAATGTTTTGATATCTATCATGTTGAAGTCTAGACATAGGCAGTTTGGTCATGTTGACCTTTATTGTAACTTTGAGCTACAACTTCAATCCATAAATTGTAATCTAGAACTTCGTTCAACACTAAGCTGACCACCTAAAACCCCCTAACAGAGTTCAAGCAACTGTGCAACTTAGAATTAATAGCAAAGCTCATAATTGATAATTCAAAAGGAAGAGAACAAGAAAAAAGCATGCACATCGTAGTGACGAACATGAAATATCATTTCAAAGTTTACTTATCATACTTTACTGCCTGCTCTGGAAAATGTTTCCCTGGCTGCTTCTGCCTAAGGGTGTGCAAATCTCCACCAGGGCAGAACTCCATTACCAAACAGGAGAACTTCTCCGTCTCAAAGTGTGTGTAAAGTGTAGGAAGGAAAGGATGGTCAAGAGATTGCAGGATCTCTCTTTCTGTTTGAGCCCGAAGCAGCTTTTTACGACTAGCTAAAGATGCTTTGTCCATAACCTTCATTGCAAAATAACACTTAGTTCCACTCAATTCTGACAGATAGACACTCCCAATGTCCCCACAACCCAACCTCTTTAGCAGTCTAAAACGGCTCAAACCTAGAACCCCATCTCTTGCCCTGACAGCCTGGATAGCTTCCCACCTCAAGTCATTCGCTTTGTGAGGCTTATTTATACTGCTACTAAAGCTGCTGCATGTGCTTTCATCACTCACATCACTGCTTGTGCTGCCTCTGCACATGCTGCTCTTGCCACTCTCAACATAATCAAGACGGTCACTAATCTTGGCACTTCCACTAGTCTTGGCAAGAGTACTGGTCCCATCGCTAACTTTGGCAGATACTGAACTGTTTTTAACACTTCCATACTCGGATGTTTTCTTCTCTTGATCAACAGAAACAGAAGGTGAATCTCTAGTCTCATTAATGGAAGAATCTACTTCTTTTGATGCTTGTTCAACACATGGTGATGATGAGCTTGATTCAAACTTAGTAGTCAAAGATTCAACAGAACCATTTTGATTTAAAATTGGTGACCTTTTATTTTCATAAATCTCTGCCACAACTTTCTTTGGTGCAGTTTCTACCAATTTGAGGAGGTGTTCGGGAGTAACCAGCTCAGATTTGTTTGTCTTGGAAACCTTCGAGGGTAAAGGCTTTGGCTCATCTGCTTCTCCACTTTGTACACTACTTGTCTTCAGTTGTTGTTTAGGAGAAATTTTAGCACCAGATTTTGAGGCCATTAGGGGAGAGGAAGAATTTCAAATTCGCATCAAATATCATAAATCCATTGTTTCAGCAATTACTACTAAAAGCACCATATCTCCATCTGAAGCTCAACATAGCTTGCCCTCTAACTCCTTCAACGGCAGCGATTATTCTATTAAAGCAAAAAAAAAAAAAAAAGATATTATCAACAATACCCATCATGGCGCATTGAGGTGTCAATGCATAACTAGCTGATCTGCAATGAGAAAAAGAATCCTAGAAGCATATTCAAAATATAAAATACTACTAGTAATGTAGAATAAACAAAGTAACAAATGTATCAACCGAGGGACAGAATCGATCTAAGCAAAGCTGGAGCAATTATACAAGCAGCTATCAATTCACATGAGCCAAATAGTTGAGTGTAGTGTTAGATCAAAAGGCACCACCGACCATTCAGCGTGCAGGAAAATAAGTAGGCAGCTCAAATAAAGGGAGAAAATAAGCCATAAGAACACCTACCTTTTTTGTGTTAAATGGAGAAATCCCATGAGCAAATAAGGGTTAAGCCCTAAGCCCAATAAACAAAAAGAAACAATCAGAAAGCAGCATGCAGGGTGCAGAGGTTGCTCGATTAGATGATACTTAGGGGAGTAAAAAAAGAAATAAGCAGCAATTCAAAGATTGAGATGAGATTGTTATGCCACTCAAATTTGCAAACTTTTATTCATAAAAAATAAAGATGCAAACTTTCCCTCAGAAAAAAGGAAAACTACAAAAGGACATAAAACCGAAACCGATGGGACAATGAAACGAAAAAAAAAAAACTGACAAAAATAATTCGGGGTAAAGGACTGAATTCAAGGACCACTAAAAAAGTTGAGGCTTTTTCTTATTTCTCTCCAAAGGAAAGAAAGAGCTAAGTGAGAAAATGCGGTGGGTTGAAATGGCGAGAAGGCAGCGTGTAGAAGATGATGAATAGTGAAAAATTGAATTGAAACCAGATCTCCATCACAGAAAGAAAGCAGATTTTTAAGCGAAAACCCAATACAGATCCAAGGCAATCACCAGAAACTAATAGTATTAGTTAGGCAAAGAGATGCAACAAAGCCACCAAAGTTGAAAGAGAGGAGAGAGAGATTACCAATGGAAGTATGAGAAGATGAAGGGGATTTGCTTCGGCAGCTAAAAAGGAGAGAGCACAGGTGGAAAGAGAGCTCCTTGCTAGCCTCCTAAGTCCTAACACCGCACCACCCACCACCCACACCCAGTTGGCTTTGGCCTTTGGCCTTCGAGAGAGAGGAGGGGAGAGAGAGACAGAGAGAGACCAAGCAAACTGGAAGCTTAAGACAATAGAGAGAGAGAGAGAGAGAGTGTCCAAATGGACCGGGCCTTCACTTGTGGTGAACTACTAACTAAAGTATTAGCCGAAGATGAGGTCAAACCAGAGCTTAAAACCATGCTAGCTTTTTTTTTTTTTCCCTGAAGGGAGCTTTTCTTTTTATTATTTACTTACTACTATTAAAGTAGAAGTAGCAGCAGTATTTGTGCCTTTTCTAGTTTCTACTACTCCAGCAATAAAATATTGTCAGATCAGATTCAATTCAATCATTTTTATTTTTGGCAGGCTCACCCATGGCCCAAAGGAAACTCTCAACTCTCTCTCTCTCAATCTTACAGAGATAGACCTTCCTGTCTTCTATTCTCTCATCTTATCTCCTCTCACCTGGCTGCTGTGCTGCCATCTTTGCCCCTTCATTGACTCAACAATTTACAGCCTTTTTTGGTTACTACTATTTCATAGTATTTGATTTGCTTCATTACCCCCTTTATACTCATTCATTATTCTTTTCTTTCTGTAATTATAAAGTAAGTTATAGTCTTATGTTCCTAACATAAAGCTAAGTATCTAGTGTAGCTAGTAAAATGCACCGAAGGATAAAAAAAGGGAAATGGTATAGTCAAAATTGCTTGTAGATATGATTGCAACTCGTCATGGATCAACCAGCAATGATAGATGACTGTAAAAATTTTCAACTATGGTTGTAGGAGAAACATCTGACCCAATTACAAAGCTGCATAATTTATGCCGACATCAGGATTGTTTGGTTGCCTAAATTGGGTGTTTAATTAGCTTTAGAGCAGACAGTAAAAATCATGGGGAAAGGACCAAAAGTAGATGGAAATTGTTGGATATTAATCAAGCAAATTACAAAGGATTAGCTGGTACTGGTGTATAGTGTACAAACTGAATCATCCAAAGACTAAGATGTGGTGGTCCATTTAGCAATTGCAATCAAGGTTCAAGCAGCGTTTTCCATATTTATGATGAGTAACAAGCTAGGATCTCTTTTTTTCTTCCGAGCAACATCTATAAGCCAAGCTACGGTAAACATGGCCCAAAATATAAAGGCCATTTGTTTTTTATGTTGAATTTTGATGGGACAAGGCTTGTGATTTGGATCACTCGAATCAAAACTGAAAACTCCCCATGAAGAGAGAGAGAATGATAGTTATATATTGCATCTGCATGCTTGCAGGCAGCACCATTACTGTTGTACTTGTGTGTGTATATACATACACATTTTAGGTTAAAATGGAGGTTTAACTTGCTTGGTTGGAGGGGATTTAAGCACAACTAGGTCCCCATATATAGGTGACTATGAAATCTCATTAATTATAAGATGCAAGTTGGCAGGAAAGAATTCATTTCAATGCAATATGAACCATGAATTAAACCATTTTATGTGATGTTTAGATAATCTTGACATCGCCATCTTTGCAGAAGAGATCCAAAGTCTCTCTACCTGGCAATGCCAGACGTCCAGATCCACATCCACAACCATGCTCTTCTCTTCTATACTACGTTTATTATGTGACTCAAATTTAGAGAAAACAATAAGTCCACTGCTACTCTCTGCTAGCAAGCGCAATACTTATAAACCATAGACAACGCTTATACACATACTTTTACTTGGCAGTGAAACCCTTTTTTCTTTTACACTCTCAACTTAATCGAGGAAAGGAGTGCAGTAGTAAATATTTTTTGAAGATCAGAGGATTCATGAAAAGTTTGAAACAGGGTAAAGGGAACAGGATTCTAAGAAACCTGACACAAAATTTTAGATAGTATATGAGGGTAGGAGTAGTAATTAATTTGTAAAGAAAGTATATAGAGCCACAAACCTTGGAATTGTTTCCCGATCGAAACAAATATCCTTTTCAGTTTGATTTTCCCAGGGCATTAAGGTACCAATCAAATGATCTGAGCCTTTTGCATGCATATGGTTCCACGGGCACTCCTTTTCTCACTAGAGAAGGATTAAATTATTGTTAGATGAAACAAAGGCTATACATGTTAATGTATCCATCAATCCACAAAGGCCAAAGCTCTATGCATCGAGGTGCGAGCTACACACACCAGATCACATGCCCCTCTATTAATTATTTCTTTCTTACCATTTCAATCTGGCCTGCCTTTTTTAATTTTGTGGTCCTCCTCCTTCATTGTTGTTATTGTTAAAGAAAACTACTCAGAACTGATTAAGAGCATCATGCACAGATAAATATAAGATCATGCATGCCACATGTGGCACGCATGTGACTCTGCCTCCATATCAGATGGAGTAACATTGTCATTCTTTCTCAAAATTATATGAGAATTGATATAAATAAACGATCAAATTAAGCCAACACCCCTCATTGATGTATATGCTTATTAGGAGTACTGGTTTTCTCTGTGTTAATTAAAATAAGAGTGCATGGATTATATTCTCAGCCGCTTAGGATGCTCACGGATTGAACATGCGGTCCTCACTCGTCCTAGGGCTATCCCAACCTTCTGCTATGCTATATATATACTAGTCATAGTTATTAAAAAAATCATAGGTAGAAAGAGTAGGAAAGGAGGGTCGACCTTACAACAAGGAGATTATATTACTATAATGTTATCATGGTTAAGTCTAGTTTTGTATAATATCTTTGGCTTTCAATGCTGATGATGAGACCATTCCAATTTACTTCAGACAACTGATGTGCTCAAGTGCATGCAGGTATACCATCGAAAACACAGAGGAATAGGAAAAAATGAGAAGAATAAGAGAGAAAGAGAGAGGCGGCCTTCTTCTTGTTGGCTTGGCCCCATTGCGTAGAGAGAAGGTGATATGTCGAATGGACGAAAACTGGGTGGCAGCTTTGATGATTGGGGATTGATACAACAGCCAATTGACCTTTGACTACTTGAGTTCAGGCCTGAGGGGCAGCAGGGCATTCTCATTTTTATATTATACCCCTACCTAGCATCTGTCTGTACTCTGTCGCATGCGGATTGCTCATTGCAGGCGATTTTATATATATATATAGCTTTGGGTACAAGGATTGCATGAATTTATACGTAAACTTTTGGGAAAGCACGCAATACCCCAGAACTAATTCTTTGGCCCACGGGCCATGGCCATGATACCCTTCTCAAGCCCATCAAGCCTATTCTTCTACGGCAGCAAATGGGCCTGGATACCAGTTACAAGCATCCGGATCATTAGTTAGTATTCTCATTTAGATTTAGCTCCACAGTAACTAAAATCGAAAGACATCAATTCAAAAGTGAGAGATTAAAGAATTGAAAAAGAAAAGTTGCAAGTGGCTAGCTAGCATTACTGCAATACAAGACTATAGACAAACCTCGACGATTGCGTTGTTACTTTAATGAACTGATAGAATAATCGAGGAAAGTGTAGCCAAAAACATAAAGTTTTTTTCAACCAAATATCTGATCGGATATGCTATGACAGGTCAGGAGTGGTGCAGGGCGGCATTGAACTTTGGTTTGGCATATCTTCATAGGAGTAGCAACTAGCAAGCAACTTCAAAGTGGTCATCCATGCCCTTCAACCAACCACAAACCTTTGTTTATCTTCAGACTTCACTTGAGACGGGCACTAGCAGTTGCTTGGCTCTCAACTAGCTCTACAAAATTTTCCCAAACGACCGCCCTGCAAGCAAGGCTGTACATTGCTGATACAAAATGATTAACTGAATTATTAGTGATTAAATGTACCGTAGGAGAAGAGGAACTGTCCCTGCAAAAACTCTGGCCTTATGTAAGATGACAAGTAGCATTCATTTTTCAATTAAAACCCGGTGGAGTACTTTTCCAGTCACAGCTATGATCAGGGCCAATTAACTGCTTCTGCCTGCACTGTAGTTCAACAATTGGTCTGTTTTGTCCCGCTCCCATGCCATATCAATCAACATATGAGGTTCAAAGAATTATTAAGTTTAACAGTCTCTTCTTGGATATCTCTGCTGGACTACCATATATGTAGTATACCCTATACAGGCGGCAACTAACTAACGCAGTTATTGCAATTATTATAGATAATTAAAATGAAACCACAAGAAGAATACAAGTAGTTATAGTTTATATAAAGCTTACATAGGTGCCGCATATGTACCATTTCTATTGCTAATTCAAACCGTCAGAGAAATGGAGCATCCAGATACTGAAGTGATTACTTTGTCCCACCAGACCAAGCAGATCGATAATACCGAGATTACTGAAGATACTGGTAAACTTCTCTTCTTGAGTTCCTTTGCATGAATGGAAATGAACAAAAACATGAGCAACAATATCATCCGTTCTAGTTTGAATATATATAGCTTTTAGCTTGCAATTGTCCCAAGCATATAGTCCCATAGGTTCCAATATCTAGCACGTGGATTTTACATATTCATTGTTGTCCCTCTCTCTCTCTCTCTCTCTCTCTTCTGTATTCTAAAACACATCTTTGCAGATGATGAGGTAAATGATTCTCCAATTGAGCAAGTCCGACTCACTGTCCCTATTAGGGATGATCCAACACTGCCATGCTTGACATTCCGAACGTGGGCTTTGGGGATAACCTCGTGCGTTGTTCTAGGATTCTTGAATCAGTTCTTCCAGTACCGCCAAAATTCACTGCACATATCTTCAGTTTCAGCTCAAATCCTTGTTCTTCCAGTCGGAAAGCTTATGGCAGCATATCTACCCCGTAAATCAATTAGAATACCTTCAACAAAATGGTCATTCTCATTGAATCCAGGACCCTTTAACTTAAAAGAGCATGTCCTGATTACTATTTTTGCAAATACTAGTTCTATCAATCTTTATGCAGTGAATATTATTACCCTAGTGAAGGCATTTTATCACGGCGAGATACACCCTCTGGCTGCTATGCTGCTAGCTCAATCAACCCAGGTCAAACTTTTGTCCAACTCTTTTCAATTCCGATTTTAGGCAGAAATTCCAAATCATGGCAGGAACATAATTCATATTAATACTGAATATTGAATTGTAGGGCGTTAAAGTATTACTAGGATCTTTTAAACGGTGCGTTCATGTTGGGATGCGGCTCCTTAAGGAAAAAAGCACTGTGTACTCTGGATACATTTTCATACAATGCCAATTCATTAGAGAACACGTTTCTAATAAAACTTACGAACCTACTAGACTAGACATCTAAATTTACTAAAACATTTATGAACTAGTGATAGTTTTTGTTGCGTTCCATGACTGTTTCTTGTGGAATATATATATATATTCAGATGCTTGGATATGGATGGGCTGGAATTTTCCGAAAGTTTCTTGTTGATTCTCCTTATATGTGGTGGCCTAATAACCTGATTCAGGTGTCCCTCTTTAGGTGCTCTCTCTTCCGATCCTCACCCCTTCTTTGCATTTCAGTTTGTCCATACATTTCTCTATGTATATTTACAATTTCAAACTCATTCATCTTCATTGTAGAGCGTTGCATAATGTTGAGGTTAGGTCTAAAGGAGGCCTAACAAGGCTGCAGTTCTTCCTTGTGGTATTCATATCAAGTTTCGCATACTATATTGTTCCCAACTATTTTTTCCCTTCTATTACTGCTCTCTCCTTCGTTTGTTGGGTATGGAAGGACTCCGTCACAGCCCAAATAATTGGTGCAGGTCGCGGTGGTCTTGGCATTGGATCATTTGCCCTGGATTGGTCAACTGTAGCTAGCTTTTTACAATCACCCTTAGCCACCCCAGCATTTGCTATAATTAACATCATGGTCGGGTTCGTCATAGTAGTTTATATATTACTCCCTATAGCTTACTGGAGTAACTCCTATGAAGCCAGGAGATTTCCCATTATCTCATCGCATGTGTTCACTGCTGATGGGGAAAAATATGATGTTTCAAGAGTTCTAAATTATACAGCCTTCGAATTCAATCAGCAAGGATATGATGGCTATAGCAAAATAAACTTGAGTGTCTTCTTTGTATATTCTTATGGTCTTAGCTTTGCAACACTGGCTGCTACAATGTCTCATGTCGTATTTTTCGATGGAAGGTACTTACCACTTACATGTAGTAATCACAAACTATAATGTGCTTTCAGTTTAATATGATACCCTTATTCTCCTCCATAGGTTGACATGGATATCGTATTCCATGAACTTGTCAGTTGATCTAGCATGCTTCAATTTTTATCTTCTACAGGACAATCTGGCAACAAGCGATATCAGCATTCCAGGATAAGTTTAGCGATGTCCATTATAGATTGATGAAGAAAACTTACGAACCGGTCCCACAATGGTGGTTTTACACACTCTTGACCATTGTAATTGGACTTGCCATGCTTACTTGTGAAGGCTTTGGCAGACAGTTGCAACTCCCTTACTGGGGAGTCCTTTTGGCAATCGGCTTGGCTTTGATCTTCACTCTCCCGATCGGTGTGATTATGGCAACCACTAACCAGGTATATTCCTAATCGAGGACTTGTTGACCTGCTAATTAGTTCTATTCACCACATTATGAATTTTTTGTGCAGCAACTAGGACTAATGTCATTACTGAGCTGATTATTGGTTACCTGCTAATTAGTTCTATTCACCACATTATGAATTTTTTGTGCAGCAACTAGGACTAAATGTCATTACTGAGCTGATTATTGGTTACCTGCTAATTAGTTCTATTCACCACATTATGAATTTTTTGTGCAGCAACTAGGACTAAATGTCATTACTGAGCTGATTATTGGTTACCTGCTAATTAGTTCTATTCACCACATTATGAATTTTTTGTGCAGCAACTAGGACTAAATGTCATTACTCAGCTGATTATTGGTTACCTGCTTAAAATAGTTCTATTCACCACATTATGAATTTTTTGTGCAGCAACTAGGACTAAATGTTATTACTGAGCTGATTATTGGTTACATTTATTCGGGAAAACCGCTTGCAAATGTGGTTTTCAAGACCTATGGTTATATAAGCACGGCGCAGGCAATTCTGTTTCTCCAGGACTTCAAACTAGGCCATTACATGAAAATTCCTCCAAAGTCAATGTTTCTTGTTCAGGTAATTTCTTAATTTCACAGATTTGATACTCATATTAATAGCTAGCTTTATTTCCAGAAAACGCTAGCTCAAATAATCATGAAACCCCGATACTGATTTATGTTGTAGCTTTACCAAAGTTGGTAGAAACTGTAATTGCATCCTCCGTCTATTTTGGCACTGCTTGGTGGCTCCTCACAACAGTGAAGCATATCTGCGATCCATCTAACTTGCCAGAAGGAAGCCCATGGACATGTCCCGGAGATGACATATTCTACAATGCCTCCATCATTTGGGGTGTGGTTGGACCACTGCGGATGTCTGGTCGTCTTGGGTTGTACTCTAAGATGAACTACTTCTTCCTTATTGGCATCCTTGCACCATTCCCTGTGTGGGTACTCTCTCACATGTTTCCTGAGCAAAAGTGGATTAAGCTCATTAACATGCCGTTAATTATAGGAGGCTCAGGGGCTTTGCCAGCAGCCAGGGTTGTGAATTACTGGTGCTGGGGTGTTGTAGGCATGTTCTTCAACTTTTTCGTCTATAGGAGATTCAAGGGCTGGTGGGCGCGGCACAACTACATTCTGTCGGCTGGGTTAGATTCTGGGGTAGCGTTCATGGCCATCCTTTGCTATTTCACATTACAAATGAGGAGTATTAATGGACCTAGCTGGTGGGGTGCCCAGTTAGATGATCACTGCCCCCTGGCAAGTTGCCCTACTGCTCCTGGCATTGAAGTTGAAGGTTGCCCAGTTTTCCAATACTGACAAGTTGCTCCTTGCATTGGGTTCTTGCGGCTGTAAGTGACATAGTGAGTAGTTTATATTAAATACTCTCTCCTACAAAAAGAACTAAACATGGACCTTAAGTGTGGTCTGATATATGAGATAATAATGTAGGAGCAGATACATGTAGACCTTGTTATCCATGTTGCTTTCAACATTAGTCCTTTCAAAGGCGAGCATATAAATTTTGAATCACAAATTTACATGTATCTCTGTACAAAAAGTAAATGGCATTTCGGGCTTTATATGCATGCATCCTTACTGTCAGAGCACCTCTAGAAGTGGGGACAGGATCAAGTTACAGTGATCTTAGATCAAAAATGTTTCATGGAGAAGAGAAGGAAAGAAAGAAGTTTACGAACATAACTAAGTATGGGTGTAAGGGAATATCATATGAACATAACTAAGTATGAGAGCCCTCCAATTGGAAACATATGACACAGGATCGGTAAGTATATGTATAAGATAAATTACGAACAAACTTTGTGTCAAGTTTTGGGCTACTAGCTGAAATTGTTGAACAAATGTACTCCATTCAGCCAAATTATATCGTACATAGCCAGCAACTCCTACAATGTCTAAAACTTGATACACTAATCTTAAGCTTGTTTATGATCGATCTTATATTTACACCGACCGATCCTCCGTCAATATTTTTAATTGGAAGGCTCCCATACTTAGTCATACTCATATGATATTCTTTACATGTTTTACGAGAATAATATTAATAACTTTTTTAAAAAAATATTATCAATGTGATTTGTAATGCTGCGGATTTAAATATGCCATTTCTTGTCATGGAAACCCATGTTTTGTTTTGTTTCTTCGCATTAATAAAAACAATTATTTTGTTTTACAGTATTTTGAATAAGAGCTATAACATATCCAAGTAATCTGTCTAAATTTAATCACCTCAAGCATGTCAAGTTTCACCTAAAACCTCTGCTCTTAAAGCCATGGAATACACACTCCAGTTTGTACCTAAATGCAATGATGATACAACAACTGCATTCTTTTTGTTTTAAGTGCAAGCTGAAGGTAGTTCGACTGTCAAATTTCATTTTAGAATATCTAATTTTACAACTTATGAAATTAATTTTCCAAAATAACTTATTACTATGTTATTTGTAAGATAACTTTAAGCTCAACTTAATTGCTCTTGCTCTAACTAAAATTTCGTTAAGTATATCTTAGTTCAATTTATTTTCTATTAACCACGCTGCATTTTAAACCTTTGAGGGCAGAGGCTTTGACTCATCCGCTTCTACTCTTTGAGGGCAGGGCCATTTCGTTAACTCTATTTTCAACTCATGCTGGAAATTGGGCCTCTTTTTAACTCATTTATTTATTTACTCTATCCCATGGATATATACAGAGCCAAATTGATGAAGACTAGTTCAATGATGACTTTTTTGCCCGGACTTTTTATTTACTTGCATATTTCATCCCTTAGCGGTGCCCGGAAGCTGATATCAGTCCGTAAATATCTTGTCTTCATGTGAGCAAGTGCGATCAATGTTATGCTAATGAGAGATTCTCAATTCAGCTAAAATAAGTGATATTCCATCCTAACAAAGTGTAACCATGCAACAATCTGCTCAATTTCCCCATATATTGGGAATGTTTTTCACATTTCTTTGTAGCAGCCCAAAAATAATCAGGTCACTCTCCCAACAATTCGAGAATATCAGAAACCTTGCCCGTGTAATAATCTGGCTGAATGCTGTTTGAGGAGTCATCAAGCTCGGATTGTGTTGTTACTCCTGAAATTTTAGCCGTTGCACACATCAACAAATAATACACTACCTTGTCACATCTTACTTAAAAACATGAGATACCAATATACATACCTGAAAGAACAAGCAGAGTTTTGCAGCCAGCATTTTGTCCAAATAAAATATCAGTATCTAGTCTATCGCCCACCATACACATTCTGGATGTGCTTATATGAAATCTACAAAGAAGAACATAGCATAAAAAGATTATCTTAATTATTACAGTAAGGTCAGTGTACATCATTCTCAAAATAACTTACTTCTGCAGTAAAAAATCCATCATGAAGGTTGATGGTTTTCCAACTACAATAGGCTCTCTTTCAGTTGACCCACAAATGGCACCAACCATGCATCCCGCACCTACAAATAATAACTAAGAAAAGAACAAAGCAGAACTCTCAAAGCAAGCTTTGCAGATGCGATTTAATTTCTTTACCAGGCCACTCTTGTAGATCAGTCATATGTCCCACTGAATCACGGTTTGTTGCAATAAACAGGCACCCTGGGTTCTCACGGATGCAAAGGGTCCCATACCTGCCAGTTGAATTTATTTTAAAGAAAGCATCAAACAAAATGCAATGCCAATTCTCACCTGTTAACCCATCTAGTAAGAGTTCGTTTAGACCCAGTCTAGGCTTGCAACTAAAGGAAATTATTAGCATTCGCTACTCTTCTAGCCAAACATTTTAACCTAGCATCTCCTCAATGTTCCTAAGCCACCAAGCTGTTGCAGTTTAACAATGTGCTTGGGTTGATGACATGAAAAATTATACCTTTTACAATTAAATATAAATTAAGAAACTAGAGGAAATATGCTGCTGATCAAAGAAAGAATATATCTCATATGACTGTCTTCCGACTGTACATGGTTCTGCACTTGCCCAAGGTTGAAATGACATAATAAAGAAATCTATGGAGGTTCCAAGTTATTTTGACTGAGGCTGGCTTTCAAACATAACTGTAATTTTAGAGAACAGGCTAAAAAGCTTTCCATAAAACAAAGACAAAGTCAGTAGACATCTGCTAGCTACATAATTTTCAAACCTACATTTTCAGTGCACTTGCACAAAATATACCATGCTTGAGGAATCAGCATAGCAGAAGTTTTACAGGCATATGTTCAAAATCAACAAAAGTTGATTTTCCGTACTCTTAACATCAAAATGAAAGTGAAGATGAAGTTATTAACTCACTGAAGTTTGTAATAGTTAATATTTGGATCTATTCCAACAACAACTGCTCCAACCTGGGGTTAGAAGTTGAATTGTTAGAAAACTAATGTGGGAAAAAGAACAAATCAAACGCTCAGAGAAATTGTGGGTCAGATGTTGCATTACATTCTTATCATGCTCAAAGAAACCACTGGATTTCAACTGAACCTTTTTTTCTCCATCTTCCTGCAATAAATATTTCCTCTCAGCAATTAGAATTCAATTAAGCAAGAGACTGTGATGCAAGACAAACAAACACAGTAGAAGAAAGGGGTAAATTATGATGAGATACAAACATACACACTGCAAGAAAGCAACAGGCAAGGTGAAAGGAGTGCTCCACTATGTCAATTGTTTTGTATGTATCTTTAGGATAACATAAAAGATAGAGAGAGTGAAAATGTTACATTTATGGATGGGATAAATGAGGCATGCAAAAGATGAAGAACGTACTGGGCCACCAACAGCGGTAAATCCAGCAAGCTGCAATTCTTGTAATATGCCTTCCCCACCTATGACATAAACCTGAAAACCGAACAAATTTAGAAAACTGTGAAGAAGAAATAAATATAGTAAATTTTGTTGTAAGAGGAGGAAAAGCTGCAATGAAGCAAATTTTGCGTCCCATTTGGATAGAGGGGAAGCATAATTAAATAGTAACAGATGATTCAAATGTAAAGTAAAGAGCAGAGCTATAAGAAATTACAGTGTTGAAGGAGTGAAAGGAATAAAAAAAGAAAAAAGTGGGAACCTTCTTGTGAGGAGGAAACTGGTTGACCTTCAAGTACATAGCGGCTGCAAAAGACGACGAAAATATCTCATCCTACAAAAGAGTCAGACAGAAACAGAGCAGGCTTTTTTTTTTTTTGTTACTATACCGAATGCTGCGAAGAAGAAGAAGAAGAAGAAGAACCTGAGTAACAGAAAGACCGAGAGAACGGAACTTGTCAGCATATTGGCTTCTGGACTTGGAGGAGTTATTGGTGACAAAAACCAGCTTCTTCCCCTTTTAATCAAATCAAATCAAATCAAATCTTTCTTGTACAGTATAGTTTAGTAATATTCATCTGCAGGAACCATAAAATTGTTTTCGCATTTCAATAATCAAATTAAAAGAAATGCAAAGCGAAAGGGTGAAAGAGAGAGACCTTGGATCGAAGCTTTTCCAGCGTCTGGGGGACTCCATCAATCAGCTTGTCGCCCTTCCAAATGACGCCTGCAATTGAATTGCATCCTTCCCATTATTAAACTAGTATCAATACAAGCAATCTTATACGTTCAAAAATCAATGAAAATGTTTAACACGAAAAAAAAAAATCAGAGAAACCATCGCAATCGAAGAGAAATGCGTCGACGGAATCCAACAGTGCTCTGACGCTCGCACCAGACAGGAGCTCAGCGCCACTGCCTCTGCTTGGACTTTCACCCTCGATTGCTTCCATCCTTGCCACCAACTAAACTACTGGCCAAATGAAGTAGTAATGTCGGCTTTTTCCCTACGCAATGAACAAAAACAAAGCCCATTCACCTCCAACCAAGCCCATTACATTAAGCCCAAGTTGTTGGTTGCTTCACACCACACCAAATCCAAAATAACACATTTGATTTGACTTACTTTTGTGTTCAAAAGTTGGGACTTGCATGTTTCGACTAGTACTACTACTACTACTAGTTTGATTGCTATGATGTGATGTGCCCAAAAATCAAATGTTAAATCAAAGAGAGGAGAGAATTGTTTTATATATTAAAGGCTTGATATGTATATATATATATATAAAAGCAGAGATTGTGGATTGAACCTGCACATATAGTTTGATGCACAATAAACACGCCAAACTTGACAAAGTTAAAGAGTTGACTCCAATTTCAAAGTCAGATGTTGAATAACCTGCTCCTCATGCAATTTTATAGTATTAATATGGTGGTTGGTGGCTTGGCTTGGCTTCTCTTTTGCCCTTGTTTTTCACACTGCTGCAATATTCAACATCCCCAGCCCGTCCTAAACAAACAAAGTTTCTTCATCATCACTTCACTCCTGCTTACTTCTACTTTGTCTGCTTATCTTTACATGACGGAATTCAGCATCACAGAGCTGAGCTTACTAAATTATTATTTGGCATTGCCAACCTCCCTGAGATTCCCACCTCCTGCCCCCGCCTTTTTAATATTTCTCCACACCCTGCCTCTCACGCATCTCTACATAGGTCATGCTATCATTTTTTGCCACGTGTTACTTTTATAAAAAAATTGTTTTACTTATTTTTTAAAATAATTATAAACCACTCTTATCATCACTACATAATATATAATATCAATAACCAAACATCTTTGATTTTGTTTTTAAAAAAAATGTCAAAATGTTGGGCTTTAAATGATAACCTTAATTTATTAATAAATTGCTCTAACCCTACTATCCAAAATTAAGATTTTTAAATTAACAAACTTAACACGTATATTTACAACCTTCGCTGCCTAAACCATTATCCATAATTATTTGTATTGTAAACTTGACATTTATTTGTAAAAAATTTATAATAATTTGCACATTATTATTATTATTATTATTATTATTACAATAACAGAGCATCATCCATTCTCCTTTTCTTAAAACAAAAAAATATATGATTGAACCGTAAATAATATCATTACTAATAATAACATATTTATTGCATCCATTCAGAACAAATGTACAACATTCGTTGGCAAAATCATTTTTAATTTTGTTATTCAGATTCAAAATACTTTTGAATTAGTAAACTTAATACATAATTAGCGATATTTATAATAATCTACACACTATTATCGTGATAATACAAATAATCAAACATCATTAATTCTCTTTTATTTTTAAGAGAAAAAAATACACTTGACCTGTAAATAATGATTGTTACTGATAATTATACATTTATTCTCCTTAAAATTCAAAGTTTAGAGTTTAAAATTTAAAACCTTTAATACTTAAAGAAGAATATTTACAACATCCATTGACAAAATCGTTGTTTATATAATTATTCGAATACTTTCGAATAGTTAAATAAAAATAAAATTAATGATATTTATAATTATCTACACACAATTATTGTGATAGTACAAAGTAACGGAACATCATTAATTATTTTTCGCTTTTACCATAACAAAAAGTACAATTGAGCTGTAAATGATGACTGTTATTTTATTGAATATTAAAAATTTGGATTTTTAATTAAAAACCTTCAATCGCAAAGTTAATAAGTACAAGTGGAACATGGTTGGCAAAGTCGTGGTTGATACAATTATTCAAATACTTTTGAATAGTAAAATTAAAACACAAGTAATGATATTTTATAATAATGTACACGTTATTATTATCATAATAATACAAAGTAACGGAATATCATTGATTATCTTTTACTTTTAAGCGAAAAAAAATATAATTAAACTGTAAATGATAACTATTAGGTATAGATACGCACGTAATAAGTGTATGGTACAAGTTTGATTAATATATCAAATGTATTTATAATCGGGTTAGGGTGGATAGAGATACGAGGAATAATTAGAAGCAAGGGTAAAGTGTTTAAAGTCTTAAGTCTTAAATTGTAGTAGTAAATTATAATGTAGAAAAAGAAAGCAGAAAATGGGGAAGAGTAGGTTGATTGAAATTGAAATACGACACATTGTGAGATTGCAAAGGAATAAAATCGAGTTTTGCATTATTTAATAATAATAATAATAATAATAATAATAATAATAATAATAGTGTGTGTTGGCAGCTGGTGTTTGGCAAAAAGAGACAAGTTGAACAAATGAGATTAAAGGCATTGGGCATTATTATTTTTATGAATATGCGAAAGGAAATGTGAGTTAAGGCAAGGCATCAGGCATGTGACCACTGACAGACCCCTAGGCCACCCATCTTCAGCTGCTTCTGCTTCATGCCTCTGCCTGTCTTTTCCTTTCTTTTTTCATTGTTGGGTCACAAAGTAAATTCACCAAAAGGAATCTCAATTTCAAACTGGCACAGCATTGGTGGAATTTGGGCAATGGCAGGCGCTGTAATTTCCACAAAATACGCACCCCTAATTGCCTAACTGACAATCTAGCATTGGTTGAAAGAGTTGCAAAAGTCAAGTCCGCCCCCCCATTTCTGTCTATAAAAGACAGCGAAAGCACTAGCCTATCGTGAACTGTAAAACCCTCGCCTTTTTATTTTTTTATTTTTTTTACAAATAAAACTGAGCAATTTGGCAATCTCTTATTTCCTGCTTTCACTGTTCCGGAGGAGAGGAGAGGAGCGTTTCAATCCCAAAAAAACACATTGGCTTTAATGGCGGATCGCAGGTCAGCATTTCTCCAAGTCTATTACAAGCTCAAATCGGAGCTCCTTGAGGATCCTTCGTTCGAATTTACTGATGTTTCTCGTCAATGGGTTGACCGGGTATTTCATTTTCACCTTCCCTCGCTTTTCATTTCTTCCGTTTATTAACCGATACTATGTTTTCATCTTCTGCTTCTGACCTCAATTTGATGGTTTATGTCCACCCATTTTATTGTAGAGATATTCATTTCAATTCACGTTTCATGCTCACCCAATTCTTCATTTTGGTTGGAATATTCTTATTATAGACTTATGGGGTTATACCAACTCTATTCTGTGTCTTGCGCTTGATTTTTCTTCCCGTATTCTCTGCTACTTTGCCACAACTTTCTTCATCACATCATTATTGTGCTCCATAGTTTTTTTTTTTGTTTGACCGTCTGCTTTCCCTTACCCGCTGCAGATGCTCGACTACAACGTGCCTGGAGGTAATTTAACATATATTCCTCTACCTTATTAATCTGATTTATGTATTTTGTGTGTTTTCAGCTTCTCTTGGCTTGGCTCTTCCTGGACTGACTGCAACTTATTTGTTCTCAGGGAAGCTGAATCGGGGACTCTCTGTGATTGATAGCTACCGCCTATTGAAAGAAGGAAAAGAATTGACTGAAAATGAGATTTTTCTTGCAAGTGCTCTCGGTTGGTGTATTGAATGGGTATCGCTCTATATCACTATGCCATGCTGCTCCCCATTATTTCTCTTATTAAGATACTGCTACTGCTTCTGCTAGTTATTATGCTGTTATCTGGGATGGCAAAATTGTGATTTCTCGCTAAATACAGCTTCAGGCATATTTTCTTGTCCTTGATGACATAATGGATAACTCTCACACACGGCGTGGGCATCCTTGTTGGTTTAGAGTGCCCCAGGTTTGTACTTTATACCAAGTCTGACCCCATGTTATATATCCATTTTTTTCTTGTATTTTTCCCTCTATGAAAGCAATTAACCTGTATAAATTGCCTTGTAGGTTGGTCTGATTGCTGTAAATGATGGTATTCTACTTCGCAATCACATCTGCAGGATTCTCAAAAATCACTTTCGTGAGAAACCTTACTATGTAGATCTCCTAGATTTATTTAACGAGGTAATTAATTTGGATATTTCTAAATTTTCTTCATTTGAAAAATATCCTAAATATTTTGAGACATTTGCTTTACACAGGTGGAGTTTCAAACAGCTTCAGGACAGATGATAGATCTGATTACAACACTTGAAGGAGAAAAAGATCTATCCAAATACTCATTGTCACAGTGAGTGAAGCTTTAGCAATTATTTATTTCAAGAAATAACAATTGTTGAACTATTTCTGCATAATGCAAGTGATAACTGACCTGTTATCATATTGTAGTCAAACAGTGACATTATTCCAACATAAAATATTGCCTGTGTTGCTTGGCATCAAATTCTGCAGTCATAATGACAATAAATCAGCATCGATTCCACAAGTCACCTCATTTTATTTTCTTTCGTTTCAACTCTTTCAAGTAGTAATTCTTATGTATCTTATTAATCTATTTATTGGTTAAAATTCTCTGCAGGCACCGACGCATTGTTCAGTACAAGACTGCCTATTATTCATTTTATCTTCCTGTGAGTATCAACTTCCATTTCACTTGAAGCATGCGCCCTGAATTGTCAGCAACGCTTTTTTCTGCTGTGTTTTGTTAAAGGACATTACCACCATTCAAAATTCAGTGATTTTGATGATATTGCTCTTGGGCTGGCCACACATAACTTGTGCCAAAATTTGATCAAGCACACGATCTCCTAATTCCCTGCATCCACTCTTGAATATTCTTAATTTGTAGTTTTGTTCATCAGAAGGTTGTTAGTTGGATTAACTAGTTGCTGCTTTATTGGCTATATCTCCTCTTGAATTGGCCATTTTGCTACTTATGTTTCATATCTATTATGGTTGCATCTACAGCTCATTCTTACATGGAGGTTTTCTCTAAATTCGTTTAATTAGTGACATCAGAGTTTGTTAGTTATATGGGCTATTTGCTACTTATATTACCTAAATGAACCCAGGTTGCATGTGCACTGGTTATGTCGGGCGAGAATCTTGACAACCACATTGATGTAAAGAACATTCTCGTTGATATGGGAATCTACTTTCAAGTACAGGTAATATTTGGCAGAGCACATCTTACTTTAACTTCTGCAATTTTATAACGACTAGGATAGATGACAACCAGAAGTTCAATACTAGTGTAAATTTTAATGTTTCTATTGTTTAAATCTATCAAAACTCACTTACTTAAAGCATTATTCTATTTAGTCACTATAATTTATGATTTGATTTCAGTTGAATTCTTAAAGTCTTAAAAATTGCCTCAGCATGGTTTATCACTCCCAAAATGAGCAATATTTCTTTTTTTGCTCAGATGGAATTTGTTTCTTAGATGCCCTTCTTTTCTTGCCAGATCCTTTATGTTAATTATTTGACTTTTATTTTCTGCAGGATGATTATTTGGATTGCTTCGGTGATCCTGAGACAATTGGTAAGGTGAGCTCGGGATGATGGAACTCGAAGTCTGTCTTTGAAAATTAAAATGTAAAATGGACTTATCTATCTGTGTTATTGGATTTCTTACTCAAGCTCTTTGTAATCTCAGATTGGAACTGATATTGAAGATTTTAAGTGCTCTTGGTTGGTGGTCAAAGCATTAGAAATCTGCAATGAAGAGCAGAAGAAAGTGTTGCATGTAAGATTGGAACTAGTTTTATAAGTTGTCTGATTTTCTGTAAATCTCAGCGTGGTTACTCATTGATGTTATCTTTTGCTTCCAGGAGAACTATGGGAAACTAGATCCTGTTAATGTTGCTAACGTAAAAGCTCTATACAATGAGCTTAACCTCAAGGTTCTACATTGATATTTCAGGATTTCTTCTTTAAATAAAAACAGAATGCAGGACGTGTTTCAGGGTTGATTGTTGTAAATTGTGAATATGATGATATTTCCTCTTTGCCCTTACTGTTTATCTCTTATCTGAATTTGACAGGGTGTATTTGAGGAGTATGAAAGCAAGAGCTATGAGAAGCTGATAACCGCAATCGATGTTCATCCTAGCAAAGCAGTGCAATCAGTGTTGAAGTCCTTCTTGGCGAAGATTTACAAGAGGGAAAAATAGTGTCAAAGACGCAGACAAAGATGAGGTTGGGATGATGTCAAACATTCCCACTCTTCTATGCTCATTTGTATTCAAGTTTTATATTTGGCAGATATATCAATCTTCTTCTTGTACTCTATTCTGACAAGCATATGGTGCTTGAGGATTTTGGTTATTTGGATTTAATAAATGGAGTTCATTCTTAGCCAAATTAAAAAAGTTTGTCATTATATCATGTATGGAATCTGCCCTGACCATCCTATGTTTTCAGGACGGTTGCCTTTGCAGTACTTGATCTATTTATATATATAGATTGTGATAATGGCAAAAGAATATCAAAGAGGTTGGCAATGCTCGATGGGGAACTAGGTGTGTCTTTATCCCTGATCAGAGATTTGAAATCTGTCAATCTACTTGTGGAATAGGCCAAGAATGGGGGATGGAATTTCAATGCGTGGTGTGGGTTGAAGCCTCATTGTGTAATGTACTTTGCTATCAGCATTTGCCATTGCAATGCGATGGAATGGAATATATGAAACATGAACGCAGAGAAAAACAGGTGCGTGAAACAGAAAGAAGGGTCTAGGAACAGGATGGCAAGTGTATCCTGGGAGCTTGGACGTCATAGTCACTGAGTAGCTTATGACTGTGTGGCTCGCGTGACAGATCCAGTTGGTTCGGAGGGGAAAGCAATCTAGTCAATGATTCCAGTTCCAAACAAAGACAGTGTTGAGGTCATCACAAACCCATAACGGAAAAAGGGGTCGGTGGGCTCCTAAATAACAAAAAAGATGCCTCTTTTGGCATTGGGTCAGGGGAATGACTAACTTTATGCCCGTCAAGCAAGGAAAAAGAAAAAGAAAAAGAAAATCTCGAATTGCTTGCTGATGATGATTGTAGCAAATTTCGTTATCAAAACCCTGTATTATACTAATAGTATATTATCAAGAGAATTACTATTGCTTGGTGGATGAAGCTGAGCAGACTAATAGTATATTATCAAGAGAATTACTATTGTTTCGTTATCAAAAGGCCTAACTAAGGAGGCATAGATTTATTTAGAATCATAAATGTGAAAGTGAATGTGCACAAAGATAAGAAAAAGAAAAAGAAAACGCGCAGTTGAAACTTGAAAAGCCAAAAAACTTGAAAAGTCTCCTTTACTGGTTCCTTAAAAGAAAAAGGAAAAGTCTCCTCCCCCTTTGTCTTTGCTCTCACAGATGATCTCATAGTTTGCAGCATCTTGGAAAATAAAGTTTGCCCAGATATTATCTTGTTGATTTTTTATTCTTTATGAAAACAAACAAGCATTCATTTTTGTTTCTTGTTGAAAATTTTAATTCTGTGTTTCGTTCCTATTCGTTTGGGTGCGTTGATTTCTTTGGCAAAATTGAATTGCCTTTTATTGGTATGTAGGAATACCCAATCCAATACGAGTATCGATTCTAGTGTTTCCTTGGTAAAACAACAAGTTGCCTCTTTTTGTCTGTGTCTTCCTCCCCACGGAATGGAAATGGAGTTTCTCTATTGCTATTGCTGCTGAATGCTGATGATGCTACTGGGAAGGGCACTGCCATAATTCTTCATTAATGATATTAGTACGTTGAGTTTGATTGATTATTACTAATATTATTAGTACTAATTGTTTGTGCTCGGGAGCTCTCTCTCCTTTTCTTCTTTCTCCCAGAAATAGAAGAAACCGAAATAATACTAGAAATAGAATGGCGGCATTGTTCTTCCAATCCTTTGCTCTTGTTTGTAGCGGTGGCGGCGACACTGTTGATCGCGGGGTGGGTTCATCATAAAAATAAAACATTATCAAAGGTCAAGGTTTGAAGATTCTTTACAATTAGGATTGGATTGAGGAGCAGTGGCAAATTCGATCATCTTTGATCCCATAAACAAACATACAAATGAAGCTCATTGTGGGTGTGATTGAAGCAAGAAACATGCCACCCATGGATATAAACGGCTTCAGTGATCCGTACGTGAAGCTTCAGCTAGGAAAACAGAGGTCCAGGACCAAAGTGGTGAAGAAGACGTTGAACCCAACTTGGGGTGAGGAATTCAGTTTCAAGGTCGAGGATTTGAATGAGGAGCTTCTCATCTCTGTCTTGGACGAGGATAAGTACTTCAACGATGACTTTGTTGGCCAGCTTAAACTCCCCGTCTCCCGGATTTTTGATGCTCACAACAAGTCTCTTGGCACTGCCTGGTATTCCCTCCACCCGAGGAGTAAGAAGTCCAAGAACAAGGATTGTGGTATGTTTTTCCTTTTATCTGCATCTCTCATCCTTCAGCATCTACAAAATTTAGTTTTCTCAGCCTGTCCTGTCTGTCATGTTGGAATTAACCATTTCCTTGCATCACTTTTCCTCATGCCGTTACCAAACTAAACTGGAATTCTTATGTTTTTATTTCTGGCCTTTTTTTTTGTTGTTGTAAATGTCTCTTAGTTGGAATATTCAACTGGGTTTTCTGTGCTGTCTTACTATGATTCTAAATGAATGCTTTTGTTTATGAGGGTCACAATGTTACTTAATGTTAACTTTAGTCCCAATAAAGACCTTATCTAAGTAGTCGGGATCTAGGATTCAAATATCAAAATTGCATCTCTTATATGACATGCTTCAGCTGCTTTGGGCTATAATGACTACAATAATTTATCTATGTACTTTTCTTTCAACCTTTTGCTACAGGTGAAATACTTCTAAATATCTATTTTTCCCAAAATAATTCATTCATGGACTTGGCCTCTCATGGTGATAATGCATCATCATTGAAGAAGCATGCGGACATGACTATTGAGGATCTTTCTAGGTCATTTAGTGGTTCATCAAACTCCCCTTCTCCTGTGAGACAAGAAGATAACGTGTCTTCCAAGGAAGATAAATCAGGTGCACAAAAATCTCTAGCAGGTCGCATTGCTCAAATGTTTAATAAAAATATGGACACTGCTCCAACTACCTCTGCTAAGAGCACTGATTTGATGGAGATACCTGAAATCTCAAGAGCTGACATTTCTGATGACAACGCTGATGATCAGTCATCCTCTGTTTCTTTTGAGGAAGCAATGAAAGCATTGGAATCTAGAGATCAGGGAAGTGAAATTCCAATCAATTTACCTGGAGGAGTTCTTCTGGACCAATTATATGTGATTGCACCGACAGAGCTAAACTTTCTACTTTTTTCACCTGATTCAAGTTTTCCTAGGTCATTAGCAGAGGTGCAGGGATCTACGGATCCGCAATTTGGGCCTTGGAAATTTGAGAATGGTGGTGAGTGCTTGAAAAGAGTTTATTCTTACATCAGGGCTCCAACCAAATTAATTAAGGCTGTGAAAGCCACTGAGGAGCAAACATATATAAAAGCTGATGGGAAGGATTTTGCTGTTCTAGCCGGTGTGAGCACTCCTGATGTCATGTATGGGAGCACCTTCAGAACTGAAGTGCTGTACTGCATTACTCCTGGGCCTGAGCTGCCATCTGGAGAACAGTCTTCACATTTGGTGATTTCATGGCGTATGAACTTCTTGCAGAGCACCATGATGAAAGGCATGATAGAAAATGGAGCCCGACAAGGTCTAAAGGAAAGCTTTGAGCAGTTTGCTACATTACTAGCTCAGACTATTAAGCCAGTTGATTCAAAGGATATTGGCTTAAACAAAGAACATCTTTTGGGATCATTGCAGGCTGAACCCCAGTCAGATTGGAAGTTGGCAGTCCAGTATTTCGCTAATTTTACTCTGGCTTCCACAGTTTTTATGAGCATCTATGTGATAGTCCATATCTGGCTAGCTGCACCTAGTGCAATTCAAGGACTAGAGTTTGTTGGGCTTGACTTGCCCGATTCAATTGGTGAATTCATTGTGTGTGGTGTCCTGGTTCTTCAAGGTGAAAGGGTACTCCAGTTATTTTCACGCTTCATGCAGGCCAGAGCGCAAAAGGGTAATATTCACATCTAATAACTACTCTTCTGAGATGGTGAAAAAAGGTGCCGCGTCATGTTTCTTTTGTTTCAGGCCTTTGATTTCCTTTTGCTTTTTTCTTTCCAACAATAGGGAGTGATCATGGAGTGAAAGCTCAAGGGAATGGATGGTTACTAACTGTTGCATTGCTTGAGGGAAGTAATTTAGCTGCTGTAGATTCAAGTGGGTTCTGTGATCCATATGTGGTGTTCACTTGCAATGGGAAAACTAGAACCAGCTCAATCAAGTTCCAGAAATCTGGCCCTCAGTGGAATGGTGAATTTAACATTGTTCTTTGTCTGTGTTTGAGTTCAGTGTGCGTGTTTTCACTGGCATACTCTTCAATAATGAGTCTTATGCAGAATCTTACAGTTTATTTGGAACGAACCCCTTGAAAGTTTGTCCAAGAATTATCTAAATCTTAATTTAATCAATTGTTTAAATAACTCTATTGGTCTTTGCAGAAATATTTGAATTTGATGCAATGGATGAACCTCCTTCTGTACTGGATGTAGAAGTTTATGATTTTGATGGGCCTTTTGATGAAGCTACATCTCTGGGACATGCTGAGATTAATTTTGTAAAATCTAATATATCAGATCTAGCTGATGTATGGGTTCCTCTACAAGGTAAGTTGGCACAGGCATGTCAGTCTAAGCTGCACTTGAGAATTTTCTTGGACAATACAAGAGGTGGAAATGTAGTCAAAGAGTACTTAAGTAAGATGGAGAAAGAAGTGGGGAAGAAGGTAAATAGATAGCTATGCTTCTTTTTAGTTTCACATTGGCAACAGAATAAATTATTATTGTCCATTCTTGTTATGTGATTACAAACAAATTATATATTTGCAGATAAATGTGAGGTCTCCTCAAACGAATTCAGCCTTTCAGAAACTCTTTGGGCTTCCACCAGAGGAATTTCTCATCAATGACTTTACCTGTCACTTGAAACGGAAAATGCCTCTGCAGGTTCTGTTTATCAGGTTACATAATCTTTTGTAATTAGTATACTGCATTCTTCCGTTTTGTTAATCTGCAGTTGCATCTGTGCAGGGTCGCCTGTTTTTGTCAGCAAGAATAATTGGGTTTCATGCCAATTTATTTGGGCACAAGACAAAATTCTTTTTCCTTTGGGAAGACATTGAGGATATTCAAGTTTTAACTCCTACTCTGGCATCAATGGGCAGTCCAATTATTGTTACGACTCTCCGTCTAGGAAGAGGGATGGATGCTAGACATGGTGCAAAGACACAAGATGAGGAAGGCAGGCTGAAGTTCCATTTCCATTCTTTTGTATCTTTCAATGTAGCTCATCGGTAAAGGACAACCTATCTTCTGTGACTTCTTGTTTTCATTTTATTTATGTCTTTACTGCTTCTTTTCATATGTTTATTAATTTTGTTTAATGTTGAAAGCATGTTTAACCAAGCTTTTTTCACAATTTCTAGAAATGAATTCTAACATTATAACGTCCATTGTGTTGTTACATATGGAATTTATAAGCATGATGCCAGAATATTTCATCCTGGAATGTTCTTTACAAGTGGCAAATTGACTTGCTTTTGTAATATATTGGACAACTTCTGTGGTTGGAGTCCTTTTGCTCTTGCACCCATAACCTGACATACTATCCTTTTTTAGTCATCAATGAGAATTTCTTCACTTTATTAGTCCAGCTTTAGTTGTTTTTGAGAAACAACTAAGAATCATGATTTTTACAATTAGACTTATCATGCCTCTTTTTTCTTTTGGATGTATATCAACTATTGTTCTTAGGCAATCAAATGATGAAGCTAGTGCGAAGTATTAAGAATCTGTGATGATAAGAATGAGAGTAGGGAATTACTTGTTTTATAAGTTTCTAAAAGCAAAAATATGAAAAGGGGAAAGGATGGTAAAATGTCATATCTTGACTTTCAATTTTTTTTTGTTGACTAGAACAATTATGGCTCTGTGGAAAGCTAGATCCTTGAGCCCAGAGCAGAAAGTGCAAATAGTTGAAGAAGATTCTGAAGCCAAAAGCCTCCAAACTGAAGAGAGTGGATCCTTCTTAGGCCTTGAGGATGTCAGTATGTCTGAGGTTTATTCATCTGCTCTTCCTGTTCCTGTAAGTTCGCTCTCTCTCTGAATCTATGGAACTTGTTTTGCTGCAGTATGCATCCTGTTAAGAACATTTTTACTGTCCATGTTGTGTCTAAGGTACTGCAAATCTTTTCGTATGTATTTTGTCTGTATCTGATGATGGTATCTGCTTTATTGGTGACTCAGACTAGTTTCTTCATGGAGTTATTCAATGGCGGTGAATTGGACCGTAAAGCTATGGAGAGAGCTGGCTGTCTTAACTATTCTTGCAGTCCATGGGAGTCAGAAAGGGCTGATGTATATGAGAGGCAAATATATTACAGGTTTGATAAGCGTGTATCCCGCTATAGAGGAGAGGTGACAAGTACTCAGCAGAAATCCCCACTTTCTGATAAAAATGGTTGGCTTATTGAAGAGGTTATGACTCTTCATGGTGTTCCACTTGGGGACTATTTCAATGTACGAATACCACCAAGAACTTTTCTTAATTGTATCTTTGAGTGTGATGCTTGAGCCTGTTTTGGGATTTGATTTAGATATTATTCTACTTCTTCCTCATAATTGACCAGTGAGTTTTAATGTTTTGCAGCTTCACCTTAGATACCAAATTGAGGATTTACCCTCAAGATCAAAGGGATGTCAGGTGCGAGTGTTTTTTGGAATTGCATGGTTGAAAAGCACTAGGCATCAGAAAAGGATTGCCAAAAATATCCTCTTAAATCTGGAAGATCGCTTGAAGGTGACATTAGGTGTCATTGAGAAGGAATATATTTCAAGATAGTGCATGACTGGCATTGCTGATATTGTAGAGCTGATTGGCAGATAATCTTCAATATCACCCTGGGAAAATGACTGCATTCTATTGGTCGGTTTTCTTTAGTGCTGGTTATGTTTGCGGATTTGAGATGTACCCAAATTTGCATTATAGCTGTTTGCACGGGTATATGAATCAAGGCAACCCCAACTTTTGCTTGACAGCAAATGTGACAATTACTCGCAGGTTTCTTGGCTTTAACTTCTTTCCGGATCCTAGCAGAGTTTTGCTTTGTTCAGTTTGATGCCTGTAGAGACCAAGCCCCTCATTGAAGCAAGCATACTAATGATACAGTCTTTGTAAATATAGGTCTGTTACGGCTCCTTTTACCATTTCTGGCTGAAGATATTCGTTGTTGCTCTCTTCAAGAATTTCCAAATTGTATTTGTGAAACCATTGCTGTATATTGAAATTGTGAAGAGCAACTGTTGTTTCTTGACAAACTGCTGTACTCATCATTCAAATGCAAAAATGAGGGTGGATACTGCTGTATGTACAGGTTATTGATACTAACCTACATTGAAATATCCATAGTAATAAAAATTATGATATTGGAGTATTGGATTCAATGATAAGTATATACATTTCTTGTTCAAGAAAAAGAAAAAATAATACCCATGCAAGTTATGAACAGCATATGTGGGAGTAGGGCGAGCACAAGAAGTGAGACTAGCCCTTGCCCTTGAAAATGGCTGATTCGAATGGGCTGATTGCTGATACCAAATGGGCTGGCTACTGAGGACTAGGATTTAATATAGGTCTTTACAGTACAAGTGTCGGGTCTTACAAACTCTTTCTGTGTCTCCGGTCCGGTCCATATTTATATTGACATAAGTTCCGGATGGTAAAGATTATGTTGTAATACTGACAAACTCATGCTTAACACTAGGAAGAATAATTATTGAAGAAAAGAAAGACAGGGAATCGCAGCATTCGATCCCTGGCATTGCGCCCGGAGATTGAAGCTTGTTCTTGGGTTTGGTTTGGCATTTGGAAACGAAATTGGGTTGACGATGATGACAGAGTCAGGGTGAGAGTGTGTTGAATTCAATGTGGCGGATTGCTTTGCCCCTGCCTTCAGCGTTTCCTGCCTTGTTCATGAACCCTAACCAACAAAGGTCAGTCAGTGTCTGCGATTATTCATCTTCAACAAACATATTTTATGGATTAAGCAGCAGCAGCAGTAGTAGTAGTAGTAATTGTTTGCTGGAATCGATTCTGTTAGAAGATTTATGGCCACAATTATGTATCCTATTCCACCTTTTCAAGTTATAGTAACGTAGCAGCTGAACCATGTCAATATGATTGGTTGAAGAAAGATGCGTTTTTGGGATTCCTATCCATTTTCTAGAAAATCCAAACTCGATTTTACAATTTTATTCCACAACCCAAGCTTACCTGGTGTGCATTATTTTTGTTATCAAAAGGTTTCTTTCTTTTTTCTCTGTTCTTTTTTATCTGAAATTTTCGTGTCCGATATGTATTCTAGTAATATTACATTACTCCAATATTTATAGGGTTTTTGGTTCAAGGGTTGCAGTTCAAGTGCATGAATGAGGAGGAGGATTACTGCTAAAATTGACGGCCCAAATTATGATGCTGCTGAGTGGTGATATAAGAATATTAATCATTAACTATTGAATAAACAGGCTTTGATTTTTTTTTTTTGAGTAATATAATTAATAAAAAATGTATGGAAGAGGTGGTCTTGATAGATTCAAAAAGGCTCAATCCTTGGAACCCTTCTCGGTCTCCCTAAATTCTGCCCCCAAAACCACACCCAAAGCTGTTCAAGCTCAACAACATTCACATTCTCAAAATGCAGTTGCTCAGCCTCAGCAGGAGGAGCAGACTCAGCCTCAGCCAGCCACTCAGCTTGGCGGGGGTCAATCCACCTGGCAGCCTCCTGATTGGGCCATTGAACCTCGGCCCGGTGTCTATTATCTTCAAGTTTTGAAGGAAGGACAGGTGCTTGATCATATTAATCTCGATAGACGCAGGCACATCTTTGGCAGGCAACATCATACTTGCGATTTTGTGCTTGATCATCAGTCTGTTTCACGTCAGCATGCTGCTGTCATTCCTCACAAAAATGGCAGGTCACTTCTATTTCCATTGCTTTTTTATCTTCTTTCGCCCTTTCCTTACTTCTATTCAAACCTCACTATTATTTTCGCTTCTCAGTACGGAATGATTTTAAAGGCTACTTCTTGATTCTACTACTTTGCTGAGTTTACTAGTTGATGATTAAAAATGATGTTGATTCTGTTTTGAAGTTCAAGTTATTCCTTTAGATTTGTAGTCATTGCTACACAACCTAGTGTATTTCTATTTCTTAATAAATCATAGGTTATACATTCTTGTATATACAATTGATTTCTGAAGCTCCCAACTTCTTTCAAAAACCATATGTAAAGTGTAATTCACCAGCTGTTCTAACCTCAACAGCATATATGTCATCGATTTGGGATCGGCACATGGAACTTTTGTTGCAAATGAGCGATTGACTAAAGATACCCCAGTTGAGCTTGAATTAGGGCAATCTTTGCGCTTTGCTGCATCAACGAGAACTTATATATTAAGGAAGAATAATGCAGCTCTATTTCCTCGTCCTCCACCCCCAACTGAGATAAATCTACCCCCACCACCTGATCCTTCTGATGAAGAGGCCGTTGTAGCTTATAATACACTTATAAATAGTTATGGTCTGAGCAAATCGGACCTGCTGCCCAAATCCAATGTGTCTGGCAGCTCATTATCTGAAAGAGAAGGCAGCACAGAGCTAGGGAGAGCCTCAAAGAGAATGAAGAAACTAAAAGTGACCTTCAGGGATCAAGCTGGGGGAGAGCTGGTTGAAGTCGTTGGAATTTCAGATGGTGCTGATGTAGAAACTGAACCTGGGCCTCTAGGTGTGAAAGAAGGAAGTCTTGTTGGAAAATATGAATCTCTTGTACAGACAACAGTAATTCCTAAAGGTAAGGAGGCATCATCTGTAAAGGAAGACGATGGTTTTCAGAAAGGTGTGACTGATAAACTGCAAGAAGTCTTGAATAAGGTAAAAAATGCTCCAAAAGGTGGGATTTATGATGACCTTTACGGAGAATCTTTATCTGACAAAGTTGGTTCTTCATGGGCATACTCATCTGTTAGTTGTGCTGGTAGACAAGCTTCTCCTACTCAAGATGATACTACAGGAAAGGCTATTGGTGTCTCAAGTGGAAATCCTAGAAGTAAGTCTGCCTCTTATGATGATGATAGTGAAGATGATTTATTTGGTGACTGATTGAATTAAGATGAAAGATCTTGCAACTTGCGTCATTCTCTCAAAAAATGACAGAAAATAAGTTATCTCTGGACATAGAAGGCTATTATTTCCTATGAAGTTGGAGAAATTTTGTGTAACTTATTAGCAAAATTTTCTTTGTACAATGTACTGTCAACCTGAGATTGGGGATTTGAATGCCCATGATGTTCTTGGAACATGACGGAAAGAGAATTACCTGTAGCAAATTTTGAATCCTGGTTTGTGGTTCAATCTTTCTTCATTTTGTCCATTGTTGTTTCAGTTGCAAGTGGTGTCTGCACATGATTATGATAGGCTGTTTCCGCTTTTAATCCTAGCTAGTCTTGAAGGAATGTTGTTTTGTGTATTGAGTATTGAATACTATTAGCTGCTTTCCATTTGAGTCCTTTGTTTTTCCCAAATATTGGTGTAGAATTGGGGGGAACAAGGCTTGTTAATTTTGTAAATGTATATATGTTGGGGCTATTATTTAATTTGTAACAAATGGTGTGGGCAGACTGGGCCTGGTGGAAACAGCAACAAAGTAGTGAATATTAGCAAACAATACAGGTACCAGGGGCTGGGCAGTGGGAAGCTTCAGATTGGGCCCAAAGTAGAGCCCCCTTGCAATAATTCTCATTCTCCAATCTCCACTAAAATTTGTTTCCTTGTTAAGAACAAGGGATCCTTGAAAACAACTAGTATATATAGAAATATTAGTTTTGATTATAACTCATCACCTAAACCCTAAAACGGAGAAAGAGAAAGGGGGAATTTCTTTAGGTGGGACATAAGCACTGCGGTGGCAGCAACTAAAACAAAAGAGTGCAACTGCATGCCCAAATATGGAAGAGCCATTTGACTACTCCCATTGAAACCTATACCTATATCTGTACCTACACCCACCTCATCATTGGGATTTAGGAACCTACCTTTCACATGGTATTTACTTTGTCACTAATTAATTTGAAATTTGATAAAAAAAAAAAAAGAAGAAGAGAAACATTTCAGACTTTTTTTTACAGGAAATGAGATCATAGGTGTCCGATACTGTCATCCAACTTGATAACAAAAAACATCTTACAGTCCCTTCACAAATATTGTCCTTGTTTCCTATGCGAATCAAGAATATATCACTTATTTTCCATTTCCATTTCTATATATATAAATAAATAAATAAAAGGGTGGCTTAGATATTTTGTTAATTCATTGAATTACTTTGTTTCTAACTTATATATATATATATATATATGTATGTATATAAACCCACATGCACATTCTCCAATCATAGCACACAAGATCACTAAAAAGCGAAAGTAATTATGATGATGGATGATGAGCATGTTATTGTGATCATCATGGATCTGTATGATTGACATAAATAAAATGACTAGGCCTAGGACCGCCTCTCATTTATGCTAATTTGTTAATAAAAAGCTTAATTTGTCAAACCATATGAACTATTTTAATTTCTTAACACACATCTACTTGGGATTGTTGAAAGGATGGGAGAGGAGTGGGAGTGGCGGACCCTGACCCTCTCCTCTCTTCTCCCCATCTGTTTCACATTATACCAAGTTGGAGCACCAGCCAAGGCACACGTGGGAATCACAATGCAAACACGTCTGCATATACATACACCCGGACACTGCAACTGCAAATATTGACCTGAAAAAACCCAAGTGACAGGACAGGGTGAAAAATTCAAATGCCTGTCTGGGTTTGGCCTCCCAAACCACCAACAAGCAGGGTCACAAAGATCCCATCAGACTGATATGGGAGCAGTGCAACCAACGGTAGCGGACAAGACACGTGGCCGACATGCAAATCAGGGAAAGGCCAACCCGAGGACTAATGAGAAGGAGAATATACCTACATAGACATAGTGGGGGGTACCATGATGAGCCTTGTACAGGGGATCTTCCATGATGGTCCCACCATCCCTTCCTTTTAGTTGGGGGTGGGGTGGGGGGCAGGCACCTCTTAACAAGTCTCTCTTGAGTCTTAACCCACTGCCCACTTGCGTTGCATGCTTTTTCTCGAATTCAATCATAGAGCACCAATTTCAAGCTAAGGCCTAGGCTTAGCCCCTCGGGGTTGGGGACGCTGCACTGCCACACTCACAATTGACATCCCCAACAGCTGAAAATGAAAAAGAGAAGAGAAGAAGAGACTGCTCCTTAATTTTACTTTTTCTTTTCGGATTCTATTCAAAGCAGCTTATGATAACATACCTTTGATACATTACCATGTTGACTAACCCCAACCAACCACTTTTTCATCCTATTCCTCTCTCTCTCCTACTGTCCTGGTGAGACATTGGGACACCCATTCTTCTCTAGTTGGTGTGTCTCTTTAGTTGAGTCTAGCAGAAACCCATAAGCTAGCTCCCGCTCCCTTTCCCTCTCCCTCTCCCTCTCCCTCTCTCCCTCCTGGATTACATGCATGAAGTAAATAAGATATCCCTTTCGTGCCTCACCTCATATATGCAATTATATTGCATCGCATGTTCATATAGGATGATGTAGATATGTTATCTTCCATTTAGCAGCCTATACTGCTGGCTTTATATCAGAAGGTAGTGCTGCTACTACTGCTTCTTTCTCGTCCTGAGGCAGTCACTTGGAGTCTCAGGGGTAAATATATATATATATATATATAGCAGCTTTTGGCATCCTAAGTTCGTAACAGGTACTGCTGGCTTGGAAGCAAGTTAAAGAACTTCAACAAGCACATCATTGGGGTATGTTTCTTGCTCTCCGTTTAGTAATTATATATACTAATAAGTAATTTCGTTTTCCTTTGGGGATTGCCCCATATATATTAGTTAAGTCCGAGTCCCAGTGCCGGCGATAATAGCTGGGCTAATTGGGATGATTTGATTGACAGAAATCTTCCTGACTTGTTATTGTTGTTTCCCACTGAAAACCCCAACCAAAAGCTCTGCCTGCTTTTTCACTCTGTCATGTGCGGATATAGATTCTCCCATACTTTGCTCTGCTACAAGATAAAAAAAAAATTGGGAAAAGGAAAGAAAATTCCAAATAGAAAAAGGACAAGAAGACAATACTAAAAACTTTTGTGAGCACTTGTTTATGATGATCAGTTATATATAAAAGAGTATTACACTAGATCTGGATGGCATCATCTATCTATGTTTATATATATTACTAATCATACCTTGAAAGCCATATGAGCAAGGCTGACAGAAGCATGCATCACATTTCATGGATTCTTCATGCATGCTCTCACCTTGAAAAAAGTTGTGGTCATTTTAGCATGCACCGTGCAACCTTTTTTTTTTTTTACTTTGATCTGCCACGGAAAGCACAGACCACTAGGTTGGATTTCAGCCAATCAGTGTTGATAAAAAGCACTACATTTTATCTTCCATTTTGCTCCTTAATTTGCATTACTAGTTCTAACTAGTATTATTTTTTGTTGGCTAAATGCTCCCATGATAGCTACCTAAGCAAACCTAAGCCACTTATTTTATCTTTTTCAGAAAGTTAGTCATCAGCCACTTTCCCCTTTATTATAATTAGTTGGTCATCCCGTAGCATCAAATGCATATCCGAAAGTTGACAACAATATATATCAACCTTGATTAAGATTAATTAATTTCCATCAAGTGTGTCAGATCCTAACTGACCAAAAATTTCCTCCCTTCAACATTAGGAAAACCAGTTTTCATATATATTAATTTGGATGATCACTCAGATTATTCCATGTATATACTTATGCTTGATGGAAACTCACCATCTGCCTACAGCCAGATGAAAGTCGAGTCCATGATCCACCAAAATTTATGCCAGTGAGCTAGCTAGCTGCTTCTATTCTGTCCGCAAGGCTAATTGCTATATGCCTAGCTACTTTCTTGCAGCGAGTTATGTTCTTTAGATATATCTATATGCATACTCTATACATTTCACCTCGTCTTAATTGATTGCTGATATCAAATAGTTTGGAGAAATATATATGTCAAGCCATCTGCATACACAGAAGAATCATATTGTGTTGATGACGCATGGTATTTTTCTTTTGATTTGAGTTTGGAACGAGTTTACTGAGATAAGATTAGGAAAGTAGCGTGCTGCAGTTCATGCCCATACCCAACTCTAAAATGCTAGTATCTCATATATGTGAACATACATATATGTTCAAAAACCTATGCATATATAGCCTATTTCTTATGACATAAAGTATAGTAGTATTTTAATGAACATTGGCTCAAGCATATGACTGTAATTAAGACTGCTACACAACATATTTCCCACATTCTCAAGATCACTAATCAATTCCTTTCAAGATGGATGATATAACATATATATATATATATATATATATATATATATATATATATATTTCCAGTCCATGCTTCCCTGAAAGGAAAATTCTTTTTGAAAAAGACAAGCCTAGAAATTATTTAGATAGATGTACAAATTCGTTCAAAACTGTTTGGAGGAAGGAAGGAAAATAGAGAAGTGAGGCAAGAAAAAATGGAGGGGAAGGAAAACTGTTTTTCCTTTTCTTGTATTTGGTATGAAAGATAGAAAATAGAGGGAAAGAAGGAGGCTAGACGTAAATATTATAAATAAAATGATTAACTTAGATAAAAAGACTGTTTTCCTCCCAATTTAGAGAGAAAAGAAAGAAGTAAATCCATCCATGTTCTTACTCACTTTCTTTCTTTTCTCTCCTACCAAACATAAATATATGATTTTGATGGATTAGGCTGACGATCATCAATGAATAATTAATGCATGTATACAAAAAAATACATAAGCTTTCACTTTCCAAAATTATAGTGTTTGGAATTTAGCTTTATATGAAGATATGGGTCAAGATGGATGATGTTATTCTTTCGTTTTAGCTGGGATATATATATATATACATACTAATGAATTTGTGTGACTTGGGAATAAATTCATAGGGACCTGTATATTGCTGCTTGGAAGTAGGACCTAAGAATAAGAGGTTCCATTGTTTTGAAAACAATTAAATGGGAACACAAACTAATAGGGAGAGAAATTAAATATTTAGATAGTGGATTCGAGTGCATACAGGTGTTATGTTTGATAGCAGTAGGGACAATGACGTGTTAAACAAGGTAATGGTCAATAACTGCAACTCTTGTTTCCGTAAGATATAATTTTAGGCAAACTTCACTCATTGTTCTCGAGCTTTTCAGTTTCATGTAGTAACATGTGTCGAGGAATTGGCAGAACAAGTTAAAAAAACACTGAAGCCAGGTGAAACTTGAGATTGCAATTTAATACATGGCTGAATAAACTAAATGAACTTCAATGAAACTGCCAAGGTAATGATTAGATAAATGGCTTTCAGAAGAGGTTTAAAACTCAAAGCAGGAAAGCTTGCTAATATGTATATATATATATTGTTTCTTCAAGACTCTTCTGGCTTCCACGCGCGCTATCAAATCTCACTCCAGTGCCTGACAGCCAAGAGGTGATTTTTTTTTTCTTTTTGGTTTTGCAGGTGAAGACATTTATATTATTACGTGCTAAAGGGCTCTGTAGGGTTCTATACAGGAAAGGTCATGAAGATGATGGGGCCCCTTGTTGAATAAAAGTTGAGGTGATTGAGCCTAGCTTCTTCCGAAAGTTGTGTTAATCATACATTGCATTTATATATGTAACACTTTTGCATACTGATTACTGACTGAAGCTCTAGTATGTAGATTGGACCTTCTCGTTGTCTACTACTTCTTCTTCTTCTTCTTCTTCTTCTACTTCCCACTTCCTCGGCCTCTCCCCTTCTTTGTATTACAGCTTCTTGTCCCCGTCATTTTCTTTTCCATGTTTCTGAGCTGCATAATGGTCAAGTTTATTCATTCAACTCTTGCAGCTATATTTTGACAGCCCCATTTTGCCTTAGAGATTGTTCTTTCTTTGTAAGTATGTCCTCCACACTCAGTTTATTTCGTAATTTTGGCCCGCATGCATTGATACGATGATATCCTCTTCCAAAAGTATGATGTCGACTTTGGCCTGTCTGCCAGCTTCTCATTAATTGCCTTTGCTTTTTTCCATTCTTCTTTTAACTCCATTTTTAATTGGCAAATGAACAGAAAATGGATGAGAAGAAGCAAAAACATGGATCAGGGACGGAAGAAGAGTTAAAAAACAGAACAAATAAATTTCGCACCTAACCCCTTATATTAAATGTGTATTCTAAATTTCTGGGCATTCAACTTTAGTATTGAAAGCAGAAAACTCTTACTAGTGGAACCCATTTATTTTGGCCGACGATTCGGTTTCTTTAATGGCTCTTTCAGTAATATCTGCAATTACCAAAAACCAGTATCCTGTGAAGAAACAAAGGGGTTATGTCGACGTAACCGTAATTAATTAATGGAGGGGAGTGTTCTTGTCAGAGTATGCAGGTGCCTCGACACGTGTTTGTGCCTGTGGGTTTTCCTGTCTGTTTGTATGCATATTACTACATATTCTTCTTTCATGCTAGCTACCTGATAGCATTAATATGTTTTTATCTTTCGACAGAATCCATTTTGGAAATGTATTTACTAATATCACCAAGCCTTGAATCTTTCAGACACTGTCTCTTCATCAAACGTTGCAGTGTTGCAAGGGGAAAAATTAATCATTCACGACCTTCTGATTAAAGGAAGACAAAAAAAATGAAGTTTATGAAAATTGGGACAAAGCCAGACACCTTCTACACAGAAGAGGCTACCAGGTATAACAAGTGTGACTATCCTTATTTTACACAACTGGCAACAATCACAAGCTTTAAATCTAATAGAGTTGGTGATTGGCAACGCAGGACTGTGATTTCAGACATACCAAGCGATCTTACAATAAGGATTAACAACATTTGTTATCTTCTTCATAAGGTATAGTTTATTGGGTTCATCATATTGGATATAAATAAATAAATTGCCTCGAGTAGTGGCATGAAAAATGGTCCTGCGGATGAGCATTCTTCCTCCATCATATGTTATGTATCCTTGTCTTATTTGAATGGTTTCTGGCATGTGTCACATTTGGCCTAGAGTCAGCATTTTGGAGAAGAAGTAGAGTCCAACATGTTATCTCTGTCAAGAAGACAGATGGTTTCACTTGGTACACTCAACATGACAGAGCCGAGGTAGATAGTCCCTTGCTTAGAACTGAAAACATTAGCAATAGAAAGGTACCTGAAAGGCAGGCATTAGGCAATTTGAATGTGAAAGACGAAAATTCCTTTCGGAAAAACCTAGACATTTGAACAAGTGATAAAGTTACAATACATTACTAATTCATTCAGGATTGGTGAGTCAATATAACTTAGCCTCTAAATTAATCGTGCTATTTTTAGTTGCAGTTTCCACTTGTTCCAACATGTGGACTCCTACAACGACTGTGCTCTGATTCTGAGGATTCTGACATTGTAATCATAGATCTTCATGATATCCCCGGAGGTGAAGATGCTTTCGAACTCTGTGCTAAATTTTGCTATGGGATAACAATCAGTCTCAGCGCCCATAACTTTGTACCTGCATTTTGTGCTGCTAAGTTCCTTAGAATGACTGAATCAATTGAGAAGGGAAATTTTGTTCTAAAACTGGAAGCTTTCTTCAATTCATGCATTCTTGAAGGTTGGAAGGACTCAATTGTCACACTACAGACTACAATCAAGTTACCTGAGTGGTCAGAGAACCTTGGAATCATTAGAAGGTGCATTGATTCTATTGTAGAGAAAATCCTCACACCCCCAGCAAAGGTTTTACATCTATTTTAATGCTTCTATATTTTCCCCCAGAAAGCATATCCAAAACTGTATTTTTTTAAAATCGTGTGCTCTTCAAGGTATACATTAGGTTAATCTTGATGACTTCCTGCAGGTTTCATGGTCCTACACTTATACTAGGCCAGGATATGTCAAAAAACAACACCAGTCTGTTCCAAAAGATTGGTGGACAGAAGACATATCTGATCTTGACATAGACCTGTTTCGATGCATAATTACTGCTGTTAGATCGACCTATATGCTGCCACCGCAGCTCGTTGGTGAAGCTTTGCATGTTTATGCCTGTCGTTGGCTACCAGACACTACAAAGTCTAGACCCCCACAGAGTTCGGGTTCCCTGACTGAAGAATCTATGAAAAAAAGCAGGCGAATTCTTGAATTCATTGTGAGCATGATTCCTGCCGATCGAGGTTCAGTTTCAGTTGGCTTCTTGTTAAGGCTCCTTAGCATCGCAAATTATCTAGGAGCCTCCCCAGTAACAAAGACTGAACTGATAAGGAAAGCTGGTCTGCAATTTGAGGAGGCAACAGTAGGTGATATGCTACTTCCTTCCCAGTTGTCTTCTGATCAGCACTACTATGATATTGACTTGGTTTCAGCAGTATTGGAAAGTTATTTGGTGCTATGGAGAAGACAATCCCCTGCATCTGCAGAAAACAGCCACTTGCTTAGATCAGTTAGAAAGATTGGAAAGCTTATAGATTCGTATCTTCAAGTTGTTGCAAGGGATGTCAACATGCCAATATCCAAACTAGTTTATCTAGCTGAAGCACTGCCAGATAGTGCCAGGGGAGACCACGATGGCCTTTATAAGGCAATTAATATTTATCTCAAGGTGAGACCAATTTACTAATCAATCGCCAATTTTTCATTTTTGTATTTTGGGCAGACTGATATACTGATACGTCTGATGTGAATTCTCATTTCTTCAGTCCTTGTGCTTAAGCATTTAGGAATGTTGATTGGATATGCATGTCTTTTGTTTTAGTTATTCATTCATTAAATGCAAGTGGAGTTTTTGGATCATTGAGTTGTTGATCGCCCGAAAAACATAGTAGTATAAGCCCCAAAAAGTTGCATCTTACATCCATCTCACAGGTTGTATTTCTTCCAACATGGTCCTTATTGATTGAAGCAGGAGCACCCTGATCTAAGTAAAGCAGAGAAGAAGAGCCTCTGCAGAATGCTAGACTGCCAAAAACTGTCCCCAGAGATACGTGCCCATGCTGTGAAGAACGAGAGGCTACCATTGAGAACAGTGGTGCAAGTCCTCTTTTTCGAACAAGAGAGTGGTTCCAGGGCAACAGGTCATAAACCAGAGCTGATCTCCAAAGCAAGACAGACACAAGCTACGGAAGAAGAGGGTGATAAGCCGCAACAGGAGGCAAGGAGAAGGAACACGGTTCCTGAAAGCAGCGAAAGAGAGCATCACGAAAAGATGAAAAGCTTGGAGGGAAAGGGGGTAAGAGGGAACATTGGGGAAGCAGAATCCGAGAAGGGCAAAGAAAGGAGAGGTGAAGCGAATTCTGCAAGCAAAGTGGATCCCAAGAAGATAGTACAAAGGAGAAGTAGATCAGACCAAGGGCATGATAAAGGTCGAGAGAGATAGTCGAATTAATGCAATCAATCTTGAACTTGAAGACTCTCTTCCCCAATTCTCTGTGCTATTGTGTTTCGTGTACCCTTTTGCATATATAATTGCATTGCAGTAAGTAATGCACCATTTGTGGTAGCTAGGCAAAAAGAGTTCTTATCAGACCAGAAAAAACGAAAGGAAAAAAGAGACTTCTTTTCAGCTGTAAAGACCAATAAATAACTTAGCTACACTACTGTCCTATTGAATAGAAGAAAAGAGTTGGTTCGTGAACCGAAATCCTACTATAAGTACGCATTAGTTTTGCAGATGAATAGAATAGAAGAGAAGTATAAGCCATCGCTTTCAGCTTCTTTAAATGTTGTCATTGAAACCGAATAAGTACATCATCAACAACGCCCGCCTGAAGTGAAGGCAGAGGATTTCTATTCCCCTCAAAATCTTGAGTTCAGTTTTATGTATTACAAGAATGCGGTTAACATCAAACTCGTTCTCAACATGATACCATAACATAAATAAACAGTTGGCTAGTTAGTCATTAGTCGTAGAAAGAAAGGTATAGCCTTGCAGACATCTAGGCTCTGGGTAAACAGAATCAAGCAACCAAAACACGTGTGATGCAGAGCCAGATGTGCCACGGGGTTGCTAAGAAGTTACCAAAAATGAAAAATTAAAAACATTGGCAGTTCATTGGTTTAACATAGAGATAACTTGTAAGGGGTGTGCCATTACATTTACATGGAACCGTGATAAAGAGAGTTCATCAAATTTGTAACTTGTCAAGGCTTTGGTTGGGTTGTAAAACAAGAGCCGGCACGCTTAATGGTGTTCCCTATAATGTTGTTTCCCCGAATTTCGTAGTATGGAAGGTTTTTATTTGTGTGTGTATCTGTATAATCAATAATCAAATCAGAAATCATAAATCAGAATCATTGTGTAGTAAAGCAGTAATTGCACTAGCACTATAGTATATTATATTATAACCCACCTTGGGCCTTAGGCGTTGGTAGTGGGCACCTTGTCTCTATAATCCAGAGATTAACAAAACACAGAAAAACAGTTGGTCAGTCAGACATGCCTCACCACCAGAATCTTGACTGCTTTTCTTCACCTTCCCTTCTCCTACTCGTTTCTCCTCTCTGCTTCTTCTGAAAGGTAATATATATATATATATATACTAGTATATTATTTGTTAAAATGAAAATTCTGTCTTCATGACTCTGTTTTCTTTATTTTATTAAAAGCCCTAATCTTTGCTTGTTTGGTGTGATCTGTTTCTGTTTGTAATTGCTTGAACCATGTCTGGATTTTTGGTTGCCATTGGAGCTCTTGAATCGGATTTTGGGCTTGTTGGATCCTCAATGTGCAATGCTTTGATTAACTGCTGTAACGTCGGTTTTTATTTCATTTTTCTCCGTTTGAATTGTTACTGCCAAAGAGCCAGATTTCGTTGCATACTCGTACAATCACTTATCAATATAAAAGATATAAGCATCTCTTTGGAATTTTACTTGTCTTTCTTTTCATATCTGATATCGAATGCAGTGAAGGTTTTCTCTCATCGCTTTACTCTCGCCCACACCATTCTGTATCTGGCCTCGAAATTCTTGCCATATGCAGTTCTATCCTCTGGGGCTTTTATTCACTGTCTAATTCCTAGAATTTCAAGCATGCCACTTAATGTTAAACTTGCTCTTGCTATGAATCAATTATACTAGAAAGGAAGAATCTTTGAACCTCTTATTTGAGGCACCCAGCTTTTACTTCTTCTGCATGCTTCTCGGTGGCCTCAATGGATATTTCTGTTAGACCGGTGTAAGTGGAATGGAAATGCAAGGATGCTCTTTAGATATTGTTAACTGAGTTAGTCTCTGACGGTGCTTTTGAAAACATAACATAAGGAAGACAATATGGTGCATATATCAACCCTCTGACCAAAATTACAGAATTATCACTGCATTTTGCCTTTGTAGTTTACATAGCCTATTAGAATAGCATGCATGCATGCATTTATTCTCATTTCCAATTTCGCCAATCTTTCTTGTCTTGTATTTCTGCTTTGTCTGTCACCCAGAAGACTGGAAAAGGAAAAATCCATTCGATTCTGACAGCTGCTCAACATTCAATTGGTTGTAATATTCCAATGATTCTTTTTGTTTAATTTCACATAGAATTGGATTGAATTTTATCTTTGCTTCTTGGAAATTCAAAATCGATTGCAAAATGGTTTAGGCTTGTGTTCCCTGCATATTTTGTTACTTTCTAAGATGACAAAGGAGAAGGGAAGGAAGCATCAGATTAATAACTGAGTTTAGTTGGTGACATGTGGAACATTTTCTCTTCTTGTTGCATGTTCACATCAAATCAAACAAAATTTTGAATCAAGTTACAATTATCTTATAGTTGCCTTTAAGATATATTAGGACAATAAATATCTCAGATTCAACTATTATTGCTTTTTCATTATTGTGGTTCTACTTTTGATTATGTTCAGTTATTGTTTTTATACTTTTCTCATGCATTTTCTAATTGAATTTAAAAAAACATGTGCTACATTTAGGTGCATTTTTTTTCCAGAAACATTTCCTCTTGGAATTTAATTTATTTTCAAGTATGTGTCAACTTATTCTGATGTGCTGAGTTTACTTTTGGTTTAGAACTCCTTATCTATGTGCACACATAGAGTTTCTAAATTCAATCTTTGGTCTGTTGGGGAAATTATATTATTGGTTTTTATGTCAACAACTTGCCAGTTTCTTGGGTATTCTTCAAGATAAAGCTCTCAAAGTTTAAGAGTTGGGTTTCTCTTGTGTACAGTTATGGAGCATTTTGATATCTGGAAAAGATCATGGTGCAGTGCCTAGAAGGATTAAAGCATTTATGTGCTGCAGTCATTAATTGTTGTGATGCTGATTTATATAAGCAACCTAAGGGTCTGGAAGATCCGGAAGCTCTGGCTAGGGAGACTGTGTGTATGTTTACTTTTTTTGTGATATTTTCAGTCATAATTGAAGAATGATTTTTTTGTTTTATTTACAGTTCTAGGTGAAGTATGATTATGTAAAGTGATGAAATGCACCAGCATGGTGATCTTTTTCTTTTGTCCTATGTTTTAAGGGAAACTTTATCATTTTTTGTTAATTTTATTCTGTGATTACCAGTTGCACTTTTCCAATTTTCATTGGAAAAGTGAGATATGGACAGTGCCTAGATATTTACTCTTCTTCCCCCTTCAAATGCAGTTAGTGTAAGTGAAATTGAAGCCCTGTATGAGCTATTTAAAAAAATCAGCAGTGCAGTGATTGATGATGGGCTGATCAACAAGGTAATTTATCACAAATTTTTATATATGCTTGTGCTGTTACATTCTTTGCAGCTTCTGCACGAAAATGGACTTTCTTTCATATCAATATAATCTGAAGCCAGCCCTTTTAAGCAGAAATATTTTCTGAATGCTTGATGTGTTTCTAATTTTAGTTTTCTTGCTCTTTACTTGTTTTATGTTACAGGAAGAATTTCAATTGGCATTGTTTAAGACAAACAAAAAGGAGAGCTTATTTGCAGATCGGGTATCTTTTTGCTGTGAAAAATTTAGCATCGTCAATTGAGTGTTAATTTGCTTTCTTGCTTTTCTCCTGTGGATTTTTGCCCCTTTGGTAGTTCTCGCTCGACAGACTTTATATAACTTAGCACATACTCATGGTGCTTGAGATTGCTGTTCAAACTATGTAGGTATTTGACTTGTTTGACACCAAGCACAATGGAATACTAGATTTTGAAGAGTTTGCACGTGCTTTGTCTGTATTTCACCCCAATGCACCAATTGATGATAAAATTGAGTGTAAGTACACTTTATATTTCAAGCACTTTATTGCATTTGTAGCTAATATTAAGAAAATGTACAATGTCTCCATCAAGAGCAGAGAAAAGGGGCTATAGCTCGTCATAAGCACTTGCAGCATGTCTCCCTTCTTGGGTTTTTGAGGGAGGGCTGGCATATGAACCTCAATGATAGAGTGCCTAAATTATGATACATCATTAAGTTTTATAGAATTAGTCATCTCCAGCACTTTCAACATTATCTTTCCTCATGATTACATGGTGAAGTACATTTATGAATGTTATTGGAATTGCAGTTTCATTCCAGCTGTACGATCTCAAACAGCAAGGGTTCATAGAGAGACAAGAGGTATCTTATTATTTTTGTGCTAAATGAATAAATAAAGACTTGTCAACATTACACTTACTAATCTTTACTCTAAAAAATCATTTTGAAATTATTACAAGCGTCAAATATTGCTATGATGTTTAATTTGTAGTTTTCTAACTAGGCTTCTGCACTGTAATTCATTTGTTGAAGGTTATATCTAGGCACCAGAAATCTGAATTTACAGCATATTTCTGCTGTTTTGTTCTTTTGGTGATAAAATTACTGGTACTTTCAGTTCTATTATGTTCACTAGGTTCAGCTGTGTCTGGAACAAAGTAACATGTGCTGTTCTCTAGTATTATTCTTTTTCAAGGCAAATATATTACCAGCATGGTTGTTTCCTGCAACATAGTATGTTCTATGTTTTTTGAGACATCTCTGAAGAACTGTGACCATAAATCTTTAACATATAGGTAAAGCAAATGGTAGTAGCCACGCTTGCTGAATCTGGTATGAATCTGTCAGATGATGTTATCGAGAGTATCATTGACAAGGTGCTTCCTTAATTGATTGTAGTGATTTGTTGTTTGAGGCAGCATGTTGTTATTTACTTGTTCCTCTACTATAGCTAATTGAGGCTGCCCTTTCTGTATTTGTCTTGTCTGATTTATATTTTTATATTGGTGGACTTGTTCCTTGATGCACTCATAGACATGTTGTTCCTAGTTTTCTTTTGTTATAACGTTGTGCTTTCCTCAATCTTCATGGATATGTCTAAACTAGTAGTTTGAAAATTTAATTTCTATTCATATATTGGTAAGTTGAAAAGCTTTTCCATGTGTTGAAGGAAGCAATTATTAGAAAAATGAAGTCTGAAGGACAGAGCAACGCCTGAGTTGTACAAACATTGAAATATGAAGAATTTTACTATATTACAATTAGATACATAGAGTTGCGGTGTTTAAACTGAAACATCAATGGAGATGCTACGTTTGTGCTGTTAAGTTACATCTTAGGAAGCAGCAGTTAGGTTTGAAATTTATGCTGGTTTTCTTTTTAATAGATGATCAATTTACATGATGCTGCAGGTCTGACTGATGTTTAGAAGTAGTGTAAGCACAGCGTCAGTGCTGTTTTTAGTGTTAGTGTCATGAACTAATTGATTCACACATTTGGAGGTGTAACTATATTTCTCCTAAATTTGTTTATTTGATAGACCTTTGAGGAAGCTGATACTAAACATGATGGAAAGATTGACAAGGAAGAGTGGAGAAGCCTTGTTTTGCGTCATCCTTCGCTTTTGAAGAATATGACTCTTCAGTATCTCAAGTATGTTAGTTATTAACACTTGAAAACTAGTGATATAAGTGTTTCTCCATGTTGGAGGGGAGGGGAGGGGAGGGAACATGATAGATTATAAGGTTTTTGAAAGCAAAATTATGCATAGAAGGGAGCCGTGTTATTAACTTTGTGTCTCTTGGTGAACAGAGACATCACCACTACATTCCCAAGTTTTGTTTTTCACTCACAAGTCGATGATACCTGAGGATGCAGATGATGATGGTTGCATGTGCAATGGCGAAATTCTGTATTTCAAAGCAGAGCCGTCTATGTTCGTTTTGGTTTTGCAGCTTGAAGCAATGGCTTCTTTCTTCCTAGTATTTATTTGTTGTTTTTGTGGTTTAGGGGGAAATCATGTGTAAACAATTAAGAGTGGAATCATCATTCGTTATGTTAAATTAATTACTGAATCAAAGACTAGAAGCTGGTATTGCGATCGCCCATCGATGCCAAATCGGACTCTTTAGATTATAAATAAAAAAAATAATAATTAAATTATAAAATTTAAGAAAATATTTGCTTTTTGGTTGGCAAATTAAACAATAAAAAATTTAACATAATATAATTAATACACTGAAAAAGTTATTTACCATCTGTAATTTTATATAAGGCAACGAGGCAACAACAAAAACAGCCGCACATACATACACACATACATACATACATATAAAAATGCCGAAGCATCAACAGCAACCGCAAAGAAAACACGCCAAACGGGGTTCCAGGCCTGAAGCCGTACCTAAAGCCGAAGAAACACTCCGCCTCTCTCTCTCTCTTTCTATCTCTCGTGCCTCCTGCCTCCATCCTCTCCTCCTCTCTCCTCTCTGCCTCGCTGCGCGGGTAAAACTTTGATTGATCTTTCGACTGGATGTTATTCTTGATGTGTGACAAGTGAAAAGCCCTAAAAAAGGTTGGGTTTTGTGTTTTTTGATTAATAGTTAACTGGTGGCTGAAATGTCGGAGAAGGGAGGCAAAGGGTTTTCATTGCCCACCAAAACAACACCTAAATCTGCTCTCAAATCTACCCCGGCTTCTGCCACTGCTAGACATGGTTTGCTTTTCTTCTCTCTATCTTCTTTTTCCTTGCTTTGTGCATTACTGTTGATGCTCTTCAGACTATTCTATGTTCAACCCCCTTTTCCTTTGCTCCTCGTCTCTAATTGTTCTGTTCATTGCCAAAACCTCAACTTTGAAGGATTTATTTCTTGCCCAATACAAGACCAAATTGCAAAAACCTCCTTACTAGCTCCCTTGTTACCTCATCGTCGTTCCTTCAACATCTCAGGAGATGTTTTCTGCCTGCTGGCTCTTGTTGCTTAATAGTTATCAGCCTGCTTCCCTCCATTTTTTAGTTTCCAACTACCACTTATGCCTCTTGCTCGCTAATGCCATTTCCTTGTTTTTGGCTTCACTCAAATTTTTCTACCGCATGCATGCATTCATTCTTACTCTTTCTTCTGTAAATGTGCTGTTATCCTTTACCAATCTTCTTGGCTCATCTTTCTTCCGTGGCTTCATTGAAAGGAAAAGATGATAATTCTGCAAAATCAAAGAGGGGAAGGAAAGTTCAGTTTGGAATGGAAGGTCAAAAGTTTTTCTTTTTTCTCTTTGCGTTTTGAGTTTATCCTTCTCTTCAAGATTTATTCTCCTTATAAATCCTGCTCTATCTATTTTTACAGGTTTACCTAACCTTGGATTTAATTTCTCATCGCCAAAATCTGATGGCAAGTTTGCAATCCCTGTTGGTAAAGGTACTATCCCCTCTCGGGTTTAGGGGTAAAGGGATCAACTTTATTATTTTTTCAAGTATTCTATTTTCTTATGTCTATTAATTGTTTTTACTGATACTGCTTAAAATACAACGTACAAGGTGACTGGGCCAAGGGAGGAAAGGGAGAAAAGGTGGTCAATGGTGGAAAGGCCCCTGTGGCAAAAGAAGCTAAGTCATTGGAGCTCAGAGTTGAACAGGGTTTTTACTCGCCTTAACTGCCCATACATGATTCTTTTGAATGTTTATTACCCTGTTTACTAAGTGAATCATTTGTCACAATCAGCATTTAGGTTGTATTTATTGTCTGTTTAAATGGTTAACAGTACGTTCAGTTGCAGGACTTGAAAAAAAAATTGCTTCTTCCTCTTAAGAATTTTCATTAGATTGGTTACTTCTTGTAGTAAGCGTGCATACCATCATGCTCAATGTATAAATACGTAGTACTTTTCATTTTAAGAAGTAGAAATACATCTATTTTCTAGGGAGTAAATCCTTTTTCATTTTGCACTTTTATCATAAGTATGTATGCCACACTACTTATAATCTTCTTTTCTATAAGTGTGAAAAATGTCTTGTGATGGAGAAGTGAAAAATCAGAAATTATGCTGTTCAATTGCCAAGGAACATACGTTCTTTCAAGGTGTCTTATTGTGTTTTCTTTTAACCCTATTTGTTATGTTCTTCTAAATCAATTTGCTGGCCATCACTTTTCCTTGTGCTGTTAAGGGTAATCACAACTTTCTTCATGTGTGTATACTGCTTTTCATTTGGCACTTGGATTTTTTTTTTTGTATTGGCCCTTGAACTTTGCTGTAGATGCTCTTCTATGGGCCTTGTTGTCTCTTTTATCGTCTCTCAACTATTTATCATGTAACTTGATGAAAATATTCTCTTGGTTTTAAGATACTTCTTTTTTTTAATTAGCCTCGCTTTTGAGATTTATATCTGAAGCTTTTGTAAAGGTCCTTGCTATTATTTGCAGAACTTCCAGAAAATGTTAAATGCCTCATGGATTGTGAGGCTGCAAATATTTTAGAAGGCATCCAGGAACAAATGGTTATGCTCTCTCAAGATTCAACTATTAAGCTGCCCGAGTAAGAACTTGTTTAGAACTGTTGTTTGTTTGTGGAATGATTCATCAAATTACTCTTAACACTCTTTTCAGATCATTTCATTTAGGACTGCAGTATGCCAAGACTCGTAGCTATTATACTAATCCCCAGTCTGTCAGACGAGTTCTTGAGTATCCTTGACTCTTTTTTCTATTGCACTTGTATATAGACAATTTCTCTGTCACTGGTTGCTTTACATGCCATTTGTCTGCTCCATCTCTTGTTGAACCATTAACTCAATCAGGGCTCTTTCAAAATATGGTGTCTCTTACAGTGAGGTATCAGGTCTTCTCCCGAGTGGTTAATTTTAAACAATCGTGCTGCTGTCTTAGTTCCAAACTGTTGTTGCAGATTTGTGTGATTGCAAATACTTGTCCAGAAACTGTTGATGAAGTTTTTGCTCTTGTTCGATCCTTGGAGGTATGACTAGTATGAGTAATTTCTCAAATCTGATATATGAAATTGTTTATTGTATCCCAGGGGGGGAGAATGAGAGTTGTTGTAAAAAAAGGCAAAGATGCTAGTTTCAAATTTTTATTGCTTGATCTAGGCTAAGAAAAGCAGGCTCAGTGAACCACTTAAAGATGTATTGGATGAGCTAGGTAAACTTAAAAAATCCACCTGATGGCATGTGCGGATGCTCAGGTAAGATGGCTTTTGCGAGGATTTTGCTGCAATTGGTTCTAGGTTGTAATTATTGTTTTGTGTTTGATAAACTGAGTGCATGCAGGTTACTAGACTGTTAGGGGCTGGGAGCTGTGCATATTTTTGAGGGGAAGCCTCATCGGACTTGGCTTGAAAAGGAATACCCTCTTCTTATCATTATTGATGGTTGTACGGTCTCCATTTTCATGAGCAAGAGACTAGAGGACCTTGTGCAGGATTTTGTAACTATCGGATTTCCTAATGATATGAATTTGTGGTTGAATAGAGATATTGTATCTATGGCAGCAATTGTTTGACGGTGATTGTTGTTTCATGATCGGTATGTTAATATTTGAGAAATGAACCTTTCAGCAATCTCCTTTGATAATGGTTTGCTTTCTGCTCTTACACCTCTTCTTGAAAGATAAAACAATATATCTACCCAAACCAATGGAAGTTCACTTTTAGCTATTTGTTTCTTATTTGTCAAGAAAATTGTTGTAAAGAAATAATGAAAGCATTTGTCTCATGTTTCAACAGCTTTTACAGATTGTAAGTAATTGATATGCTTGAAAGCAAAAAAAAAAAAAAAAAATCAGTAATGATACACTTGGACGAACACATTTCTTAACATGAACACAGTGCAGTGCAGTGGCAATAGTCTGCCAGAAGAATCCAAACGATCGGGACAGACAAATCCTATTGAATTTCATCCCGGCTTCACGAAGTCAGGCTGATTGGTAACGGATCTGACCCAGGCCCATTTATGGTCCTTGGTGTTTACTTCATTCTTAGCTTGTGCCACGTCCGTCAATGGAATATATGCATAGTTGCCGTTAATAGGGCCAGAGACAAAACCAGTGTACCCTCCCATTACCCCATGAATTGCTGAATGAGCCAGAAGTGTACAGTACAAGTTATCTGTAGCATTTGCTGGAACTGCACGTATCATGTAAGTAGGATCTATATACTTCACTGTAAACAACTCATCTGGGTGGTCTCTGGCCCACCATTTCTTGAGCTCTGAGTTCAGCCACGCCCCAACATCTAGGAAAACCAGGTTGCCAGACTCATCCCTTTCTTCTTTCTGGGCATCACTTCTGGGTATCAAATCCTGACCTGCCCCTTCAGCAACCACCAGCACTGCATGCCCCCTCTCTTTCAGCCTTTGTTCAAGAAATTCAAATAGCCCCCCTTTGGCTTCTAAGTAAAATTCGGTTTCAGGAATTAAGCAGCAGTCCACATCACGGCTGCTCAATGTTGCGTGAAGGGCTATATGCCCTGTGCTCCGACCCATTAGCTTCACTAAACCAATTCCATTGACTGCACTTTCCGCCTCTACATGGGCCGCATTGATTGCTTGCTGAGCCATTTCTACAGCTGTCTGGAATCCAAATGATCTATCAATTATGCCCACGTCATTGTCCACAGTTTTTGGAATTCCAGCGACTCCTACTCTCAATTTCCGCCGGCGGATCTCCTCAAATATCTTTACAGCACCGCGCATTGTGCCATCCCCGCCTATAATGTAAACCTATTCGTACATATTGAGCAAGCAAATATTGGTGAAACCTAGCAAGCAACATTTATTTATATTTTTGAAATAAGCTCCAGGATGCAAGCACCATGTCAATTTATTATCAAGAACTAGGTAAGGTTACTGGAAGAAATTACCAGTTGTTATAAACTGGGACTAGTTAATACATGTAGCAGTAAATACACACAGATATATATCAAGCAAGATAAAATTGACCAAATGAAAATGATAAATTCTTTAGATGGTAATCCTATTCCTATGGTTAAGATGCTTGCTTTTTTGGTCATTTCTTTGTATTGTTCTGCCTAATAGATACTGAGGATCCGAATTTGGATGCAATTAAAAGGTTGATGATGGCCAACGTCGAGGGTTTTTGAGAAATACTGATCAGTTGATCAAGCGCAACACAGTAATCTAATGAAACTAAAAAATCGAACACCAGAACAAAAGATATAATTGATTTTACTCAGGTGAAGAGGCCACTAAATTCTTATCAAAAAGCTGATTGACAAAACTAGAAGAGGCTGGCATATCTACTCTATTCTTTTAGAAGAAAATTTTAAGTATAAATTTTACAATGTCCAGACTCCATAGGGTTGTGAAGAGTCTTGTTGGTTTCCTCAGCTCTGCCCCTCGAGCCAAAAACAAATCCTAATTTACTTTACTGATCTGGAGATGAAGTGGATATTAAAGCTTTTGCAGAAAGAGTGTGGACGGGATGCCCATCTCAAGCTAATGGCGACCCAGACCCTCTACTCTAATTTCAACATGTAACAAGAAAGTGTTTAATTAAGCTAACACAAACTGATGAAGCGGAAAACAAAAAACTCTTGCCTATGACACTAATTGGCAGACAACAAATTAACCTGATTAAAGCCGCGGTGCTCAATGGCATCAACAATCCTTGTGAGGTCAAAGCCACCCCTCGATGTTTCAAGCACAGTCCCGCCCCTCTTGTGCCAGTTACGCACCAGCTTAGGATTGAGCTCAATGGGGTGAGTGGAGTAGAAACCCCGGTAGCCAGCTTTAATACCATAAATTTGGCGCACCCCATACAGGTCCCAAAGGCCAACAACCAGCTCCCGTATAACAGTATTCATCCCAGGACAGAGTCCTCCACATGTAACGATAGCAGCCCTGGTGGTACAAGGGTCAAAGAAAATTTGGTTGCGAGGACCCGCCCTGTGATATGCCAAGTACCGGCCGTGAGAGGGAGAAGGGAGTGTTCTGGAGGGAGAGAGGTCGTAGACGACTTGGCGGAGAATGACGTCTGATGGGGTTATGTAGAAGCCGTCAGTGGAATGGAAGAAAGGGTTTCGGTCGAGTGGATTGGGGCCGGCCGGTTGGAGGTGGTTCGTGTACTCACTAAGATGGGGTAGCTTTTGGAGGGTTATAGTAGGAGAGAATGAAAAGGCATCATCAGAGGCAGAGCCATAAACTTGTTCTAGTTGTTGTCGGTAGGAGACGGCGGTGAGAATGCTGGCTTCTGGCTGTGATAAAACCATGGCTGGGTTGGGGTTGGGACAAGTGATTCAGATTTGCGGAGAATACCGAGTCCAATATGATATCTTCCTAGAATAGTAATAGAATAGTTCAGTAGTGTGTGAATGTGACATGCAAAAGCAAAACCAGACAAATGGTTTTGAGAGACAAGTGTAAGGTTGGGTGCATGTGTGGCGTTGCCTTAAGTAGTTAGTACCACACGTGGAGATTCAGCGGTGGCGTTCGGAATTACGTGGAACAATTTGTGGACAGAAAGGCTAAAGGCTTTGATGGTTTTGTAGACGAGGCCCAAGCTGCACGTTGGTATGGGGTGCTTCCTTCTTTAGCCCAAGATATATCATCCTGTGTTTTGGGGGCCAATTTATTTAGTATGATAATATGGAATAGCCACAATTAGATAAAAAGATATATCTAATCAGAATCAGAGGGATAATAAATTGCAATGCTTTATCGGCTTAACTCCCTGATAAAGATATTTTGAGGTAATCATTCAGAATTAGATGAATCTGTTTCAAATCTTGCTTCTTTTATTGAAGCAAAATGGCCAGACGAATAAGTGCCTTGAGCAATGGAGTGTTACAGGAAAATAATGTCACCCGCTCTGCACCATCCAATGAATCCAAACTTGAAAACTTTTAAAATAAAAAGAGTAAAGCACTTGGATTAATAAAATAAGCAATTATATATAGCCCCCAAGTTGATTAAAACTATATTAGAATTTCAAAAACAAAAATCTCATCTCATCAATTTGAGATTGTCAAACAAGAAAAGTGAGGAAATCAAGCATGCACATCGTATATGTACAGTTGACAGCATGAAACTCTTAAGGGCAACGCCATGCAAGTTATTCGATTAGGAAACCTGGAGTCTTGCCTCTGACATCTTACATCCTGATTAGCAATCATGTGCAATAGAATTCCTAGAAACGTCCTTTGTTAAACTCTTTAATTTACACGTAATGCCGCAATGCTAAGTCCAAGTTTCATGCTCGTTAACCAATGTATCCAGTCCCCTGGACCAATCAAGTGCTCTTTCATGAATCAAATCACCTTTATATTTGTTTTTGTTTTGTAGTAGAGTTATATATATATAGAGAGAGAGAGACAGTAGCTTTCCTGCTCTTTATTAATAGTACAACATACATACATACATATATCCGACTTGTCAGTTGTTATATTGCTTCATGAGATAGAAGGAAATGATGTCTCTTCCAATCCTATGATTAAGTAATATCACAAACATAATTGGTTGGGAAAATATAACCGCTTCTGGTATAGGATTCTTATCTTTTCTACCTGCACACTACCCTCTACCACTATCTAATTAATAATTATCTGATTTTGAGGTAAGCTTGTATACATAATCCCAAAAACAGTGCTTCTCTTTAGGTGCAACTGACTACCATATAAATTACATGAACCCTGAAAGGGGAGTTAAACCCTCATCTCCACGACATGATAATGTGGTTTCCCAAGCTTTCACTGTTCCTTCTATCCCTTGGTATTTGCTGTTCGCTTTTCCAAGCACCCGCTTTTGCGATCAAAAAGGTGAAAAAATAAAATGAAATGCTGTCTTCTCCTTGAATGTGTCTTTCGTTACAAGAAACCTCTGAATGAATCTGGTTAATACGTGTATAACTATTGGTTCCATAAGTTAAGTTTTAACCGAGCTCTTTTTTGTATATTTTCTCCTCTGTCCATTTGATAAAGTCTTACATAGTCTACTTGGGGTCGCATGTACATGGCCCAGAAGTTACGGATGCTGATCTTGATCGAGTGACTGATTCTCATTATAATCTCCTCGGGTCATTCTTGGGAAGGTACGGTATTTTCCTTCTGGTATTTTGCTATACTGAATGCTCGATCATATATATATATATATATATATATATATATATGCATTCTTGGCTTTGTTTTTCTTCTATATATACAGATGTATGCATATCATGACTCAATTTGTTGCTTTCACGTAGTAAGGAGAAGGCCAGAGAAGCCATCTTTGACTCGTACCAAAGACATATCAACGGTTTTGCTGCCACCCTTGAGGAGGAGGAGGCTGCTGAGATCGCAAGTTATAACATAGCGGATTGACATTCACCTTGGCTCCCTCCTATATATTTTAGACAATCTAATTAAGTGGTAGCTAGGTGGCCGTAACTAGTACTAATAGAAACTGATGCTTTCGAGATACTTTTCGTTTTGAATGCAGAGCATCCTGAAGTTGTGTCAGTTTTCCATAACAGACAAAGTAAATTGCAAACGACTCATTCATGGGAACTCATGTCCCTGGAATGGAATGGTGAGGTGATTCCTGGTTCCTTGTGGACCGAAGGTAGATTTGGTGCAGACACCATCATTGCAAACTTAGACACCGGTAATTAATTAACCATTCTTTTCGTTCATGCGCTGCCATCACGAATTCAAATTCCCATTGCTTTCTAACCTTAGTCGTGTTTCAAAAAACCAAATATATACTAATATGCAACATGGAAAGGAACAAGGTTCCAGCCCATAAAAAGACAACTTGCTTCAAAAGATGCTTTGTTATTTTTTTCTCTAATTTAAATGGGATTGTTCTAGGCGTTTGGCCCGGATCAAAAAGCTTTTGCTACGAAGGGATTGGACCTGTTCCGTCCAGGTGGAAAGGTGAATGTCAGCTTGACTCTGAGGCTGGGGTTTGCTTGCAATAGGTAAGCGAGTGTTGTCTGTTGCTTATTATTAAATCCATAATTGATATATTGAGTTTTTGTCTTGATTTCAATTGATATATGTATAAATTTAACTTCAGTTTGAGCCTTCCTTCCCACCCAACCATAATCCAGGCTATGATTAGATAGGACTAGAAGATCTCTGAACACTAGTAGTATATAGGCTGTGGAGTTGTATGTATGTGTCGACATCTAGTTTACTATTGGTGGTGACCCATGCAGAAAGCTCATTGGAGCAAGGTACTTCAACAAAGGTTTTATTTCAAATGGTGGAGGGGTGAACTCTTCTCAATTAAATGCCCTTGACGAGGATGGCCATGGCACTCACACACTGTCAACAGCGGGTGGGAGCTTTGTTCCAGGAGCCACCGTCTTAGGTGTGGATTACGGGACTGCCAAAGGTAGCTCGCCTAAAGCGCGGGTAGCTGCTTATAAGGTTTGCTGGGGACCAAAAAATAAATGCTTTGACTCTGATGTCCTGGCTGCATTTGACATGGCTATACATGACGGAGTTGATGTGATTTCAGTGTCACTCGCTTCTAAGGACGTAGGCAGTGGTTACTTCGATGATGTCAGAGCCATCGGAGCATTCCATGCCGTTAAACATGGTATTACAGTTGTATTCGCTGCTGGAAATACAGCAAGGGAAGGCGCTGGATCTGTTAGGAATTTCGCACCTTGGATGATAACCGTTGCAGCCAGCACCTTGGACCGAAAATTTAAAGATTATGTTGAACTAGAAAACGGTCTTCACCTTGAGGTTCTTTTAGCCTATCTATGTATTTCTTCTCCAGTCCTTCCCTAAACATAATCTATTTATGTTCATTTCGTTTCTGTTGAATATCAGGGCATAAGCCTTTCCAAGCCTCTTCCTGAACGTAGACTCTATCCACTTATTACTGGTGCAGAGGGCATGGTTGCCAACGGAAGTTCTGACGTAGGGTAAGAACAATCTTGTTTTAATCTCTTCGCCTCAGATGTGACACTATAATTCAAATTAAAGTATTAAGTGCGTGCATATTATGATTTCGGAAATGCAGTTTGCTATGCCTTGAAGATCTTGATCCTAATAAGGTGAAGGGTAAAATTGCAGTCTGCCTCGAGGGTGGGTATGTCTTTCCGGTAATGAAAGGATTGCTAGTAGCAGAGGCTGGGGCTGCTGGGATGATTATGTGCAATCATGAGCGTTCTCCAAATGAAACTTCATTTGAAGAACTTCATTTCCTTCCGGTATCGCATCTCAACTACGAGGACTGTCGTTCACTCTATGCCTACATCAATTCTTCCGAGTATCACTCACGCTTGCTCTTACTGGCACAAACACCAACAAGCACATGCTTTTGCATCTACTCTGTCTCTGTCCATCTACTTATTATTAGTATTTTTGCGCAGTAATCCAATGGCATATTTTACACCCCCAACGACACAACTGTATACAAAGCCTGCTCCATTAATGGCAGTTTCCTCGTCTCGAGGACCAAACCCTTTTACACCAGAGATCCTTAAGGTTTTAACTGCAAGTTTTATTTTTTGAGAAACTTAATATTCCAAGAACAACACTTTCAATACTGGAACTAGCAATTGAAATCTACATGTCTGTGTTTGACAATGTTCAGCCTGATATCACCGCACCTGGAGTTGATATCATAGCTGCCAACACTGAAGCAGTGTCCCCCACAGGCTTTCCCGAGGATACCCGCAGGTCTGCTTTCCTTTCTAAAAGTGGTACGTCAATGTCTTGTCCTCACGTTGCTGGAGTTGCTGGTCTTCTGAAGACACTTAAGCCCGACTGGAGTCCAGCTGCAATAAGATCTGCAATCATGACTACTGGTAAAGCTTTTTCAATTTTCTCCCCACGTTCTCGAGCACCACATAACATATTGTACAGTCGTAAGTTTCTTTGTGTATGTCCTGTAACAGCGGAAACAAGAGATAATACTGGAAACGCTTTGCGGGATGACCTCTCATTGAACAAGTCAACACCATTTGGCTATGGTTCTGGACATATCAAACCCAACCGAGCAATGAATCCTGGCTTGGTCTATGACTTGAGAGTCGAAGACTATTTGGACTTTCTTTGTGCCATTGGCTACAACCAATCAAAGGTAGAACGTTTCTCTGAAGGTCCCTACACATGTCCCGAGTCAGGCAATCCTCTGGACTTAAACTACCCCTCGATAGCGGTTCCTAAACTCTCAGGCTCAGTCACCATATCTCGGAAGTTGAAAAATGTTGGCACACCAGGCAATTATACTGCTCGTGTTTGTGAACCATTCGGGATTTCGGTTTCTGTGGAGCCTAGCTCATTGCAGTTTGAGAATATTGGAGAAGAGAAGGGCTTTAAGTTGACTCTTAAAGCTAAGGGGGATGGTGCAGCTAATAAGGACTATGTTTTTGGAGCACTGACATGGACAGACGGAAAGCATTTTGTAAGGAGTCCAATAGCGGTTGCTGCAGCAGCTTCTACTTAATATTTCTCTTTTAAGATTCCAAAAGTAAAATCCTTGTGATTTAAATTGAATGCTCAGTACTAAGTACTAAAACTTTTTTTTATTTCAAAATAAATAAAAATAAATGTGGGGGTATCTTTGTCCGTAAAAAAATGAGAGGATATTTAAACTCCAAACAGGATTGAATTAGACAAAAAAGTGCGATGTGGAAAGTAATGTAGCCATTGAGCCAGGAGCGGGCTAATCTTCATCTCTTGGTTTATCAACTATCAACTATGAACCAACGTTCATCACATATCCTCCCTCCTTTAATAATACTCTATCATTTCCTTCTTTAACGGTTTTTAACTGCCACAAGAACCATGGCTACGCCGACCCTGCTTCATACTACCACCGCTTATGTCTTGTCTCTGCGACCCAAATCTCCTTTCTCCACTCCCTTTCTCTCCACCAACCTAGGCCAGAGGCAGAGCTTCTTGTCGCACAGATCTTTGCTTCTCCCCCAGAAATGGAGACAGCACATGTTTCTTTCAACAAGGCCCCTCCTAAAAGATGGGAATCTCAGAATTAATGGGAAGGAAGCCTTGAAAGATGTCCCTGCAAACATTGTCGTCACGCCATTGACGGATACCTCAGCATTTGTTGGTGCCACTTCCTCAGACAGCAGCTCCCGACATGTATTCAAGCTTGGAGTCGTTAAGTAATCATTTTTACTTCCTTTCTCGTTTACCTTTTAAATTTTTCATTCAAGTTCCTTTAAAATCAAAATTAGAGTAAATTTCACATGAACTTCATATTTCTTTCATTTTGAAGCCCTTTGGCCTATTATTCTTATGCAGGCATTTAACGCGAGAATTAACATTTTGAGTTACAATGTTACTTAGCTTAACTTAAGCGTTTCGTTTATTTCAAGCAATTATCATTGTCTTAATCTTTGAATGTGTTCACCCAACTTAAGAATCATGTTATTCTTTCAGCAACAAATTCCTTGCTCCCTAAAAGCAGTTTTTCCGTAGATTATATGATTGAGGCCTACAAAACTAGAAGCATTGATGAAAATATTTCGGTCAAGTTCAATGGCATCATCTTATGGTGTCTGCTTGATGCAGGGATGTCAAGTTACTCTGTCTGTTTAGATTTAAACTTTGGTGGATGATACCACGGGTGGGGAGTTCAGGAAGTGACATCCCTGTTGAAACTCAGATGCTACTCTTGGAGGCAAAAGAAGGACCAACTTCTGATGATGCATCTGATCATTCTACTTATATCATATTCTTGCCTGTTCTGGATGGCAAATTTAGAAGCAGTTTGCAGGGCAACACATCAGATGAACTTGAGTTTTGTGTTGAAAGTGGTGAGTATTAACTCCATGATTAGTGTTCTGGGTATTCATGTTTCTAATTTTCCTCAATATGTGACCAAATATACTACTAGCAGACTGGTGTAGTCTTCCTTGTCAATAAAACGTCAAAGTATACATGTGGCACTGCATAAAGCCATAAACTTGACCGATAAAACATCGCCACTAGTTCAATTGTAGATTCTAGAATTCTATCATGACCGTATGGATTCATGCATGTCTGTTGATAAGATCAGATGGCAGTTCTGCTTAGCTGAGTGTAGGTTTAGGATGAGTCCTCAATTGGGATTAAAGAGACAGCAACCTGTAAGTGGCTAAGAATGAATAAACAGATGACAAAAGCAAAAATAGGGAAGAGAAAAAGCTTCTCGTTTACTTACCAGCCACCTTACTTTTTCTTACTTTCTGTAGTCTAATGGTTCGGGCCTTTTCTGTATTTTTATAGGTGACCCTGCTATAGTTACATCACAATCCCTGAACGCGATTTTTGTGAACTATGGAAACCATCCATTTGATTTGGTGAAGGATTCTATGATGTAGGTTAGCTCTCTGAGCAAACTTTAAGTATATATGGTATAAAGTTTCCAAGCTACCTGATTGAGTCAATAGTAATTCAGTTTGTATATGATGAGACTTTCTCATTTGTGCTTTGAAAGATATGCAGGATTCTAGAGAAGCAGTTTGGAACCTTTGCCCACCGTGAGACCAAACAGGCAAGTTGGATTACCATTTATATCTAGTGATGATACAAGGCTAAGGTTTTTTTTTTATTATTTTTTTATTTTTTACTGAGCCAAAGAAGAATCAAAACCAAAAATATGTAATGTGCTTGTTTGATGCTTTTCAATTGCAGATGCCTGGAATGCTAGATTGGTTTGGTTGGTGCACCTGGGATGCATTCTACCAAGAAGTTAATCCCCAAGGAATTAAAGATGGCCTAATGAGGTCAATCCACTTCTGGATTCGTATTCTCTCTAAACATAGTGAACTATTGATTCGCAAAGTAAAAGTCCTTTGCATTGGGGTTCTAGTGTATATTCATATATAGTTGTTCATTTTGTGTTGTAGAAAGCACAAGGCAAATCAACAATTAATTTATACCTGTATGTCCACCCCTCGGAAATTTCTTGAATTCTTGATTCTGAATGACTAGTATTTTGTGCAATTGCACAAATGTTTGGCTTGCGAAGCTAAAGGGTGCAGGCTTGAGTAGGAGGGTGTGTCATTTAGGCAAAGGTTATTAGCAGCCTTTTGATCTGGGAGACATTGGGAGGGGGCATGGTAAACAACTGAACAAATTAATTGCCATTTCAGGATGTATTATAATAACAAGCTGTTGATACTACGTGGCAAATTAAAGAAAAAACGGAGAAAATAGTTAAGCTTTGATTCTTATGACCCTTCTTTCACCTCTTTATGACTGCATTGTAAAATAGTAGATAATTTTGAAATAGCCTTATAATACTCATTCATCAGCTTTGAAACTTGTCCTGGAAGTTGCTTCATTATGCTTTTCTCCAATGTACTTTTAACTTGTTCCTTGTGCAAGAGTTTATTATTTATTTTCAGTTATTCTTGTTAACAATGCTCCCTTTCAATTTTTCAGTTTGTTTGCATTTTGCTTTAGCATCTTTTTCATCTTCTCTCTCTCACAGTTTATCCCAGGGAGGGACACCTGCACGGTTTTTGATTATAGATGATGGGTGGCAAGACACAGTTAACGACTTTCAAAAAGAAGGGGAGCCAATTGTTGAAGGGTCACAGTAAGCTCACTATGTGTCCTCTTAATTATTCATTTTAAAGAGCATATTTGGTTCTGAATATCCTCCTCCCCAAATTTCAGGTTTGGTGGCAGATTGGCCAGCATTAAAGAAAATAAAAAGTTTCGAAGAATAGCAAATGAAGCTAAAAGCAAGGCACCCCGTGATCTTAAAGAATTTGTATCAGATATTAAGAAGACTTTTGGCCTTAAGTAAGCTTCTTGCAGACCTTTCACTATAGGTTCGACGAGGAGAGCCACAGTTCAAAAGCAAGCATGATTTTCCATCTCAAGGCTCTTCTTAAAATCTCTCTACTCTATTTCATATATGTTTGACACCTTCAGGAGATCTCATCTTCCTTTGGATTTTTCTGAATTGTCAGGTATGTCTATGTTTGGCATGCCCTGCTCGGGTATTGGGGTGGCCTTGCTCCAAATACGCTGGGAACCAAAATGTACAAACCAAAATTAAGGTACCCTGTACAATCACCAGAAAATATGGGGGATATATCACTGGATTCTATGGAGAAGTATGGTATCGGTGTGATTGATCCTGATAAAATATCTCAGTTTTATGATGATCTACATAGATACCTTGTTTCACAGAATGTGGATGGGGTTAAAGTTGATGTTCAGAACATATTAGAAACCATCTCTGCAGGTTTAGGTGGTCGTGTCTCACTTACAAGACAGTTTCAACAAGCACTTGAAAGGTCCATAGCTGCCAACTTCGAAGACAACAGCATAATTTGTTGCATGTGTCAGAGCACCGACTCCATTTACCAGTATGTAACTTGTGCTTCCTAAAGCTTATCAAGTTCTGCTTTTTCTTTAGAGAAATGAGAGAAGAAAATGCATCCAAGTAAGTTCACTTTTTTTCCCTGTTTTTAGTCTCGCATGGCATATAACTGTTAGCAGAACCAGGCACATATCAAATAATTAGGTCGCCTCTAGCTGAATCATTTGAGTGATTTTAACTGTCCAAGAAACCCTTCTATATCAAACGTTTCAAGGAGATCAAAGTAAGTTGCTTCAGGATTTGGAATTGTATTGCTATATTCATCATTATTGCAGCTGGAGATTCTGATAGTTTTAGCTTGTCAAGTTCTAGGATCTGTGAGCAGCATGTGTGAAGCATAATCAGGTTCTTCTGTAGAAGCATAATTTGGACAATAAATCTTTGCTTATACAAAAAAATAAAAGAAGAAGAAGTAGAAGAAATGGCTTTAGAAGGATGTCAGTTAGCATATTTAGTCTGGTAAATTAAACCACGATGTCAATTCTTGTGCAGTGCTGGTAGTATCACCAACATATTTAACAATTTTCTTCTATTGCAGTCAAGTAATAAACTGTGAAATAATTTTCAGATTAGTGGCTTAAGATGAATTTACCTTATTTGTAGCACATGCTATTTCAGATGATTAAATCCGTTGTCAAGTACCATTGTAATTAGCTCCGCCTTTGTTGCTGCAGTTCAAAACAAAGTGCTATTTCACGAGCCTCTGATGACTACTATCCCAAAAACCCAACAACACAGACGCTGCATGTAGCTGCTGTGGCTTTCAACAGCATTTTTCTGGGTGAAGTATTTGTTCCCGATTGGGACATGTTCTATGTATGGAATGACATCCTTTTACTTTTCCCAATTCTAAATTTCTATTTACCATGGTATTAATAAACGTTTTTAACAACTTTTTAGAGTCTTCATGATGCAGCAGAGTTTCACGCTGTTGCTAGAGCTGTGGGAGGTTGCGGAGTTTATGTCAGGTAGGTGCTTTTCTGATGGTATAACCGTATAATCTGATTCGCTATTCAAGTACATGAAACATGTTACATGCTGTTGAGATGATAGATACAAGCTACATATTTTCGATTCCCTTAACCGAAGAAAAATGAAAAGAGGAGAGTCAGTATTAATTTATTGGTTATACCTCCGAGTCCGATGATTTTCCACTGTATCATTTGCTTAAATCTTAATCTTAATCATAAGAAAATTGATAGACCAACTAAATGTTGGTCCTGTCCTACTTGCTTTGGACAGATGCCGTTCCACATTTATATTCCATGTGTTGTCAGTCTGTTGCATCATAGTCCATATGCTATAAATTAATGATATACCGCCATGAATTTATATGTATGTGCACATAGTGCTCTTGTAGTGTGGTTACCTAAACCCAGAATATATATACATATATACACACACATACATACTCTATCTTTAGCCTTGCCCTTGACAATTTGGAATATTTTCTTTTGTGATAACAGTGATAAGCCTGGACAGCATGATTTCACGATACTTGAGAGGCTTGTACTTTCTGATGGATCAGTGCTAAGAGCTAAATACCCAGGAAGACCATCTCGAGATTGTTTATTCACTGATCCGGTGATGGATGGGAAGAGGTATGTACCTCTATATATATATATCTTCCGTCTCAATTAATTAGAATATTTTTTATTCCTTCCTTATTTAAACCTTGACCTTGGGTTTGAGTTGAGTAGCGTTTGTTTGTTTGTTTGCAGCCTTCTCAAGATCTGGAATTTGAACGAATGTAGTGGAGTAATTGGCATCTTCAATTGCCAAGGAGCGGGAAGCTGGCCTTACACGAAAAAGAATGCAGTCAAGATGGCTGCCGGTTCTGAGCTAGTTGGACAGGTCTCTCCTGCTGATATTGAGTATTTTGAGGAGGTATCAGGGAAGCAATGGACTGGAGACTGCGCAGTGTATTCCTTCAACGCAGGTAATTAAACAATAAAAATACAGAAAGTGTTTGGTGATTGATGAACATGCATGGTGTTGTGTGATACATTAATTAATGTCAGGTTGTGTTTCTCGAATGCCGATGGAAGGCTCATTCAACGTTGCATTAAAAGTTTTGGAGTGTGATGTGTTTACCGTATCTCCTATCAAGGTTGGGTTTGCCAGTCTTAATTCGTCAGTAATTAATTGACAATATTGCACTTTAGACTTTGTTTGTTATATATGAATTAAACAACATACCTACGTATATGATCACACATCACATCACAGGTGTACAATGAAGCAATCGAGTTTGCAGCGATTGGACTACTGAGCATGTACAATTCTGGGGGCGCCCTGGAGTGTGTTGAGAGCTCGGCTGATCCCTCCACTTCCAGCTCCAGTTGTAAAATACATGTTAAAGGGAGAGGATCAGGTTGCTTCGGTGCATACTCTAACACAAAGCCCAAGTCTTGCTCCATCAACTTGAAAGATGAGGTATTCAACTTCAGTGGCGAAGACAATCTTCTTACCATAAGCATTCCTGCCACAACCAATGCTTGGGACGTGGCCATTTCTTACTGATTCTTCTTCTTCTTCTTCTTCTTCTGTTTTTTGGAATCGACCAAGTTAGTTTTATTAGTAATCTACCAAGTTATAAGTAATTTTGGTGACATCGTGAACAACGACTATTTCCATATTACCAAATAGAGGTGGCCGAGCTCATCCATCTGACGGTGGGAGGGTTGGTATCTTTTTTTGAATAAAATAATTATTGACAGTGGGAACCAATTAAATTTAAACTTATCAAATCTTGTTTATTATTATTATAACTAAGATGGTGTTGTGGAAAATATCACAGAAAATATAGATTTTGTTAAAGTGAATTTTAATTTAGTACTTTAAAAAAAGTTAATCGAGAAAGTTATATTATATTAATCAACTGTATAAATGTATAATTTTTATTGATAGAGGAAAAGATAAACGGGTGCTTTGATTTTGATCACTAAAAGTTACTGCTACATATATGATTTTAAAATAACACTTAACCAAAAAAGATAATAATCTTGTTAAGCATCCAATAATTTTTTTTAATTAAAAATATATTATTCAAACAAAATGAATAGCATTTGTAATTTGAAAGTTTCCATTTTTGTTAGATGATGTATATCAACTTTTTAGATATAGGACTTGTACTTAGCTAAATGTTAAGGGAATATAAACTCTTACACAACTTTCAAATATATTTAATTATTGTTACAATTTGCTCTTTCTTTTGCTATATATATTTGTTTTCAACTTTTTGGTTTCTGTTGTTGTGCTATATTATATTATTGAATTAGAATGTATGATTCTTGCTGGTAAAGGAAAAAACAAACTGACATTAATTGAAGGAAGTTATTTGCTTTGGTTTCAATTACCATAAACCTATACCTACATATATGGTTATAAAACAATACTTATCCAAATAAGGCAATAATTCTATTAAAAATTGTTAGATGTATAATAAAATATTAAGAAATAAGAGAGTATATAACCTATATTATTAGCAAATTAAGATAAACAGTTGTAAAATATACGACTACAGTATAATGTAAAGATTCTATCAATATAAAATAGATAAAATAGTTATTAATTTCTAATAGTATCTGTCTTTTATATATAAAATGAATGGCTAAATGTTGTCAAATTCAGTTTATTTAATTGTTTATTCAATGATGACTGTGTGTTATTTATATTGGGAAATGAGTACACATTTTTTACTTTTTATTTTGTTCAATAAATTGGATAGATATTTATTAAAATTTAAACATTTATAAAAAAGATGTCTAAATATTATAAATTCAAGTTTATACGAAATAAGAGGATATAGATAAAAAATAATATTAAATTACAATTGATAAATATTAAATTCATCTATCCTTTAAGTATTAAAAGTTAAAAATGATTGTTTTCAAGTATTTCTATTGAAATAAATAAAAATAAAAAATATAAAAAATAACGTAGTTTTGACATAAGGTGTACAAAAAAAATTAAGTCAATTGAGAATAACATGTGTCAACCAAGTGACCCAATACTATTTGAGATTTTAAAAAAAAAAATTAGGCTATTTGAGACTTAAGGCATAACTTATATAAAGTCAAGTTTGTGAGGTTTCTCATCAAAATTAATTTTAAAAATAAAAAATAATAAATTCATAGAGTTCAATGAGAAAATCAATGATGTGGAAAAAATTTATTATAAATATCATATTTTACGTAAATTTTTATTAATATTTATCGAACAATGAAAAGTCTATCATCATTTTTAATAAAAGTATCAAAATTGATTTCAAAATTTTCAAATTTTGTACATTTGACTTATATAAAAATATCTTTCAATTTATCAGTTTGAAGTTTAGTTTTTATTTAATGAGTTTTACTAAAAAAATTCATAAACTTGATTAAGGAATTTCACATAATTAGTCTTGCTTCGAGACTTGTGTGTTTGATTTTTAATTATTTTTATAAACATAAAAAAAAAAACTAAAACTTTGATTATATGGAAATAGTGAAATCCCTCAAATAGTTATTAATTTTTAATAGTATTTATCCTTTATATATAGAATGAATGGTTAAAAATTGTCAAATTCAATTGATTTAATTGTTTATTCAATGATGATTGTGTGTTATGTATATTGATAAATGAATAGACTTTTTTTATTTTTTATTTTGTTTAATAAATTAGATAGATATTTATTGAAATTTAAACAATCATGTATAAAAGAGATGTTTAAATACTATAGATTCAGAGTCATGTAGAGTAAGAAAATATAAATAAAAAATAATATTAAATTACAATTGATAAATGCTAAATGAATTTATCCTTTAAGCATTAAAAGTTAAAAATTATTATTTTCAAGTATTTTTATTGAAATAAATTAAAGTAAAAAAAAACCTTTCAAATGTAAAAAATAACATAATTTTGGCATAAGGTGTAAAAAACATTAATTTAATTAAGAATGATACGTGTCAATCAATTTACTCAATCAATTATCCTACTTTTATTTATATTATAGATATTTAAATTTGGCATCATATATCATATTAATAATGGTAAGTATATAAAACATAAAAAATAACACTTATTATTTTATAAATTGTTATTCATTAAATAATAATAATAATAATAATCTATTGTTTTATTTTATATAGAATAGAATTATAAGACATGAGTTAATTTTGATAAATATAATTTGGTAAAACAATAAATTAAAACTATTGAGGTGGCTTCATAAAAATCAAAATAACATCGGTTGACTTGTAATTGAATTAGTTAAAAAGTGCAAGTTTGCTTATAAAATCAAAACAAAACCAAATTGGGTAAATTTGTTATAAAACATTTCAGAAATTACCCTAATAGCACTTTTCTAACCTTTTCAATAAGATTTAGATTAGCTAAGAACAATGATCTTTTGAATATCACTCTACATTTTAAAGAGATCACCTTATAATATCTAAATCCAATTATAGATATTTAAATATTTTAAAACAAAAATTCAAACCAACCATTTTTTATAAAAAGTATAACATATGCGGTGATCATGTATTAATACCCTAAAAGTAAATTAATAATCATGATGATACGATAATTAATTAATTAATAGATATTATTTATAAATATAAATAACAATCGAGTTTAGACGTAGATATCTTAAGATAAGAATAATCCAAAATTGGATTGGATTATAGAAAATATATGAATAATATTTTAATCTCATTTAGTGGGTCGGGTCGGGTCAAAAAGGGAGAAGAGGAAGGAGAAACCAAAAATTAAAAAAAAAAAAAAAATTCCTAGTCTTATATTGAGTTTTTTACGGCTTATGAGATAGCCATGGCCGTCCCTATGTTGGGCCAAGGAAATGACAATCATATTTATAAATAAATCATAGCATTACTTGTAATTTAAATAATTACTATTATCAAATACGCAAAAGGTGAGTATGTTCGGAGTGGATCGGGCTGTCGCCCCTGCATAAACTTGCTTCGCTGGATCAAAACTGAATTCAAATCACCCAACAACACCACCTTCTTCTTCTTCTTCTTCATCAATTTTAGATTGTTTGCCGAATTCCTCAACCGAATATGTCTTACGCTTACCTCTTCAAGTACATCATCATCGGGGATACCGGTACGTATTGCTCTTCCTTTTTTGTTCTTTCACCCTATTATTGCTTTCTTGATGCATTTGTTCACTCATGAAATTGCAATTCTTGTTCTTCCGATCATCTCCCAAAGGAGTGGGCAAATCATGCCTTCTTCTTCAGTTCACCGACAAGCGGTTTCAGCCGGTGCATGATCTTACCATCGGTGTTGAATTTGGGGCCAGGATGATCACCATCGACAACAAACCCATTAAGCTCCAAATCTGGGACACCGTATTTTCACTTTTCTCTCCTTACTCTTCTCCCTGTTTTACTCTTTTCTACCCTCGATCGTACGTAATTTGATTGTTTTATTTCCCATCAAAATTAAAACTTGGGCAGGCAGGTCAAGAATCCTTCAGATCCATTACCAGGTCCTACTATAGAGGGGCTGCCGGTGCCCTGCTTGTCTATGATATTACCCGGTAGGCCCACCACCACCGCCCTCTACTTTTCATTTTCAGCCTCTTCCTTATCAAATCATTGTCACTATCTGCATATCACCATTTATATCACTACCAATATTCTTCGTTATTAGTTTTATTGCTTAAAGAGTATCATTTTTATCTGCATACAGGAGGGAAACTTTTAATCACTTGGCTAGCTGGTTGGAGGATGCCAGGCAGCATGCTAATGCTAACATGACCATTATGCTCATTGGTAATAAGTGTGACCTTGCTCATAGAAGGGCTGTGACCACTGAGGAAGGCGAGCAGTTTGCCAAGGACCATGGTTTGATCTTCATGGAGGCCTCTGCTAAAACTGCTCAGAATGTTGAGGAGGTTTATTATACTTATCAACTTTCCTCTTTCTTATTATATGCTAAACAATCTTACTATGTCAACTATTCAAGCTTTTTCTAACTTAATCTGACAACTCGCTTCTTTATGCAGGCATTTATAAAGACTGCTGCCACCATATACAAAAAGATTCAGGATGGAGTTTTTGATGTCTCAAATGAGGTTACCACTTCTTAACCACTCTTACATCTCCTCACTTTCTTTTTGGGGTACTACTGTTTATGTTTTTATCTCCTAATCAAATTAATCACATTTACCATGTATCATGTGAATATAGGATATAGATATTTATGCCTACTAAGCACGCAAAAGAGTTTGGCCGGGTTATGAACTTCTAGAGTAGTTTAAATTACAAAAGGGGGAACATATTGCTTCTTCATCTTTTCCCTATTAGCAAACTTTCTGATAATTGCCAATTTTAAGCTCTACTAGCCAATATAATTAAAAAAATATTCCAAAAACCAATTCTGTTTTATTTGCTTCCCTGCCTCCCCTAATCATATGGGTCATGTTCAAAAGCAATTTTTCAAACATACCTTATTACTGAGATAAGAGTTTCTGTTTCATACTTCTACTAAGTTTTTAAAATTCAGATCTGCTGAAAAGGAATGAGGTCACTGTTTCTTTGCATGAAAAGAGTTGTACTTTCACTTTGTCAATTGTCATTGTTTTCAAAGGTAATACCATTTAATAAGATAAAATGGAATGTACATATTGATTGGGTCCAGGTGCTGCAGACCAGCCATTAGATAAGATAAGCATAACCCTCTTTACTGCAGAATTATGGTTGGAAGGAAAATACTTACCAAGCTGGTTTGATACTTTACAACAGTGAGTTGGGGTACTGGTGGGGAGGGGGTATGAGCTTCATAATATGCAGTGTCACTGGGTAATAATATTTTTTGGTGTGCAAGAAACGTTACCTTACATTTAGGTATCCTTGAATATTAGGTTAGCAGTTCACAGTTCCCTGGTGAACAAGGTTGATCTACCTAGATCTTGAATGTAGACGATCACCCCACCTTCAACTGTGTGATACCATCATCGATATTTTTCTTTCAGGAGGTTCAATTTATCTGACTGGGGCATTTTGAATGCATTGTGGAAGTGCAAGCTGCACAGCCATCTTCTTTAGGAAATATTTGACATTGCAATACTTGATGCAGACTAAAAAGTGACGTATCTTTGAATATTAACAATAGAAGAAGAAGAATTGGTCTGTTTCATTTGCTTTGCCACATTGAATAGATAGAATGTGTGACATCTGTTGCTGACATTCTGTTCTTGTGATTTGAAGTCTTATGGCATAAAAGTTGGATATGGTGGAATTCCGGGGCCATCAGGAGGCCGCGATGGTTCTTCCTCTCAAGGTGGGGGCTGCTGCAATTGAAATTCGAGTTCTTCTTCTCAAGCTTTCTTTATTTCATAGTTCCTTGTTAATTTTTTATAATCCCTCTACCCTGAATATTGTGACTGGTTTCTTATACGTGTCCATTTAAAGTGTGAAATTTGTATAATCCATTTAGATGTGTGCCCCATTTGGTTGTAAATTCGATAGTTGTTGTAGTTTCATTTGTGGATAACTATGGTGAAAAGAAATTGTGAAAATATGGGGACTTGATTCGAATTTTTTGTTGTATTCATATTTTGATATGACTTGCATTGTATTTGTCAAGGCTGTTTCAAATAGAAAGTGGATTTTTATGTGCTTACGAAGTGGTGAAACTTGAACATGTTTGGGAGAAGGAATTGTGGTGTGATGTAGCAGCTGAAATGGTGGAGCTTGGTTTTGTTTTGATTGGAAAATATAATTGTTATGTAGAAGAATTTGAGAGATGTTTGAGATTTTATCTTTTATGAGGCAAATTTAGAACTTGTTAACGCGAAATCGTGAAGCAAGGAGATGAGGCGTGAGAAGAGCAGGAAGAGTGCTTCCTTTTTCTTTTTGTAATTATATGCTTGGTTTTGGGAGGAAAACTTTTAATTTTGTTAGAGTACAAGGGAAGAGGGCTTTAGCCTTTAGTAATGCACAAATGTAAAAAAGGATAGGGGTTGTATTGCGGTCTAGACATGGGCTTATCACAAAGGTGCCATTGCTAATGGTAATGGTGATGCGATACTGTTGGTTGGGTTGGTTTGGTTGCCCCAGCAAGAAGAGAAGTAGCAGAGCAAGCATGTAGAATTAGAAACAGCAGAGGAGGAGATGGGGTGAAAAGTAATTACAACAAACCAAAAGTAGGTAAATACTCAGACTAGTACTATAAGTGAATGTTAAGGAGTATGTGACAAAAATATGCCATTTGGCTTTGAGTTGGATACTCCATTTTTATTTTCGTTTGAGGAAATTGCATATTCCATGTAAATGAATGAATCCATCCTTGTGTTACAGACCTTGTAGCAGTTCCGAAGTGGACTAATAAATACTACCACTAAAATAAAACTAAAACCAAAAGCCTTTTTGTCTCTCTTTTTTTTTTTTTTTTTTTTTTGTTGAAGAAAGAAAGTTCATTGGCGTCCTTGAGTCATCGTCCGGTCTGGGTCACCCACACGAGAGGAGACTCGAGCGAGAGATTTAAGATTGGATTTCTCAAACTTCGATTCTGATCTGAATCGAAGCAGCAGATCCATGAAACCCTTCTATAACTTGTGTTCCGCTTGAGCACTCAACAAGTCTTTCTCTTTCTCTCTCACACACACTCTGCTTCCTTAATCTAATCTAATCAAAGTTATTGGCTACTGCTCGAGTGTTGTTATTATTGGATTTGAATTTGGATTTGGATGGCTTCCACTGGGAATCCCAATCAACAACCACAAGTTGGAGGCGGTGGCGGAGGGTTCGATATGACCAAACTGTTTAAGCCCTCTTCCGGCCCTCTTCTGCAGCAGCAGCAGCAGCAGCTTCATCAAAACTTGAACGTAATAGCAACTCCTCCAAGTCCAAGTCCAAGTCCTAGCACCACCAATCTGACCACATCCCCATCGTTCCCAGCCCAATCCTCCACGCCTCCTCCTCCTCCCTATCTGACGCCTTCCTCGTCGTATCCTCCTCCCACTGGGCCCTACGCTTTCCACCACCCTCACTACCTTCCCTACCCGTCTCCTCCTCAACACCAACACCCCTTGCATCCTCATCACCATCAGCCACAGCTCAATATCAATAGACCCTTTCCTTATCAAGCCCAACCTCAACCCTCCCCACCCGCCACTCCTACCTCCGGAAATGACCTTTTGATGGCCTTTTTTGGCACACCCGCACAAACTCAATCGCAAACTCCTGCTCCTCTCCCTTCTGCCCCACCTCTTAATTCGAATGTCACCCCATCTGCCCCGTCTGCCTCTCCCTCTCCCTCTCCCTCTCCCGTCCGACTGTTGAGCAGCAAGGCCCCCAAGGGCAGGCATCTCTTTGGCACCAATCTCCTTTATGATATTCATGTCAGGCTGCCCGGTGAAGTCCAGCCCCAACTCGAGGTCACTCCCATTACCAAGTATGCTTCTGATCCTGGCCTTGTTCTTGGTCGTCAGATTGCTGTTAATAGGAATTATATTTGCTATGGTCTCAAGCTTGGGAACATACGTATCCTCAACATCAATACTGCCCTCCGATCCTTGCTTCGTGGCCACACTCAGGTGCTTCTATTTCTACTTACTTTTCTTTTATAAAATTCTACAATTTAATATCTTAATACCAGCTCAACTTTTTTATTTACTTTGTATCTCCAAATGTAGAGAGTAACAGATATGGCTTTCTTTGCTGAGGATGTCCACCTTCTGGCCAGGTACTCCATTTTTATTCTTTTTACTCATGTCCTGTAATAGACTGGCTTCATTTTGTGTTATCAGAAGATGCTCATCTTCTCATTTTCTGCAGTGCAAGTGTTGATGGCCGGGTTTTTGTATGGAAGATCAATGAAGGCCCTGATGATGACGATAAGCCACAAATTTTTGGCAAAGTTGTTATTGCCATTCAGATTGTCGGACAAGAAGAGTCAATCCATCCACGAGTCTGCTGGCATCCTCACAAACAAGTAATATATGGGTTTGTAGTTTATGTTATCATATAGTAACCATTATGCCATGTCTTTGTATTGCTTCTATGGTCTTGCTTTCTCTAGCCTTACATTTTATTCCTTCTTGTAAATGTTCAAAAAATATTGTCTAAACAGGAGATTTTGATGGTTGCTATTGGAAATCGTATCCTGAAAATTGATACCATGAAAGTTGGAAAACTTGAAGGGTTTTCAGCAGAGGAACCTCTTAATTGCTCTGTTGATAAGCTTATTGATGGGGTTCAGTTTGTCGGTAAACATGATGGTGAAATTACTGAGTTGTCAATGTGCCAATGGTTGAGCACCCGATTAGCTTCAGCTTCAGTAGATGGCATGGTTTGTACTGACTCTTTCTTATTTACTGTTTTCATGTCCTCCATATTGTTCTGTAGCAAATTGAATGATTGTCACATCTTGAACACAGAAAATCCTTTTGAAGTTCAAATGCTTCCTATCATGGCAGAAGTTAACATGTAAACCTGATAAATGTTTTATTGCCGACTAGCATTAATAGCTGTAGTGGTGCATGTTGAGCCATTTGAATGCATGTAAAAGTTTTTCTTTGGAAGGTGGTTTTCTGATTGTAACATGTAAGTATGGTTGCTGTGGGGATACTGCAAATCAAATTCCTGACTGCCATTCCAGTGTTTTTGTTATATATGACCCCTTTTAAGTCCCAGAAAACTAATATTTTGTTTTGACTTGTGTCAGATTTTTCTATTAGGCTTATGTACTTAGATCCAGCATAGATGACCTGTATTCATTCTTCATTTTTGCACTGGTATTCATGGAAACCCTCATTTTCTATGACAGGTTAAAATTTGGGAAGATCGTAAGGCCTCACCACTTGCAGTATTGAGACCACATGATGGTCATCCTGTTAACTCAGCGACATTCTTGACTGCCCCACATCGCCCTGATCACATTGTTCTTATCACAGGGGTAGGCTTCTATTCTTTTGCCTTTTATAGAACATTTTTATGATCATGTTAAGCTTATGGGATGTTGACAGAAAATCATGTCTGGATTTTTTTTGCTAGTTATGTGGCATGATATTGGACATTGGTATACTTATTGTTATATTCCTTTACGTTTTTGAATTTAGCTCTTTTCATCATGAAAAATGTCCAATTTGCATTGTTCTTTTTATTTAAAGGGCCCACTAAACCGTGAATTGAAGATATGGGCCTCTGCAAGTGAGGAGGGTTGGTTGTTGCCCAATGATACTGAATCATGGCAGTGTACCCAGACGTTAGAATTGAGGAGTTCTGTGGAGTCCAAGGTTGAGGATGCATTCTTTAATCAAGTTGTGGCACTGCCCCGTGCAGGCTTGTTTCTTCTTGCAAATGCCAAAAAGAATGCTATATATGCTGTACATATAGACTATGGGCCTAACCCTGCAGAAACCCGCATGGATTACATAGCTGAGTTCACTGTCACAATGCCTATACTGAGCCTCACTGGAACAAGTGATAGTTTGCCAGGTGGAGAACATACTGTGCAAGTTTACTGCGTTCAAACACAGGCTATTCAGCAATATGCTCTGGACTTGTCTCAATGCCTGCCACCACCCCTGGAAAATGCAGACTTGGAGAAAACAGATTCCAATGTCTCTCGTGTTCTCGATGTCTCAAACTCTGATGTTTCTGCCTCTCTGGAATCATCTCATGGATATAAACCAACTGACATGACTCTAAGCTCTTCAATTCCAATGTCCCCTCTGCACTCCAGCAGCCCTGATAGTGCTACCATGGCAAGCCGTCCGCAAAAATTGGCTTCTTCAGAGGTTACTTCCATATCTGAGAGCAGTGTGTCAGGCATAGAAAGTAAGCCAAGTGCTTTGCCATCTCATAGTAGCACTGAAAATATGCATACTGCATCACCTCCGCTTCCAGTAAGTCCAAGGTTATCACAAAAGTCATCTGGTTTTAGAAGTCCATCAAGTTCTGATCACATTGGTAACCACTCAGCACACGATCATTCTGTTGACCACAGAGTAGATGTTGTAAAAGAGAATAAGGTTGATATCCCCTCCTCAGGTGACAACTTGAGGAAAGGTGAAAATGAGACTGCTCAAAATGACATTTCAATGATTAGTGATCCTTCTGTGGTATTCAAACATCCAACCCATCTTGTAACGCCATCAGAGATATTATCTACTGTGGCTTCATCAGCGGAGAATGCTCAGATTAGTCAGGATATTAGTGCAGGTGAGGCAACGGTCCAAGATGTAGTTGCCAACAATGATGCTGAAAGCATGGAAGTAGAAGTTAAAGTTGTTGGTGAGACAGGATTTGGTCAAACTAATGAAACTGATCATCCACGAGACTCTCATTCTACTGTTGCCGATAAAAAAGAAAAGGCCTTCTACTCTCAGGCATCAGATCTTGGCATTCAGATGGCCAGAGATTTTTGTGCAGAAACTTATGATGTTGAGGGAGCTCAACAAGCTAATGATGTTGGTGTTGCAGGACAAGCGGTCAGACCTACTAATGCCCGTGATGGGGAAGACCAGAATGGGACAAAAGATGTCCCTCCAAAAGTTGGTGAATCAGACACTGCCATCACTGTTTCCCCATCACTAGCTTCTGCTAAAGGGAAAAAGCAGAAGGGGAAAAATTCTCAAGTATCTGGCCCATCTTCCCCTTCAGCAAGTCCGTATAATTCTACAGATTCATCTAATGAACCAGGTTGCAGCTCCGGGGCTCTGTTAGCTGATGCTGCTTTTCCCCAATTGCTGGCCATGCAGGATGTGCTTGAGCAGGTAGTGTGTTTTTTAAAATAAATTTAAACAAATTTTTGAATATAGGATTTTCTCTCTCTTTTTAATTTTAAAAGAATCTCCTTTTCAAAGATGTGTGTGTATCTGTGTGTGAAGTTTTGTGATATCGTATTCTTAATATGATGATTTTGTTGCATCAAGCAGTTAGTGAGCATGCAAAGGGAAATGCAGAAGCAGATGAATGCAATTGTCTCTGCTCCAGTTAACAAAGAAGGGAAAAGACTGGAGGTATCCTTGGGCAGGAGCATTGAGAAGGTTGTTAAGGCCAACACGGATGCTTTGTGGGCTCGTTTCCAAGATGAAAATGCAAAACATGAGAAGTTAGAGAGAGACCGCACACAGCAGATTTCAAATTTGATCACCAACTGTATAAATAAGGACTTGCCAGCCATGTTTGAGAAATCCTTAAAAAAGGAAATATCTGCAGTTGGCCCTGTTGTAGCTCGTGCTATTACTCCCACACTGGAGAAAAGTATATCTTCTGCTATTACAGAGTCATTCCAGGTAAAAGAGCCAAATTGTGTTGTCATCTCAGAGTGTTTCGTGTCCCATTGGAGTGAAGTGTTCATTTATTTGGACAGGTGCACCATAATGAATGAAGCCATGACAGGAAATGTAGCAATTTTGTCTTATGGGAAATGTTAACTGGTGTCTATTGGCACTGGTTAAGTTGATATTTATAAAAGGATTTTTGTATTTGATGTATTGTTTTCTCTTGAATTTGGTGAAACTAGAGCATTAAAGGAAGGACCATTTCCTAAAATAGTAATTTAACTAACCTTAGAAGGTACTTATAGGTGTTAAGCAGACCCTTATCTTATTATTGGAAAAGGAAAATCATGCTGTAAGCATCTCCTATCTTCTTGTCTCTGGGTAGAGTTTAGTAGAGCCTCAAATGTTTCTACACTATTTGTTGCTGTGATAGCTTTCTTTCAACCATTGGCTTCATTCTAAATGGTGAATTTGCTCTTCTAAATGCTAGTAAACTATGGTATAGAATTTCCATGGGCCACTGAAACAGTGGTTGTTATATCCTCAATGGGGTTTTTAATTGGGCATTTTGCAGAAAGGAGTAGGAGAGAGGGCAGTGAATCAACTGGAGAAGTCAGTTAGTTCAAAACTTGAAGCTACAGTGGCCAGGCAAATCCAAGCACAATTTCAAACTTCTGGAAAGCAGGCACTTCAGGTGATTTCTGTTGTATATATCCTCTCTTTACACTAGTTCTATTGGCTGTTGTTTTTCTTTAATTGAACTTATTTGAGCCTTCCCATGGATTTATTTTTCCTGCTTTTGGATCTTGACAATGAGGATACTTTATTTCTAGATGATGAAGGCACATTGATAAATCTAAATTGTTTAGTTAAAGATTGGTGGGGGCATTCTTGTCTGAAAAATAAGCGTTCAGATGTCTCATGGACTGTCCTAAAAGAAATTCATAATCTTTCTTAGGGATGGTCTACCTTTAGTGTAAAAATGCAGTTACTTCTTGTGTTCAATATCATCAAAGTCAATAGAATCAATTCTTAGTGTACATTCTTATTCCATTGGTTCAAATGGATTTTTGGTTTGCTATTCTTTTTGAAATGCTTTTATATGCCATAGAGCACCAATTCTCCACCATGAGCTGCAGCTTTCAGTTAGATGTAGGAAGGGCAGGGAAATAGAATTGTTCCTTTCTTCATTTGATCAGTTGTAGGTCTACTCAATGCATGAGCTTCCTTTACTAAGATGTAGTAACTCTTAATTCCCTTCAGTAAGAAATTCATGTTCCTATTTTTCCAAGTTTAGGCTTAGCTTCAACTCTAGTTTATGTGGATACATGTGGTTGTACTTACCCTGCTCTAAAAGGCAGATGAAATCCTCTTTGGATTTAAAGTTGATGACCTGGGGAGGAGGTACATACCCTGCCTAACATCTCCTTAATAAGAAGGATATCTTTTTGGCTTTAGAAGCTGTCAGATTCGGGGATGTCCAAAATCTGTGCTGAAATCTCTAGTTATTTCTTTCTATTGTACTTGGTGTTGATTAATTCAGTCCCAGTCAAATTTGCCTTTCTATAGGTCATCTTCCCCAGTGACAGATTTTATTTTTTATTCTTTTTGCATCTTGTTAATTTGCTATAATCTATTTGATTGACTTGGAGAATCTATAACTTTCTTTTTCCTTTTTGACTTTGCTAAAATTTTTCTTTTGTTTGGAATGAATGTTCATATATCTTTCAATGTGAACTTTCCTAATTTTTTTGTGCTGATTAGAAATTGATGGCGTTGTCCTTGCAGGATGCATTGAGGTCTAGCTTGGAATCCTCCATTATTCCCGCATTTGAGATGTCATGCAAATCTATGTTCGAGCAAATTGATGTCACATTTCAGAAAGGGCTAATAAAACATACAACTGCTGCTCAGCAGCAGTTTGAGAATTCCCATTCTTCCCTTGCTGTTGCTCTACGGGTATGGTAGATTAGTGACAGTAAGCTCAGTGGTTCCTATGATTGTAACTTAATTCCTACTTTGATGTGTTAAATGTGTTAAATGTTACCTTTCTTGTATGAACAAATTTAAATTTATATTCTTTTCATATGTAGTTTTTACTTGGCTTGGTGAAAAATCTTGGGTTATAGTCAATATCTTTTCTAGGATGAGCATCTGTAAATATTTTACCATTAATTGTAGCAATAGACTGAATGACGTTGCATAATGAGTTGTATGCAGTAATAGAAGCGTCCTTTACCCAACTGTGTTTATGCAAAATCCTGTTGTCAGGCTTGTATGCTACCAGGATAAATTCTGAAGTAGATCTTTATGCCCTATATTAGGATTTGTGTTTGAATGGAAGATTACTAGGAATATAGTATTATCACCTGGTAGTTTTTACTGATATGCCATAGGGTGGAACCATAGAAGGATGGCCTTTAATTTTATGCAATGTATTATGCTGTAGGATAGACTTCACTGCTACCAAGAAAATTTTTGGATGCAGGTTTTTACGTTCTATCCTAGGATTTCTGTTCGAATGAATAATTATTTAGGGTATAGAATTGTCACCAGCTGATTTTTCTGATATACAATATGATGAAACCGTACGAAGGCAGCTTTTTACTTTTATGTAAAGTTCTGTCCTGTATGGTAGACTTTGCTGTTATAGATAAGTTTTTTAATATGGCCTGCTTTACATTTGCAGGATGCTATTAATTCAGCAACTTCAATCACACAGACCTTGAGTGGAGAATTGGCTGATGGGCAACGGAAACTTCTAGCTATTGCAGCTGCAGGTGCCAACTCCAAGGCGGGAAATACCTTGGTGACACAGTTGAGTAATGGTCCATTGGCTCATCTGCATGAGATGGTATGCTCACTCTCTCTCTCTCTCTCTTTCTACCCCACAGGGAAGTAGAAAAAGAAAAAAAATCTTTGATGCAGAGATTAATATATATTTTTATAAATAAAGAGTAAATCTCACTGTCATTGTATTTGCAACTTGTGAGGAATTCATGTTTATTTGCCTCACTCTGAGGGTTATAAATGTGTAGCAGCCTGAGGCACATGTGGATCCAACAAAAGAACTCTCAAGACTGATAGCTGAGCGGAAATATGATGAAGCCTTCACTGCAGCCCTGCACAGAAGTGATGTCTCAATAGTTTCGTGGTTGTGTTCTCAGGTAAGTTCTGCTTCTGCTTATATACACCACTGAATAGTCGTACTCCCATATTAAGTGACTAATAACATGTATGGGTTCATACAATCTGTAAATATTGTTTGAATATGGCAAAAGTTTGCTCAGCAGTTAGGTTTGATGCAGTGGTAGTATTTCTAACCACTGGTCACCTTAGCATATGCCAGCACAATTTACTTTTAAAAGTTTTGAGATTGATGACTGTATAAAATATGGCTGATTGGTGATCCCCAGCCAGGAAAGGGGCCATGCTAATTGTATATATTTAATATTTGTGTATTCAAAGTGATTTGATGACATGGAAATTAAATTGTTTTCTTAGCAATATGAATAGCTGAAAGATCTTGAACTTTTATCTCTTTTTACTCTAATTGGTGATGACATTACTTTTCAGGAGGATGTACATAACAGAAATCTATACACCTAACTTTGCTTTTGATACACCAGGTTGATCTACAAGGGATTTTGTCAATGAAACAATGCCCGCTGAGCCAAGGAGTTTTGCTGGCTCTTTTCCAGCAACTGGCTTGTGATATCAATAAGGAAACGTCTAGAAAGCTAGCATGGATGACTGATGTAGCTGTTGCCATAAACCCTTCAGATCCAATGATTGCCGTGCATGTGCTACCCATCTTTAGGCAGGTCTCTCAGATAGTGGAACATCTACAAAGCTTGCCCAGTACATCTGCATCAGAATCTGCCAGCATCCGTGTTCTTATGTTTGTCATAAACAGTGTGCTGAGCTGTAAATGATCATTGCCTCCTGCCCCCTTTGTCTCAATATATTGTGCAAATTTGTAAGAACATTTTGTTTTGTATAGAAATCTAGGTACTTCCATTGAAAAGACGAGTGGGATTATTTCATAAATTCAGTTTGTATGGTTACAACTTATGTGAAATAGATAAGTTTTAAATGGTCTTTGGGATTCTTCTCATGCATTCATCAATGTTTTGCGTGATGACTGAGGTATGCCCCTGCAAGAGATTCCTACTTGCTGTTTAGTTTAGAAGATAAATAAATGTTGTGTTTGAGCTTGCAGTGTTTTGATTGAATGAATTGGGAGATGGTGTCCTAGGCGACAGTTATATGTACGCAACAAGTCAATGGCAGCGGATTGAGTGGATGGCAGTTTTGGGTGAGTGTGGGCTGGCATTGGCGTCGCAGAATGAACTTTTTTTGCTATAGAGGACGAGTGAGTGAGGCAGTGGTAAATGGCTTTCTTAATAATCGTATAATGGCGATGAAATTGAAATCTAGAGTTGCCTATGCTGCTTCCCGATATAGCACTTATGCAATTGCATCAACTCTACTTCCTCGCCAACAAACAAAATGGGATTATTGTTCTTCTTCTTCTTGCATCATCGAAGACAAGGACCTTCTCCAAAAGAGCTTGCATCCCTCAGGAACTGGTCTTCATGTTCTGGACCTCCTCGATCAGGGTTCTCTGGAACCCCACCGAGCTCTCTACCATCTCTTGCTCAAAAAATGCACCCGATTGAGAAAGCCTAAACTAGGCAAAATCGTTCATGCCCACATCCTCAACTCCCTCTTCCGCCATGATCTCGTCATCCTCAACTCCCTCCTCAACATGTACGCCAAGTGTGGCTGCTTGGACGATGCCCGCAATCTGTTCGACCAAATGCCTGTCAAAGACATGGTCTCGTGGACTACCTTGATCACTGCCTATTCTCAACATGGTCGCCCTTTCCATGCTATCCTTTTGTTTCCTCACATGCTCTCCCTGGGTTTCTTTCCCAATCAGTTCACCTTGTCTAGCCTTTTAAAGGCTTCCGCCGCCCTCCCTGACACGCCTCACATCCACTTCCACGGTACCCAACTACATGCTTTTTGTTTCAAGTGTGGTTTACACTCCAACGTTTACGTGGGCAGCTCCCTTTTGGACATGTATGCTCGCTGTGGTTGCATGGATGAAGCCCGCCTCATCTTTGATGCTCTCCATTCCAAGAACGAGGTCTCATGGAATGCTTTGATTGCTGGCCACGCTAGGAAGGGCCAAGCTGACCATGCACTTTGGCTCTTTCGGAAGATGCTTAGGCAAGATTTTCAACCTACTCATTTCACCTTTTGCAGCATTTTGGGTGCCTGTGCCTCCACGGGATCTCTGGAACAAGGCAAATGGGTTCATGCCCACGTGATAAAATCCGGGGGAGAGATCGTTGCTTTTATGGGGAACACCCTTCTCCACATGTATGCAAAATCTGGTAGCATCCAAGATGCTAAAATGATTTTTGATAGGTTGGTAAAAAGTGATGTGGTCTCTTGGAATTCCATGCTCACTGCATATGCTCAGCATGGGCTTGGCAAGGAAGCGGTGCAATGGTTTCAAGAAATGCTGAGGATTGGAGTTGGGCCTAATGACATAACATTTCTCTGCCTTCTTACTGCTTGTAGTCGTGCTGGACTCTTGGACCAAGGACAATACTATTTCAAGTTGATGAGTAATTACAACATTGAACCACAGATTTCACATTATGTTACCATTGTTGATCTCTTTGGTCGAGCTGGTCTTCTTGACAAAGCCGAAAGGTTTATAAGAGAAATGCCGATCAAACCCACTGCAGCTGTTTGGGGAGCATTGCTTGGCGCATGTAGGATGCATAAGAATATGGAGTTGGGCACTTACGCTGCTGAACGTGTTTTTGAGCTTGATCCTCACGATTCAGGACCCCTTGTCTTGCTCTCTAATATTTATGCCTCTGCCGGTAGATGGAGTGATGCCGCTAAAGTGAGAAAAATGATGAAAGAGAGCGGGGTAAAGAAGGAGCCTGCTTGTAGTTGGGTGGAAATTGAGAATACAGTCCATGTGTTTGTGGCAAATGATGATGCCCATCCACAGATGGAGGAAATCCATAAGATGTGGGAGGAGATTAGCGCAAGGATCAAGGAAATCGGATATGTCCCAGACATTAGCCATGTGCTTTTCTACATGGACCAGCAGGAGAGGGAAATAAAGTTGCAGTACCATAGCGAGAAACTTGCGTTGGCATTTGCACTTCTCAACTCTTCTCCTGGATCCACAATTCGTATCAAGAAGAATATCAGAGTTTGTGGTGACTGCCATTCAGCAATTAAATTTGTGTCGCAAGTGGTGAGAAGGGAAATCATTGTAAGAGATACCAATCGGTTCCATCATTTCCGTGGTGGCTCTTGTTCTTGTGGGGACTACTGGTAATGCCTGTTGTGGTTACGAACCAAGAATGCTTGTTGATACGCTTAGTTTACAGAATGTGGACAACACGTTGGCCTCCTGTTTTGAAATGAAAGTTAGTTGTTAAGCAAGTCCTGTCCTGAGATGGCGGTGATTATAGGATGCAAAGTTGAGGACAAAATAGTGTCCTGTAGACCATATAATGAGATGACGAGGTACAGTGAAATCTCACATGATCCCTGGTCTCTCTGGTAAAGATATAGTTAATTGCTGAAAGCTGAATCATGTTTGCTTGCAAATGTGGAAACCCAGGAAAATCATGTGAAACGTTGTATATTTTGGAGAAAGTATGGTCCGTGGCATTGAATGTAAACCATTTACCGTACGGGGTGATGTTTTTGAATACCATATCTGGACTGGAGTATTACATCTGTATTACTGATAAGCGGTAAAGTGTGCTCTGCTGGGATGGAAGGACAGATAAGGTTTCGTTCTTACAAATGAACATTCAGTAATTCTTTGGCATTTTCTTTTTCCATATCTCATATGATATCATTTCGCTTTTCAAGGAAGAAAAGAATTGCTGCAAATCAGATTGGCTGAGCTTTGGTTTCAAGATCCAATTGTGAAATTGGCAAATGAATGGGATGTAGCTCGTGCTCCCTGTTTCTGTGCTCAGGTTGGTATCCTCATGGTTTCATCAGGATAGCTTCATCGTCTTACATTTGCGAACAGAGCGGTTGCCATTATGATATTGTAAGGAATTGGTCTTTCAGTTTCAGCAATTTATACCAATGTTGTGGCAAACTGAATAGAGGATTCAACAGATTAAAAATGGAACGAAAAAAGTGGCATCAGGTGCTAAATTTAGGGTGGAGAGATGAAAGAACGAGGATTGAGCAAACGCAAAAGCAGGAAACCACCAATTTGCAATTTGATTCGGCAGGCCGCATGCATATGTGGTTGAGACGGTTATGTTTTAGTTTAAAATGGCGTAGCGTGTGAGGCTGAGCAAAGCTTAATCATCATCGTTTTCAGTCTGCAGTTTTCGACAGGCACGAGACCGACACCACACCAAGTTGTTTGAATGGAAACAAACTGTCCCTTGAACATCATCAGGCAAAAAACGCATCAGATCTACAACCAATATATGGCTTTGATTTTACTTGATCATCATCTAAAACTATCTTGTATTGCTTGTGGTTTTAAAGTGACATGACATGGACAACATATTTCCATTTCATTTTGAACATGGCAATCTGAATTCATCTCTTTGAAATATCATACTCTGCTGCGAATTAAAAGCATGCTATGTAAAATTATGAGTTGAACATATAATATAGATATATCCCTTTGTTGACAGAAACCTGGAAGAAATGGACAGGGAGCAGCAGAAGAAGAAGAAGAGAGGAAGAGCAGAGGAAGATTCTTATTACGAGAACTATTTACACCAGGCTGCCAAAATACAAGATATGGAGCATTGTAATAACAGTGTAATGGGAAACACTCAAGACAGCAGCAAGGATTACAAATCAGCATTAGGGGTATTTGATTTCCCCTGGATGCTCGACGGAATTGTCTCAAAATCACAAGATTGGAATTATGTTGAAGACACCACCTTCTCATCATCACTTGCTGACACCTGCCGCTGCCGGGTTAAATTTTCTGAGAATTTTGACGAGAGTGAGGATGGGCGAGGGCTGGAAACGGATTGCATTTGGGCCTCCTTACTCCACCAAGGTCAGGGAGGGCCCAATGAACAAAGCTAGTTAATTTAAAATCAATATATTGTTTGTTTTGTTATTATGATTATAGTCTTGTAAAAAAGAAGCATTAATTTGGAAAACAAAAGATGATTAAGAGAGGAGAAAAAGTAAACCAGTTGGCTATGTGATTAGTCCAATTTGGTGAGTGTTGTATTTCAGTTTGCACTATGGTTAATGTATATACATACATGCAAATTCAAAGGGTTTGTGGTAACAAAATGGAGATGGATATGGCGTTTGAGCATTAAACGGCAGTCTGCCGACACTTTTGCCTTTGGCCTTTTTCCTTGTTATACCACCATACATACAGAGAACAGTGATACACTCTCTCAGTCAGCCAGTCATACGTAGCAACACAGACAAAAGAAATCAAGAGAGAGATTTGTTACCACAAACCCAAAATGAACCGATTTACTCGTATGTATTTTTTCTTTTTGGCCAAGCAGTACTATTTAATACCACTACTAATTGTCTAATAATATGATATGAAGGAAACAGAATTGATTATACACATGTAATTGGATTCCGGTTCCACTCATTTAAATTAATAATATTATCTTGGGCTGCACAATGTTGTACAGACAGAAATGACGTTGACATGGGCTTAATCGTTTTTTAATGTTCCAAAAGAAAAAGTGAGACTAGTTGCCTCTGGATAAATCACTAGTTAACAAGAATTATCAATTTATTTAGGCAAGTGATTAGATAAGATAATATTAAACATTTATCTTCCAAAAATAAATCGCGAATAAATATTAGATTAAGATCTTATTTTTTCCGTAATTACGGTATTAATTATCTGAAAATTTGAAAAAAGGAAAAAGTTGCCCAACACCAACAGGCAACAGGCAACAGCTATGATTGACCATTGACTGAGGAATTAAAAAATAATAGGGAAAAATTCCAATTCCAAATAATAAATATATTAAAAATAAAAAACCATTTCTCTCTCTCTCTCTCTCTCTCCACTTAATCCCATCTAAGACTCCTCCCCCTCATCTACCTGCTGTACTTTTTCTTTTCCTGTTTCCTCTGCCAACACAATACTAGCACAGAAACTGGCTTCTCTCGCTTTCTTTCTTTCTTTCTTTCTTGTGGTGAAGAAATGTCAAAATTGTTGTCAAAATAATAAAAAATAAAAGAAAAAAAAAAAAAACATGAAGGTGAGGCATTTGGTGTTGGGTCTGCTGTCGGTTACCGTCATTGCTCCCATCTTTCTTTACACTGATAGGGTCGCCACCTTCAATCCTTCTTCTTGTATGTCTTTTTCTTTTTAATTATTTCTTTTCTTTTCATTTTTCCTCCTCCTTTCTTTTCAATTCTTTTTTTAACGCTAATTCCTGCAGCTGGGCGCGATTTTCTTGATGATGTTGCAACTTTTGTAAGTTCCTTTGCTTGCGTCCACAATAAGAATGATGCAGTAATAACAAGATAATCTAAATCTCTTCTTTTTTCTGCAGACGCTGCTTGGCGACACCAGGCGTCTCAATGTTCTTCCTCAGGTACTAATATAGATCCAGCCATCCTATTTATGTTGATTGATTTCAGATCTACAGCCTTCAATCTCTAATTTTGGTGATAGGAAACTTCCACCGCCATCAAAGAACCCGCTGGAATCGTATATTCTGACCACTCCAACAATTCTTTTCGTAAAGGTAGACAATTTCTTCTTTCTTTCTTTCTCCTGCAATTAAAAAAGTAATTTACTTTTAATTTGGGCAATGCGAATGTGAATTGATGGTGTTTGATTTCCAAGTCACAGAGACCCGGGAGCATAAATCAACACGAGTGCTTTCTGCTACAGATGAAGAACGTCAACCCCAATTACACAACCCCATTAGACAGGTCACCGACCCTGCTCCTGCCAATCTCACCACTCCCCTCGATTCCCATCCCAATGCATCTCACCACTTGGTAATTTCTTCCCTTTTCTTTTTCCTTTCATTTCTTCATATTCGCAACCTGTTCAGAGCATGCCGTTGAGCTTTCAACAACTATAAATCTGCTTAATTGCTTTGCATTTCCAAATATTTGTTTCACTACACCTAAAACCACTTTCTTAATGGTGCACATTTCCAAGTTTCCGAGTAAAAGGAACTCTGAACCTCAATGTGGACTTTTCTTAATAATTTTACCCTCTTTGTTCTATCTATAGGGTACAAAGCTTGAGCAACAACCCACTCAACTGGCTGGCAACATTGATCAGAAAGAGCATTCAGATAACAAAACCAGCAGACTGGCTGAACCGGTAGATGCTCAGGTACGTCATCTCAAAGACCAGCTCATCCGCGCGAAAGTGTACCTCTCCCTTCCAGCCATCAAAAGCAACCAGCATGTTACAAGGGAGCTTCGACTGCGGATTAAGGAAGTTTCACGTGCTCTTGGTGATGCAACCAAGGACTCTGATCTGCCAAAGAAGTAAGCTTTCTTTCTCAACGTATGACAACTGCACTCTGTTTAAACTTTCTTCATTGTTTATCATTTGTCAAATACTATCGGACATCCCTTTTCTTTTTTTTTTTTCCCTTCATTTTCAGCCACTAAGTTTTTGAAGCATTTTAGGTATAGAATGTGGTTTCCACATTGCTTCAATCTGTTAATATGGATCTTATTTTTGTAGTGCCTTTGATAAGTTAAAAGCAATGGAACAATCATTAGAAAAAGGTAAGCAGATTCAAGATGATTGTGCTGCTGTGGTAAAGAAGCTTCGGGCTATGCTCCACTCAACGGAAGAGCAACTCCGAGTCCACAAAAAACAGACCATGTTTTTGACACAATTAACTGCAAAAACCCTTCCCAAGGGTCTTCATTGCCTGCCTTTGCGTCTTACCACTGAGTATTATACTTTGAATTCTTCACAACAGAACTTTTTAAATCAAGAGAAATTAGAAGACCCCCGGCTGTACCATTATGCACTTTTCTCGGATAATGTACTAGCAGCAGCAGTTGTTGTAAACTCCACTGTCTCCCATGCTAAGGTGAATGTACTCTCCTATAAATACTTAGTTTGTACTTGCTTTAGTTGCCAGGAGAAAGAGAAATGGTCTATCACCTTAATCTTAGATTGCCATTATCATTTTATTTTTTATTTTTCACCCATTTTCTTGGGAAGTTACGGTCAAACTATATATGTGTGCATGGCTGTGTGCGTATAAAGTAACTTGATATATGATCATTTTGACATTTGATCCCTCTGCTTTTGGTTGACATGTTGAACTTATCAAATTCACTGAATTCCTGGCAGCACCCTTCAAATCATGTTTTCCACATTGTTACGGATAGGCTTAATTATGCAGCAATGAGGATGTGGTTTCTAAATAATCCACCAGGGAAAGCCACTATACAGGTCCAGAACATTGAAGAATTTACATGGTTAAACTCAAGCTACAGTCCAGTCCTTAAGCAATTAGGTTCTCCTTCCATGATTGATTATTACTTCAGAGCACATCGGGCCAATTCTGATTCAAATCTGAAGTTCCGGAACCCAAAATATTTGTCCATCCTGAACCATCTACGGTTTTACCTACCAGAGATCTTCCCGAAACTGAATAAAGTGTTGTTCTTAGATGATGACATAGTAGTCCGGAAGGACATTAGTGGTCTTTGGTCCCTGGATTTGAAGGGCAATGTCAATGGTGCTGTTGAGACATGTGGAGAAAGCTTCCATCGGTTTGATCGGTATCTCAACTTCTCAAATCCTCTCATCTCAAAGAACTTCGACCCACATGCCTGTGGATGGGCCTATGGAATGAATATTTTTGATTTGGAGGAGTGGAGGCGGCAAAACATCACGGAGGTATATCATAGATGGCAGAAGCTGGTAAGTGATGTGCAAATCCTGGCTAAACTTTAAAATAGGCATGAAATTGAAATTTTGACCTATTTATGTCAGAGTCATGAATATGATTTAACTTTTTTATGAGTGCCTTAATAAATGCTAAAAACTAGGTTGGGAGTTTAAATTGAGTGTTTTTGGGTTCATTGTGGACATACCCTATACTTAAAAAAGTACATAGCGTTATGCTGGTGTGTTGTCCTGTTTTTGATTTTCAAGTAAATTTTGTGTGCAGAATCATGACAGGCAATTGTGGAAGTTGGGGACACTGCCTCCTGGTCTGATAACATTTTGGAAACGCACATATCCGCTTGACAGATCTTGGCATGTGCTTGGGCTTGGGTACAATCCTAATGTAAACCAGAGGGAGGTAGAACGAGCTGCTGTTATACACTATAATGGCAACTTGAAACCATGGCTGGAGATAGGGATACCTAAGTATAAAAATTATTGGGCAAAGTACGTAGATTATGATAATATGTATTTGCGAGATTGCAACATCAATCCGTAGAAAGCCTTGATGGGGATATCCTTATATTAAAGTTTTGTGGTGACCCATGAATTTTTACAATTCTACACATCTCTTTGTAGGTTTTTCTGTTCAGAGGTATTGGGTTGAATTCATTCTTGTATACATTGTCAATTTTGTTTTCGGTTTCTTGCAGGTGTATTTGTAAATGATTGGTAATCTAGCTTCTTGGTTGTGTTCTTATTATTGCAATGTAATACTAGAGTATGTATGGCATCTCTTGTAGTATGCAGTTGTGACTTTGTTGCTGATAGTTTTTGGGCCGCGAAGTTGATAGACAGTCAGTCACATGTGTTCTGGCTTTCACATGGGAGCAGTTGGTTCAACTAAGGGAAGTTGGATGGTGACAATTTTTGGTCTTAAGCTGTATTGTTGGTAAAAATGATATCACAGGGCGAAGTTTGCTTAGGAGTCCTTCAGTATTATTGTTTTTAGAACAAGTCCTTCAGTATTATTATTATTATTAGTTAATTAAATAAACGGGTGGCAACGGGCCCATGTCATGTGGTATCACGATCACCCATCAACCACTATTTGCTTTCCTCTCTGTCAGTGTTGATTGGTTCGGGTTCCAGAGCAGCACGTAAAGGCTCCAACCAGCATGGCCCACTTTCAAGCTGGAATCACGAGGGGATAGTAGTAAAGTCGTTGGTATCAATAATTGCGTCGTCTGACACACTGGACTCCGAGCCCGCCCATTCCCTGTCTAGTGGGTTGCAGTAGAGTTTGCAGCCCGATTAGCCCAAAAAAAGTTAGTTTTTAACTTTGCAATTTTGCAAACCGAATTATCTGTGAAACAAGACATGGCAAGAACAAGGTATCATCCTCTACCTTCCTGTCCCAGTCCCGCTCACCTCTGCCTGCTCATCTTGTTCATCATCGCCCCTCCCTTAAATGGCACGGAGCTTGTGAAGGAGGTGTGCAACCACACCTCCGACTACGCATTCTGTGCTGAGACTTTCAATACAGGTGGCCCCCGGGCCCTTGCCGGTGAGCTTGCCAATGCCGCTTTACGCTTGGCTCAAACCAAGGCCAGCCACGCCCAGTCCCTCATAGCTCGCCTTCTTAAGAATGCCACCACCCCTGTGGACCGCAATCGCCTCCAAATATGTCAAAGCTGCAGCAACAAGGCCGTATCTGAGCTTTCATCGGCTAACAATGACTTCAACTCCGACACCCTAGACACGATGGTACAAGGGATGAATAGTGCGGCTGGTGCTACTAAAGATTGCCAGAATCAGATCCAAGGCAGAGGCACCTACTTTTCAGGGCTGGCCACCATCAATGGTGACTTGATCAAACTTTGTGAAATTTGTATTGTCTCCACTAGATATTTTACTGTGGAAGATTTTTACTAACTTAACTCTTCTTACTGATTTAGGGTTTAGCATTTTGATCAATCTTTTGCTGTTCTAATTAAAGCCGAAAGAAGTAGTATATGCAGTGTTTGGTGTTTTTAACATTCAAAATCGAATACAAACTGGCATAACATTTGCCACGGGGATTCAATCTTGCTTTGAACACCTTATAAATATTCAGTGCATGGTTACACGGGAATCTTTCCTTTTCAAGCGTCTGTATTTCCTTTCCATGCAAATTGCAAATCGAGATTCCTTTACAACGTTAATGTTTACCATAATCTTGGACTTGGTGCATGGAAATCCGATTTGTTTTCATCAAAAACCAAAGGTATTAATGTTCAGGTAAGGACATTGGCGAGCATGTATATATTAGTAATAAGATTAGGATGCCAAAGGCTGAGCCTTTGAATCCAAACCAATCCGCTCCAGTTTCTCTGGTAATGCTCGCAATCTTTAATCTAATTCATTAGTAAAATACTGCTACTACAGCACTGCTAGTTAACTGGTTGGTCATCTACGCCATTATGAGCGGCCATCTTTCCAAGCTCCCCGCCTTAATCAGACGTTTTGCTCATTTCAATTTCTTATTTTCTGCTCACCCAATCAGACATCATACTGACATCTTTGTAACAAAACCTGCTTCATATACACGCGAGTGTAATATGCGGATTAACGACTTTGGTCGCCGTGGCAAAGTCAAAGCAGCAAAGCAACTTTTCGATGAAATGCTTCAAAGTCATAGGGACGCCGCCTCTTATGCTTCCATGATCACTGTTTATTTGAAAAATAATCATCTTCCCAAAGCCGAGGCGCTGTTTACCTCCATGCCCCGTACCCATAGAAACATTGTTGCTGAATCCGCAATGATCCACGGCTACGTGAAAGCCGGTCGTCTACCCGAAGCTCGTAAACTTTTTGATGATATGGTTGACAGAAATGTCTTCTCCTGGACTAGTTTGATTTCTGGGTATTTTGCAGTAGGGCAAGTTGCAGAGGGTCGTCTCCTTTTTGAGCAAATGCCTATGTCTGTGAAAAATGTGGTGTCTTGGACAACGGTAGTTTTGGGTTATGCACATAACGGTTTAATTGATGAAGCTCGCCATGTTTTTGACCGAATGCCTGACAAAAACATTGTTGCCTGGACAGCTATGCTCAAGTCTTATGTTGACAATGGCCGGATTGATGATGCAATTAGGCTTTTCTACCAGATGCCTCAAAGGAATCTGTATGCCTGGAATATCATGATTTCTGCCTGTCTAAAGGTTAGCAGAGTCTGCTTGGCTATTCAATTATTTGATTCTTTGCCTCACAAAAACCTGATTTCTTGGACAAGTATGGTTTCGGGTTTGGCAAGAAACGGGATGACAAAACAGGCTAGGGAATATTTTGATCAGATGCCAGTAAGCAAAGACATAGCCGCATGGAATGCCATGATAACCGCATACGTTGATCAAGGGGACATGCCTAAAGCTAGTGAGCTTTTCTACTCGATGCCTAATAAGAACATTGTTGCTTGGAATGTCATGATTGATGGATATTCAAGAAATGGAGCTCAAGGTGAAGCTTTCAGCCTCCTGATCCTCATGCTTCGTTCTGGCTTCAGGCCTAATGAGACTACAATCACTAGCGTGTTGACCTCCTGCAATAGCATTTTAGAGGTCGGGCAAGCTCATGCTCTTGTTTTTCGTTTGGGGTTTGACTTTGAGCATGGCATTTCACTCACTAAAACTCTTCTTTCAGCATATTCAAGAATTGGGGATCTCAATTCAGCTAGGCTTGCTTTTCAAGGTCTAAAGGCTAAGGATCTTGTGTCATGGACTGCCATGATATTAGCATATTCACACCATGGATATGGTAAGCATGCATTACATGTTTTTGCAGCCATGCTAACATCAGGTGCCAAGCCGGATGAGATCACTTTTGTAGGAGTCTTGTCAGCTTGTAGCCATGCTGGTTTTGTAGAGAAAGGTCAAAGGCTATTTGATTCAATGAGTCACATGTATGGTTTACAACCCAGGGCTGAGCACTATTCTTGCCTTGTGGACATCCTTGGTCGAGCAGGACAAGTGGAGAAGGCCATGAGTGTTGTGAACAAAATGCCTCCAAGTGAGTGCGATGGTGCTGTTCTAGGAGCATTGCTTGCTGCATGCAGATTGCATAGGGACGATAAAATAGCAAATCACATTGGTAAACAGCTAATTGAGCTAGAGCCTACTGACTCTGGTGGCTACGTTCTCTTGGCTAATGTATATGCAGCGCAAGAGAAGTGGAATGAGTTTGCCCGAGTAAGGAAGATGATGAAGGAGAGGAAAGTGAAGAAAGTTGCTGGGTTTAGTTATGTAGAAGTGAAAGGAAAGAATCATGTATTCTTCGTAGGGGACAGATGTCATCCTCAGGTTGAAGAGATGTATGAAATGCTACGAGTTATGCTACCACCTCGTACGAGCGGGGTGGATTGCATTCAAGGGGACCCAACTATACCTTTATCGTAGTTTGTGAGAAACTGAAGAAAAATAGAGTTGCTGAATCCATCTGGGATTTGGTTGGTGCGGCAATTAGTTATAATGAGCATCAAAATCCACGACTGGTTGGAGTTATATAACTGCTGTGGTTTGTGCGGTTTGAAGGCAAGAAGTAATTGGTCAGTACATAGCACACGAGTGATTCCCAATGGGTATTGAACATTAAAAGCTGTCAAATTTGGAAATGGTGAAACCAATTGTGACATGAAAATTAGTGACTGTAGGAATGTTGTGATGAAGCGTGTATAAAAGAATCTTTTGATTTATGGAAATAAAAATGGGAGAGGATTTGAAATGGTCAATTGCCCGACCTCAAGTAAGCAAACAGACTGCCTTTTTGTTTTGGTTCGTTCAAAGACATTTAGGTAGCAACTGAGATGAGATGTTGATGTTGCAGACAGCAGACAGCAGCAACCTTTCCTTTTTACTTCTTTTGAGGTAGAAGGAGAGGAGGAGGATGGTTAAAAGCCTTGGCATATGTCTCAAGGCTTGAAAAGATCCCTAGTCAAAACTCAATAATATCCTTTAATGCATAAGGCCCTTTCTGGCTTCTAGGAAATCGGTGTCTTGAATTTTGATTATTCGGATGCTCAAAATTAAAACTTAACATGATAATCATCAAATATTATATGCATCCGAACATTTAATTCAGTGGTTGGTGCATAATTTTCTCGCTTTAAGAATAGGGTTTCTTCCTTCCTCCAATTAAAAAAAAATCATCAAATACTATATGTATTTTGTGTGTCAATTAGCAGAGGACATTATATACTAATTGCGTCAGACTTAGTGCATGTTTGGTTTAGTATTTTCTTAATTTATCTATCTCTTAAAAATAAAAGTCAGGTCAAACATATCTTTTGAGAAGCTTTTTTAAAAAAATAATTTTTTTAAACAATAAATTTTAAAAAAAAAACTCCAATGAGGAACTTTTTCATCTCTTTTTTTAAAAATACAAGAAAATTTTTATTTTTATTTCAAAAATATCCTCCTTTGTTAAAAATAATTACAATATTATCCTCTAAAAAAAATACCTTCTATGATAATTTTAACAAAAATTATAACTTATAAAAAAATTTATTAAATAATTTTATTTTAATTTTAAAAATTATTATTTTTTATAAGAGTTTTATAATAACTTTTAAATTAAAAAAAATATGATCAAGCATGCTCTTAGAGGTATATATATATATACACACATGTTTAAAGATAAATGTTTTGGGGTCCCCATTAGTATTTTGTGTAGTTGGAAGGGCCCATGTGTTTTAAAGTCTGCAAGGCAACAAGGAGAAGAAAAGCATATATGTACATATCTGGCGGCACCCACAACAGGGAGCCTAAAGGCCAAAGACCAGAAACCGGCCATCATGAGATATTGGATTTTAATTTGGTAAATTGCCTTTGCCTGTGCCTCGACTTCAAATTCAAATCGAACGCCTAACGGTCCTTTACTTTACTTTACTTTACCTTTTTTTTTTTTTTTTTTTTTTTACTATGGTCCCAATATACTAGTTGCAAAAAGAGGGCCGAGCCCTGGCCTCCTTGCTACTTTTTCAAAAGATATGATATGCACTGTTTTAACGCCAAATTAACAAAGACAAGCCTGAAAAGTGGTCCCTGCACTGCACTGCACTTATTCAACAATCTATTTATTGCATTTATTAGCTTTGCTCCCCCACCTTTTTTTTTTTTTTACCTTGTTTCTTTGGATTATCTTATTTTCATTCATGTAAAAAATTATTTATAATCCAATCCAATAATCACATTCTTTGAAATAATTTTTCAATTAATATGACTTTCAAATAATCACAAATTTTTATATGTAAAACATATAATTTCCAAAATAGACTAACCAAAACTACATTAGTTATTTAAACAATGCAGTAGTTAAAATATTAAATTATCTTTTATTTTATGAACAATTATTACATAATTATTTTTAAGCAATTAAAGTACGTGAGAATAAATACTATTATTATTATTACTAGTACTAGTACGGAAATAAGTTGTCAGATATGTATATATGCATGTATGTCAATGAAATAAATTACGGGTAATTCCTGAATCGCGTAAAAAAAGGGGTTGTCGTCCGTCGAGCAAAGTAAAGGTAAAGGAAGGTGTGGCGTGTACAAGTATATATGGGTCTACTCTCTACATGCAGCGCAGGGGAGGGGAGGGGAGGGGAGGGGAGAGAGAAGAATAGAAATACTAAGTGCCAAATTAAAAAACGAAAATACAAAAGTGGAGGCTCAACAACAACAGCAGCAGCAAAGGGACTTGGAGTGGTGGACATCTTCGCAGATTTGCCAGACTTGTCTTTACTCTTTCCCCCATCTATCCCCTTTTTTTCACTATCCGACGGCAATGGGAGTAGGATCAGGAACTTCTTCCAAGCTCAAAAATGCAGCCAGGAAGATGATGGTTGCTGCATGCGGCTCCTTCTCCAGGAATAGTCCTCCTCGTGTAAGCTAAGCTCCCCTTCTCCATTTTATCTTCCATATCAGATGAACGTTGGATTAATTAAAGATCCCTTTTCTATGGAATATGGCAGTCTTACTCTTTACATTGTCTGCTGCGAATTTCTAACTTCGTTTTTTTTGGGTTTCAACTATAATTTCTATCGTTTCTGAATCACAGCTCTTCTCTTTTGAGTTTATAAAAAGAAAAAAATTCCCATCTCTTAGTGGACGACAGCTCTAATATTTTGTCGTGTTAATGGAAAAATCTGCAGATGTCGGTGTCACCCACAAAGCCAAAGAGGAAGTCGGAAGCTGAAGCCGGAATTGAAGCAGAATCCTTCACCAACCATAACGACCTTACTTCTAAGGTACCTACATTCAACATTTCCTTTTCTTTTTTCTTTAAACTTTTTCATTCTTGTCCAGGGAAATTACCTATACTATTAGGAGAGTTAAGAGCTCAAAAGGGTAGGCATTGTAATGTTATTTTGCGAAACTAGAAAAAAAAGTAGACTAGTATACACTCCTGGAATCCAATGCCCTCTCATCTCACCATTGACCGCGGTGTATATGAGAGATCTCTTGTTTATAGTAAGCTATTTGAGCTGTGCAAAGTTACCAACTTGCCTTCGCTTCTCATAAATTCCTTTATTCTCTGGATTCACGAGGCAACTTTTTTTATTATTGTGTTGTAACTCTAGATTTCAAGCTCCAATAACAGCTGGGTATTAAAAAAAAAGTTTGCTTGATTGAAGAAACAAAGCATGTGAATTCAACCTTACCCAAAGATCCATAATCAGCTGTCCCCACCACCGGCAAAAACCCATTATCCTCACATCATTTCCTACCTCCACACTTCCAGCTTCAACTATTCTGCTCCCTTTGAATTACTCTCATGTTGACATATGTGGTACTGTATTTTTTTTTATTTGGTTATAATAAAATTGAAAACTAAACAAATTCCTATTCTGGACGTATGCATGCTGTCCAATTTAGAACGATTCACTTACAAATACTATAATCTATTCTAAAAATTTCAGCAGAAATTTTGTATTAAAACCCAGATGTCTGCATCTTCCAACAAATGTGACATCATGGTTGGACAAAAAACAAATTATAAAAGTAGCACCCATCCACCTGATTTCATCTTCTTTTCATTTTTATTAAATTTTCTCTTATTTCATAATCTACATTAACTTCCTTATCCTAAAACAATCATTATAGTGATAATTAGGAGTAGAATATAGTTAACATACCAGAACATCCTTGATATTTTATTTTCATATTTTCATATTTGCATTTTCATTCCATATTAATTTGAATCATTGTATACTATTGTACCATTGCAATTTGAAAATTCTAATTGGAGGTTGAACATTTGAATATTGACCTGTTAATCATCAATATTTACAGATGTTTGAACTATGAGATTTACCTATACCTTTCTAGTGATTTTATATAGTAATTTTGACTTCGGTAACCAAAGAAAGTTATATTGTCCATTTTAGATCTGTGCAATGGATCCTTGAGAATGATAACAATATCAATCAATTTATTTCTTAATCATTCATCAGATTTTCTTATACTGCTATTCACGCATTGCAGCAGAACTTATGTGCGATATGTCTGGAGGTTCTAAGTTACAGCTCTGGCAGCAGCCCAGGGCAAGCTATTTTCACAGCTCAGTGTTCTCATGCATTCCACTTTTCCTGCATATCCTCCAATGTTCGCCATGGTAGCATCACCTGCCCTATTTGCCGTGCCCATTGGACCCAGTTACCGCGCAACTTAAACCCACCTGCATGTTCCCTCTCTTGCAACCAAAGTGACCCTGTTTTCCGTATCCTGGATGACTCCATTGCCACTTTCCGGGTTCATAGACGTTCCTTCCTTCGCTCAGCACGCTATGATGATGATGACCCTATCGAGCCTGACCACACACAAAATCATCCCCGTCTTGATTTAGCTCTGATTCCCCTACAACCAGCAGTTTTGACTCACCCCTGCTGCTTTCGGCGTCAGTCCTGCTCACATTCATCTTCTTTGCAAATGCCGGGCATTGGGCACAACTCAAACCATCATCACCATCATCATCACTTCAGCAGCTCCTCATCATCATCTTTATTGTTGCAACCTAGACAAACACCTTCCTACATGTGCTCCTCCTCAAATAGGAGACCTGCCTATCTCTGCATAAAATTGACACATCCACGAGCTACAGACATGGTACTGGTTGCAAGCCCCAATGGGCCACACTTGAGGCTTCTAAAACAATCCATGGCATTAGTGGTATTCTCCCTCCGACCAATTGATCGTTTGGCCATTGTGACATACTCATCTGCTGCAGCGCGCGTCTTCCCTCTCAGGCGCATGACATCCTATGGGAAGCGATCAGCGTTACAAGTCATTGATCGTCTTTTCTACATGGGGCAAGCTGATCCAATTGAAGGGCTTAAGAAAGGGATAAAGATACTTGAAGATCGTGCACATAAGAATCCGCAGTCCTGCATCTTGCACTTGTCTGATAGCCCAACAAGATCATACCATGCAATGAGCTTGCAATTGCCTATTCCAATACATCGGTTTCATGTGGGATTTGGCTTTGGCACCTCTAATGGCTTTGTCATGCATGAATTTGAAGAGTTTCTAAGACAGTTGTTGGGAGGTGTGATTAGAGACATTCAATTGAGAATTGGGGAGGAAGCTAAGATCATTAGGCTTGGGGATCTAAGAGGGGGTGAAGAGAGAAGGGTTTTGTTGGACTTGGGCGAGTGTGTACATGTGTCTGTGGGGTATAGCTATGTTGAGGGAGGAAATGATGAATGCATCAAAACAGGGGAAACGATGGTGAGTATAGAGGATAAAAGGGAAACAGATGATGGCGACAGAGACACTGCTATCAGCATTGTTGGTGGAAGGACCAGCAGTGTTGAGGGTTGGGATTACCATGATCCTTACATGGCTAGAAGATGGGCTAAGCATTTGCATGGCTACAGGTTCTGAATCTGGATCAACCAACCTAAATCCTACCGTAGATATGGATATTTCATTCATTTCCTCGGGGATTTTAGTCATGTAGGACTTCTGATCTCCTGATCGTTCAATCAAACAGCTAATGCTCAGTGCAAAAGATGTTTATAAATCCAAATCTAAGATTTAAAAAATATATATAATCTAAATTTTTTGCTCCTATAGATAGAATCTGATTCACGATGCCATTCTTGAAGCTGTGAGCCATATATGAATTGCAATTTGCAATACCACATGTTCGTTGTTTATTGAGTCAATTGATCATTGGTTAGGCATAAACCAAGAGTGGAATTGTTTCAATCATATGAATAGTTCAACTACCATCTATTCACTTATCATTTGCATGAGTAGAGTTGATTCAGATTCTTCCTATCAAAATCATGCTTCTTTCATAACACTAACATCTGCTTTATAATTTTGATCAAGCTTATTCCTTTGGTTATGGAATTTTGTTTTATATGACTTGTTTGGCTATTGGTTATTTGAAGGGGACAATGTTAATGGCTTTTAATGAATGGATGGTGTCTGATCTAATTATGGTATTGCAATTTATGATGTAATGAGTGGAAGGCATCTCTTTTTCCTTGTTCAAATTTGTAACCTGGTTTGGGTTTTTAGTTGTAAGTGATTAATGAGACAAAAAAAGGAGTAAGATAAGTATTTGAATAACTGAAAGGAGCAAGTAGTATATTTGGAAAGCATTTGAAGGGAGTTTGAAACTAGAGGAAGGTAGGTTTGTGTCATAAATTAGCAATTGAAGAGGGATTTGAAATCCCATAATTGTAACTCAAACATTAACAAAGTGGACCATTACATTACCCCTACAATCATAAGGCAAAGATGTTGTATTAGTATTGTAATTGTAAATTAACTATTAATTGTTTGAATTGTAAGAATGTGGAATAAATTCACCCCTGCAAATTTCTATTTTTCAACATTTAATAAATGCCCAAAGTATACAAGTAAAAAAGGGCGTGGGGAGCAGCAGCCAGCGGGGCGGGTTGGGGTGGGGTGGGCTTGTTTTTAACCATCTCCTTTGTTTAACTTACACTCGGCAGTGGGCGCAGCAGGGGGCAAACTAGTTTCTTCTTCGGTGGATTTGGTGGGGGAATAGGGATTAGGGATTAGGGATGTCATACTTATTAGAGTGAAAAGAACAAGGAAGAGAATGGATATGTATCATCCGAGGCTCCAAGCTCATCTTCATCATCCTCATCATCAGGAAGAGATGCTTCAAAATCTCAATCACAAAGGAGCTCTAGCAGAGCCTTGCCTCGTCTTGACTTCTGATCCCAAGCCTCGCCTCCGTTGGACTGCGGACCTCCACGATCGATTCGTCGATGCCGTCACTCAACTTGGCGGCCCCAATAGTAGGATTTTCCATCCCCCTTTTATTTCTTTTCTTTTTTTTTTTTATAAAAAATGTTATACTATTTCCGTCTGGGTTTTTAGGTTTTCCCAAATTTTTTTTTATTTTTTCTCACTTTGCTTAAGTATATTTCTTTCTGCTTCCAATTTTATATTTTGCACCTTTTTTATTTCTTTGCTTTATTTTTTCTTTCCGAAACCTACCCACTTCAATTATGTTTACTATCCTGTTACCTGCTCACCTTTTCCAAAGTATTTCCTTATCACCTTTCTGGGATACCAACGAGACTCTGAATTTAACTTTGCTACATGCTCTACCCTATGCTTCGTTTCTTGTTTTGTCATATAGCACCAAAGCATCAACATGATTTCGCGCCTAACAACAGCCACCACTATTATATATAATGTGCTTCAGTAGAAAAACCCAATGTAGTCTGCTATGTACTACTTCAATTTAGATAATAAACTGCTTTCTTCCATACTCAGCAGATGATAACTGGTATTTGTCCTTCGTTATGTTGTACTTGCGTGGGGTTTTAGGTGTGTCATAAGCAGGCTTACCTTCTGCATCTATAATTTTCTTGAGTGTTTCAGCTATTCAAATCCCAATTCCCTATCGTTTTCTGAATAAAGACTGTAGCTTTTCTCTCGCCAAGTGTTTGTCAGTCTTTATGCTTGTTAGGCTTATGTTTGTTCTTGTTATCTTATTTTTATGCATGCATTATGCGGTAAAATGTTGAGCATCTGCTGTGGCCTATGTTTTTATTTTAGTCTTTTATTTATTTATTTTTACGGCTGACAATAGATTTAATTTACTTGAGCATTTACACCATCTCGCAATTAGATTTCTTTTGTTTATGGGTGACAACTGCAGAAGCTACACCAAAGGCCATCATGCGGACAATGAATGTGAAAGGACTAACTCTTTTCCATTTAAAGAGTCACCTCCAGGTTTTCTTCATTCTTGTCAACCTTTACCTTGTCAAAAAATTAATAAACTTGGAGATCTGTTTTGAAGCTTATTCTCTCATGGACACCTTGTCCTGTGGTATTTTCACCGTGTTACAGAAATACAGGCTAGGTAAGCAATCAGGGAAGGATATGGGTGAGGGACCAAAAGATGGTAGGTTCTGCTCCAACTCTTTTTCTTTAGTATATAATCTGAAACACATATATGCTACTATAGATGAATTTGGCTAAATTGAATCTACATTTGAAGTTTCTTTCACCAAATTAATTTAATTTCTGCCACTCTTTCTTTGATTTACAAGTGAACTAAAATTATTCTTTGGTGACTGATTTAAACTAGGTGTATGTGTATTTGGATAATAATTTATAAGGTAATCATGTGGTAAGTATTTAGAATTTCAGACTGAAGTTTCTTTTCCAATTTTCATGAAGGGATGTCTGCTTCATACCTTTTAGAAAGCCCTGGAACCAATAATTCTACCCCAAGTTTGCCAAGTTCTGACATGAATGAGTGAGAAATTTCATCTTTTGTCTGAAAATTAGGGGTCTTCCTTCAGGTTCACTGCTAGGTTCAAATCTTATGCTTAGTTCTGAGGGGAAATGAATTTTATATGCAGGGGTTATGAGGTGAAGGAGGCATTAAGGGCACAGATGGAAGTGCAGAGTAAATTACATTTGCAAGTTGAGGTAATTTTTCCCCTTCCGTAGTACTTTTCTCTTTTGTGGATGTGGCTATGAAGTGATATAAAGTGGGTAGTACCTCTAGGATGTTTCTGGGTTTTCATGCAATTCTACATTCATCTCTGAGCTTGTGACTGATGTCTTGGAGAAACTTGTTGTGAGGCTTATTATGCTTTGAACAAAGCAATGGGTTGATAGTGCGAAAAGCCCTACTCTACATTTTGGAAAGAACCCTCCAAATCAGAGTGTAAATTCCATTCTGAAGCTAGCTAATCTTATTATATTGTCTTGTATAGGCCGAAAAGCACTTGCAGATTCGCCAGGATGCAGAACGAAGATATATGGCCATGCTTGAGAGGGCTTGTAAGATGCTTGCTGATCATTTTATTGGAGGTGGTGCAGATACTGAAACAGAGAACCTAGGATTTAGTAGTAAGGTGCCAAGAAATTATTGTGTTGACCCACTTGGATTTTACTCCTCTCAGTCTGCTGAGGTGGTCAATGCATGTGGCCAAGATGAAGAAATGCCATCCGGTCTGCATTCCCAGAGGGCTGATTGTTCCACTGAAAGCTGCCTAACTTCACATGAGAGTCCAGGAGGATTGACAATGGAAGGATCTGCTGTTGAAGGGAAGAAAAAGATGCTGAACTTGGACTCAACAACAGGATCTCTGATCTGGGGTGATGCCAAGGTTAATCCCCATGGACTAACTGGATATGGCATGTAGAGATGGAAATGAGTGATATTCTTCTGTATGCTCAAGCTATTACAGTCTCAAGTGTAAAAATGCTGATCTATTCATGTCCGTGGAGTTGGCAGGAAATCCAAGTTTTGAGAATGGAACAAGTAGTCTCAAAATTGTAAATCCAAGTTGCTTATGCTCTAAATATCATACATTTAGTGTCTTAAACATATAAACTTGTGCGGCTGTGATTGGAAATCCATGTGATCACTGAAGTCCAAACTTAGAATGCCGTTGGAATTTTAGGCTTTAAATCTGAACTTGCTGTGTTGTTACAGGCAATTTGTGTAGGACAAAAGAGAAAATTTTGATTGAACATGATTGCCAAAGGATAGAGGGAAGCAGAACAAAGGACGTTGGGGATAACGAGATGGTAGGGTAGCAAATGGATTTTGGCTTTTGTTGGACAAAGTTATGCTGGTGAACGGTGATGATCAAATTATCAATTATACAAGGTGGGGGCGGAGAAAATCCAAAAGCCATATAAAAAATTGACATCCTCTTTCAATCACGTAACAATCAAAGACGAAAGGGACAGAAATTGCCGGACGGAATATAACTGGGTAGATTCCGTCCGAGGCCGGTCGCTACATGTCAATCTTCTATTTCATTATATATATAATACTTACTTTGTATGTTTTTGACATATGTATAATCTGGTATTAAAGATAAGAGATTATGATTTTCATTAGACCACTAAGCAGACAATAAAATAAAGACGAGTATCCCTTAATTTTGCTGACCCTGAGTTTTCACGTTACCTCTGTTTATGTGTATGCATTCAGCAATAAGAAAGTAAATAAATAAAATAAATGAATGACTTTAATTCTTTTGTGTGAAACTTGAAAGAATAATAATAATAATAATAATCCCAAAATTGCACAAAAAAATATAATGGTATAAATAAAATGTAGAAAGACGTAAAGAAAAAGTGAAGTACAGAGATACTAAAATTATTACGGTTATCGGGTTACTTACATACATACGAAGATACGGTAGTACTTACATAAATAAAAGGACAGCAAAAATCGTGGTTGTGGCCTGGCCTGTGGGGGTGGTGGGTGTGTCTCTGCGTCTGCTCTGCCTCTTTGGACTTTTTCTTTCCCTTTGATTTTGGCCTCCAAACACTGGTAGATTACTTTTCTCATCCTTGTCAAAAATACGAGTAAAATTTAAATTCTAGTTACGTTGCAGAGTGAGGGGCGAAATTTGAAGGGATGGGTTGCTCCTAGATCTGCTTCTTCTTCTGGTACGCTCTGCTCGGCCCTCTCCTCTTTCCACTTTAGCTGCTACTTCTTCTCCAAATTTCATTTCCTTTTTCCTCTTTCAAATTTTGGTTTTACTTCCTCTTCTTAGCTTCTTCTGGCTTTGCCTTCTATTTGAGTATCGATTTTCTTTTCTTTATAATTTTTTTTTTTAAAATTGTTCGGCCAATGTTTTCGATTCCTGTTTCTTTCCACACACACTTAATCCTAACTAATATTTCTAATTTCAGATATCATAATCGCTGCACTATTTTTTTCTATCTTTTTTTTTTTTATCGAAGAAAAAGAAAACCAACTTGTATTACATATATAGAACAATAATTCTTCCTCGTATTTGGGCTTTCCATTTGGTACACTCCCAATTGGTTTAGAGATGCGGTGTGATAGAATAGAATTAGGAATTTTGTTTATTTAGCCTGTAATTTGTTGTTAATAAATGATAGACGATTGCATCACACATATTTGGACAACCTGCTCCCAACTCCAAATGCCTTTGATCAACCGCAAATCCACATCCTCTCTTTTCTTCACTTGTATTCATATTCTCATTTCTCATTTCAGTTATGTGTTGTATGCGTTCAATATCAATCACCGCCACATCCCCTTTCTATTTGTACAACCTACGCACTCCAGTTTATCCTTCTGCCCACTTTTATCTTGATCATTCTTTCCTTTTTTTAATATTCATTTTACTCAGAGGGTAAATACTATGATAGTGGGAAAAATTTTAACATCTTTTAAATCCTATTCTACATATTTCGAGATGAAGTTTTGCAAGGATTTGGGTTTTTCAAAATTCCTTGCTTCTACATGCAGCCCAAACCTAAAGTTCCTATTTTTCAAACTTAAAGAATGCACACCCCCCCCCCCCCCCCCCCCCCCACCAACCAAAGAAACACAAAAGGTTTTTCTTTCTTTACTGCTTTTGCTTGATTTATACTGAAATTTCCAAATATTCAATTATCTTTACCATATCTTTGTTTAATTGCTGTTATAAATGCTGATTTGCCCTGGACAAAAATTGTACATGTTAAGCCTTCCAATATGTGTATCATTATTATAAATTGGAACTCAGGTATATAAGTGAAAGACTGAAAGATGTTTGTGCCTAACCTTTTCTGCTAATGGGGAAATTTAGATTTTCATTTCTGGACATCTACACTACCTGGATTTCTTCAAGAGCTAGCTTCGAAAAATTTTAAAGGGTTTTATGGGTTATATTACATATATTCTGATAGTGGTTTGTTTAAGATTAGGGTTTAGCTTGGTGGTCGGAGAAAGTTTGGGTAGAAATTTTAGGGTTGAGATGCAGTACTCTCTGTTGCATCAAGAAAAGCAAAAATGGAAAATTATATGCAATATTAGTGTATGATAAGGAAAACTCAGTGTTATGGCAATGGCAATGGCAATCTTGGATTGATTCTGATTGTGGGGAAATTCAAGGTTCCCTTAGTCTGCTATGTATTTTTTAGGGGATATATTTTGATTGATTAGAAAGTTATGACTTTTCACAGCTTGCTCTAGTTCTGGCTTTACTTTTTCATTTCTTTGTAGCAATGTCTTAGTAATTGTGAATTCTTTGGTTTCAGTCATTGTCATAAGAAGTGGAATGATAATAAGGGTTTTGCTAGCAACTGTTATTATTTTCATATTAACTGCAGTGGTTGACAGATAATTTGATGATTTTCAATGCATTTAATGAAGATATTTCTTTAAACGGCAACCTTAAGAAGTGTCTTTAGGGCAGTCTTTAGCAAAATCCCAAAATAATAATAAGAGAAGAAGAAGAGGAAGCATGAATGATGTTGGTAGGCTAATGGGGCTAATAATTCTTGCAATCTTGCTTTCCTCATCCTTTTTCTTCCTTTTCTGTTAGGATGGTGCAAGTTGCATCTTTGATGTGTTTTATTTTTTTTCCTTAACTATGATTGTAGATCAATGTAGAATCTATCAATAGTTTGCATTTATTATGCTCTTAATGAGTCTCTTTACTCCCCATTGTTTGTAGATGATCAACAAATGTATCAACCAAAGACTGTTCCTGGTTCAAGTTTAGTCCGCAACAACTCAATAGTTCATGGTCAGCATTTAGATTGTGGAGCTAGCCAAATGGACCCCATAAGTGGAGGGAACAGCCTCACCAACAACCCTAATCTTGCATCAAAGCAACGATTACGCTGGACACATGAGCTTCATGAACGTTTTGTTGATGCTGTAGCTCAACTTGGTGGGCCAGATCGTGAGTCTTGTCGAATATCTACCTAGCTAATATTTAATTTTTAGCCTGAATTTGTTTGTGCATATAATTGACTAGGTTGGCCAGTAGTCAAAGAATAAAAGGTTTGTTGAAGGTTGGAATTCATGCTGCATTCTTCTAAAGGAATTCATGCTTTCTGTATAAGATTAATGAAGTAAGATATTTTAGACATAAGGAAATATGTTTCCTCTAAATTCCTGGGAACTTCAATTGTTAGAGGGATTTTATAACTGGAGCCTTCTCTCTTTCATCTAGTGTCCTTTCTATCAAGATTATTTATATAAACTTTTCTTGGGAAATTATGTGAAAGCATTTGGTGCTGTGGTATGTTTATTGTTTACATGGTTATTCAAAATTTTATTGCCAGCCAATCTTTTGCTGCTTTAAAGTTCCTGGAAAGTTAACATTAAATAGATTTGTTTAACTTGAAGAATCTCTCTTTCATCTAATCTCCTGTTGGTGAAGAGTTATCTATGTAAGATTTTCTTGGTAAATTGCATGGGAAAACATGTGGCAGTGTGGTGGCTCACATTTAGTGAATGGACATGGTCATGCTGAAACTATAAATACCTTAAGATTTTCGCATTTATATATAGAAAAAGTGTATGATGGTAAACAAGTTTCTTTTTCCCCCCTCTCAGGTGCTACACCAAAAGGAGTTCTCAGGGTCATGGGTGTACAAGGTTTGACAATATACCATGTCAAAAGCCATTTACAGGTATATTATTCTTTTTTCAACCTAATGTAGAACTGTACTTATCTATGTACATTGGTTCGGGAGTTGCCCCAGGGGGAGTGAGGCTTGTGTTGAGTGGTTAGTGTAGCATTACTCATTATCATCTATGGCTTTTGTTGACTCTACTTTTGTGATGTATCCAGAAATATCGACTTGCGAAATATCTCCCTGATTCTTCATCTGATGGTAGGTTTTATTTGTTCTCTTTTTTTTTTTTTTTTTTTAGTGTAGACATAAAATGGTTTTGTTAAATTGTTCTTGACCCATGAAGTTCGTTCTTCACATTGCATAGAAATTTTCAAGTTCATTATAACTTGTACAAAAATTTTCTTCCTAGTATAACTTGTTTCTTCTATTTGTTAATGAAGGTAAAAAAGCTGACAAGAAAGAAACTGGGGATATGCTTTCTAATTTGGATGGTTCCTCGTAAGTGAAGCTGTAGCTTTTTCAGTTTGTTTTTTTGTTTTACTTTTTCGAAAATATCCTTTTTCATATATTGTCACCTATTGTTGGAATAGTTATTGTCGGTTTCAACATGTCTTTGAACTGTAAGATGGAAGAGTTTCTATTTACATGCATAAGAAAACCATAAGGTGTGCTGGAAAAATGATAAAAGTGCTGGAAGCTGTCAATCATATGAAAGTTACTAATTATCAGTTAGGGATGACAAAAGGATACTGTCATCCGGGCACGGGACACGGTCTGACCTAATTAAATAGGGTTTGGGTACTCTATAAACAGTTAATGCAAAATGATCTCGGGTTTGTGTAGTGCTTTTAGGTTGCCTGTTATCCCTACTTGACTATTAATGATGAACACTGAAAGTAAATTTTAGTTGTAATATAATATTTCTAGCTACTTGAATTGATTTTTATTAATAACTAATAAAAGGCATAATGATTAAATAAGTCCTCGAACTAGACCAAAATTCTCACTTAACCCTACTCTTTTTTATTGATGTCAATTGAGCTCTCATCTTATGATAGTGTCAAATGAGCCAAATTTGAATGGAAAAAAATGCTGACATGGCTAATGGCTTTGTTAACTCACTATGTTGGCATTCCTGTGGACAAATTGGATGACATGGCATACACATGCAAAGAAGTAGATGACACGGCAATTAGTTATCAAATAAATAAAATTTGAAGTTTTAGAAATAATAGATAAAAGTTAAGAATCAATTAAATTTTGAAGGGAAATGGAAGTTGAAAAAGGAAAAAGCCACATATCTGGGGTTAGAGACGTAGAGCTCTCGCTCCATCATCAGCACCAACCCAGTCCCTTTGTCTTTCTACACCATTTCTTTCTCTGTCTTCTCTATTTCGTTTCTTTTCCCGACCTATGAGCTCGTTGGTACTCTCCCATGAAAACCTCTTCAAAATCATCTTTCCATAACCCAAGCTTGAAATCTCATTCCAAAATCCCAATCCATCACCGAAACTTGGTTCTTGTGTACACATTCAAGAAAGGAATTTTATTTCTTTAAATGAATACTTGGCATCTTAATTTTTTTTTTTAAGTTGCTTGGCATCTTAAATTGACTGATCTTGAATTGCATGGAATTAAGGGAATTATTTTTTTCCTGCTTGCAGTGGGATGCAAATTACCGAAGCTCTAAAGTTGCAGATGGAGGTGCAAAAGCGCTTGCATGAACAATTGGAGGCATGTTTTCTCAATGCAAATTGTTTACTGATTTGGTTATTCTGTTATTATTTGGCTTTCCTTCCTCGGTGGTGGTGGTGTATAAAAAGAGACTAGTAAATTGTATATCTAAGATAGTTTATAGTAGCATGGTATTGAGGAGTGACACAACATTGGGACTCAGTATTTTCTTCTGTTTTCTTGGTGAAACTGGAACAATTTGCTAAATTTCTGTGCATTGAACATGCTAGACACGGCTTAAATTTTCAGGTGTTAGGTTTACTTCTTGAGTTTTCCCCAAACACAGATTCTGAGCTCTTACTAAGCCTGCAATTTCTGTGCCTGTGATGTACAACAGGTGCAGAGACAGCTACAGTTGCGGATAGAGGCTCAAGGGAAGTATTTAAAGAAAATTATTGAGGAGCAGCAGCGTCTCAGCGGAGTCCTTGCAGAAGCACCTGGCTCAGGAGCCTCGGTCCCAGCATTGGGTGACAATGGCCTGGAATCTGACAAGAAGACTGACCCTGCAACTCCAGCCCCAACTTCAGAATCTCCTCTACAAGATAAGGCTGCCAAAGAACGAGCCCCTGCCAAGAGCCACTCTATTGATGAGTCTTTCTCATCTCACCATGAGCCTTTGACCCCAGATTCAGGTTGCCACGTTGGTTCCCCAGCAGGGAGTCCTAAGGGTGAGAGGTTGATGAAGAAACAACGGGTGAGCATGGCTGCGGCATTTGCTAAACCTGAGGTGGTACTTCCACACCAGATATTAGAGTCAAGCATAAGCTCCTCCTTCCAACAATCTCACTCTGTTTTCATGACGAGAGAGCAATTTGATCCTTCATCTGGGATATCGATGGGAAATGAAGATCAATTGGAGAAGGCTTCTGGAACTGAGCTGTAGTTTTATGTGCGACAAGGTATATGTTCTCCATTACATTTTGGCTGTGTGTATCTCTGGGACGAAATTTCTGATTAGGTCAAAAAATACTTGTTAATGTCTGATGTACGAGATAATTAGGCTCAAGTAAATCTGTCCCTTTATACTGATTTTTCTAGCTTTCATATAGTGTACTTGAATTTTAATTAGAAATGAGAAATTATTGTGAACAATGCTGGAGACTTGGCTCACGTATACTGCCATGTCTATCAGATCCCTTGACTGTTATGTTTTGCTTGAAGGTCTCAAGACTTTGATGGCTTGGATTGGTTATTGTCAATTGGGATCTTTTGCCATTGGCACTATTACCATACCGGGAGAGACAATTTCCTTTTGTAGGGTGTATGTGCTGTGCTGGTTTTAGAATTAGAGTACCAAAATAAAGCTTATTAAAACTATATATTTTAGGGCATGTTTAATGTTTATGGCGAAGTGACATGCATGGTATTGTTAGGCGAGCAATGAGTAAGCAAAATCATAACGCGCTTCGAGATGAAAATCATTTCCAAATCTAGACTTCTGAATAATGAGCATTGCCAGGCTGTGCTTGAACAAATACTGTTTTATAAAATACGTGGATGCTGCATTTATACATACTCAAAGGCAACCTTGTTGGCAATGCAAGTTGGAGGTGAATTGAGCACTTGGAGCTAAAAAAACCCAAAAAACAGTATTATGTTACAAGGAAGGACAGTCATGGGGACCGATGCCTCCGGTGATTTACTCGTTTCAGGATGCAAAGGCGTAGTCGCTTGCTAAGGGCTTCTAGCTTTTCAAATTTCTCACGCTTGGGCTTCTTTGGAATTGTTGGCGCTCTCTTCTTCATAATTTCCTCTTTTGATGGATCAGGCGACTTTTGCTGCATGCTTTTGAGAGGTGTTGCAAGCACATTGAGAGTCACCTAGTGAGGCACAAAGTCCCTTTCAGCAAGAAAGATAAAGACAGGAAATTCGATACGATTACAACTATCATGCAGATAAGGGATTCAGCACATTCCAGTTGAATTAAATCATGGCAAACACCAGTTACCAACTCATTCCCAACATCTCTCATTTACCCTGCACCTCCATGCATTCTTTTTTATTGACTAAAACAGTTTAAACCTGATAGCTTTGCAGACCTATTATATGCATTACATGGACGGAGGTAAGATTTCTTCACTCTATGGTAAAGATTCCACTTTGCTATCAGCAGGGTTAGAGAGAGAGAGAATGAGGAACCTGATGGCTGTTGTCAGCAGTTGTACAGTCCGCTGAAGATTCTTCATCACTGCCCCCCAGTGAAGAGCATCTTCCCCAACTTTCCCTGTTTGAGCTTGTATATGAGCAACATTCGTCACTTTGGCCATTAGGCTTATCCTGAAAAAGAAATAAAAGCAAAAGCCTCTAATGAAACAAAGTGTGCAAAGTGAAAAGGCAAGCATTTCATGATTTATTTCACAAGTCATTTTGCAAGTTCAGCAACCATCTTCAGCAAAAGACAATAGCTACATTGGAAGTGAAGCCATAATTGCAGAATGAAACTAACATTACATTGAGTTTAAGTATCATAGATTCATCACAGAAGAATGCTAACATTAAATTGAGTTTGGTCATGGCAGATTCTTAGGACTAACTTGAGAGTGCATTAAGCAGAAACTGGAAAAAGAAAAAATCCAGTCCCCCTTTTAAAAGAATAAAACATACATACACAGAAGCGTGCAGACAGACACAGACAGAAATATAATAGAGGTGATCAGAAACATTTCATGGATACCAGTAAATTTGATGGCTCGTCACTGTCAGGTCTATTATCTCCACTGAGCATGGAATCCTGCAGTTCAATAACAAATAAACACCATATTTTTTATAAAAAAAATACTAATAACCAAACACAGAGAAATAAAACGCTACCAATCTAGAAAGTGGTGCAACTTCCGAAAGCAGCTCGTTAACTGGCTTTGTTGTCAAAATGCTAGGTGGAGCAGAAGATGAACTTGCAGCATTGGTTGATGCAGATTGAAGGCCAGTGATTATTTCATACAACAGACTCTAAAATGAAATACAGAAATTCACGTTAATCCTTTGGTAGCTATATGCCTACATACCAATGTCTACAAAAGCTTTTACAGGACATGCAACTATCACAAAATACTGGGGGCTCATCATCTTAGCAACACCTTTATCCAGCAAATGCATTTCCAGCTCCAACATAGTTGTTCCCTTGTTGGTTTTTTATGCTATAAGAACTCTGTGAACAACAGGGCGAAAGGGGTATGTATTTATACACTGGAGCCCCTTAAAAATACCCCAAAAAAGAGGAAGACAAAATATAAACATAATACAGCCCAGCTAAACTCCAAAACTCCCAGAGGTTTGGCAATGATGCCTAGCTACTGATCCACATCCTAATGGAAAAGTTTGACAAGAGGGGGAGTTCCTCACAAGCTTAGATAATATGCGAAGAAACGTACAGAGGTGACGCTAACAATAAGCAAAGGACACACATCTTTAACTCTTAAACTACTTTCTCAAAAGCTCCACATGAAAAGAAATTCACCTCATCCATACCAGCACTGACTTTCAAATCACCAAGGTCATAATATTTCTCAAGCTTACTTGAACAAGTAGAAGAAATCTGAGGAGGATGAAGTACGTTGTAGAAGAAAATGGAAACCGAATCATAATAAAACTGTGGCCTGGAGGAGTTATGATCACCATCAAATTTTATAACATTTTTATCTCCCTGCACAGAGTATGCATATAATTAAACACTTCCAAGATCAGCCAATTCATTCAAGAAAAATGTAAGAATTTTCAAATGGTAAATTACCGCATATAATTTTAAGATGAGGTCAGAGTGATGAGGTTGAATAAATTTGTCATCACTGGCATGTCCAAATAACGCAGGAATGAATGTTTTGGGTGCCACCTGGGAGTAGAAGTCTAGCGTATTACTTAAAATAGATAAAGCAATAGGTAATGAAAGAAACCCAACATAAAATGAAATAACTTCTAGATCAAAACAAGTCTATCACTGATTAACATCATGAAGCAGGAAAGAATTAATTAACTTGCCAACTTGTGCATCATTCTTAGCAGTGTCAACATTAACAAGTACACAAATATGGACAAACCTTTAGACAGTTTAGATCCATGATATCAAACTTTGCCTTCTTCTGAATTACACGCCTCATGTACTGCACAGCCATCTTAACCTGATTCAAATAGAAGGCAAGAGATACAACTCTCATTGCAATAATTTAAAAACATCTAAACAAAGAATATGCAAACAGTGACGAATCCCATGCCGTCAGTTCACATGTATCAGTGACCATTAGATCAACAAATTGTGACCATTAATGTATTAGTATTATCAAAACCAGCTGGGATATACCAGATTTTGACAAAAAAACCTACATTGGCAGCAGTTGTGCCACCTCATATAAGGTACTAAGGTGTATTGTGATTTTCTGGCAATACCAAGTTACCAACTAATTTTGGCCATTTCAGCTGAATCATTCTTTATGCTTCATTGGTGGCCACAATGGGGAAAATATGAGAGTTGGTCTCCATTGTGTGTGTCTCAAGAGTTTTAGGAAGAGAGAGAGAGAGACGAAATCCATGGAAGGCTGTCCCATGCTAGGTGAAAGCGAAAAAATATGGTTGATTTGTGAGAGATTTTGAACAAAGGCTTTTAAGATATCACATGTCGGGTTGGAGCAGGTACATAGAAGGTCTTTGGAACAATGTTGGATTAAGATTTGGGATTTAGTATGAATACAAAATGCAAGGCCACTGAGCATAATTGCAAGGTATTCTTTTGCCAAAAATAAATTGATGACATTGACTAAATATTTGAAGTGAAAATTAATAATTAGAGTTCAAGGTGAAAATCATATTATTCTTAAAGGAAAATCTTTTCATGTTAACAATGCTGATTAAGGATTATGCATAGACACATTGTTACCAGTATGTACTATCCCGAAAGGAAAAAGGCAGAGATTTTACCAGTATGAACTATCCCAAAAGGCAAAAGGCAGAGATTTTAACCAATACAGTTTTGACCACCTTGGAGTTATGAACATTGCATGCTAGAAAAATCATTCACATCCATAAAAGATGCCACTAAGATTAAAAGACAGTAACCGTAACTAACCTATCACTGAAAACCAAACAAAAAATACGTACAAATGCATGAATATAATATCTTTGCCGCTTGGATTTAGCTGTGATGGCGTTTGGATTAAGATCCTAGATTCAAACAATGGTGCTTGCCCCTGTATATAATGGTCAAGACACAAAAGACTTGGAGGAATTCACTCTCATGGGCAGGAGCAAGACAAAATATTTTCAAGGGTGAAGCACCATTAAGATCGTGTTGCTGATTTCTTTACAGTTTTTTTCAAGTACCAAGCTCCAAAAGAACCCAGGCACTTATTTGCTTGGTAAATGAGCATACATCTCATTCTGTGGGTGTTGGTTAATAAGCAAAATGTGATAGCTTAACAGAGTACAATTGGTCTGAATGCATATTTGCTTTGAAATGCACAAAGTTACACTAACACATACACAAAGAGACAGATTCGTACTGTGAATTTAGGAAGTCGGATTTTATACACATCAACAAGTTCCATCATGAGATCAAATAAGTTTGAGAAGGCACTGTCCAACACCATTCCTGCTATTGAAGGATCTTCTGCTCCATAAAGAAGGCTGCATTACATAACAAAGAGATAATGCGAGAGAAAGAGAGAGAGAGTTATTCTCGAAGGCACCAAAAAACCTAACATACTGGAAAACAAACTGGTATCAATGCTTTACCTAAGAAGAAACAGCAAAAAATTCTAAAAAGCACCATCAAGAGAACATCCTGTTGACTATATGTTTTTGATGATAACCAAACATTCCTTATTCAGTAATGTCTAACTTTACTATTAGGATCTAGTTTAATTCCTCTAGCAAATTTGTTAATTAAAGGCAAATCAAAAACGCTTGCTAAATTTAAAGAAGAGTTAATCAGTTAAAGAAGGAAAGAAGAAAGTGATTAGTGAACACAGAACATTAGTAACTGATTAATAAGGAGCCTTAATCAGTTAAGACATAACTGAGCGCTGGGTACAAGCAAGACAGAAAAGCATTAATCAATTAGCACCAAGTTTAATTAATTAAGAAGGTACTGGAAGCTGAAAATAGAGGCATGCTAATGGGTTAAGAAATTGGGTTAATCAGTTAAAACATAAGACCTTAAGTACCTTCAAGTGCAAAAATCCAAATTTGAAATAAGTTTGACCGTTGAAGGGAGCCAAAATGAAGAAATTCAAATTCAAAGATTTTCTAATTGATTAAAGCTGATTTTAATCAGTTAAGGTTGAAGGAAGTGAAGTTTCAATCAATTAAAAGGAGGGTTAACCAATTAAAGAAAGTCTGCTGGATAGAGAACTTTGAAAACAGAGAGTTCTTAATCAGTTAGTCTCTTTTAATCAGTTAACACAGTGAACAGAGCTGCCAGACAATACAAGTCAAAGAAGAGCTAATCGGTTAGAGCCTGCCTATAACCAGTTAACGGAACTTTGTCTGTCTATTTGAATTTAAATGTTAAAGGATAAAATAATGACTAGAATGACATCAGAGTTGTTCCCAACGGCTATAAGCTGTCTATAACAGCAAAATCTGTCTCTTTAAGTATAAATTGAAGCTCCAACGGTCAAAGAAATAAGAGAGAGGCACCAAGAGCCTATTTTGAGTAAAAAGCCAAAGAACCTTCTCCTACACACTTATTCTTCATTCCTATTCTTGCAAAAATGTTTGAGTTTATTTGTATTCATCCTAAATCTGTAAGACTAATCATTTGTACTTCTTTTTCTTCTCTTTTCTTGGCAAATCAGAGTGTGGGAAGCACTCTAGAGCCTATTTGTAAGGAATTAGAGCTTAGAATAGAAGCTCACCTTATAAAAGCTTAGTGGAAGCTGTTAATTTCACTGATATAATGAAATTGGTTTGAAAATCCTTGATTGGGAGATAAAGTTAGTGAATATAGGCCACAAGTACCGAACCACTATAAATACTTGTGCATTATCCACTTCTCTCTACATTTGTTTACTTGTGTCTTTTAACTATAACAAGTTTAAACCTTTTTTCCTCTAGTTGGTTAGGAGCTCTACAAGTTAAAAAAGGCAAACCTTAAAATTTCTAGTGCTATTCACCCCCTCTAGCACTCTAACAGGACCAACATAAGCATTTTAAAACACCCAATAACAAGAGCTTTGAAACATTTCATGTTTAAGAAAGCAAAAGGTGTCAAAAAACAACTAAAAATGCAATAACTTGAGAAGCGACAATTGAAAAACCTGGTGACAGCACCCATTGATCGTCCCCAAAGACCTATACGTGATATTTGTTTTTCACTTCTCAAATATGATACCACAATCTTGAGATCATCTCTCTGTCAAGGATTTAAAAATTAATACTAAAAAATTATACAAAGACATAAAAGAAAACAAAAACATTCATCAAACTTAGATAACAAACGCAATCAAGTAGAATGGGCACATACCTCATGCCAGCCAAGGCTAACATAATCACCATCGGATAAGCCTGAACCCGAAAAATCAAGAGTGAATACCGTAATATTTGATGGAAGAAGAATTACGGCAGCCTCATTGGCGTCAGCCCTACATCCACTACAATCATCCACAAGGAGAAAAAAGAAAAAATAAATTTTCACCTCTTTTTGTGCTATGCACTCTTTGATAATGATGCAGAACAATTCCTTTTAAGGCACAATCCCCTCTAAAACCATTTAAATCTACAATTTGCATGTAACCCAAAAGGCATGAAAAAAATTACATACCTGTTTCCATGGCAGTATATGACACAAGGGAGAGGAGTCTCTTTAGGAAAAGGTGAAGGCATATAATGACTACAGCGCAACATATAGCCCCTTGCATTCGTAAGCTGTATACAATTGAAAAGGATAATCTAACAAGTTCCGAAAAGCTAAAATATAATGCATAGAGATGAGTGACAGACAAAGAGATAAAAGGGAGTAAGGAGGTTAATTGATGTCCATACTTGCCTCCAAATCTTGTCTTTTGTACTGCCTTCCAGCAAGTGTAAATTCCCTTTCCCACAGATACTGGTCTGGGTTATAATCAGCCCTGCATGTCCACACAAGAAAAGCACAAAAGATTAGTGACTGAAGGGAAGATCAATGATTTGAGCAGCAGTGCAGCTCTTACAAATGCTCAAACCATTGCTTAATAACAAAGGACCTGCAAATCAACAAATGAGATGGAGGCAACGATAATTAGCTAAGATAGTTCCTTAACATGCAAAGAAGAGATGACTCACACCAGAGAGGATGCAATTTGTTTCAAGCTGGCAAGAACAAGCCCTCAACAGGAAGAAACCATTAGGGTCTTAAAATATGAGAGAAGCATTTAGTAATGAAGCCAAATTTGTAGTTTGGTTATGCTTTACATAGAGATTTGCCCATTTTTGGTGTTTTTTGACAGTGGGAAGGGAAAGCAAAGGTTTCAGATTGATGGGAGTGCCACAATGAAGGGAGGTGTTTGAAATGCAAATAGCGAGATACATGGACGCAATAACTCTCCCTTTGCACAGAACCCTTCCCAAAAATTTAAGTATAGTCCTCCCTTCTCTGTCTTATTTTTCTTCAATTATTTTTATGTTTTTATCTTTCACTTTCTTGAAACTCCTCCCAGTTTAGTGCAAAGGGACAGACTAGACGCTAAGCCAATTTAAGGATGGAGTTATGGAGTTGCCAAGTTCTGAGTTTAGGACACCAAAATTGAATTTAAAAGGCTCATATTTAGTAACTTTATCATGCTAGCATGGGCACACAATATCATAGCCAACGCACTCGAATAATGAGGAACCAATATACAAGGTAAAACTAGTAAGCATAATGAGCTTATAATGATAAACTTATCGATATTATGGACATTCACACCTCTTTAAATGAGCTACTAGCATAATTTTGCCTTCACAAAAGGAACAAGATAGAGCTAAAATGCAAAGGAAAGATTAGGCCCCTGGGTTGGTTCCAACTTCAAGAGATGGGCGAGGAACCAGGGTGGAATAGAACAACAGAGAGATACCTGGGAGGTCGAATAACAAAATTGATAAACTGATCAATCATCTTGCTTTTAGTGAGCTTTTGAAAGTGAAAGACCGTCAGAAGTCAGAACCGTGAACCACTCCGGCAGAGTGTGAGAAGCTCCAAATTCACTTTTTCAACATTTTTGGTCGCTTGAATTGAACCCCTTCTGTAGCAAGTATGGAGAAGCTTCCTTTTATTGGAACAGAGGGGACAACAGAAACACAGGCATCTTAAGAGCCGTACATCAAATTATACATTTGCAGTCCCAGAGACTTGAGCAGAAAATTTTCCCACCATCATCACAAAACATCCAACTCCGACCTCCCCTGTCCCAAATTAAAAAAAAATAAAATAAAACAATTGCTTTTTTAATTTGAGCTGATATTTTCACCACTGCCAGGCCACCCAATTACAAACACATCCAACCTGTTAGCAACTAACCCAAAAACAACCAATTAGTACGAAAACAGTTAATGGAAAATGAAACACAAAGCTCAAGCAAAAACTATTCCAGATCTAATGCGCCAAGGACCTAAAAGGAATTTGAACTTTGGATTGGACATTCTAATGAAAGTTGTACCGTGAGACATGGGAAGGTGATGAATTTTTCATAGTGCTTTTTTGGAGGAATGAATGCAATTCGAGTATCGAAAAAACCCGAAGAAATCCAGTTTCAGATCTCACAAACAGGGGAAAGAAAAGAAACAAACTTTTCAAACCATAACGTGGAAGCAAAAGTTAAAGGAGTAGAGATTCCAAAATAGGAAAAAAGGAGGAGAGAGAGCTCACTGGAATTAGGGCTGTTAGAAGCTGAGAATGGAGGCGGCAACCACCAAGGCAAGAACAAGTAAGCACAGCTCAGAGCCAGAGAGACGGAGCCTTCTCTTTTGACCCTCCTTACTGGGTCTATCTCTGGGACTGGGACTGGGAGGGTCCAAAATGCAAATTGGAATATTGGATTTTTTTTTTATTTTGTTTCCCAATTCCCAAAACCCTTTTTATTACAATCTTTTTTATCTCTTACGACCAGCATTCTTTTTTTTTAAAAAAAAAAAAAGGTAACGTTTATCTAACTACACATTTCTTTTGAATTTTCACATAGTGTAAAAAAAAATTGATTTTTAGTATATTTTGTATTAAACTTTTTATGAAATTAATGTTTTATAAATAAACAAAGGACATTTTTAAATAGATGCACCCGTGTAACTCACGTGACTAAGGTTTCCAACTCATAACTGTTTATACTTTCTAGTTTCTTTTCTTACTCACTTCTGTCGGTATAAAGGTACAGTTGAGGCGATCAAGAATGCAAGAAGCTACATTCATGGAGATTCTCAAACAAAGTGAAATAAAATGCCAAAGGCATCTCCCTCCAAAGCTTGCTTGCCGCTGATCTCAGATAGTAGCCTTTGCATTTAAGCTATGGGAAGGAAGAGGAAGAGAAATGATCCCTCGTTTCCTTGAATAGTGTTTATTTTCAACATGGACAATTGTAATCATTCCACAATGATTTCAATGGCAGCTGGCTGACATTACAGATCACTCCCCTGTCCTGTCCCCTCTCGAACCTTTCCGTTATTTTTGCTAACTACCCAGCTAGCTAAACCACCCAGTTTTCAAAATGGTCATTCACGCAAAGAAAAACAAGGGTCATTCATGAGACCTCAAACCATAAAATGATCCAAAGCGCAGTGCAATCAAGTAATCATTTCAACTAATCATTTTCTACCACACTATAGTGTAACGCAACAGGAAATCTATCTGACGGAAAAGAGCCGCAGAATCATATTGCCATGGAACATCATGAACCAAGCAAAAGAGGCAACTCTTTCAAGATAGCCGCCCCTCAAATTCCACATGCTAGCTCGAATTGCTATGTATGTTTTGATCAAGATCCACTTCAACAGTTGCTACCTGCAGAGCGCAAACAACTAACATCTGTATGGATTCAAAGCTGGTTACCACCTTTTACCAACTCTGGCTAATGCTTCCTTGAATAATTGTTTTTCCTTTCAGTGGGGAGGGGTTAGATTTGTTCAAAATTTTTTACTGTTTACACTCTAGAGGTTACTACTAGGTGTCACTATCCCTTGAAGCTTCCATCCACCAAATCCTGCTACAGAAAATGCCTGAAAAGGTAACATGGAAAGGAAGACACTAGGTTCAGTAATGATTCATCCATTAAAAATTATAAACAAATAAACTCAGATAATTATTGAATATGGTGATTATGCTGCACTGGTCAAGTTTTTCCATCTTCATCTCTGTAAGTCCAGTCCAAAAATGACATTTAACCAATGCTCTCTATATACTTAGAAGTTACTTTAATTAAAAAGAATCTTCTTAAAACCTGTCAACCATGAAGAAGGCTATAAGGGATCAGGCAGAAGAAACATCATAAATCTATTGCAAGATGGATTGAAGGATTAAGGTTTCTTATATGTTTAATTCCAATCTGCTCTTGTTATAGAATTCATTCAGCAAATTTGTCTTTTATGCAGCACCAGTTTTCTTGAGAAATGCCATGGTAAAACAGCTCAGCCACAAGGTTTCATCCCCATCCAGTTATGGAAATGAAAGACACCCTTTCAATGAAGAATCTCTCACACGCACAGTAACTTAGAAAAATAGAAAAAACTCCACACCATGAAAAAGAGGTTGACTAAAATCCATGCTCACCAGAAGCAAAAGTTAGGGGACTGCCTCCATTTGTAACCTTATAATCTTACTTATACTTCTCCAGAAGGGCATCACTCAAACCAGCCCTCTCAACAAGGTTGATCCCACTTCTCCCATTTGTTTCCTAATGAAGGACTTATGAAATGATGCCCTAAATTTGAAGCCAGCTGTGTTTACCCAACACAAGAATAGGTTTCAAAAAATTTTAGCACTAGGCCTTACTGATGTTTCTACTTCAATTGACTATGGCTTTAAAAGTTTTTTAAATATCATGACAGACATATCTGGTCCAACAAAATATCCTATAGGCCTCTACATGAACCCTTGTATAGTCTGATTTTATGTTGCTCAGACACTTCATCTTTCCTGACCTGTGCCTGATACAAATCTGACAGGTGTCGTATGGCTTTCTGACCCTCCAAATATAAGGTAAAACTTAGAAAAAGTAGAACATATCCGTGTCAGACACATACCTGTATCCCACATTCACCCGAGTATGAGCAACATAATCCTGATTTCATACAAATTAGGCAACTAGGTTTAAGCAGAAATGTCCAACTACAATTTTCTTATTGAAAAAAAAAGGAAGAAGAAGAAGATGAAGAACAAAAGAAAGAAAGCCTGCATCAGTCTGATCCATCATGCAACCTGTTCTCAAACATAACTTCAACCAACTCCACCATCAAATCTTCAGATTCTATGAAAGCATGCAACTATATAGTCCTTGAGACAGAAACTAAATTTTGCCTCATGAGAACTTATGAAAATAGTTTACAAGTCCAAGTTAGCACCACTTCTACCAGATCAATTGTTGCAGATGCAAGTAGAAGTTGTTAAAGAGTATAATTGTTGCGGAAAAAACATAGAATATAGAAGTATTAAGCGGTTGGACCCGGCATATTGCTGAACTTATAAAGTTTATACTTCATATACATTACTTCCACAAAAAAAAAAAAAAAAGGTAAAAATGACAATGAGACAACATGACAGAAAATATTTTATGAAGAAAGGAAATGTAACCTCTTCCCAAGATTTTCCAGTAGCTTCAAGCAAAGCAGCATTGCAGGTCTTGAGCTCTATGGAAGCACCGGTGAACATGGAGGCTGCCTCTTCCCATCCCCTATTATGCCCCATACACCTGTATAACTAAAAAAGTGTGACTGCGTGATAACTATGAGGAGACATTTTCTTCGGACATATGCATGCCATAATACTAAATCAGGTTTCAAGTAAAGAGTGGCAACTTATAGTTACCCAATGCTTGAACTTGAATGACAGGCAGAAATAAAAAGAAGACACCGAAGGAAAAATCAAAGTGAGAATAAGAGAGTAGGGACAAAAAGAAACTGACATGATGGTAAGTATTTCATCCCTTGAATACTGACAGATAGTTCGTTGGAGGTGTTCAGCAGTCTGGCCATCCATGGCTGCAATGGAATAAAAACTTGAGATAAAATGGACCTCCGCTTCCAGAAAACCACGCACCTGTTCCTGCATGATATTAAGTGTTGCCCTCGTTCGCAGGGCATCACTGGAGCAATATGAATCAAGAGAATGAGATTTTTTTCTCTTTTAAAAAGCAATAATATGAATTTCGAAATATGATGTTGAGAGAAAATAAGCTAGCTAACCTAGATAAAATAAGCTGAGGGATCCAACCCATATGCTGGAGCTTTTTAGAAACCAAGGCAGCATCAGCTCGTCCGGTTTTACTGAGAGGACGGTCATGATCTGATGGGGTTGCGGTTCGCCAAATTACAGCGTTCACCATTAATATAGCAAGGAGAAGCGATTAAGCATGGTTTGTAGTTAATTAAACAAGAGGCTAGACTGCTACCGAAAGAAATTAAAAGAAAAAAAAACAGGGTACCTCGCAGAGCTGTATGTTGCCAAGAACTCTTGGCATGGCGAAGCAGAATGAGGCGGCGAGAGACGGGTTGGGCCTCCGACGCAGCTAGCTCCGCCTCCGTCTCAATCATTGAACAACTCCTCCTCCAGCGCAAACGGATAGGGATTGGTGTTAAGCCCATGGCCAATGGCTTAGAGGTGGAGGGGGAAATGCCCACTCCCACTGCAGCACTAGCATTCATTTCTGATTGCAGTGATGTTCTGGTTCCTGTATTACGCTGCTATTGCCAATTGTTGTTTCCTGAGTGTCTCCTTTTCCCTCTAATCAATAATCTCAATATATACCCTTCTATTCTATTTAGAGTGCTCCATTGGACCAGGTCGGGCCTGGTTTAGGATGGGCCATTCCGGATCGATACTTTTAAAAGCTAACTCCGATGCTGACCCAGTCCGCTACATCCATACTCTGCCCATGTGTATTTTGCTAATATAGTAATTGGAATTTGATAGTCTCGGACACTTAGAGAATTTTGGGACCTTGCACTTGTGTGACGCCCCTTTTGTGGAGAAGGGCGGGACAGTTCAACGGCAAGGGCTTGAGGCTCGGGAATGGGCGAGCCAACCCGAAGATGGACTAGCAACGAGGGCTGGAACCTCAATTTGGCACTAAGGGACTTGAGACATCGACACCCATGGGCGGATAAGCGTGCAGACCAGCTATCAGATTGGCCGTGCGGGCCAGCAGACAGGCAATGTGTGAGGGCCAGTACGCAGACGGGGTGCGCAAGCATGCAGGAAAATGGCATGCGGCAAAGCTGGCAAATTGGCTCGCAGCTGGTGGGGGCAAACTGCCTAGGCAGTCTGCCAGAAGCGCGGGAAATACTGGCCAGCTCGGGACCTGCGAGGCAGTCTTTGCCTGCCGTTGGCAACAGTGCCAGAAGTGCGTCAGACGGGTCCAGCAGAGTTCAAAACAGCCCCTAGCCGGGAACTGCCTTGTAACGGCTCCAAGGGGTCCTAGGCTATTTAAACCCCTTGAGCCCCTCATTTGTAACTAATGGCTCTTGTATTGAAAATTCTATCAATAAAAGCTCTCTCTTTGTTCTCTCAACTCTCTTGCGCTTGTCATATTCGATCCTAACTAGCTAACTTGAGAATGCTGCTAGCCTTTCTAACCCCTTTTAGCAAGGCAAAAGCTAGGCCACACGGGTCAAGAGAAAACTCCCGTGACACTTGCATGTGATAGATTCCACACTGTTTTTTGACTTGCAACTTATTTTATTGTTCATAAAATGATCATATTTACATTTGTATACATATGCATTTAAATCATATGTTTAGTTTACAGAAAGATACATGCGTTAGGCAAATTAAAAGTACCACTACAAGTGGCAAACCATCTCTCTTATCTAATACAAGAGAGGAGAACATTAATTTCAGTTACAAGTGTGACTCTGGTAGAGTTCAAAAAGAAGAGGGATGATATTAGTTGGAGAAATACAAGTGCTGCGGCGTTCCTTGAGCAACAATAAGCAAGGAGAGGAGCTCATACACTGAATTTTTAAATCCTATTCCATAACCTTGACTTGATCATATGTATGTTTTATACTAGATTCGGAAATCTGCAAAATAATATTCAGTGCCAAGTATATACCCGGTATGTGGTTTTTTTTAGCTATCTTTCTCATACCAGATGGCCAATCCATATGGAAAATGAGAACACAACTTCGCAGACAAGGTTCAAGGATTTGGACCATGAAAGGTCCCTTCCAAATTCCAATACGAGAGTATGTACATTAAGTTTATAAACACTGCGCACTACACTACACTATACTACACTCTCATTTGATCTAGTTGTTCCGTTGAGATAATGGAGAACTATAACTTCCCAAATCGAGTAAAAGAAAAAGGTGTGTAATAATAAATATTCACAAAGCACAACTTTTCAATTATTATTTTGTACATATTTAAGGAAATACATACACATGAGGAATTTCTTCTGAGTGATAAAGGAAAAGAACAAAAAGTTTCTTTGGCTCAGTCTCAAGCTAGTAGCTGAAGATCACATATGGTTGGAGTTTACTGGGACATGAATCAATTGCAACTGCATAAGCTGCCCTCTTAAACTGCTCTCTTCCACCTATAAGCAAAGCAATCCTTGTAAGTTCATAGGTAATCAAATGAAGAAAACTTATCATAAACCAGGTGCTATTCTCAGAAGCAACTTCATAACTGGGAAGATAAGAAAATATATTTTGAAGGCTAACCAGGAATGTATTTGTCTTGGACAATAGATCTCCACATTCGTCAATAAGAGCTCTTTCCCCAACTGCCACTCTGGCTAATTCTGAAATCAATCTTTCCATTTCTTCAGCCTGTGATATTAGAAAAGAACCATTTTTCATAGGCTGGCCAAATTTGGAAAACAAGACACAAAATGCATCAAGATAATCTTCTTGTTAAGTTTCTGCTCATTTTTTTAGCTCTCTACTGAATAAGATTTCTATAACACAATCCTTCCGCCCTGTCCCTGCCTTTGTTATAAAGCTTTGAACATGGCAAATTTTGAAAATAAGCAGCAAAATGCATCCATATAATCTTCTTGTTACTTACTTTCTTTTCTTTTCTTTTCTTTCTTTCTTTTTTGAATAGGATATCTGTAAGACAACCACCCTACCTTTGGCATAAAGCTTTGAACATGGCAAAGTATCATTTCCATCCATTTTATTGCAGATTTCATTGCCTCCCCTACCTTTCTTGTATCTGCCTGCATCAAATGATGAACATGGCATATCGGAAGAAAAACATTAAAAAAAAATTTCTCCATCTGAATAAATGATGAACATACCACAAAGAAAAAGAAAACCAAAGGAAACTACATACCTTAACATTCCCACTGATTGGAAGTCGATGAGAAGTGTTCAACAAAGATTGAATTGCTTCTGCCAATGAATTTAAATAATCCCCTTGAAAGGCGGACCATTCTTCTAGATATGGCATCTAAAAAGAGCCAAAAGAGCACATGTAACTTGTGAATAATAATGTTTTAATTTCAGAGAATGTATGGTCTTACAAATTTGATTTCCTTAAGAAAGGTATGGTTATGCAAGATGAGGTAAACCAAGCAATGATGCAAAATTTTGAAGGCTTGAAAGATTGTGTACTCCAAAAGTTCATGAATGCACATAAGATATACATATTCACCAGGTCAACAGCCTTACTTGAGCTTCCAGAATCTTTGATAAGGTTTTCATTCTTTGCAGAAGTTCAAGTTCAATGCGTTTCCTTCTCACACAATCATTCAACTCTGCTATCTTCACTTCAAGAGAATAAAGTGTTCTCTAGCAAAATGGAGGAACACGAGAAGGATTGGTAGTATTACTATAACAGTGAGAAGATGAATTTAAAAAGTTGACAAGAAAAAGAAAGAAATGCCGTCCACAGAAATTAAAAATAAAATTTTAAAATATAGAGTGTATGTAAAGAATAGAAGTGCAAGAGACGGACAAGCAGGTAAAAGCAAAGAGCTGAATCAAAAAATACTTAATAAGCTATCAAATTATTGAGTGTTGAGAATGTGGCAGTGACTTAGAAGTATCAACAGACAAAATGTTTTAGAATTAATATGTTTTCTGCCCTCTATGTGAAGCTGGACTCACTTCAGTACCAAAATTGTTATTGCCAACGATCACAACCTTCTTTTTCTTTAAGAGAGCAAAAGTGAATGAATAGTGAATGGAAAAAAAAAAAAACAAAGGGCGACATAGAAATGTTAACATTTCCCTTGTCTAAATAGACAACCTGTGGGAGAAATATTGAGAGGAAAGAAGAGAAATTATAAATCACAACTTCTTTCTGGACTCACTTTTAAATCTCCTCAGAAGTGGATGGATTTGGGGATTAGTAACAAAAGCCATTATTTTAACTTTCTGAATGTATTCTCAATTCATTAACAGCAACTGGTTTAAGTATCCCATAAATGTAAATTCACCTCAATTCAGTCTAAATAACTTTTCTTGTCTCTTGTCATTTTCTCCTTCCTTTTCCAACTTAAATCGCTTAGATATTACTGTAATTGCATTGCTTCTCTTAGTGGTCAGAGTGATGATCTTATGCTCCAATGAGCTAGCTTATAGGAAATGCATTAGCTTCAGTTTACACTGATTTTTGTCTCAAAAGAACAACCTCCCTAAATTGACATTTTATTCAACATACATTGACCAACAGATCAGTGTTACACTGTTAATTACCAGCTTAGCTGGAAAAGGAGAACATGCTATTTTTTTTTGAAAGATAGGAGAACATTCTAACTACTAAACTATAATCTAAAAAAGTATGACGGTGTGCCCACAAAGATCTTCAACATAGAAGTATCAACAGTTTACCACTATTTGAAGTTTGAACAAGGTTGCGGTATTCTCATCTGTGAATAGCGACCCATTTAACGCTTCCTAATGAAGTGATATATTATTTATTGTCATTGAAGATAAAAATAAGGTACAAGATTCGGAAGTCAAGAAGGTGATAAATAAAAAGTTTCAAGAAATTTATCTCTTTGGTAGTACAAGCATGGGTTACTTTGCTCTCTAAGCTGAGGCATCTATGAGTCTATGTCGAGACCGTGTAAATTTGATGAGTAGACTAGTTCCCAAGAATGAAGCGAGCAAGGGCGTACCACCCCAGGTTTATCAAACATGACAAAAGCATCAAATGGTGCTAATTGGATATTCCTCCAATTGTGAGGAAGTTAGATAGTATCTGTATTTCGCTTTCATTGAGGAATGAGGAATGAGATGCATATGTGCAAATAGCCTATTGAAAAAAAAAAATCCAGAGCACAGGGCTAACCTCAGTTTCTCCTTTTTGAATTTGCATGGAGGCTTCTGCCTTTGCATTGGCATATCTCCACTGCAGGTAATAATTGTGAAGCAATTTTAGGGAATGCAGATCTTCTTGATGACTGGAAATTTTCTTAGGCCTCCTTATTGCATCCGTCCCGGCCTTTGTATGGGAAGGGACCGGAGGCAGGGAAAGGGGCCCCATCCTAGTAGAAACGCCCTTTATTGGAGGATTTGGATGATGAAATAGAGACGGTTCACAAATAGATAACGGTGAATTCAGAGAGCGGGAGAGAGGGGAAGCAGGGAGTTTCGATGAGTCGACAACGTTATTGACATTTCTGTCTGTGAGCAATCGAGTGGATACGGAAGGTAACAGATCTGCCTCAGGCATGGAAGAGCAGAAATTTATAAGGGAACGAGTTGTGCTGCCCATGTCGTTGGAAGAAACGGAAGAGGCTTCCTGAGAGGGAGATGAAACATTTGGTTTTGATGATAAGGCCATCCCGCTAGATTGCAACAGCCTCGCAGCGGCTGAGGCTGTGGCCGTTGATGATATGTTGGCAGAGCGGTGGTTTAATCTTATTCTTGATGATGATGATAATGTTGCGGTTCTGTCAAAACTGCTGATGGTGGGCGTGGGCGTGTCAGGCTTCGAAGGAGCACCTGTTGTACTTCTCCCAAATAATTTGCCACTATCGCTATAGGTTCTGGAGGGGTGATGTTTCTTTTGAATGTTACTATTACTATTAGTATTGACAAACGAGGATTCCAAGCTCCGTGGAGTCTCAGAAGGGGCAGGCCTGTTCTCATCTGCCTCCATTTCCAGGTGCCGCCTTTGCCGCTGTGCTGAGATCGAGCGCAGCTGCTTGAGAAGAGGCGATTTGGCTAGTTCACCAGAGTACGAGGATCCCACTGGAGACATGAACCTAGAGCTGACTTCTCTCACCCTGGGCCGCCGCTGAGGCGGGTGGGGAAGGGGTGGTGCCACCGCATGGTTACTCTCGACAACTCCTCCCGCTTGTACCATCATCAAAAGAATCTATTGAAATTCGATCAATCGCTGTCTGGCGAGGCTACTCAGCTTCTGTCCGTCTTTGTTTATGGGATCGAAATCTATTAACTTGACCGAGAGTAGAGCGCTACTTTCCCAAGAAAAATCTAGCCGTTGGGAGCAACGTTCTACTTTTCAAAATGAATTGCGTGATCCGACCGAGATTTCTAGCCGTTAACTACTACTAAATTACCATTTAGGAATGGCAGCGGATATGCATCTTATCCGACCCACTTCAATAAAATTAAAGTATTAAACTGAGAAAATTGTGAAAAACGGAACTCATGATAAGATAATTTCAAAAATAATTATTCATATAAAGTTATATATTTTTAATCAAAAAAAGTATGAGTAGACCAAAATGCTTTTAAAAATATCATTTTAAATTAGGGTCTCGATATCTCCCTCCCGTCAGAGAGAAAATAGAAAAAAATAAAAATAAATGCTCAGTTGTTTAAGCTAGGTCATCTTTCTCTCTCAACTCTTTGAACTGTCTCAACTTTGCCAACTCTCTGTTGAGCACCATCGTTTTCAACTCTCTCAGCTCTCTGAATTGTATGAGCTCTATCAACTTTCTGTTGAGCATCATCGTCATCGAGCTATGGTCTATCTCTCTACATCTGGCCATATTGTCGTAGATTAACAAACCCAGGCAACAGAGATGACATTAAGGTATGTTATTGGGTTTATTGCTACAACACTTAAATTTCTGAAATATTTGGTGTAAATTAGAACATAGATTATAAACATTATCCAGAGTTGTTACACGCCATACATCTATAACATGTGTTAACGTTATTTTAGCGTGTCACGACATTGGTTATTTTAGAACAGTTTGTGTAACGAGTTAATAATTACACTGATTGACGTGTCACACACGCCACGAGTATTTTTATGCCAGTTCGTGTAAGGACATAGTAATTATAGTCATTGGTGTGTCAGCGTTGGCGTTATATGCATGGCGTGTTATCACATTTTACGTTATATGCATGGTGTGTTACCACATTCTACGTTATATGCATGGTGTGTTACCACATTCTACGTTATATGCATGGCGTGTTGCAACATGACTAAGAAATTCTAGATCACGGCATGTCATGTAATGTGCTAAATGATTGAAAAATTATTATTGTTTTCAAAATTTCAGTGGGGTTCCAATTGTGCGACTTGTGATAAGACACGGTGGTTAGTGGGTGGATGGCATTTACAAGGGTGGTGAGTCACGAATGCGGGGGGTTAGGAGTGATTTGTCGTTTGTGGGATTGATGAAGCTGGTTGAAGATGTTGTTGGGGTAAATTCAGAAATTGACGAGATTGAGTTACATGCATTGATTAGTACACCCGGAGAGCTATCACAACCAATTATCAAGGACGATGAAGATGTTGCATTAATTTTGCTAGAACAGAGGAATGTTCCGGCTGTGTATGTCAGCATTAAGGGACACTAAACAAATGTTATGTCACATGAAGAAGTTGAACAATATGGTAATCAGGTCAATCAAAATAAGATATACAATGCTTCACATATACCACAACATTCGGTCCGTAACCCATAATAATGGCAATTGACGTATGCACAAGATTTTGTGCAGCCCGGTAGACACACGACATTCACAGAACAGTTGGCTGCACAATTCCGATCAGGATGTGCATCGAACCAATTAGTTACTTCTGTCCAACAAATGCAACGATCGGGTGAAACTGTACAGGATGTAATGACATTTTCAAATGAGAATGAGACACTTGAGTACAACACTGTGACGTTGGAAGGTGACACTGTGACGCTCGAGGATAATACTGCATGTGATAAGGGAAATAAGGATTTATTCCCTGTTGGTGAAGATAGAGTTGATCACAATTCGGATGATGGGCCTGATGAATGGCATGATGAGAGTTCAGAGGAGGATTGGCTTTATGACAGTGACATTCCAATTTGAAATAATGTTGAAGGTGAAAAGGAACCTGTTGGAGGTGTTGATGTAGGAGATGTTTAGTGTGATGACCCTATATACAATAACCCCATCGCTGATGAGAACGGGATTCGTTCCCCTGGAACAGTGCTCCATGACAGTTATCAAGAAATGAAAAATGTAGGGATATCTCGTACGTGGGTAATTTCAAGTGCAGAAAGGTTTTCCTTCCAAACAATTATAACTGAAGAGTCGACATGTGCCAATGATCGCTTATACAAAGGAAGAATATTTTCCTCGAAGGCCGAGTTGAAACGAGCTTTGAACATGTTGGCTTTAAAAGAGCAGTTTAGGATAAAAGTAAAAAGGTCATGTAAAGCTCATTATGAGGTTGGTTGCAAGGACAAGGCATGCAAGTTCAATGTGCGTGCAACAAAGTTACTTGAAGGAGGAGAATATTGGCAAGTTTGGACATTCCAAAAAGTACACAAGTGTACTGTCAATGGTTTGCAAGGGCGATTTGCAACCGCGAATGTGAAGATAATTGGTGAACTTATGTCACACAAGCTTCAAGCTAATGGAGTAGCATTGAGACCTAAGGACATAATTGGCGAGATGAGGTTTCAATAGGGATTGGAATGCTTGTATGGAAGCCTGACAAGTGAAAGAGTATGCGAAGATGCTTGTTTTCGATCCCCTGGAGGAGTCATTTGAACTACTTTCGTCTTATTTTTATATGTTGGAACAAGAAAATCTCGACACAGTCACTGCGGTGGCTACTAATGAGGCAAAAAGATTCAAATATTGTTTCTGGGCATACGGGGCTTGTATTCGGGGGTTTAAGGATGTATTGCGTCCTACGTTTGCAATTGATGTGACATATATGAAAGACAGGTTCAAGGGTGTCCTATTTGTTGCTGTATGCAAAGATGCAAACGAGTGCGTATATCCAGTTACGTTTGGCATGGCCATGTTGAGGATAAAAACTTGTGGACGTGATTTCTTAGCAACCTGCGTGATGCTGTTGGTTGTCCTAAAAACACTATGTTCATTTCTGATCAGCATCTCGGCATTTAGAAAGCAATCTAAAATGCATACCTAGAAACGCACCACAGTTTATACGAAAACCACTTGAAGAAAACCTTTAAAAACAAGTTCAAGCATAACGACGTTTCTATGATTTTCACCCTTACTCGAGATTGCTATAAGGTTTTCTATTTCAACAGACATATGAACCAGCTCAAACAGATTCACGCGAGAGCCCATGCTGGCCTTATGAGAATAGGCCCTGAGAGATGGGCACGTGCCTGTTCACCAGCAAGGCGATACCAAATGATGACATCCAACATTGTGGAATGTGTAACTCATGCTTGGAACATGCAAGACAAATGCCAATCACTATTTTAATCGAGTTCGTTAGAGACATATTCCAGTGTTGGTTCCATGACCAATACGAGGAGGCCGTCAAGGTGACCACGCCCCTCAGCCTTGGGTTGCCAGGTAGTTGAGCAAACGGTTCAATGATGCACATCGCTTTGTGGCTAAACCTATCAATCGAGTGGAGTTCGAAGTTAAAGACGGGAAGATGGACGGACTTGTAAACCTGTCCACGAAGACGTGTTCATGTTGTGAGTTCTAAACAAATTTACTGCCATGCAAGCATGCCATTGCAGCAGTAAGGTTAGAATATCTTTATTTCTTATTTGAACCCTAATTGACATAGTATTTACATTGTGCTTAAAGATTGAGTTCATTGTATTTTTCAGTAAATGCACACGTGAAGCTATTAAATTATGTGCTGACTACTACAAGAAAACCATTTTGGTGGAGGGTTATGCGGGGTCCATTCACCCGGTAGGCCATCCTAATGAGTGGGACATCCCCCCTCATGTGAAACAAATTGTTGTCTTGCCACCACTTTGGCGAGGCCAAGCAGGAAAACCTAAGAGGAAAAGGATTCCATCGGTAGGTGAAGGCAGTCAAGCACGGAGATGTTTGCAATGCAAGAGGTACGGCCATAATAGACAAAATTGCCCATTACCATTTGCAGTTCCATCCACAAATCCAGCACCATCTCCAAGTCAATCGACGCTTCCACGAGTGCGTTGACCGAAAGCATGTTCAAGTTGCAAACAAATCAGTCACACACGCAATAACTGTCCAATACGAAGGACAATGTCTGAAAACATAGGGTGTTTTGTGGATGAAGACAGCTTGTCGACCTAACTCAATGTGTAACCCATGTGCAATACCTTTGTCACAATTTGCTCTTACAGTATCTTACATTCATTCATATTTGGATTTGTGTTTGTTAGTTTCCTGTTGTAGATGAGTCTTTATTTTTTTAATTTTGTAGATATATTATTTGATTATTTATTTCATTTTATCCATAAATTTGAACACTTAATAGACTTGCAAAGTCCCTATACTGTTACCTCCATATAAAACTTTAAGCCAATCAATTAACAAAATAATAATAAAAATATTGTACAAAGAGTTTACTTCAAAGGATGCAAGTATAAAAAGATAAAAATTTGGACTAATTAAAAACATATGATATGAAATTTAAGATTAAAACACATGACTTGATAAAAAAAATTTTAAAAATTTATGGATCATCCAATCAAATTTGATTTATGAATTATAATAATTAATTTTTATTAAATCAAAACATTTTAAAAATAAAATTGAAATATAAAGACGAAAATTCCTGAAAAATATATTATGCTAAGCTGACATGCTGGGTGCATGCAGATTTCTGTGATGACATGTTGACTCCTTGCAGCATTGTTGAGTGACACGACACGCCCTATCTTGTGGTGACACGTTGAGTAGAACCAAATTGTTAGCGTGACACACTGAGGGCATGCAGATTTCTGTGGTGACATGCTGACTTCTTGCAGTATTGTGGGGTGACATGGCACACCCCATCTTGTGGTGACATGCTGAGTGAAACCAGATTGTTGGTGTGACACGTTGACAGCATGCAGATTTTTGTGGTGACACGCTGACTTCTTGCTATATTGTGGAGTGACACGGCACGCCCCATCTTGTGGTGACACGCTGAGTGGAACCAGATACTTAGTGTGACACGCTGAGTGCATGCAGATTTCTGTGGTGACCCGCTGACTTCTTGCTGTATTATGGGGTGACATGGCACCCCCCAATTATGGTGACACGCTGACTTGTTCCAGTTTTCAGGGGTGACACACCATGCCCGAATTGTGTGACACTCCACATGGTTGGAGTATTAAAATTTAAAGGCACTGTATTTGAATTGAGAAAGAAAAAGTAATGTATAAAATGAACAAATATTAAAATTAATAAATTAATTGTATATACAAAAATGTACAGACAAAGGTCGATATGTTCAGGGTTCACTTTTACAACTGTTGGAAAAAATTTCTAGAGCGTATTGGCAACGCATATTTGCAATCATATTCTGCTTAACTTTGATTGATTATGATTGCAAGATATCATCAATGTACCCTATCATGAACATACCGCAGCTAACACTATCATTCTGTCGATGCACTTTAGCTTTTGGCAAATGAATGTCCAATGGCATCGGCATCAAATCTCGTGTCTTTCGACGTGTTTTGTTGAAATAACCGACTTAGTGGCAGATGATTGGCATAAATGTAGTAAGGGGTGTCATTTGAGCCGCTCGCACTCCGTTATCCTTAGCATCCGAAGTTCTTGCAGAGTCCACCACCTTGATCGTCCACCTCACCAAGTCGATCTTCGCTACCACCCAATGCCCACCAACATTGCAAGGTGCGAGGATGAAATCGACATCTTCCCATTTTTTCTCGTATGTCGACTTTTCACCCTCCACATACGTCCGTAACTCATCAGGAAATACCATAATTAACCGGGCATCTTCAGTTGGAAATGAGATGTGTAGCATGTGGATGGCGTCCTGTGAAGCATGTATACATTAGCTTACGCTTAATGCAATAAAAAACTTAGTATTTTTAGAATTAAAAAATTTTCAAATAAACTTACGAAAAATATCGTGTCAACCACGCATGCATAGGTAGTGTACAGCTTCGACTTCAGCCCTGTCATTCGCTTACAAAGTATGTTGAGGTATGCATCTATATATTCACTACTCATTTCTTCTTTGGGATCCTCTAATGTTGTGAAAAAGTCAGCCCCTTGATCCTCTAAGATCCCGATGTTACGCTTGCATATGTAACAGAATGAGTTTGGAAAGCCTTGGTGGATTAATGTTTCATTAAAAAACAATATTTACAATGTTATTTATGAGCTTACCTCGCGCACTCATCTTTCATGAAAGCTTCATATGCTTCAACCGTTGTGCTCTTAACATCCCGACGACTCACTGAGGGGTCGATGTATGGGCTTGCCTTGTGTTTGCTCGCCATTTTCACCCTGCCTGCTCAGTTGGGTTTGAAATTTATGTTGTACGATGATGGATATCAGATGACTCTAGTGACAACAACCATAAGCCGCTGGCTTCAGGAGTGCTCTAAGGAAGATGGTCCCCTCCTATTGCTGGCTCCACTAATGCATCGGCCTTAGAAAGATCCTCTTCTTCTGCCACGACTGAGTGAAGGTCCCCTTCCCTTCCCGCAAATGCATCGATAACCGAATCTATCTGAGGAACAAGGTCTCCCTCAGCACCAGCAACATCATCATGAAGATCCTCTCCTTCCGCCACGATTGAGTGAAAGTCCCCTCCCTTTCCGCAGATGCATTAATAATCGGATCAACCTCAAGAACAAGGTCTCCCTCAGCATTAACAACGTCATTGTGAATGTGCACACCAGGTTCATCATCGTGGTCCTCACCAGCACCTTTAGATGAAGGACTGTTGTACATAACAAGATAAATAGGAAAATTCGTTAACTCATATAATACCACAAACCATAAACTGAGACCAAAAAATAGAACTACACATACTAAACGTAAACGACCAATATATGAGTGAAGATAGAATAACGTACCTGTGATTTCAGGTTGTCTAGAATCCGAGCAACTACATAATCCTTAAACGTTTGCATCGACAGAGTCAATGACTGAATTAAAGCCTTTAGCTTTGACATGTCTTTTTCATACCGGTGCATGATCCGTCGCAGCTGATGCTTTGTTACTATTCCGTCATTGACTCTTGTCGACTGGGTCAACTGTAATAACAAATATTACTGTGTTATTCAATAATCATATATGAAATTATTAAACATTACCCGTTAGAACTTTAATATCCTTACTGACGGCTCATTACCACTTTGCGGTTGAGCAGGACCTATTGGTGGTTGAGGAGCTGTCGCCGTATCGTCCAACTGCAAACATAGATATGTTATTCGATAATCATATATGAAATTGTTGAATACAAACCGTTATAACCGTTCTTACCGGCTCCTCGTTAGCACTGTGAGTCTAAGAAAGATTTATCGGTGGTTGTGGAGTTGTCGTCGCATGGTCCAACTACAAACACAGATATGTTATTCGATGATCACATATGGAATTGTTGAACACAAACCTTTAGAACCATCCTTATCGGCTCTTCATTGCCATTGCCATGGTCGTCACTTTCCCCCATCAACTCAGGGACCAACAACTTATTGACGACAGCAGAGGCAGTGCGCCTCCGCTTCATGTAACCGATGGCTCTTTTGTGCTTCAAGTTTCTCCTCTTTTCCCTCGCACTTAAGCTCTAATCCACCTGATTCTCCATGTGCCTTATTGGCACGTATTGGTGGCCTTCAGATAATGGGACATCAATGTCCACAAAATAACGCTGGTTGGTCTCATCCGGGTAGGCTCCAAGGTCTCTACTGCGCACAACTACAAAATAGGGATTGTGATTAAATTTTAGGGAAAATTATTATACAAATTAACAACAAAAATTATTAGCTATTCACTCACCTGCTGAGATGACTCCAACATCTCAACTGCCTTATAGAAGTCTTTTAGCTTCTAGTTGCATTGCCATCTGTACATGCATGGGTAGACATCCTTCGGAGAAGAGGGGGAACTATCTTTTGCAAGGCCAGAATTGCCTTCATTACCCAAAATTGCAAGTCAAATGTAACCATTATCAAATCGTAAATGATAAATGATTGCAACAATAAATTATTATGTCAAAAAGAAAATGAAAAATGTTATGTGATAGTACTTGTATCACCCACGTGAATTCGTAAATGTTGTATCGTAAACGAGCCTTCTGCACGTTCGAGGAAGGCACTTTAAACCCCTTCAAAAGGTAGTCCAAGGTTAGCCTCCAAATGTGGTGACTCTATAGGAAGACATTCCAAGCGTCGATGTCCTTCACCAACGAGAAGAGCCAAGGCGTCACCCGTCTACTGTAGTCTTGACCAAATAAAATGTTATTTACGATCAAGATGAGTGCCATCTTGGTCGCGTCTCTCGATCGCTGAAAGTTGCCTCCGCAAAACGTATCAAGCAAGGCCTGCAACTTAAAGCTCTGTTGCCCGTTCCAGTATCGCACATGAATTTTGTCCACAACAACCTCATACAGTCGTGTGAACACATCCGGCATTCGACCAAACTTCAATCTGGTGATAAAGCAGAACTCTTGTTTTGATATGCGAGCCTTGCTTTTCCCAATGGCAAACCATAGCTCATGCTCCATTGAATCTGTCATAGTGATTCGATGGATCATGATGTTATGCAAGAGACTAACGGAGAAGTATCTTTGCGGATATACGTCCAGCAGCAACCCGAAGCACGTATGCTTCACTACATCATACTCCCCTTTCTCTTGGAGGGTCTTGTTGATGTAATGTAGTTGCGACCACTTACAATGAGTGTTAATAGCGACATTGAACACCCACTTCTCCCTCGGCACAATAAGCAAATTGTCAAGATCCTCATATTGTTTGGACTGCATTTGCAAAACATGGCACACATGCACGAGCGGGTTAACCCATAATGTGGTAACACGCCATACATATAACGTAAACTGTGGTAATACGTCATGCATATGACGTATACTGTGGTAACACGCCATGCATATAACATAAATTGTGGTAACACGCCATTCATATAACGTAAAATGTCATAACACGCCAACGCTGACACGCCAATCACTATAATTACTATGTCCTTACACGAACTGGCCTAAAATACCCATGGCGTGTGACACCCGAATCAGTATAATTATTGACCCGTTACACGAACTGTCTTAAAATAACCAATGTCATGACATGCTAAAAACCCCAAAAGGCAGTATACCCACTATATGCCATATCTGTTGTATTTCAAAACTTTTGGTACGACCATAAAATCGGGAAGAAAACAGTTTAAACATAACAATTGAAAAAGATTGAAAAAACACGAACATATCACACAAACCCAACAAAAAATCAACAAACAGAAGAAAGTTTTAAAAGGAGTTTTATTTTTAGACTGACTGACCTCTTCACTGATAACCGACATTGTTGTTATGGTGTCTTCAAGCTTGCAAAGAAGAAAGTCGAGCACTCTGTTATATTTGGGAATGAGGAATGAGGAAAAACATAGACATTTGTGATTTCTAGAAAATATTTAATTAAAATGAAATGGCCTCACAATTTCCTCTATAGATATTCATTTATTGAATTCATTCAGTTGAAGTCCAATCGGTTTCCTCGTTATTTACCCATTTTTTTTCCTTTTTCAAACCATGTTGTGTCACCCATCAATTGCCATGCTGTGTCACACACTCTAAACCTTGTCGTGTCATGGATCTCCATGAAGTCTGACAAACTCTGAACATTGGAGTGTCACAAATATCTTCCATGGCTTGTCACGCCTCTGAACGCTGGTGTGTCACAGATTCCCTCCATGGCGTGTCACCTACTCTGAACGCTGGCGTGTCACAGATTCCCTCCATGCCGTGCCACCAACTCTGAACGCTAGCGTGTCACAGATTCTCTTCATACCGTGTCATCAACTCTAAACGCTGACGTGTCACAGATTCCCTCCATGGCGTGTCACCAACTCTGAACGCTGACGTGTTACAGATTCACTTCATGTCGTGTCACCAACTCTGAACGCTGACGTGTCACAGATTCCCTCCATGACGTGTCACCAACTCTGAACTCTAACGTGTCACAAATTCCCTCTAGGCGTGTCACCAACTCTGAACGTTGGTGTGTCACAACCGTGTCACACATTCCCACCATGGTGTGTCACAAACTCTAAACCCTGCCGTCTCACATCAGTGTCACACATTCCAACCATGTCGTGTCACAAACTCTAAACCCTGCCTTGTCACAGGCCTGCCACACATTCCCACCATGTCGTGTCACACATTCCCAACATGTCGTTTCATAAACTCTAAACCCTGCCCTACCACAGCCATCTCACATATGGCCTGTTGTAGCACGAACCATTTCGTGCTTTGGATTCACATCTTTCTCCTTTCGATTCACCACCGTATCACGGATTTCTGGTTTCACATCATTCTTCAAGCTTTCGATTCATCATGACCGGTTCCTCGTTCGGTTTAATAACACTCTTCTCTTATTATCTGAATGCTATGTCCAAAATTTCTGAAAAACCATCTCATACAACATTATTTTGTTTTGCACAAGTTTTGCGAAAAAAATATATGTTTTTAAGAAAAATAATTATCTGTGTTTGCAGTTGGACGATAATTCAGAAGATGACTCAAAGAAGAAGGCTCATTAAGGACCTTTTTGTCCCAAAATATATTCTTTTGACTAAAAACAGTTAAAATTATCTGGATTCTTATTTACAAAAACATATTATTTTTAAGGGTTAAAAAAAAATTTCCCAAATGAAATTACTACGTAGAGTATCCACTATCCCAACATAACTATAAACAATGTTTTTTTAAATTAAAAGAATCTTGGAGTTGTGATAATCAAAATGTTTCTAACAGATATTTTCTGTAGATGGTATGTTCTATATCTAAAAAATGTGTAAGAATTTAACATTTTTAAACATATTAGATTTCAAAAAGTATGAATTTTATGTTAATAGTAGAGTGGTAAAATGTATACGATACCAAATGATTCTAATGAACGAAAACGCACATAATAATTTGTATCGTTTAGAAGGTAAGCTTGAAGTGAAAGGAACAATGCACAATAGATGACAATTATCAAGTAAGGCCTTTCAAAAAAAATTATTGAACTAAAATTTAATTTGTCATGAAGGTGATGAAAGGATCCCATGATATAAATACTTGTGAGAAGACAAAAAAATCTTACTAGTGTTGATGAATTGGAGGGTCCCTTTCAAAAGTCAATTAATATATGTATTAATCGGTTTTTGAAATTAAGTATCGAATCAGTTCAATTATTTATGTTTAGTCAGAGTATTTTTAAAAGGTAATGACTTGAAAAATATTGTGTTTAAAGAGTTGGTTAAGACATTAGAAAGTAAGTGTGGAGAGTTAAAATTGGGTGCAACTAGTAAAAAAAGATTAAAAATTGTGATATTATCCTTGCAATTAAGCGTGGATGAAAATTCATTGATGGTTGGTATTTAAATTCAACTTGTGTCACTCATGTATGCTTCCAAAATTTTTTTTGTAATTTACAAATTTAATTTTGTACTCTCTTTCAGGTGGTATGATCAATATCCAAAGATACCTTAGAATCTAAAATCATAGCGTATTAGACTTAAAATGATATGAATTTTCTACCAACTTGAAGTGATAAAATTCGCACAAGGTGGCATGGTCCTCAATCTATTCCCCGCGCTCCATAAAGTCGTTGAATTGGGTTGAAAAAAAAAAAAAAAATCTTTGAATTGGTGGAACCTGGAATAAAGATAGTAGAAAATAAACTTTAGGAAAGTCCGACCTCCTAACTAGGGAAAAGACTAAAAGGCTAGAAGAAGAGGACAGAGGTTAATCTGAAAATTACCGTCGCCGAAACCGTTGTTGGAGGCGGAGGAGGTGGTCCTTGATTGTTGATCCCGTGACCGCGAGGCTCTTCATTGCTTCAACGGAAAGGATGGGGATTTCAACGGTGGAGGAAGGGAGCCCCGGAAAGGAGCAGCAGGCCGCTGGATTGGGGATTCTCCTTCAGATTATGATGCTCGTCCTCTCTTTCGTCCTCGGCCATGTTCTTCGCCGTCACAGATTCTATTATCTTCCTGAGGCCAGCGCTTCTTTGCTTATCGGTTAGTCAATTCCTTCCTGATTATATTTCTATCTTATATTTCTACTTCCTCGGTCACGAAAATAATCTTTCTACCAGGTTTGATTGTTGGGGGACTTGCTAACATCTCCGACACTGAAACAAGCATAAGGTCCTCCATTGCTTCCTATTATTATATATTCTTTTCTTTCTTCGCAGTTTTCCATTTCAATCTTCTGTGACTAAATTGGAAACCCTGATTTCATTTCCTATTCCTCGGCAGGGCGTGGTTCAATTTCCATGAGGAGTTCTTTTTCCTCTTTCTCCTACCTCCAATCATCTTATATCCTTTCTTTTTTTTATAAGTAAAGATTTGATTCCTACTTTTTCTTTTTCAATGTATTTGCCTCCCATATATTAACATGTCTACACATTTCTCTTATTTCTTAATCTCAGTTGCCTTCTATAGCTAATTGTTTTTCTTAACTCCCTCTTCCGGCACTCAATCAGGGTTCAGCCTATCACCTGTAAGTAGTATTTCTGTCTCTATATCACATATAACTACATACTTGCATTGTGTTGTGCATGTTGGTCCTTCCTTTAGTTCTCACCTTGTTTTCCCCCTTTTGGCAGAAACCCTTTTTCTCCAACTTTGGGGCCATTGTCACATTTGCTATCCTAGGGACTCTTATAGCTTCAGTTGTTACAGGCGTTTTAGTGTGAGTATTTCTTCATTATAAAGATATCAGTCTTTTGCATGATGAAAGAGTCTTACCTTGTTCTCACTACCTTTTAACCCCCTCATATTTTACAGCTACCTCGGTGGTCTCATGTACCTCATGTACAGACTTCCTTTTGTTGAATGCCTAATGTTTGGTGCTCTTATATCAGCAACCGATCCTGTTACTGTTCTTTCCATATTTCAGGTTTTTATTTTCTGCCTTGCTGGCTATCTGTTGTGTCAGGGTTAAGGTTAAACAAAAACATAAGTATACTATTCTAATACATGGCATACACCTCCTACAAGACCAAAGAGTGCAAATCAATAAAGATTGTTTAACAATCAATTTCAATTATCTGAAATAGTAGTAGCTTTCACTCATTTAATCGTGCTGCAGTCAAAATGAGTGTTTTCTGCTTTGAAGTATCAATATATGGCTTATTTCTTTATTGGGAAAAATGATGTTATTGAGATTAACTTAGGGTCCATCTGATTGCCACTTTTGCTATTTGCTTTTGTTTCCAAAATAATTGCTAAAAAGCAAAATAAATTATGACCAAGGATGAACGAATAACTTAAATGCAACACCAAATCTTACAAAATTGTTTTATTAAAGTATAATCATGCTTTTCATTCTCCAAAAAGAATTGCAATTTTAGTTCTTAGTATTACTTTTGGATTGGAATATGCTGTTTTACTTTTTTCTTCAAAAAGCATAAGGCAAGTACCAAAAGAAAAAACCTAATGGGACCTTTAAGATAACATAATAGTGAAGCAACTGTGCTAAACAAAAAAAAGAAGAAGACAAGCTTAGATATACTCTTATTCCCTTGATCTCTAGCTCTGTCTTTGCTTAGCTGCTTTAACTTTTGCAAATACTTTTGGTAATTTTAACCTTCTACTGGTAATGGTTCTTTGAAGGATTTATGGTTTTTCTTTTTCCTAGTCCACCACTTAACAAGACTTTCTTTATCTTAGACAAAATTTCAAGTCCTAGCTTTTATGTTAGGAGAAATATCAAAGTAGTTTTTCTTTTTCCTTTCATCTCCTGAGAAGTTATAATGCTAGTCTCTAAGTAGTAAATGTATTGGTAAATTATCCCATTTCAACTTTTAGATCACGTCTCCATTCGTAATGATCTTAATTGCAGGAACTTGGCACTGATATGAACCTTTATGCTTTGGTGTTTGGTGAATCTGTCTTGAATGACGCTGTAAGTTGTAGTAGCATGCTATTGATCCCCTTGTTTCCTGTTTTTAACATCTTGTGCTGCGCATGCACAATATTTACTGGGTGAATTGGTTCTTTTTGTAGATGGCAATATCTTTGTACAGGTACGTGAAGTACTTGCATTTGTCCTTTGTTATTGGAATGGGTAGTTATCAGTTTTAAATCGAGTGTTGCTTCTTTATGCAGGACAATGTCCCTTGTAAGAAGTCATGTCTCATCTGGACAAAACTTCTTTATGGTGATTGTCAGGTTTCTTGAGACCTTTGTTGGCTCAATGTCTGCAGGTCTGTCTTAACTTTTGGATTTGTTGAAACTTATCATTTCTCTCTTAAATCTATATACTAGTTAATTGTTTTTAATTGGAAATGAAAAGCAAAAATTGTTTTGCTAAGCTTCATCTTGCAAGTGAATACATGGTAAATGTTTATTTTTTTCATCTTGCAATCTAGCTGTAATTATGGTTTATCTTTCTTTAAGTTATCATTCATATCATTGATTGTTTCACAAGTATTAAAGTGCATATATTGTTTTTTACAAAGAGTGAGAGAATGTTTTACTATCTTTTTCTTTTATGTTTTAACTTCTCTAATGGCCTGGCTAAACATTTTTTTAGTCTACCTTAAATAATAATACCAGGTTTCTACTTTGGGTGCAATAGATGCAAGATCCTTCCCACACTCACCCACCTGAACATCCCAAGAAGAAAAAAAACCAAGCTGGAACTTAAAAACAATAATCAGCTAAATCCTGTACAGATCTTAGCATCTTTATCTTTTGATATAATCTTTGAGAATGAAGAAAATTATGGTATCATTAATACTACAGAATCTTACACAAAAAATTTATTACTGTTTTGTACCCATTGCAAGTGTCAAAACATTTATGCAGCTCTATAACCTTTAAAGACATGTTTCAAACACAAAGGAACTTCCTCTTTATACTGGCATGCAAGAAGCTTTCAAAGAATCTGTTGCAACAACTAGAATTTTAATTCCTTTATCTCTGGCTGTAGTCATCCTCATATTATGCCAAGCTCATGGAAATGAATACTAGCAGGTTAACAGACATAAGTAAAAGCCAATAACCTCTCCGCTAAGTTCATCACAGTTCAGGATATTAGAAGCTGTTATTAGGTTTCTCCCATTCACAAGCTTTCTAAGTTCATGCTGATAATTGACTGCCATACCTATTCTCTATTCCTATACTATGAGTTTCCACTTGAATTTGAAATGCACATGGTAAGAGAAATTTAATGAGCTACAGCATGATATTCCTACTTTTTCACCAACCAAGTGTCCGATCTAAATGAGATAGGCAATATATGGTTGCTACCCAAGTTTTCCTTACTCTAAAATCTTATCTATGATTGTATAGCACCCAAGTTTTCTGTACGTCTAAAATCTTATCTATGATTGTATAGTTTTTATGGATCCAGATGGCTTTAGCAAGACCAGAAATAACATTTAACAATCAACAATCATCCTTTTCTAGTATAGTAAATCTTTACTCTTTCATCTGCTCTTTAGAGTTGGGCTTGAGATAACCCTTGTTGGTGAATAATGCAACTTCCTAACCAAATTTGCCCAAGGAAGATAGACAAATTGATCTATTATAGCCAATCAATTACTTAAATACTTCCAATTCTATTTTTATAAGAAACAAATTCCTCGTGGCTGGTTTGAAGCTGCTGGTGGTAGAATCAACCTTCAACTTCTCCAGACAAACATCTTAAACTTTTTCCAGAAGTATTTTCTCCCAAACAATTTATTATTGGATCTTTGAGGAACCAACAATCCCAATAAAAGATAGAGAGAGAATTATTACTATTTCTTAACGAACTTCTACTTTTATTCTGGTCTTCAAAAGCTTGTTCCAAGTTTTTGGAAAAGCCATGCATTCATAATACAAACGTAGTGGAAAATTTAAACCTTTCTCTTCGACACGAATGTAGTTTGGTTGTTTAATATAGATAATCCTAACCAATAGCTAGAAGATTATTATACTTTTAAGTCTTTGATGTCAAAATGAAGAGGCTACCACAACAAAGATATTGAGATCATCTACCCACCAAGCTCGGGATTCTGCAAACCTCAAGCTGAATAAGTGTCTAGCTTCCAATGGTGATCCACACATATGGAAGTTGAACACCGAAGGTGAATGGGTTTTGCCTATGTATTTGAGCCTAGTGCTCGCTAGGGAGTTTCTCACTTCTTTAAGGAGTAGCCAAAAACCAGCAAGAACAAAAAAGGAAGACGAATGCTGATACCGATGGTTTTAACCTAGGGCTGTTGATATCCATGGTCTAGAGGAGGTTAGTGGCTATCAATTTCTCTCCTCTCTTTTCTTGCTTGCCAATTAAGTTTTTGGGATGTCTTTAGAGTGCAACATAAGCATATATTTATAAGCGATTCAAACCCTAATAGGTTTATCATAACGTTTATGCTAATTATGGAAATGTCTCAATTTAATTGAACTCTTTCAATTAAATCTAATGAAGTTCAAAACTTTTTTGCAATCAAGTCCAACTTAATTCCCCATTTTACATTCGTACTTTGACATCCTTTGTATGTGAACTTTGTGATAAATATGAACTATTTTGCATTCATCATCAATTTCGAAATTGATTAGGTCATATTATAAGTCAAGATTGGCATATAACAATATGTCATCATTACCCAAATGTTAAGAAGAGTCAAAGATGTTTGACTTAACTCTTTAGTGCTCAATCTTCGAATGTATTTCAATACTTCATCATCCAATATTCTGATAAATCAAAGAGCATGGTACAATATAAGTCTATATCATATCTAGTTCTTAAAAGTTGTTCTTAATTCCTTAATGAAATTCAAAAAACTCATTTTTGGAATCTTTGTTCAACCTTGGCTAAGAATTTCCTTGACTTAAGACATTTCAAGACGTAATAGGATATCTCCCTTAAGATCACTTAGGGTAATGTATCCTTTATTAATCATTCATTTATTTTCATGTGTTTCCCAATATATCTACCTCATTGTACATCTTGGTTAGAACTACCTAAGATTGTGTCAGATTTAAGCAATCCTCCCATAAGATAACTTGATGATCTTAAGTCTAAGGATCACAAACACAATTGACACATGAGAATGTTTCTCATAAATACTTGGGTGAACTATTAAATGGAGTTCTTATGGTGGGTCATGTTCAATGAACTTGTTTTTTTAACAAGCATTCACATATTAGTTTCAAGTATGTCCATACTTCAATCTATGAAACCGATTGCTTACTTTATAAGCGAAGGACATAACATGTGCTAGTCTCTCGACTTTTATCAATAACTTGTCTGGATAAAATATTGAGTAGGAACTATTTAGGAATGATGCGGTGATGCAATAAGGATTTCATAAGTATAACTCTTTATAATTCCTTTTGCAAGGCATATTCATTGAATGGACTTTTTATACGGTCCCTTGAAATGGATCGAATTATAGGATGGTGTGTGGAAGGGTTTGGCTAAGTTTGAGGTACGCTAGGTACTTGGGTGGAAGGCTTCTTTTTTCGACCTATGTTTGTAGTGCTGGCTTGTTAAAGAGAACCTGTAGATCTCTTGAGTTTTAAGTACTCAAAAACTTGAATAGATTCTGAACAACCTTTTTTATTAACTTCACTCCTTTTTAACTAGAACTTGGTGGAATAACCACCCTTAAAGCAAGAAAGTGGAAAGGTGGAGACACAACCTCCAATAACACGAAATAGAAAACTACCACTAACAATAAAATATGGTGGAGGCACAACCTGCAATAGCATGAAATGGAAAACTACCACTAACACTAAAATAGGAACCACAATGAAACTGTTAACAATAAACTGGCAGCAACCAACAGCGACCAACCAGTTATGTTGATTTAGTTTATACTTCCCGTGTGAATCTCTCGTAAACTAAGGGATTATCTGATGTGCTAACATTACTCCCTTCCTTCAAATCGCGCTTGTCCTCAAGCGTGAAGTGTGGAAAGCACTCCATGGATGAAACAGTCTCCCAAGATGCCTCTGCTGGAGAAGTGTCTTGCTAGTGAATCAAGACCTGGAGGGAACTCCAACTTATAAGCCATAGGTCCAAGACGTTACAAAATTGTGAAAGGACCATAGAACCTTGGCAGCAGTTTGTGGTGACGACGATTAGCCAAGGAGAGCTATCGATATGGCTGTAATCGTAAAAGGACCCTATCCCTTACTTGAAATTCAATATTACGGTGCTTGGAATCATAAATAGTTTTCATCTTATGTTGGGCATACGACAAGTTTTGCCTTAATGATTTAAGGATCATATCTGGAGATTGTAAGGCCTGATCCACAACATCCAATTTGGAAATTCCAGGACAATAGGATAGTAGGCACGGCGGTGGTTGCCCATACACAGCTTCAAAAGGTGTGGTTTGTAGTGAAGAATGAAAACTAGTATTATATGAATACTCTGCCCAAGACAACGAATCCATCCATTTGGTAGGATGAGCACTGGTGAAACATCTTAAGTACATCTCCACAGTTCGGTTGACAACTGCAGTCTGGCCGTCTGATTGGGGGTGGTAAGCGGAGCTGAAACATAGCTTGGTGCTGCTAAGACGAAAAAGTTCCTTCCAAAATGCACTTGTAAAGGTGACATCTTTGTCACTCACCATTCTTTCAGGTAACCCATGTAATTTGAAAATATTGTAAAGGCCTATGGGTTCTTGGAATAAGGAAACAAAATCTCGCAGGAGTCGCTGTAAATCAGCATGGTAATCTTCTACCGTAACAACTTGAATCTCAGCGCTTTGGTCTGGTTTTGGAAGTTTTAATTCCATATAATTCTATCTGTTTCTCAAGTTTAGTAAAAGACATCCACATATTTGTAAAGTCCCACAAGATGGGTCCCAAAGTCTTTAACCAATTGACACTTAATACGACATCAAAACCGCTTAAAGTGAGAACATATAAATCAATAAAGAAAGTGTGATTGCCTAACAGGGAGTGACATTCCCTCGCATTGACCTGAACTTCTAATTCTCTCTCCATTTGCAACTACAACTCGCAATCCATCTCGTCTTTTCACCTGGAGATTAAATTGCGATACAAAATTGGAGTCTACAAAACTGAGTACTACCAGAGTCTACTAAGGTCAGAGCTGGGTTACCATTCAATTTGCCTTGCAGACGCATGTTCTGAGGAGTACTAATACTGATGATGTGATGCAGGCGCATATGAAAATTTATTTAGTATTTTAGTTAGTTTAGGATTTTATTTTATTTATTTAGTTTGAAATTCTTTTTCCTATCTTTATTAGAATTTTAGTACTTTAAGTCTTTATTTAGGATTAGAATTATTATTTGATTAAGATTTATCTTAACTATTATAAATAAGTATCTTAGGTAAAAGATTATCATCTTTTGTTATTTTGAATATTTATTCAAGAGGTTTCTTTGAAAACCCAATTATCTTTTTATTGTTCCAACACAATCAACCCTATTCTAGCCCTAATTGTTGAGTTCTAATTGCCCTAAACCTTTCGGCTACATCAAGTGGTATCAGAGCAAACGATCTTACTATCCTATAAGGATTTGAGTTAGGAGATTATGGTTGGTCGAGCTAGAGGTCGAGGTAGAGGCAATCAGCCCCAACAAGCTGAGTTGGCAGAGATGCGGAGAATGATTGATGACTTGACCCGGGCTGTGCAAGCCTTGCAGCGTCAGGAACCAGTGGAAGCCCGAATGGAGAATCCGGAAGGTGACCACAACCCCCTTGAGATTCACGATCTCGAGGATGATGACGAATTTGAGAACGAGAACCCCTTTCATGAAGATGGACCCGTAAATCAAGCGGCAAGAGTTGGATTGGAAGGCCGGTTATTACATGCTCTTGATTTAAACAGTGGAGGAATCAGGATCGAAGTAACTGATTTTCATGGAAAATTTCATGCGGAAGAATATTTGGATTGGGAAGCTAGTTTGGAAAATTACTTTGAATGGAAACCCATGGCAGAAAATCGGAAAGTGTTATTTGTAAAGTTGAAATTAAAGGGTACTGCACTTCAATGGTGGAAGAGAGTTGAAGAGCAACGTGCACGACAAGGTAAGCTTAAAATCAGCACTTGGGAGCACATGAAAAGCAAATTACGAAAGCAATTTTTACCTGCTGATTATACTATGGAATTATATGAAAAGTTTCATTGTTTGAAGCAAAATAACATGACCGTTGAGGAGTACACATCGGAATTCAATAACTTATCAATTCGGGTTGGGTTAGCTGAGACTAACGAACAAATTACTTCTCGTTATCTTGCTGGTTTAAATCATTCTATTAGAGACGAGATGGGAGTAGTTCGTTTATACAACATTGAAGATGCTCGTCAATATGCTCTATCAGCAGAAAAACGGGTTTTACGCTATGGTGCTAGAAAGCCTTTATATGGCACCCATTGGCAAAATAATTCTGAAGCAAGACGAGGTTATCCAACATCCCAACAAAATTATCAAGGGGCTGCCACAATCAATAAAACTAATAGAGGTGCAACCAATGTTGAAAAGAATGATAAAGGCAAGAGTATAATGCCTTATGGAGGACAAAACAGTTCTGGTTCTTCTACAAATAAAGGAGGCAGCAATTCCCATATTCGATGTTTTACTTGTGGGGAAAAGGGGCACACTTCTTTTGCTTGCCCACAACGAAGGGTGAACTTAGCAGAATTAGGGGAAGAGTTAGAGCCTGTTTATGATGAGTATGAGGAGGAGGTAGAGGAAATCGATGTTTATCCTGCACAAGGTGAGTCATTAGTGGTACGAAGAGTAATGACAACAACAGTAAATGAGGAAGCAGAAGATTGGAAGAGGCGAAGTATTTTTCGCACACGAGTTGTTTGTGAAGGTAAAGTGTGTGATCTTGTCATTGATGGAGGAAGCATGGAAAATATTATTTCAAAAGAGGCAGTGAACAAATTAAAGCTTCCTACAAACAAACATCCTTATCCTTACAAGATTGGGTGGCTAAAGAAGGGACACGAAGTACCAGTAACTACTCAATGTTTGGTGAAATTTACTATGGGAGATAACTTGGATGATGAGGCCCTATGTGATGTTGTGCCAATGGATGTTGGTCATATTCTTGTGGGTAGACCTTGGTTGTATGATCACGATATGGTTCATAAGACGAAGTCAAATACCTATTCTTTCTACAAGAATAACAAGAGGTACACTTTATATCCTCTTAGAGAAGAGACTAAGAAATCAGCAAACAACAAGATCAGCAAGATCACTGGGTATTTATCTGCTGAAAATTTTGAAGCTGAAGGTAGTGAGATGGGTATTATGTATGCTTTGGTAACTAAGCATTTAAAAAGTGATCAGATGAGTAAATCTCCTCAATATCCAACAGAAATTCAGCAGTTATTGAAGGAGTTTGGAGAATTGTTCAATGAGGATTTGCCGACAAGTCTACCACCTTTACGAAGCATCCAACATGCAATTGATTTGGTACCAGGAGCAGCATTACCAAATCTGCCAGCATATAGAATGCCACCTATGCAGCGAGCTGAGGTACAAAGACAGGTTGAGGAGTTGTTGGAGAAAGGTCTAGTGCGTGAAAGTAAAAGTCCTTGTGCTTGCCCTGCTTTGTTAGCTCCTAAGAAAGATGGTTCATGGAGGATGTGTGTGGACAGTCGTGCCATAAATAAAATTACAATCAAGTATCGTTTTCCCATTCCTCGATTAGATGAGATGCTTGATCAATTAGTTGGTTCAAGAGTGTTTTCAAAGATCGATTTGAAGAGCGGATACCATCAAATTAGAATGAGGGATGGAGATGAATGGAAAACAGCTTTCAAAACCCCGGATGGATTATTTGAATGGTTGGTGATGCCATTTGGCCTTTCAAATGCACCAAGCACATTCATGAGAGTCATGGCAGAGGTACTCAAGCCCTTCTTGAATTCATTTGTGGTGGTTTACTTTGATGATATTTTGATCTATAGCCACACTAAGGAAAAGCACTTAAAACATTTACGACAAGTTTTAGAAGTTCTTCAAAAGGAGCAGCTTTATATAAACTTGAAAAAGTGCAGTTTTATGCAACCAGAAGTGGTATTTCTTGGTTTCATTGTGTCTGCAGAGGGTTTGAAACCAGATCCAGAGAAGATTCGTGCAATTTCAGAGTGGCCAGCACCTACATCTATCAAAGAAGTAAGGAGTTTTCATGGTTTGGCATCTTTTTATAGGAGATTCATTCGAAATTTTAGTTCTATTATGAGTCCTATAACTGAATCTTTGAAGAAAGATGGATTTGAATGGTCACATTCTGCACAAAAAGCCTTCGAAAGAGTTAAAGCTTTGATGACTGAAGCCCCAGTTCTCGCACTACCAGATTTTGAGAAGTTATTTGTTGTTGAGTGTGATGCTTCATATGTAGGAATTGGAGCAGTTCTTAGTCAAGATGGAAGGCCTATAGAGTTTTTTAGTGAAAAGTTGACAGACTCTAGACGACGTTATTCAACTTATGACTTAGAGTTTTATGCTTTGGTAAGGGCCATTCGTCATTGGCAGCACTACTTGGCTTATCGTGAGTTTGCTGTTTATTCTGACCATCAAGCTTTAAGGTATTTGCATTCGCAGAAAAAGCTTAGTAATCAACATGCTAAGTGGAGTTCTTTTCTCAATGAATTTAATTTCTCTTTAAAATATAAATCTGGGCAGTCTAATACTGTGGCTGATGCTTTGAGTAGGCGATGTAAAATGTTATCAGTTATGAGCACTCAAGTCACAGGATTTGAAGAACTTAAAAATCAGTATAGTTCTGATTCATATTTCAGCAAGATAATAGCTGATTTGCAGGGTTCATTACAAGCTGAAAATTTACCTTATAGATTGCACGAAGATTATTTATTCAAAGGTAACCAGTTGTGCATTCCAGAAGGATCTTTAAGGGAGCAAATCATTAGAGAACTTCATGGGAATGGTTTAGGAGGACATTTTGGGAGAGACAAGACTTTGGCAATGGTGGCTGATCGTTATTATTGGCCAAAAATGCGCCGAGATGTGGAGAGGTTGGTGAAAAGATGTCCAGCTTGTTTATTTGGTAAAGGCAGTGCTCAAAACACTGGTTTATATGTTCCTTTACCTGAGCCAGATGCACCTTGGATTCATTTGAGTATGGATTTTGTTTTGGGACTTCCAAAGACAGCAAAAGGATTTGATTCTATCTTTGTGGTGGTGGATCGGTTTTCAAAAATGGCACATTTTATTCCGTGTTTTAGGACTTCTAATGCAACTCATATTGCTGAATTATTCTTTCGTGAGATTGTAAGATTACACGGAATTCCAACTTCCATTGTTTCTGATAGAGATGTGAAGTTTATGGGACATTTTTGGAGAACTTTGTGGAGGAAATTTGGGACAGAGTTGAAGTATTCTAGTACTTGCCATCCGCAAACAGATGGTCAAACAGAAGTTGTGAATCGAAGTTTGGGTAATATGTTAAGATGTCTTATTCAAAATAACCCAAAGACTTGGGATTTAGTCATACCCCAAGCTGAATTTGCTTACAACAATTCTGTCAATCGAAGCATAAAGAAGACACCATTTGAGGCTGCATATGGGTTAAAACCTCAACATGTGCTAGATTTAGTACCCCTACCACAAGAAGCTAGAGTGAGTAATGAAGGAGAGTTATTTGCTGACCATATTCGGAAAATTCATGAAGAGGTAAAGGCTGCTTTAAAGGCCAGCAATGCAGAATATTCTTTTACAGCAAATCAACATCGTCGCAAGCAGGAATTTGAGGAAGGTGATCAAGTACTTGTGCACTTGAGGCAAGAAAGATTTCCTAAGGGTACTTATCACAAACTCAAGTCTAGAAAGTTTGGACCTTGTAAGGTGTTAAAGAAAATCAGTTCAAATGCCTATTTAATTGAGTTACCACCTGAGTTACAAATCAGTCCTATTTTCAATATTTTGGACTTGTATCCATTTGATGGATGTGATGGAACTGCATCTACCATAGACGCTCAAATTCAGCACCTTCCAATTGCTGAGGTTGAAGTTATTGAGGATGTGCTAGATGTAAAAGAGGTTCGATCTAGACGAGGGAACCCGTATAGACGATTTTTAGTGAAATGGCTTGGTAAACCTGCTAATGAAAGCACTTGGATTGCAGAAGAAGAATTGAAAAGAGTGGATCCCGACATCTATGAGGAGTATGTCAAGGCCTACTCGTCGGAGTCGAGTCTTTTCTGACCCGAGGGGACTGATGCAGGCGCATATGAAAATTTATTTAGTATTTTAGTTAGTTTAGGATTTTATTTTATTTATTTAGTTTGAAATTCTTTTTCCTATCTTTATTAGAATTTTAGTACTTTAAGTCTTTATTTAGGATTAGAATTATTATTTGATTAAGATTTATCTTAACTATTATAAATAAGTATCTTAGGTAAAAGATTATCATCTTTTGTTATTTTGAATATTTATTCAAGAGGTTTCTTTGAAAACCCAATTATCTTTTTATTGTTCCAACACAATCAACCCTATTCTAGCCCTAATTGTTGAGTTCTAATTGCCCTAAACCTTTCGGCTACATCATGATGGCATTCAATGAGATCTTCGGTTGATCAGTATTAGTAGGTGGCTCATATTCAGTTTGCTGTTCATCTCCTTCTTCAACTGAGTCAATCCTGAACAATTTCTTACGTTGCTGGCCTTTGACAAATGGCTCATCACAATTGAAGCAAAGACCTTTAAGTCGCGTCTCCTCCATTTCATCCTTGGTCAATTTTTTTACAAATCTTGTACGATGTTGAAGTGGTGTATCAGGGGGTTTTGATCGTCGAACCTCTGATATTGGTGTCCGAGTGGGTTGCCCCTTGCGTTCATAGAGCCGGGATATACTCATTGCAATTGCTAAATCTGACAGATTGTGGAGCTCTACTTCGACTGCAATATATTCCGCAAGGCTGCTGATGTACAGTTCAATTTTTTGTGCTTGAATGAGAGTGCCTGCCCGTGAAGCCAATTGCTCAAAATTTTCTTGGTAATCTGGCACAGTGCCACTTTGTCGCAATTTCGCCAATTCTCCCAACTTATGACTCCTTATAGGTGGGCCAAATCGCAGGTGACGTCGTTTGAATTCATCCCAAGAAGGTTGTGGCGAGTCAACTTCCATTTGAAGGAACCATAGCTGCGCATTTCCCTCCAAGTGGAAAGAGGTAAGGCTAATCTTTTCTTCTTTGGGTGTTAATTGGTGGCGAAAGAAATGCTCGCATCTGCTCAACAACCCTAAGGGATCTTCTTGGCCATTGAATCGTGGAAAATCCAACTTTGTGAACTTAGGGATGATGGCGCCTCCCCTATGGTTTCGAATCCTGTACCTCTTGCTACGCTTTTGCCCTTATGGCTTCGATTGTTACTGCCCTCCTCTGTAGATATGAGATTAACTTTGGAAGCTGCTAAATCCCTGGTGAGTTCATCCAGTCAAGCATTTATGGCTTCTTGTCGGGCCAAATTGGCTGCACGTTCATCTTGGAACAATTGTAAAAGTTACTGCAATTGCTGCTGAATAGGGTCCCCATAACATTAGGCTCTGATACCAAATTGATACGGTTCCTTGAAACGGATCGAGTTATGGAACGGTGTGTGGAAGGGTTTGGCTTAGTTTGAGGTACGCTAGGTACTTGGGTGGAAGGTTTCTTTTTTCGACCTATGTTTGTAGTGCTGGCTCGTTAGAGAAAACCTGCTGATCTCTTGAGTTTTAAGTACTCAAAAACTTGAATAGATTCTGAACAACCTCTTTTATTAACTTCACTCCTTTTTAACTACAACTTGGTGGAATAACCACTCTTAAAGCAAGAAAGTGGAAAGGTGGAGGCACAACCTCCAATAACATGAAATAGAAAACTACCACTAACAATAAAATAGGGTGGAGACACAACCTTCAACAACATGAAATGGAAAATTACCACTAACACTAAAATAGGAACCACAATGAAATTGTTAACAATAAACTGCCAGCAACCAACAGCAACCAATCAGATATGTTGATTTAGTTTATACTTCCTATGTGTGAATCACTTTTAAACTAAGGGATTATCTGATGTGCTAACAACTTTATTTTTATAAGTAAAAAACATAGAAATGTATAGATTCATAGATAAAGAAAACTTTTTATTAGTGCAATGCATAAAATTGATATCAATGTTTTTACCAGAACATGTCAATTGGCTTGCATGGCACACATAGTCCCCATCACCAAGTCCCACTACATAAATTAGGAGATTTTCTACTCCTGCTTTTATTTATTTATTTACATAATACATTCACCTTACCCTCCTAGATTGTTTTTTTTTTTTAATTTTTAATATGGAGTCAAATGCTTATATAAATTAGGTTTAAGTGCAAGAAACACGAAAAGCTTTCTGCATTCATCCTCAACCTTCTTGTAGCCTGCTTAATCAGAAGAAAGACTCCATTCCAGTAAACTTGTAGGCTGGGCAGAAAACAGTTGACAATTTGCTAGTTCACCGCATAGGACAAGAAGCGGCCCTGTCCAAGAAGCATTTAGATCATCTATGCAAATTGGCTGAGTTGGAAATTAATTAAAGCTGACATGCCATTTGAACAACATGGCGCAGCTCTAGATTTTAAGAACCTCTTAAAAATTAACTCAATCTAGTAACATGCAGTGGCTTACTATAAATTTGCAGTTCGGCACAGATGCCAACTACCATGGTGAATGGTAGCATTTTTTTAATGATAAAATAGAAACCCAAATGGAGAGAATGAATACAAAATTTTGTTGAAAGAAAGAAAAATATATAGTGATAAAAAAAAATCAATTTCTAATTTCTCTGCGTAGTTTTTTTTTTTGTTAACTTATTGATTGTATCATCTACCTATCCCATACTTTTATGTCCTTTTGATCACAATAACTAAGAATTCTTTCCATGTTGCTCTGCAGGTGTCGGAGTTGGATTTACTTCTGCTCTAATATCCTTTCTGATCAATCTTTTGTATTCATATGCCATGTTTTATACCATAAACTAGAAGCTGTTATTGTTTACTTTTAAACCCTTAACTCCAAGAACCTCTTTAAGTATGCAGGATTGGATATTGACAAAGTGAGCACTGCATTTGAATCTTTCGGTTCCTTTAGCGAATTCTTTTGATTTCAAATACTTATGAAAATTGCTGATTTCAATATCAATCATTGTACTCTTGTCAGTCTTCAAAACTTGGAGTGCTGTCTTTTTGTTCTTTTTCCTTATTTCTCGTAAGCAATTTTCTGGACCATTTATGTTCTCTTCTTTCCCACCTTTTATACTGAATGGATTCATGGGGCAGTTAGTTATAAAATTATCTCATATTTCTAGGTACATGCTTGCAGAAGGTCTCAGCCTCTCTGGTATTGTATCAATATTGTTTACAGGAATTGTAAGTGAACATGTAATATTGATTGAGTAATAGTATATTGCATGCTTATGCAGCATAATGAACTTTTTATTTGTTTCTGTTTTAGGTTATGAAGCACTACACATACTCAAATTTGTCAGAAAATTCTCAGCGCTTTGTATCTGCTTTTTTTCACTTAATATCATCACTGGCTGAGACATTTACGTGAGTTATCTTTATGTGATATGAACTGATTTAATTTGTCCAATATGATAACTTTCCATGTTGAAGCTTGATTCTTTTGTTCAATTTTGCAGATTTATATACATGGGTTTTGATATTGCCATGGAAAAGCACAGCTGGTCACATGTTGGATTTATCTTTTTCTCAATTGTATCCTTAAATTATTATTATTATTATTATTATTTTTTTGTGTGAAACTAGGTCTCTGATAGCTGCATTAAATTACAGTCTTATCGTATCCCTTGACTTGCTTCACAATTATCTTAGTTATTTATTGGAGTTGCCAGGTAAATGAGCTCTATATTATGATTTATGGACCTTGGAATCTAAATATTGTTGATCTTTCAATTTTCATATTAGGCATCATTGATGGATCTTTCGTAAAATAATTAATCAGGTTGTGTAATTAAATCTTTAGGGCAGCCAATGTCTTTTCTTGTGCATATCTGGTCAATTCGGTTCGTCCTGTACATCGGCAAATACCTTTAAATCATCAAAAAGCACTTTGGTATAGTGGTAAGAAAAATCCAAGTTTCATCCTAATTGGTTTTATACTATTTTCATATTATTAAATTATTATTGACTTGATTAGGACTTCGAGGGGCTATGGCTTTTGCCCTTGCTCTGCAATCTGTTCATGATCTTCCAGAAGGACATGGCCAGACTATATTCACTGCAACAACTGCCATTGTTGTTTTGACGGTATGTTAGACGAAGCTTATCTTTAAATTAAGAAAACTTTTGTTAGACATATGCTGAAAAATAATTTACAAAACTGAAAATTTTGCTTATCCATTAAGTGCTCATTGCTTAGATCTTAAGGCAATATTTATTTACAAATTACTGCAATACCATTTCATTTGAAATATCCAGCTACCTGGGGAGAGAAAAGTGAAGCATAAATTCTTTATTTCTCTGTTCCTTTCCCTTCCCATAGTTTAGCGAAAAGAAAATTGACAAATGGTTTAGTCTTGGCACTAATTATGCTTCCTTCAGCATGCATCTAACAGTAAAGTGCCAGTCAAGTCATAATTGGTTTATACTAGTGTGAGCTGTGAAGGACCAATTGATGTAATTGGTTTATAATTGGTTTTTATACTAGTAAAGTTGGTCATCAAATTCATGCTTACCTTTAGCATGCATTATTGGTTCACTAAAAAATTCAGTAACTTTTTCCTTTGAATTATAATCTGTTGAAAATCACATCAACTTCTTCCAGCTTTGCATTATATTTAGAGTCCTCTACTAGGGTAGCTTATTCATTCTCTCAACTGCATAACCCAAGAAAATATAGTTGGAATTAGAATTATAAATTTTGTTTATATTGTCATCCTCTTTTAGTATTTATGAAGACGTTCAACTTTGATATGCTGGTTTGAGTGTTTTGACTGGCTCATTAGCTTGTTTTGGTGATATGCAATGGTTCATGAGCATGTTTTTAGGCACTTTCCAATCACGAGTTTTGATACTAGTCTAAAATTGAATTGAAATCTTTCATGTCCAATGTTATGTGAATAACTGCATCTTCTGCATTGCATTATCCTTTCAAGAGTTATAAATAAATCGCAGTCTGCATGTGATAATTGATACTTATCCTTTGAGTAACTGATAATTTTTTCTAAATGTTACAGGTGTTGTTAATTGGAGGTTCAACAGGTACGATGCTAGGAGCTCTGCAAGTTGTAGGAGATGGCCATGATGGCCACTTTAGGTGAAGTAAGTTTCACTAAAAATCTAGTATCTAGGTTTTAAATTAAAGGTTCAATAAAAACACACACTTATGATAATTTGTGGACAGCTAATCCTCATTGGTTTCCCTTTGTTCTGTGTGTCTGAATGTGGTTATGCATGTTATTTTTATTTTTGGGGATTGACTGTGGGTATGTATTTAAAAATATATGTTTCATAGTAATTTAGTTGCATTAGTCTAATAATTTGAGTTTAGTGATTTCCCTTCATCATCTTTCCTATGATGGAAGTGTTATATACTGTGTTACTTGAATTTGGGATTTGAGTGTTGTTATATGGGTATGTGTGCAGCACAGGTACATTCAATTTTTTCTATGTTTTAACTGATATTTGGAGGGCCAGACTTCCATATCATGTCTGCCTAATATGTGTTGGATATGAGGTAGTTCAAGAAAAATAAAGAGTCTGAGCAACATAGGTTATAATAATCCTAAAATGTCAAATTGAATTTTTTTACAGTTAGAATTTTTGCAATGTACTATTATAGCTTTCTTGACTTAAGCACCTTGTTCTATTTTTAGTTTATACCTTATCTGTATTTTGTTGCTTTCTTATTTCACAATTTCCAGTTTTTGTGGCAATATATTAGAAGCTTTTCTATTTGCTTACTTGCCATTGCTTATGTTTCAACACAAAACCTGAGATGCTCAGAAAGAATTTAGATCCTTTAATTGAAGTCCTATTATCAAAGGTTCAAAAAAAATGAAGGGCCAAATGACATGAGGGTGGTACCTAAGACTTACATCAACAGGAAGAGCTTACAAAATTTCTATGCCGGACTTTCTGTCAAGCAACATATGTATGTGAACTCGAGACAGTGACTTCTTTTTTGTCATTACTGTCTGGTGGACGCATGGTGGTGGGTAGAAGGAATATTTGTGAAAGGCAAATGTAGCCTCATATGGAACACTTATCACGAAGTTCTTTGTCCACTTTAGTTTCTGGATTGATTTGTAGTATTTTTTGGCAAATGAGTTCATTTTATTGAAACAACAAAGTCATCTGGTTAAAATAACAAGTAAGAAGTGGAGTTCAATATTTTTTCAGATCCACATGGCGACTTTCCTGCATCTGTCTTAGCCTGACCTGTATTGGTGAATTTTTTATGAATGGTTCAAATCGATGAGAATCAAGTATAAAACTTGAAGTAGAAACTGCTGCTGCCATCATGATGGTTGTTTTGATTTTTTCTGTTGTGAGTGATTTTATTGTCACTAGTATTTATTTATATATTTCATTGCAGATCTTTGACGGTAATAATGGATATGTTGCTCCAACTTATAATGAAGATGGAACAACAGGGAACAGGTTTAAGATGAAACTGAAAGAGTTCCATAAAAGGTAATATCTAGAAATTTCACCTTCAATCAAGATCAGGGATCTATGGATTAATCATCTAATTTATTTCCCTTTTTTTTTTTTAAATTTAAAACCGTTTCCCACCCTGCAGCACAGCATCATTCTCTGCATTAGATAGGAATTACCTCACCCCATTCTTCACAAGCCAGAATGGAGATGATGAAGAAGAGCATGGTAAGATGACTTTTTATTTTTTATTGGATATATGCATTTTTGTTATCTCCTTTCTTTTCGGATGGCTTACTCTGTTGAGTATCATTGTCCTGATTTGTAACTTATTGCTTGGTTCTATCAATCTGGGTGGTCAAATTACTTTGTGTTAAGCTCAGGATGGTGGTTTATACAATATTGGAAGACTGGTTTGAAATTATGTATTGTTGCTTTGTTCTCTTATGGTTTTCTTTCCTTTTGTTTTTCACTTTTTAAGCATTCTTTCCCAAACTATTTTATCGTGTTGTTGAGGTAATGTGGTTTTTAGTTTGAAGAATTGTTTCTTGATAGGTACGTATGTTTCTCTGCTTTGCTTGATATTTGGGTGTGAGCTTTATTAGCATCTACAGAGTGCCACTGACTGAGTTTGGTACCAAAAAAGCAATTAAGTTTGTCAAAATATATGAGTAATAAGTTATTCATCCTTATTACTTTTCTCACAAATGAGAGTTTGGCTCCCATTCTTTCTAGGTTTTCTTGCACTTAAGTAAAAACTACTCATGTATTCTTAATGACCCGCGTAGTGGTTATCAGAAATCTAGTTGTGTGATTTTGGGTTCAAAGAATGGTTTTTTGGCTGGAATTCATATGCTGTGTCGCAAATCTTTGCACTGGTATTTATTAGCAAATGCCTATGGTTGATCCTCTTATCTTCATTTGTCTGACTATATTATCTTCAGATGAATTATATCTTCTATATTACGGCCTTTGCATCAGATGACTGCCTTAAGTTGACTGCTTCAGTTTTTCATGGCAGTGTATTTATGTAAATCTCACTTTTTGGATACTTATCAGATGACCCAATGCCCAGTTCTAGAAACGGAGGGTTTCATGACCATAGCTAATCTCAGTGACAATCAAACGAGGACACGTATGCCACTTGATGGAATTAACTTCGTAGATATTTTTACATATGATCAAGCACATTGCATGTCTGGTTGGAGGAACTGGAACTGTGCATACATTCTACCTTTTTACAATAAAAAATTTCATATCAAGAGATCTATCTATGACATGACATCGTCTGTATAGTTAGCATTCTTTTCACGATTTCTTTTAGGGATTGATTACATGCTTATTATCTGCCAAGGATTTTTAAATGCTGGAGTTGTGTAGGAGATAATGCATATTAAATGTTTATAGAGGTTGTTTTCACAATTTACCATTGATTCTTGTTTTATGGAGAGGAAATTATGTAATGTAGTTCACAGAGGGAAATCTTTTTAAAATAAAAAATTATGGTGCTCTGCCCCTTTTAATTTATTATATGTGACGTTTCTATCATGTGTGTTTATATATATATATATATTGATCATTTCACCGGTGAAGAGGGTGTTTTTGTAAGTTCAATGGTATCTCTCTCAACATATTGTTTTCATTGCTAAGTACCAATGAGTTTGATTATTATGTTCTAGCTTTAGTGTTTAGTGTGAAAGAGTGTGAATGAATTACATTCAAGTGAAAGCGGGAGACTCATACATTAATTTTTACTTTTTTAATGTTAAAATTTTTTGTTTAGATTTTTTATTTGTGTTTTTTAATTATTTTTTAAAATAAAATATAAATAAATAATAAATAATAAAAATTAATACACAATAGACCATGAGTTATAAAATTATATTTTCAATGGGTTTAATCTAAATCTCTCGAAGGTTACCTTAACTATGGTTAAATTTAAATTCTGGCCTTGGGTTGATCGGCCTCTGGATTCTTTCTTTTTTGTTTCACCTTTTTTCAAAACCAGAACGAGGTCGTTTATGAAAGGATATATAACTCCTTAAAGCTCTTAAATCCTCATTTTCCTTCCGTTCATTATCTCTTAAAGCTTAACCTTTCCCACTCTTTCTCTCTCCTCGTACTCCATCTTATTGCTGTGTATCAAACCCAGATCTTGATCGGACTATGGTTGTTGTGTCGATAAATTTAAAAAAGATCACTTTTTAAAAAAGTTGTTTTATCATATTATTGTTCAAAGATTATATTTGAATGGTATGAATAATTGCTCTTTTGTAAAGTAATTATTAAAATAATATTTTTATTCAAAGGTTGTGACTTGTAATATGTAAAAGTATATTTAAGGCATATAGGTGTCTTAATGAAAAAGTTGTGATTTGAAGAATTTTAAGGTATTTTAAAGATTTTTAAGAATTTTAAAAATTTTAAGGTCTTCTAAATATTTTAAAGATTTTTTGAAGTATTTTTAAGGATTTTAAGCTAAGGTTTTTAATGGATTTTAAAGAAATTTTAAGGATTTTTAAAGATGCTTAATGTCTTTTTAAGGATTGTTAAGGTTTATTAAGGTTTTCTCAAGATTTTGAAGCTTTTTAAAAGGTTTTTTAAGGATTTTTAACGTTTTTATTTATTTTAGAAGATTTTTAAGTAATTTTTATAGTTTTTTTAAAGGATTTTGAAATATTTTTATGTTTAAAAAGATTTTTAAAATTAAGAATTTAGTTTTTTAAAGGATTTTAATTATTTTTATTTTTTAAAAGGATTTTTTAAAGGTTTTTAATAGTTTTTTTTAATGATTTTTATGAATTTTTAAGGCTTTTTATAGATTTTTAAATATTTTAAGGACTTTTAAAATTAAGTATTTTTTAGGTTTTTTATAGTTATTTTAAGGATTTTCACAGTTTTTTAAGGTTTTTTAATTTATTTTTAAGGATTTTTATGGATTTGTAAAGATTTTATGTATTTTTAAGCATTTTTTAGTATTTAATGATTTTTAGAATATTTTTAAGGATTTTTAAATTTAAGGATTTCAAGATTTTTTATAGTTTTTAAGGATTTTTAAAGATTCTTAGGGATTATTAATGATTTTTAAGATTTTAAGGTTTTTTTTATGTATTTTTAAGAATTTTTAAGTATCTTTAAGGATTTTTAGGTGACTTAAGGTTATTTAAGGATTTTGTAGAATTTTGAAGGATTTGAAAAGATTATTAAGGATTTTTTTAGGTTTTTTTATGGATTTTTAAATATTTGTAAGGTTTTTATGGGTTTTAAAATATTCTAAAGGATTTTTTAGATTAATGATTTTAAGTTATTTATATTTTTTTCAAGCATTTTTAAGGGTTTTTTGTGTATTTTTTAAAAGTTTTTAATGATTTTAAAAGATGTTGAAGGATTTTTAAGGTTATACATTTTAACATTTTTTTTATAAATATTTAAGAATTTTTAAAAATTTTTTAAGATCTTTTTAAGGCTATTAAAGTTTTTTTTAAGATTTTCAAAAGATTTTAAAGGATTTTAAGGGATTTTAAAGTAAACTTAAGGATATTTAAGAATTTTTAGTAGACTTATGGATATTTAAAGATTTTAACGATTTTCAAGGATTATTAAGGATTTAAGGTTTTATATTGTTTTTTAAGGATTTTTTAGGGTTTATAGTTTTTTTAAGGAATCTGAGAGATTGTTAATGGTTTTTACGAGATTTTTAAAGATTTTTTAATTTTAAAAAATTTTTTTTAAAGGATTTTTAAGGATATTTAAAGATTTCTACAGATTTTTTTTTATAGATTTTAAAGGTTTTTTTTAAGTATTTTTAAAGAGTTTTAAGGAAACTTGAGAATATTTAAGAATTTTTTAAGCATTTTATGATTTAGGGTTTAGGGGTTAGGTTTATAGTTTAGGGTTTAGGATTAAGGGTTTGGGGTTTAGGTTCGGGGGTTCGGGGTTTGAGGGTTTGGGGTTGGGGGTTCAGGGTTTCGGGTTTCGAGTTTAGGTTTTTTTTTTTTATGCTAGAAGTTCACGCAGGGCCTAACTACTCTGTTAAATTTTATTTAATTACGAAATAAAAAGTACAAAGAAGGGGGACTTAAACCGTACCTTCAAGTTACATGATCTTGAGAAAGTTTCAAAGAAGCACCTAGAGTAAGGAAAACCATTTTACGTGCATAACTTTTGATGCTACAGTAAAACAGATATTCCCTACTATTACATTGAGACAATAAACTAAAGTAAAATTTAAAAGAGAAAATGTAAATAAGAAAAGTACCCAGAATGGTGTGTTTCATTTTATGACCATATTTTTTACTATCGTTATAAAATTGAAACACTCCTATATTACAAAAATCTATGTGAATAACAAAATAAGAAAAATAAACTAGGAGTAATAACTTTATCAAATCTAAGAATACCTCTAAGTTGACCTTCTGCTTGTGAAAATGCCAGCAAGTTCTGGTGCGTATGCCCCTGATTTGAGAGATGGTCTGCCTCCTGGTTCCCTTCTCGATGGATGTGTGAAATCAGAAAAGAGATACCACTTAAAGATCTACAAATGAAAGGGAGCTAATACCGAGTCCTAGAGGATCCCTAATGACCCTCATTTATCATGTGTACCACTACTTTTGCATCTCCAAAGTCTAGTAACGTTGTACTCAAGACACAAAAGTAAACCCCTGTGTAGAGCCATTAACTCTGCCTGTAATGAGTCATATGGTCCAAAATTTTCAGAAAATCCAAAAATCATGGTACCTGTATGGTCTCGAAGAAGTCCTCATCCGGCAGCGTTTTGAAAATTATGCTTGGAACTCCCATCAACATTCAACTTAAACTCACCTGCTGATGGTTTATGCCAAGAGAATATTTTTGGAGGATGTGGGGTTGCCTGCTGAAATATTAGATCCCATGCCTGAGCAATCTGAAGATCTCCCCTCCATTGCCACCGATGGAATTGCCTCCCCTGAAATAATTGGTGGATGAGTTTGAGTACTCTCCATACCACTCTGTTAGGATACATACCAAGGTCCTTATGCTTCGCATCATTCCTTTCAACCCATAAGAACCAGAAAATGAATAATGGCATTAACTTGCGTATGTGTCATTTTTTTGTATAATCACCAAAGTACAACCATGCCCATATAATCTGATAGACAGTCTGGGGATAAGCAATGTTGATTTGGAAAAATTTCGTAAAATAATTCCAAACTTGTGTAGCTATTGAGCATTCCCACATGACATGCAAGAGAGACTCTTCTGAGTTACAGTGTTGGCATTTGGAAGCTAACTGGAATCCCTTGGTTTTCAACCGTGAATCAATTGGTATCTAATCTTGTAATAACCTCCATAGAAAGAAGGAAGTTGTAAGAGGAATGCATTTATGCCAAATTAAATTGAATACAGGATTTATCGACTGTCACAGTCGAATTATCTCCCAAGCGGACTTAGTAGTGAATTGCCCATCCAAGGTAAGAACCCAATATGCCTTATCATCATTGGGAGGATCGATAGAAATTTTTAAGATTTCCGCCACAACATCCTCCAGTAACACATTGTTCAGCTTACCCACATCCCATTTGCCATTATCATAGAAATAGCAAACTCTTGTCATAGATGATGCAAAGGATGGAAATCGACTAACCAAGGGTGCTTCACCCATCCAACAATCATGTCAGAAAAATAACTCGCCCTGACCTAATCCGCCACCTAATGTGGGTGCTTCACCTAATCGCCCTTACTAAGAATCTAAATAACGTATGAACATCACCCTTTATCGTTTGCGACTTTGTAGAATTTTTTGCTATTTTCACTACATCTTTTGGTTTGCCTGTGCCGTGCTGTCCCTTCGCTGCCAACCCTCTTTCTCCTGTAGTTTTTGTTTGACCATGCATATCATGCACGTGAATGAGTTCTAGCCTGACACCTTCCGCTAAACTCAACTTTGCAGCACGTGCTGTCACCATCCCGCCTCCAGTCAATTGTTCATCACGACCGTTCTAGTCGTTTGTGCCCATCCACTGTACGTCCGCCACATGCCTATTCCTGACCACCGCGTCCTCTTACGGTTTGCAGATGAGTAACCGCGTATTATTTTCATCTTCCATTATCTTTACAAGCGTTGTTAAATCCTTCCTCACACTCATGACTTTATTTAATTGTTCTCGCTGGCCACGTTCCACTGTCGATCTCGGTTCCTTACCCCCATTTCCCCTTCGCGGACAACTCTCCATCACTCGTAGTGCTTTTTCCATACCTTCCTTCTGTTTCCCTGCGTTCAGCAACACATCTGATGACTCTTCTTTTTTCGTAACCCCTCTCCTTGTTAGCTCCTGTTCCACAACCCGATTCTGCGCTTCATCCTCATCTCTCGAAATCCCATGAAAATGGTTTGAAATTGTAACGTTAGCTTTCTTAGGGAATTTTTTTGAAACAATCTCCTTACTTTGCCGATCCTTAGCCCCACTAGTCGCTACTTTACCCACTGGTTACCATTTCTGGTGATGAATGGCTGGTTCCTCCGGGCACATAAAATTTTTTTTCTAAATTTTTTATTTTTTCCACCTTAACTACACTGGGATGCTATGACTTACTCAATCTAGATGGTTTAGCTTTATTCCCCAACACAATACAGTCCAACTCCTTATGACCTACGTGACAGCAATGATCACAGTAAGTCGGCATATGGGCAAACTCTACCCTTTGAGGATACCCACTGGTTATTGCCCCTGTCTCTCTATTTTGCACCACTATCCAAACCTGGTCCACCGACGATTTCCTACAGTCATACTCTATGTATACATGGGCCACACTTGGTCTTGACCCATTAGTAGTGGCTTCGTCAACAAATAGCTGTCTCTCTACCGTTTTAGCAATCAACAACAAGGTAGATTTTTCAAATAAATGTGCTTTCAGATTTGGGGAGGAAATCTATACAGGTACAACAACAAACTCTTTCTCCGATTCAAACTCTAGAGTCTATTTAAAAACCCTCATCTTCTGGTACGCAATAAACCAAGCCTGCTTTGTCCAGATTCGATTGAAATCTTGTTCATTGGACAGATGAATGAGAACATGTTTATAATCTAACCATCTGATTTCATAAGGCCCTGCCAAACCAATAGCTTTGAAAGCAGATCTAACCTCTTGTAGTTTTGGCATCTTGGAAAACTTACCCACAAGGGACATCTTGAACGGCTGTGCTAAAGTTTGTATCTCATCCTCCAAAAATGCAGCAGCTGGTAGGTCTTTGTATACAAATGGATCTCGGGTAAGGGGCACCACAATAGTTTTTTCTCCTGAAAGAATAGACAAGAAAAACTTTTTATGGAATCTAGGGGATGATGGCGGTTGAATCTGGGTTTGTGTGGTTTGTTGGCAGCCATGTGAGTGTGGCAGTTGTGAGTGCTTGGTCCAGGTAATGGGTGGGTTTGCTGTCGGGGGCGGTTGGGGAAGGTTCGGCGACCGGTCGAAAGGCAAAACAAGGATGGTAGGGAGGCTTGGGAACTCATGTCGATTGAGAGGGTTTGGGGTTTAGGGTTCTAGTTCGGGTTCAGGGGTCGGGGGTCGGGGGTCGGGGTTCGGGGTTGAGGGTTCGGGTCTAGGGTTTAGGGGTTTAGGGTTTAGGGTCTAGGGTCTAGGGTCTAGGGTTTAGGGTTTAGGGTCTAGGGTTTAGGGTTTAGGGGTTAGGGGTTGGGGTTAGGGGTTTGGGGTTTTGGGTTTGGGGTTTCAGGGTTTAGGGTTTAGGGGTTTAGGGTTTAGGGTCTAGGGGTTGGGGTCTAGGGGTTGGGGTTGGGGGTTAGGGCTCAGGGCTTAGGGCTTGAGGCTTGAGGGTTGAGGGTTGAGGGTTGAGGGGTTAGGGTTTAGGGGTTAGGGGTTAGGGGTTAGGGTTTAGGGGTCAGGGGTCAGGGTTCAGGGTTCAGGGTTCAGGGTTCAGGGTTCAGGGTACAGGGGTCAGGGGTCAGGGGTCAGGGGTCAGGGGTCAGGGTTCAGGGTTCAGGGTTCAGGGTTCAGGGTTTAGGGTTTTTTTTTTTTTTTTTTTTAGGCTGGAAGTTTCCTCAGGGCCCAACTACCCTGTGAAAATTTTATTAATTATCGAAAAAATTAAGTACAGAAGGAGGGGGACATAAACCGAACCTCCAGAATTTCATGAGATTGAGAAAATTTAAGGAAAGCACCTAGTGAGGAAAATGTAATTTTATGTGCATATTTATGAATGCAGGCATAAAATTGAGACACTTTGCCGTTACAAGAATTTAAATAATTACTAAATGAGAGCGAATAAAAATAAATTAGGAGTACTACTCCCTTACATTTATTTAAATCGTACATAAGGTAAATTTAATTTGTCTAACCTAAGAATTCCTTTAAGTTGACCTTCTGGTTGTGCAAATACCTGCAGGTTGCGATGCGTATGTCCCTGATTAGAAAGGTAGTCAGCAGCTTGATTCCCTTCTCTGTGTATATGTGATAACTGAAAAGATAGCTCACGCAAACATTTACGGATCGAAGCCAATAAATATCGAGTTTGATAGGAACCTTGATGTCCCTCATGTATCATTTGTACAACTATTTTCGCATCCATTTCTATCCAAATGCTAGATACATTGTACTCAATACATAATAATAAACCTCGATGTAAAGCCATTAATTCTGCCTGTAAGGAGTTAGCTGGTCCAAAGTATTCAGAAAAACCAAAAATTATGTTACCTGTATGGTCTCGTAAGAGTCCCCCACCAGCAGCATTCTGAAAAGCATCTTTAGAACTACCATCGACATTCAGCTTAAACTCACCTATCGATGGTTTATGCCAATGTATTATTTTTGGAGCAATCTGTAATCTCTGTTGGAACTGTAATCCCCACATCTGTGCGATCTGAAAGTCTCTTTTCCATTGCCATCGTTGGAATTGCCCCCCGCAGCATAACTGATGGATAAGTTTCAGGGTATGCCAAATCACTCGGTTTGAATACATACCCATGTTCCTATGCTTAGCATCATTCCGTTCAACCCATAAGAACCAGAAAATAAATAAAGGCAAGATTGTGCGTATATGGCCAGGCTTTACATAATCACCAGAGTTTGTCCATGCCCAGATTATCTGAATCACATTTTGCGGATTAATAACATAGGTTTGAAATAATTTTTCAAAATAATTCCAAACCTGTTTAGCCACTATGTTGTCCCACATGACATGAAGTAGAGTTTCCTCTGAAGTACAGCATTGGCATTTAGATGCAAGTTGGAACCCTTTATTTTTCAACCTCATCTCCACTGGAATCCAGTTGTTAATTAGCCTCCAAAGAAAAAAGGATGTTGTTAATGGGATGCTCTTATGCCAAATAATATTATAAACAGGGTTCACAGATTTTCGTTGGCGAATCAACTCCCATGCACTTTTAGTTGAAAATTGCCCATCTGAGGTAGGAACCCAATATGCAGCATCTGCCTTAGATGTATCAATCGGTATTTTCAGAATCTCCCCAATATGTTCATCTGGCAACACCATTTTAAGTTTGTCTACATCCCATTTACCCCTGTCAAAAAAATAGCAAACTTTGGTCATGGATGCATTAAATGAAGGAAATCGAGTTACCAGAGGTTCGTTCTCCATCCAACAGTCATGCCAAAAAAATATCTGTCCTTTGCCAATCCGCCATCTCATGTTCTGATTAGTAATCTCACGACTAGCTATCATACGTTTCCAAGTCATCGAATCATGAAGTTTCGGTTGGACATGCCCTGGAATCTGACCACCACAATATTTTTGTCTCATAAATTCTGTCCACAAACTATTACAAGTCTGAAAACGCCACCACAGTTTCAAACCGAAAGCCGCAAAAACATCAGTTATATTTCTAATATTTAAACCACCCTCAGATGATGGGAAAATGACTTGCTGCCAAGAGGTCCAATGCATCCTCTTATTACCTGCCGAATCTCCCCACAAAAAATTATTAAACAATCTCTCAATTTTCTCAACAACACAAGCAGGAGGTTTAAGAACTTGGAGCAAATAAATGGGTAAAGAAGATAACACACTTCGCAATAAAGTGATACGCCCACCTGGGGACAAAATTTTGTTCTCCCATCCTGAGACACGCTCCCTAATTTTATCAATCAAATCATCAAATAAAACTACCTTCTTAGGCCCTTTATAGAGCGGAGCTCCCAAATAAGTGATAGGAAGACAACGATGCATGAAGCCTGTAGTTTGGGCTATGATTTGGCGCCTAGAGAGAGCCAAATTCCTATGAGTGATGAAGCAGCTCTTTTGGTGATTAACACGTTGTCCAGAAACTGCCTCATATTCCTGTAAAAAGGACAGTACTTTCTGCAAAGATGACTTAGCTCCATTAGAAAAAATAATTACATCATCCGCAAATGCAAGGTGGCTCACCAGCATTGAACAGTTTGACAAATAGTGAATTGAAGGATATCTGACATAAATATCATTTAAACCTCTGGATAAGTACTCAGCAGCCAAGACAAATAACTGAGGAGAGATAGAATCACCTTGACGCAACCCTCTTTCGGATTTAAAGTATCCTGCTGCCTTACCATTGATCAACATCGAAAACCAACAATTGGCAATACACCTTTTGGTCATTCCAATCCACTGTGAGCAAAAACCGAATTGCTGCAGCATTTTGTACAAAAAATTCCATTCCATACGGTCATATGCTTTCATCATGTCCAATTTAATTGCAATATTGCCCCCTCTTGCCCTTTGATCAATTCGTCCAATCAATTCTTGAGCAAGCAGAATATTATCACTAATCAAACGCCCTCCCACAAATCCACTTTGATTTTCTGAAATTATAGAAGGCAAAATCTTACCCAACCGAGACGCCATAACTTTTGTCACAATTTTATTCAAGACCGTGCAAAGACTAATTGGCCTAAAATCACTCCATTTTGATGCATTGGTTGTTTTGGGTAGCAACACAAGGGTGGTTGAAGTCACTCCCCTAGGCATGTCCGCTCCATGAAAAAAATCTACAACCGCTGCATGAAGATCTGCTGCTATAATACTCCAACACTGTCGATAAAAATAAGAGGAAAAACCATCCGGGCCCGCCACACTATCCTTATCAATGTCAAAGACAGCTTCTTTGATTTCTTGCAATGTTGGCACTGCACATAATATTCCATTATCAGATTCAGAGACAATAGAAGGAATAATAGAGGCATTGAACCTGGTCATGTCACATTGTTCAGCCTGCATGAGAGAGGAGAAAAACGCTACAGCTGAATCTTGTATTTCCTGCGGTTCCTCAAACCACTCGCCCGCTGGATTTTCTATTTTGAAAATGTGGCTTTTAACTCTCTTTTTTTGGACTCTCATGTGAAAAAATCTGGTATTTCTTTCCCCTTCCACAATCCACTTTATACCTGATTTTTGCTGCCAAAAAGTTTCTTCTATACTGAGCAGTTGATTAAGTTTTGCATATGACTTATTCAAGGCCATTCGATTAGCCATAGATGGCTCCTGCTGAAACATAATCTCACTGACTTCTGCTTGTTTTTCTGCTTCCTTAAGATTGCTGAAGATGTCACCAAACACTACCTTATTCCACCATTTTAAATGTTGCTTCAGCCTTAGTTGTTTCCTCCAAAAAGCGATTAATCCTTTCCCTAGAATCGGTTGCTGCCAGTTTGCTTCCACACTTTGCTTGAACCCATGGTGATGAATCCAGGCATGTAAGAAACGGAAGGATGATGGAGATTTCTCAATTGATCTCGAACACGAGAGTAATAATGGGCAGTGGTCAGAGCCATCCCTGTTCAAGTGTTGAACCCGAGTGATTGGCAAGCAATGTAACCATTGATGGTTATAAACCACTCTATCTAACCTCTGGAACATGTGGTTGTTTGTCCATGTGTATGGATTACCTTCAAAACCACCATCAACTAAGCCACAGTCCAACAAAGCTGTTGCAAAATCTTCCATGGATCCCCCATGTGGGATGGCACCGTATAATCTCTCCTCTTTTTTCAGTATGGCATTAAAGTCTCCCCCTACTAGCCATGGTCCTTGGATATCTGCAGACAAAATTCTTAAACAATCCCAGAGTGACATTCTTTCGGACCTTGTGCATTTAGCATAAACAAAAGTAGCCAAGATGGGAAATTCTAGCCACGGAAATGATAAACTGACATGCAGACATTGATTATGATTCAATAACACTTCACAAACAATATCATACGAGTGAAAGAGCCATATTTTTTTAGAGCAGTTAGATATCACCTTTTCATAACCCATTTTTCTCCTAAAAAACTCTGCTTTGCTAACATCCACCATAGGTTCCAGAATAGCAAGCAATTTTATTTTGTGCATGAGCTGTAATTTTTTGAGTCTTCTTTGTACTTCCTTTCCCTTGATGCCTCTCACATTCCACACAAGTGTACTGATCATGATCTGGTTCTAGCGGCAAAACTTACTGAGATAGAATCATCATAAGAGATCCCATCATTCTCCCCCACATCCACTGCTTCCTCTGAGGCAAGATTGATTATTTTCCCAAGTGAAACTGCCGTATCCGAGTGTCTCCTTAATCGCACCAGCGGATGAACTTTAAACTCTGCAGAAGGAGGTCCTGATACAGAA